>NC_134837.1:155979313-156622846 GCF_004210375.1 Tachypleus tridentatus | reverse complement strand
ATTACTGACTGCTAGTGAATGATATCAACAGATACTCATTATATCATACGTTTATTATGTATGCTACGCACACTGTTCGTTTTAGGCTACCCTAAAGAAAGTATAAGTTACAATTACAAAAACAAACAAAAAACTTCACATGTAGCTTATTAATTTTGGTGAGGGAGTGTTTATAAACTTTTTATCACTGAGGAATATTAATGTAATGCTCTCTAAAAATAATGACGTCTAAAGCAAACATCGCTCATAAATTTGGACCAACTCATGTTGATTTTTCTATCATCCGTATTGTAAACAGCGGTAATAGCTGCATGCTAATGTAGGTTTAATGTTTATTCATAAACAAAACTTGTGAAAACGTTTAATCTGACGCTGTTATGGAACAATAGAAACTGATGTACACGTGGGCGACATTAGAAACGCGCATGGTTAAGTTGACTGTAAACACTATTATATGGTCTATTTGCATTTAACACCGACAGGAGACATCATGTCGGAAAATCGTATCTCCTTTTATTTGGACACCGCGACTCCAATTTCGTAACAGCGTATGCACTACGCATCTTACATCACTAGCTTTACCTCTTCTTTTAATCAAGTTTACTGTTACATATTAGTTTTCTTTTTATATGTTAATACCATTACAGATAATGAAATACGTGGATAATCTTATTCTAAGAAGTGAAAACACAAGCTTGCTCAGAAACTACAGATGGCCAAAACGATTGATCCATGGTCATAACTATCTGTAACTCGCTTTTCGTAACAATTAAAATGCTTCAATTAGCGATAAATTAACTTGGAATTATTCATCTCATTATTGACAGTTTTCATGTTGCAACAGTAATAGCTAACACCTCCCCACATTGGCGATAATATGCCTTAAAGTCCATGCGGTAAACCCTTTAACGTTTTCTAAATGTCGAAACGTTCGTTTCATTTCACATTAAATTCTTTCTCTCATTAATTAATTAATATCCTAAGGTGTAGAGTAAATAATTAAACGTTACAAATCCGCCCGATTTTTGATTGGATGCGGCTTTGGCTACACATCTTGGCCTGTCCTTACATGACAACACTGTATATGATGGCAAGCCCCCCGCTAGTACAGCGGTATGTCTCCGGATTTACAACGCTAAAATCAGGGGTTCGATTCGCCTCGGTGGGCTGAGCAGATAGCCCTTTGTGGCTTTGCTATAAGAAAACACACACACATATGATGGCAAATCTTGCACGGCATTGTCACGATGTCAGGTTTTTTAGTGTTCTAATTACAGTAAACAAATATCCACTTAAAAAGAAGTTCGGTAATTTCATGCTTGGACAGGTTAAATGTTTCATAAGAGTCATACGAAGTTAAGATTTATTTCTCAAACTAAAAGCTATTAACATTAATTAGTCCATAGCGTACGGTAACAGCATAGAAGACAATTTACAATTAAATCATTCGCACAAATGGACAACGTGGTACTCATAAATCGCAACATGATGACTTTAAACATCTTATGGCGTTAGTTTTTCAGCAAATTGTCATTTAAAGAAAAAAATGAAAGAACCGTTTGTGTGTGCATGTACAAATTTAATGTATAATCTTAAGTTTATATTACTATACGTTAATAACGCAAATAGTAGTACACGATCTGAAATAAACTAATGTTCATAAAATATTCGTTTTCACTTTTTCAATATAAACTTACCGCTTCTCCAAGGAACACCATCCACAATAAGGGTTTCTGGCTTTCAGACACAATTCACAACTGTTGAACTGTTGGCACTGTTCAATCTTTAATTTAGTTAACTGTATAAAAAGGTACAAACAAGTTATAAATCATTTCTGTATTTCTAGTAATAAATAATCTGTCTATGATATTTTAAAATATTTATTCAAAATTTTGTGATAGTGAAAAGTCAAAACAACAAAGGAAAATATGAAAAATTATAAACAGGATTATTAAACAACCAATTTTATTTTTTGTCCTTTTAAGAAGAGGATTAAATTTCAAGTATTTTAAGTTTATTAAATTATAATTATATTTCAAATGGTTTGACAAAATTATTTGCAGTTCCACGTCTACACAGTATAACACCTCTTTAAAAAGTAAAAATAAATTATGATGCCTCGAACTTCAAAATATTAAACGTATGTTTATTTGGCAGATAAACAAAACAATACTCTGATGTTTTACAGACTGAGACTTATTAAAGTTTCTTTTGGGGGACCTACACTTCTGTGACGTTTCCTTTCCTTTCTAATATACTCATTAGAAAAATGCTTAGTTGAACAATACGATTATAATTTAGCTACCAAAATTCTTGATTGCTAAAAGACACGACTTCTAAATACTGTAAATATATGACTTAATAGATAATGGTAGAACTTTACAAAAACCAAGTTATCGCTTTAAAATAACTTAAAAGTATTACTTATGAAAAACCCATTCATGGTTAAACAGGTCTTTAAAAAAAAAAAAACAATGAAAAGTAAAGATAAAACAAGTGTCGTGGCAATGTTATACGTTCTCATGAAACATAGACGGACTTTCAGCCGAAAATTTAACTTACTACGTCTCGATGTTTAAAGTCCAAAGCACACACTACGCTGCAGCGAAACATCAACGTACCTTGTAAGGAGAAGCCACGTAGATGAACTGCTCTGTGAGATCAAGATTGAGGCTGGAAATAATTGGATTACCTGGATCAACAACTACCTCTTCAAACTCTTCGGCATACTCTCCACTGGTAATCAGTATCTGAGGATATTCAATACACCGAGATGTACATCTTTTAATAAATCTGCCTTTTATTAGTTTTTCTTTTTTATCTGTCTGTATGTCTCTGTATAACGACCTACATACATACCTGTTGCTTAACGCCATATCCATATACCCGTCTACATTGACGTAACAATATAGTACTAACTACTTATTTTTGTTCACATGTTTCTATTATCTGTCTGTCAGTGTAATTATAAGCAATTTGGTCTATTTATGTACCATTCCGTTTTATCAACTTGGATTGCATCTGACAGAGTAAAACTTTTCTTTTAACTGTTTTTGTATGTGTCACTATTATTACTTTAAACGATGATAATGTTAAATTATATACTTGTTACTCTCTATGGAGACGGAAGCAAAAAGAAATTCCCTCTAATATTATTGGAGTAATCAAAACGTACCGCATTATTAGAGAAACAAACAAAATTGGAGAGGTATTCCACAAGAAACGTTTATTTAATGACGTTACGAAAGACACACTGTTCACTCTGTAATCTCTTCCCACTGAAAACAGTATATTTTTGTCTACATCACTGACTTGAAAGCTAAATATTAGAAAGTACGCAATTTTCTTTCATATTTCATTATTTCTATACTTTTCTTTATATAAACAACGAAACAGTTGAAAGAGTTGCATACATTTCAAATATTCTTAACCACTTTAACAGCATATCTTAAAACAATAAAAAAGTCACTGCACCACTGAGTAATTCACCTTAAGAATTCTATAGAAAAATATGTTTAATACGGGTCTTCAAGCACTCTTATAGTTCATCTCGAGGCTTTTCGCGTACATTTTGTCATAAGGTTTATGCCTGCTTGATACTTCAACTGAAGTACACGAAGTACGTTTTGCAAATATATAAATAATTAGTTAAAGTACCACAGCAGCCATTCCTTCAATATGTTGCACATCCACATATACGCGAGCGCAAAATCAGATATAATATTTACATCAAATCAAGATGCAATTAGATTAAACGAGAAAGTTCTGAAATGAGACCTGATTTAAAGCAAGAAAAATCTTCTGAAATGCTAGATATCAAGCAGAATGACATTTCACAACAATCCACATGATGAAGTAGCTACATGCTACGGAAACCGAACCCTACCAACACTCCGCTTTGCACAGCCATATGATTAAGTATAGGGTCAATTGCTGTTGATGAGCGCACGACATAAGCACTTACTCGAAGTTAGTGATTAAATTTCGCTGGAAAATATGACCTTCTAAGTTCAAAAAGGTTAAGTTAATCAATTTTTCTGGTAAGGACTGTAATAAATGCACCGATTTCAGCAATAAGCAGGAAATGCACATTTATAAAAGAAACTCACATTTACTACAAAGGCACTTGGAAAAATTAGGAGGAGTTTAATCGCAAATATTTGTAAACGTTACAATCAATTAATTTCGTAGATACATTTTGTGAACGATGTTTTATAATTATTCTTAACATGTGGAATGGTATTGTAAACGTCATGTATTATGTGAAATCAATTTACCGATTACATTAACTTGAAATTGAATTATTATTGATTAATTGATTATTTGGAATTAAGCACACGGCTACACAATGGACTATTTGTACTCTGCCAACCGCACGTATCGAAACCCGGTTTCTAGCAGTGCGAGTCCGCAGACATACCGCTGTGCCACTGGAGGACAAAACTATTATTGAACTAATTAATGCACATATCATTTCATGTACTCACCCAAAAACTACAAACGTTAACATGGCAGTTCGTGTAAAAAAAACCTTTATACGGTAGAAAACTGACAGTCTCTCTACATAGAATGCATTCTTACAAGGTTACAGCACTTCTAAAACAAAATAATATCAGCATAATTCACTTAACAAGATCAATTAATTGCAGACAGCTGACAAGCACTAAAAAAAAAACGTAAAGCGGAAAGTCCTGTTTTGTTGGCGAATTGCAATTGCAATCAAAAGATCCGACAGACTGAGGACCTAGGCCAAGTACCGAATGGCGGTAAAGAGTCTGTGAAAAGAAATGGTTTGAGTCTTACTGCCGGATGCATGGATGTGATTCCCACCGAGACTGTTGACTGAAAAGCACCAGTTGTTAAAACTGGAAGCTTCAGTTAAAAAAGATTCGTTTCTCTAGCTTTCATCAAAACAACCGCCCCTCAGATGGGCTAAATCACTAGAAGATTTCTTCGTCTGTTAAATACTACTGAAATTACAACTATAAATACAGTTTTTAACCAACAGTAAACTAACTACGGTAACGAAAACTGTCTCGTTAACAGGTTGATTAGAAATGAAATAAACAAGTTAACCAATACAACGGTATATTAAATACCACATAGAGAGCGCAGTATAATCGCAAATACGGTAATTAAGTACTTGATTTTATGGCATGCAAAGACCTTTCTCACTGTTCTCAAAGCAATTTAATTATTGTTTTAGGGTAAGAGAAGGAAACTGAACCATGTTGTAAATGAAACAACTGTACCTGTGGTTGCTTTTGTCCCTCCCCTCTATTTTGATGACTGAGATTGGCAATTGTTTGATTAGTTGTTTGTAACGATTAAACTTCTGTTCGGTGTAGCTAATTTCAAATTTAAAACAAACTGTGGTTACATTTACCTAGTTAGCTGTCGAAATGTAGAACTGCTAGAGTAATTGGAGTTATGTCATCACTGATAACGCTGTCCCAGAACTTTCCAAATAATCAATCTAAACGAGTATATACTTTACAATTGCAAATGATGCACTGAGGTTTGATCACATAATTTTACATTAGATCGTCACCAAGGAAAGAAATCATATGAAGTTGAACGCACTAACAGGCCTGCTTGTAATGTATACAGTTTCTTTCCTTTTTATCTAAACGGCGTTCGAAGATGTGACTCACAATCAATCAATAGGAAAGAAAACAAATATCAGTCCAACCTTTTTCAGATACCCTGTATCGGTTCCGACAAAAGCGACAGTGTGCTGGGCAGTGGTAATGCTGGTTACTGCAGTCAAAGTAACGTTGGAAAAGATCAGTGCAGGGGTCACTGTGATTGGAACTGTTCCATTCAACTTCAGGGTTTCCGTGCAGAAATTAAAAATATTTCCTCCTTTCTAGAAATTGTAAAATATATAAGATTAATTCAGATTTAACATCAAGCCATGTATGGTGAAATGTGTTAACTTCTGTAGTTTCAAAGATATATATACCAGTTCTCCTATATTTAAACTTACGTTTTTTAAATAATTATTTTATCACAATAATAGAATAACTTTGCCAAAACATTAGTAAAATCTAAAATAATCAGTCTTACGAATAGGTTTGTTTGTTTGTAGTTAAACACAAAGCTACACAAGGACTATTTGCGCTCTGCCTACCACAGGTATCGAAACGTGGTTTCTAGGTCTATATTGCTGTACCACTGGGAGCATAAGTTTGTTTCTTGTTTGTTTGTAGTAAAGTTCAAAGCAACACAGTGGGCTATCTGTGCTCTGCCCATCACGAGTATCTAAACTCGGTTCTTAACGTTATAATTCTACAGACATACCGCTGTGCAACTGGGGGCCTCACGTTTAGTACATGTCCAACATTAATTCGAAACCAAGTAGAGCAAAATTTTGTCATTTCTGATGTACACTTTAGTACACATTTTGTAATTTCATGAACTTATCATCGCTGATCAATCAAAAGTAGTAAAATTCCAGTTAATGTCTACAAATAATAAACTGTACAAAAGAAAAAAAAACGAACTATATTTATCTATTTAATAACAGCAATAATTTTCAAGTGTCCGGTTTCGTGTATTGCCACACTGCAGTGCTAAAGTCTCTTGAAAATCAGTCTTAAGATCCGACATTCAGACACCGACGTTCAAGACTATAAAGTACTTAACGCTTCGAAATGCATTAACTATTGCATTGTAAGACAAGCATTAAAGCTTGTTAGAACATTTACGGTAGTCACATTTCATAAAATGATTTTGTCTCGGCATTTCTACTCAGTTGTTTATGAACCGACATCACTATAATAACAATTACTCAAAAGTTACGATTAACGAACGAATTCTTTTAGTATCCAGTGGTGTTCCACACTCCTCCTAAAGTCGGTGACTAACTATTGGTATTCATACAATATTTCACGTACAATATCTAGAAACCGTTTCGCAGAGACTCTCAGTTGCAGCGACACTTATTCTCGGAAACTACCAGCATTTTAGGAACCTCACTTGTGTGTAATTTGTAAAACTGATCGATTTAGAAGGGTTGAAGGGTAAACTAATTAATTATCTCATTCATTAAAAAAGATCGAAATGCAAACCAATCACAATACGTTTATCAAAATCAATTCCTGGTAAAGTAACAACCAAAACTATTTATATACTTACAACGAACAAAGTTGAACCAATGTTTAAATAGTGTAGATGTGAAAGAGGAAAACGTTTGGAAAACAATAAATACAACAAATTATTTTTAAAACAATGAAAAACTGTCAATAATAACTTTCATGAATTTAATTCATGAAAAAACTCATAAAAATTAAAATTATAAAATATTTTAAACTTAAATAAACAGAAGCTAACATTGGGCCAGTTTCTTTTAATGAAATCACTCACTATAAATGTAAAATTTAATTACGCAGGTTTTAGGTGTATTTTTTTCCCTGCGACTAAGTGCTAAATGTGCGTACATATAGAACTCGTATACTCTAGTTACCGTAATAGAACTAATACAATACCATCCAATTAGCTAACGGTCCCGCAGGGGTTTACTTTCAAAGATCTTCACAGCTTTGCAAAAGAACTTTTGCCAACCAAAGAAAGAAGCAAAATTTATCTTATTCTGAGTAAAGTATTGGCTTGAGCCAGCTCATCAATATTTAAACCATGTAGTTAAAGTAAAAACCTGTCAAGTGATCATAAAAAATGCCAAGATGGAGAGAATTAAAAGTAATTCTTTCAAATTCATTGAATTTTGATCGAAATCATTTTGCTTTAAAATAATTCTGTAGCAAGACCAAAAGCATTTTACGCAGCTAAGTTTTGAAATATCTTACGTATGCCTTAAAATGTATCACAGCTTAAAATATAAGATGTACTTAACAAGTTGCTTGAATTCTCTACAATTTCAAATAAAATAAAAATGTAAATTATGAACTAGTATTTGTCCTTAATTTTATAATTTTTCAAGCAAATGAATGTTAGTCGAGGTCTAGATTTCAATACACCATAAAGTAATAATACACACACACACACTAACGTTTTGTACATGTCCAACATTAATTCGAAACCAAGTAGAGCAAAAGTTTCTCATTTCTGATGTTTTGGCGAGAATATTTGTATGGCGCCTATTAAGTACCTTGATCATCCTTATACATAGAATCTACTGACTTATATTGCGTGTATTAACTCAGTCATCTGGTTGACTTCTAGGAAGTGGTCAAACAGATATTTTTACTTTAAAGGATGATTGCCACTTGCTTTCATTTGTTTTTCTACCCAATAAGCCACAAAACGATACAAAATAACCATCGCTACAATACCAAACCTATTACACTGTTCATCTTTCTCAAGCTTACTGTATAACTGCAATACCTCTAAAGCCAATTTAAACCTAAATCTAATCTATGTTTCTGGCAGTGCAATACCTCTAAAGCCAATTTAAACCTAAATCTAATCTATGTTTCTGGCAGTGCACGATGTCATCGCTTAATCTTAATATGTTTTGTTTGTTTGTTGAATTTCGCGCAAAGCTATACGAGGGCTCTCTGCGCTAGCCGTCACTAATTTTGTAGTGTAAGACTAAAGGGAAGGCAGCTAGCCATCACCGCCCACCGCCAACTCTTGGGCTACTCTTTTACCAACGAATAGGGGAACTGACCATCACATTAAAACGCCCCCACGGCTGAAAGGACGATAATGTTTGGTGTGACGGGGATTCGAACCCGCGACCCTCAGATTACGAGTTGAATGCCTTAACCCACCTGACCATGCTAGGCCTAATCTTTAATAACTAGTGATGTTATTGTTATACTTTGAAGTTAGTTTTTTTTTTTATAGAAATTTGGTATTCCTTAAAAAGCTTAAGTTCGGGGTGAAACAGTAATTACCAGCTAACAACAGATGGACATAAGATTACTCTAACATGTAGAATACTCAATGTTTGGAAAATATACACTTGATGTCCTTAGAAAACTAACCCATAAATACTGTATGAAGTGATAGAGCAAAAAAGAAAATACACATAATATTAAATTTTATTACATATATTCGCAGAGTACACTAGCTTGCAAGTTGGGTTTAAAACGTCACAAAACAAGCAATACAAATAACATTTTGTAAATGTGAAATGGTGTATGGATAGCAATGCCAAAAATATTGCAAACAAGAATATAGGGATGATACAGTTATACATATATATCCCTACATGACTTGCAATATTAAATTTAATGTTATATTGTAAAATGCATACTTGACTTTAATATTACTGCAGTTGAAAGTTATAAATTCCTCACTGTTGATATGCAGTTTATTTATTATAATATTATGATATGTCAAGGTAAGCATAAATGTAGTGCAACTAAGAGTCTAAGACTTGTGTACAATGAAAACGAAATTGAGTCAAAATATGCCTATTATTACAGACTAAGACTGACTCTCGCTACGAGGTTTGTCGAACTGACCGACCTCGTAACCAATTGGTACGCATGCATTTTACAGTGTAACATTAAATTTTTATATTTAAAGCCCTGTAGGGGTGATTATACTTACTTTTTTGTTTCTATAATTTTTGGTTCTGCCATCTCTACATTGTTTTACATTTATCAAAAGTTTTTGTTTGTTTTTTACTTGTCTGTAATATTTTCAGACCGCAAAATCATCAATTCATTGTACAAACACACTAAATTTTATTTTATATTCAAAGTACGCTCCTCTTTATGCTAGTGGGAAATAAAAATGTTGTTTTACTGTGAGGCGATCGCTGCAAAATACTTCTTGCCAAATAGACACATTGCTTTTGAAAGTTCGTGTCCGACGTGATTTTAGGAGCATTTGGCACCAGGCAAGAGTTATATTTGCGCCCTGTAAAGTCTGGGTTTCTCTTTTTTATTCAAACTTATTAAATCTGTCAAAGAATATACATCTAACAAATCACTGTTATAAGCTGTATACTTATGATAATGTTTTGTATATTACTACTTACAACTTCAACAGCGCTAGTTAGAACTCTTGCTGGAATGACAGTATCTAAAGGAAGATCATTCCTCGAATACAGAACAAAGGAGTACTTAAACTATTTCTCATTATCTTTGCATGTTTATTTTTAGAAAGTAATGAAAATAGGCCATTCACTGAAGAACTTGGGTATGACATTTCTCATTCGTCTATTTTGGTGTGTGATTTAAATTAAACTCATCTGTTATTCTCTGAAACATTAATTTTATGATCAATCACTTATTAATTAATATTTCATATCGTTCTATGATACCAAGTATCTCTATCAATCATTTAAGTTTGCACTTTGGTGTTTCTTACTTACCCCAGGCTCGGGACAATCTTCAATACTCCCGGCGATGTAATCCATATTACGTGTAAGCGCACTGCCGTTGTAACACATGTGTATATTCTCTGTAAAACGTTGTTCAATTTCGGCCAAGGAATAAATACAAAGAGCAGAAGGAGGGGAGGGCGCAGAAGTGTGATCTGCACTTGAAGCGAATATGCCTACAAAAACATCAGACCCTGTGTCAATTTGGAGAGCTGTTGCAAGGTCAGAACCAGCTGGAACCACAAATGCATCCTGTAGTAAGTTAAAGTCCGTGCCATCTTGTTCCAAGCACTGTAAAGTAACTTCTGTATAAGTGTTATATCCTGCGTCGGATGCACACACTCGTGCCAGCCTGGTCACATATCCCCACTCCTCTAAAGCCCTTAAATGAGATTTCCTTTGTACTGTGGCAAAATAGATGAAACCATTAGAGTGGAAACCATAAATATAGTTGACCAGATAATAGTCTCGCAAATGAAAGCTAATGTCTACCCTAGCGATGGTGGAGAAGGATTTCTCGATAATTCCAAACAGGCGGCCACTATCCTCCTCGAGGCTTCTACTTGTAATAGCAGGAACCATGTCCCGGTATGGCCCCAAACGGCTGTTGGTTGTCGCCACATACAAGACCCTGGATGGGTAACCAAAGTACTGTGCAGGCCCTATGAAAGCGTATGTAGAAGAGTTCTCGTCATTCGCAGCTACTGGAACAGGAACCAAGTCTTCAATACTGCCAATATTTTCAAGTTGATGACGTCGACAGGCTCCTTGATGCACACTACCACAGACAATTAACTTTCCTGCTTTACTATCGATGACTAGTACTTTATTAACATTTGTAGTGGCCACTTTCTTCTGGTGAAGACAGTCAGTAGGAGAACACTGGATACTGTCCTCTACTGGGCCTGTTCTAATCTCTATCTCCAGCTCCAAAGAACTGTCAAATTGGTACAGCCAATTGGTGGAACCGACGTAGACCCTTCCAGTGTCAGGATCCACTTCTACGTGAGTGAAATTCACGCTCTCGTTGAACGTTGTATAGGATGCATAGATGTTTGGGTCTTCTTGGGCAGCTACTGTCAAAACTAAAGTCACAAATACAAGGCACACTGACCACATAGCACACAGAACAATACTCTGCGTCCGTTTCAAAGTGTACTGGCAAACGTTTTTCTGATGACTTTTTCTCAAGAAGTTCCACGATGTATATCCAATTCCTCCTGGATAAGACGTCAATTTGGGAAATGAGCTCCAGGTCGGCCCCCTTGTTACAGTCCAATCCATTCTGCTTGTGAACTTAATCTGTTGACTTTACCTTAAGCAGGTCATATCCTGCAAATAAAAACAAATTTTTGAAAACATTATCTTATATGTTCGTCAGAAAAGGGTAGTAATAATAATGTATTCATTTTAATCGAAAAGCATGACAGTTACTTGTTAACACACAGAAAATATTTTACAAAATAAATCTTGTTGTAATTTTATCTTGCTTGCAAATTTCATATAATTTAGCGTCGTTCTTGAAATATGTTAAAATATTCCTTTTTCTTGTCCAAAAGCAAAATCATGCCAAATACTCCGTAAATGTCGAATCTGCGTGTAACCTCTTTAATTTCGTTTTCTTCCACTATGCATTCAGTGGCCATTTTTTTCTGTACATTCAAATGGAGAAAAATAAAATTTCTCGTGAGAGGAAACAGCGGCGAGACGGGAAAATCGTGACCCCTATTGTAAATCTAAATGCATACAGGATAAAAAATTTCGCAAAGTTGGGGGTTGCACATCGCGTAATAAAAAAGTTTTTCCAGTATCACACATATAAGCAAGAGTTTCTTCATTGTATGACGATTATTAATATAGATTACCTCTCCCACAGAGCAAATAAGATATACTTTTATTTTTTTGCTTAAAGTAACGAAAGATTGGTTTGGTTTTTTTTTTTTAATTTCGCGCAAAGCTACTCGAGGACTATCTGCGCTAGCCGTCCCTAATTTAACAGTGTAATACTAGAGGGAAGGTAGCTAGTCATCACCACCAACCGCCAACTTTTGGGCTACTCTTTATTTCTCCAGTAGATTTCTGATTTGTCCTCATATACACCTACCTAGCTATGACAACACTGTTTTTATTAATGTCGCCACATGCTTTACTTAGCCCCTGCTAGCACAGCGGTAAGTCTACGGATTTACAACGCTAAAATCAGGGGCTCGATTACCCTCGGTGGGCTCAGCAGATTGCCCGATGTGGCTTTGCTATAAGAAAACACACACACACACACACACACATGCTTTATTTAATAAAACTACGACCAGACGACTTCGGTTTGGCCCACTTATCCAGTAAATATAAAAGTAATAATCTTTCTTTTAATATTCAGGTGATTCTTGGTTACTTCACACATTTAGCTAATGTCGGTGGTAAACGACATAATTAACATAAAAAAAAATTTAAAAAATGGTAATAATCCCTATCTGAGTTTTTCACGTACATATATATATATATACACACACACTACTTTCTTATCTTACAAACTCACCTAGTTCCATAAACTCACTAGTATGTTCTTCCCTTCAATTTGATAAAAAATACTACATTCTTCAATCGTGCCAGATAAAAAACACAATCGTATTATTTTCACTAATGCTAAGTGTTAACAAATATGAATTTTTGTTACTAGGTTTTATCATTCTTTTCTTTTTCTTAAATGGGCCTGGGTTTGTAATAATAATAATAAAAAAGTGGTACGCGAGGCTGAAACATTTAAGAACCACTGCTCTAGAACATTCTCTTGTACATCCTAAAACATAAGTGATTCTTATGACTATAAAAATGGCGTGACTTAAATCTAAACAATAAATTGCTGGATTTCTATTATCAAATGAAGATAATGTAATAATTTTATTTCAAACGCTTTTCGTATTTAGATGTAAGCCCGAGTAAATAACATTTCAAAATTCTATATTATAATAATTTAATAGGGTAATTCTGTTTTACATGCATCAATTACTTATTACGTTACGTATTTTCTTTAAAAGTCTAACAGTTAAAACCTTTCATACAGTTTACATTATGAGCTGAATTAGACTGTAAAAAAATTCATTAAAATACATTGCAAAGATACTTCTCAGCTTTTAAACATTAAGTATTGCATATTGCTGGGTTCGATTCTTGTACTGATCTCAATTCCGTGCAATGTATAGTTAAATGTTAATAAACTGGGTTTTATTGCCATCCTGGATAAATTATATAACCCAGGTTGACCTAAAAAAATATTTTACTATGATTTCAGTCAAAACATTTACGATTCTTTGCGTTCTTCGAGGTGTTGCAGTATATATACCATCATTCAGAATAGGATCCTAAAGCTCTAGCATGGCTCAGTGCACGCGTACAATCTTCCTAGACTAAAGAGGCCCGTTGTGGCCAGGTGGTTAAGGCACATAACTTGTAATCCAAGGATCGCGGGCTTGAATCCCCGTCACATCAAACATATTCGCCCTTTCAGCCGTGGCGGCGTTAGAGTGTGACGGTCAATCCCACTATTTGTTGGTAAAATAGTAGTCCAAGAGTTTGCGGTGGGTGGTGATGACTAGTTAATTGACTTTCCTTTAGTCTTACACTGCTAAAGTAGAGACGGCTAGTGCAAATAGCCCTCGTGTAGCTTTGCGCGAGATTTAAAACAAACTAAACCAAAACCTAGCCTAGAGTAGGCATCTAAGCGTCCCTAGTTTTACTAGGAGTCTATTTTTTTTTACATCATAGACTCTTTCAGTTCCCATTGTTCTTATCAAAAGTTGTGTTGTGAAATAGAAAAGATCCGTAAACTATTTGCAGTCAAATCAATATCTTTATTATAACAGTGCTTGTTTATATAAATATTGTATTTGTAGAATAATACAAAATAATTCTAATCGCAGATATCGAAAACATTAAGTCCACTTGTCTTAGGCTTGACATTAGTTAAGCCTTTATTAAGTACAAAGAGATAAGTTTACACTGTAATTTGTGTACGTTTTAGTTTAATTCAGGCTAAACATTACCGTACTTAATACTGTCAACAAATAAACTTATGTTATTCTACGACTTAACGTTAGATCTTCTTAGAAAATTTTAAAGAGCTTTCAATGTTGTTGCACAAAATGTCTACTGAAGTATACTTTCATACGTTGAAATCAAGTGCGTGAGCATGCGCATTTAGAGAGAAAGGTGCGCGCACATTTTCGTGAAAGACATAAATTGAGTATTATTGTAATAGATTTCGCTGAAGGCTAACTATCCGTCAGTGAGAGATTAGAAAGAAGGCAGCTAACCAACATTACCACCCAACGGCACCTCCTGTAATACCCTTTAAGAACGAAGTAGGATTGACCACATTACAGTCCTCTCAGCTGAAAAGGCGTTCATGCTCAGCAATGATTTCGAGCCCAAGACACACACACAAAGAATACAAGTTTATACTGTATTATATACGAAATCATAACAGTTAGGCTGATATTAACAAATAAACGAAAGAGTGTTGAAGTCTTTTCTTATTTAGCTATATACTTTATATATATATCAAACTACAAATCTCAGGCAGCATTATGCCACTCAACTTTCTTTTACGTGAAAAGCGACATTTAAAAAATTCTGTACCATATATCCAATTACACGAATGTGCGCGTTCTTCGAAGAAGTACTTTCTAATAATTCATAAGATAGTATGTTGTTAAAATATGATAATTTGAACATCGAATACGGTTCAATTATATTGAAAAGTTCCTCTTAATTTAGTTTTATCATATATTTTCATTGATTAAATTTAATATTTTGCGTGTCAAAGATCCGCGCTGGTAAATAAGTAGCCAAAGGCGTGGTTGAATCGTAATTTTCAAATAAATTACACGTTTTTAATCCGTGGAAAAAAATTATTTTAGCAAATAGAACTGAGCTCAACTAAATGTATAAGACAGTATTTTCATGTTTTTCATGTCAGTCTTAATAAGACATGCCAGATGAGCAAAGTAATGCTATATATCAAATTTTGTTTGATTCAGCGCAAATTACATAATCAATTATCTGCGCTTTGTTCACCACATGGAATTGAACCACTGATTTTATTAAACATAGTACTGACTCACAGTAGACTCACTAAGTTGGTAAAGAAATGACTTTAAACACTGCTGCTAAATAAAAAGTAATATTGGTATTTTGTCACTTCTGTCGATTTATATGCTATACTCTGTCAAAAAAATCAAGATATTATTATACACAATATTTGACAGTACGTTAGGCTTTAGACTTTATATACAGTAAGAGAAACGAGTGCACTTTATCAAAACAAAATACATTTAAAGTTAAAGCATTGATGCTGAAATGTAGTTCTAGCAGCATTACAAAAAGTCGAAGAATTTCCTATAACAAAGCTCGAAACTTAAACACCTAAAATATAAATAGGACAGTACGATATTTAGGAAGTGCTGCCACATAACGGTGAAAACTGAAACAAAAAATGTGTTTCCGCAAACGCAACATTTTTACCGAAAACAACTTTTCGAAAAAACATTTCCATCTAAAGGTATTGTGCCAACTATTAAAAAAAACAAGTTAACTCCATTGAACGTTGTTTTGAATAAATCTTGAAAAAACACCTACATTGCAACAAAAGCTCTTTTTAAACTATATCTAATTAGCTATTTGCGAGGAAAATTTGGAAACACTGATAAATTCTGTTTATTCCGTTACAACAACTGCGTGTTTTGGAACTAAATCACAGATAACCTACACACAACCGATGTATTTTAGTTTTTAAAATTTATTAATGTGAGAGAAGGTTCATTAAAACAAAGGCATATACATACTCATAAGAATTATAGAAAACAGGCATGATATAGTATACCACGAAAATGCTGGTTGTTAAAACGATACAAAATTTTAAGATAACTGCAACTTTTGTCTAATACTTAAAATGTTTATAAGTTAATTCAAGTAACTTATAGCAGTAAATTATAAGACAGCCCACTACTATTGCTTTCTACCTAATTTTACTCTTGGTGCATATCTTATAATACATCAGAATGCTCTTCAAAATTCATATATATGTATCATCCCTAATCAGTAACTGATCCGTGAGGGATAAAGGCTTACCGTTAGAGAGCGCTGACGTAATTGTTGTTTGTTTGCTTTTTTAATTTTGTAATTCATATAATATTTCACCCAACGTGATTTTTTGGTATCATGAATACCTAATTTCTAGTATATTTAAAGTTACTTCTTGTATAAGTTAACGGATGTTATCTATAATCTACCTACAGATACTAGCAACAAGAATTTAATTCAAAGAACAACTATATCGATTTTTCTATCCTCAGTGAAACACTTCCTTATTACTGTCGTTAAAACATTTAGTATTGTTTTATGGTTAACCGTTTAACACAAACCAAGCGCTACGATAAAATACTATAGGCTAAATACAAGTTATATTAGAGAAAAAAAATTCGGAAGTTGTAGTTAGTGACGTGTACAAGAATTAAAGACTAGTAATTAAACAAATTATTATCATGCTTTATTCAAATCTCTCTTTTTAAAATAAAAATCTAACGCAATTTTTAAGTGTACTTTACAAAAGTGCCTAAAAGATAAATATGACTGTAAACATAAATTTACTCTGTTGCACATTTAACAACTAACTTGAATACAGAAATAAGTTATTGAAATAATGGTGCAAAACATAAAATAAATAGAATTGTTTGTTTTTTGTTAAGCTCAAAGACATATAACTAGCTATCGGTACTCTGCCCAACACTGGTATCAAAGCTCTGTATTTAGCTTTATAAATTCTCAACTTTACCACTGAGCCACCGATGAACCACATTGAGCAAAGCAGCGTTACGAAAACCCACGTGCATCAATTTCATATTTCACATCTTCTTTTAAAAAAACCAATAAAGGAAATTACCTAATATTTTTGTGATCTTTCTATTTTGATTATTTCTTTCTAAACTTGTTTTTCACGACTAAATAATACATAGTATATAAAAGATTTTTTATAAAAATGAAAAAAAGCAAATGAATTGAAAATTACGTTGTACTCAATTGAGTTCCACTGAGCGCATCAAATGAATCCATAATTAATTTGTTACAACTTATGCTGTGGACTAATGCAGTAAAATTATTCTGATCGTTCCAAAACAAAGCTCTTTAATGTTTATCAAATAAATACATTTCACAGTAGTTAAAATACGAAAAGTTCTACTTATAGCGAAACATAATACTATATCATTTTGTGTTTCTATGTTTAAATGTGTATGGTATACTGTACAGGAGACATTATTATTTCTACAAAAATAAAATAAATGCAAGTATTCCTGATAGAAGAAAAACTTCATGACTTTTCATAATCATACTAGGCCTAGGGCATAAGAGAATGGAACTGAGTTAAACTTATGTTTGTTTACAGTTAACCCGAAAACTACAGAATAGACTTTTATTTGTGCTCTGCTCATCAGTTCGGATATCGAAACCCAATTTTTAGAGTTACGAGTTTTCAGACTTTCCTCCGACCGACAGAATAGCGCTAAATTTATGTTCCTTTGTTAAAATAGATGAAGCAATGTATAGTACGATTTCCGAAAACTCGTTGCTGCTTACAAAAATAACTATTTGCAAATAATATAATAAATCAGTCTGAAGAAGATGGAATATTTAATTTTTAAAATTATATCTCAGGTTTTTTCCAATGATAATCAAGAACCTATGGATATCCGGAGCATGTTTCTGTTTGTTTAAATACTGATCACAATATATTATCAGGTGAAATCAAGAACCTATGGATATCCGGAGCATGTTTCTGTTTGTTTAAATACTGATCACAATATATTATCAGGTGAAATCAAGAACCTATGGATATCCGGAGCATGTTTCTGTTTGTTTAAATACTGATCACAATATATTATCAGGTGATACATAAAAAAATAGTAATAATCTGTTAATTTTGTTTGGACAACCAAAATTATAAAAACTACTGTAACGATACGTCACCCACACTTTTAAGGATTCAAATTTTAATGTGGATGACATTCGTAAGTTGGCAATTCCAGAATAAATTATTACTAAGACTTCTCCAATCTAATGATCGTAAAACAGGAAACCGTTCTCGGTTTCTTTTAAACTACGAAAGATAGTCTGTTCAACATACGATGTTTTAAAACAACTTCCCCAACAGTTTATAAAGGGCTCTACCATTGGATAATGACGATAATTTTGAAATTCATTAAGGCTCAGGATTAGCTCAGTAAGAACTGTTCTTAGACAAAACAAGGACAGAACCATGTTGTCCATCTGCTTGCTGTGTAAAACGAAAGCATAAATTTGGATATTCTATTATTTTATGTTTATATTCAAAGCTGTAATTCAAACACAATACGACGACAGGCAGACTTACTATTGTTAGTTCTCGATAAAACAGCAAATCTGCCTTTAGATATTAACTTTCAGCGAAACTAATTTGTCTTTAGACTGCAGTCTTCACTAAAACAGTGTTTAGATAATTTAAGTAAAACATTAAGATCGTTTTTACACATTGCTTTTCGGTGAAAAAAAATGTTTTAGCCATGTTTCCGATAAAACAGTATGTTTACTCCTAATTCATTTTCAATAGAAAAGTAAGTTTCCTGCCTGTACTCGCGAGTTGTCCAAAAACAATCATATTCTTTAACAAACTCGAATGTTGAGATTCTGCTGCCAATTTTAAATACTTCGACACCTTTTAGTTTAGTTTGAATTTCACGCAAAACTACACAAGGGCTATCTACGCTAGCCATCCCTAATTTAGCAGTGTGAGGTAAGGCAGCTAATTCTTGGGCTACTTTTTTACCAACGAATAGTGGAACTGAGCGTGACATTATAAAGTCCCCACAGTTGAAAGGGCGAGCATGTTTGGTGGAATGGGGACTGAAACTCACTTTCCTCAGCTTGCAAGTCGTGCGCCCTAACTACCTGACTATGACACTTTTTGAATTGCATTTTGAAACATTAAACAGTTCGGGTTTTATATCAAACCACAACTTGTGTGTTGATAAGCGTTATTCAGTAAACCAGTTCGTTTGTGTTTAGGTATTAATCCTTCTATAAAAAAAGAACTGTTCTATACTGGTTTTATATCATGTTTACTGTGTAACTGATGCCCGATATGTAAAAATATTTATAAAATAGAAACCTATAAAAATAACAGGTTACGTAGATAAATCTGAATCTTGAATCTACAAATATACTAATATTTTACGTCAACATATATTACGTGAACAGTTTTGTTTGCAAGTTTCAAGTCGTTTAAAAAAAGAAGATATCTTGAAAACAACAACTTACCAATATATGTATGTGATATATTCTGTATGAAACAACAACGAAAATTATTGATGAAAATCACTATTCAACAAGCTGGGTATTCTACTACACTTTACCGCAGGCACACTACACATACATTAACGGAACCCTCTCCCTATCAAGCCGGAAACCTGCCGATGACACTGCAGGAGAGAGAGCCGGATCTCATCGGCACACAATACACCGCAGCGAGAACATTAATTAAACTTGGAATCGACGGCACGAACGTCCATCACGGCAGACGACTGCGAGCTCACTGAACAGAGGACTAACGGTGAAGAACACTCACCGAAACGCATAGAACGTCACACTCCCGTCGGGAGTCGGGCAAACCTCGAGCTCGGGGCGTTCCCTGGCGGTACCAGCCCTCTCCAATCTGGCATCTGCATAGAGGAGAAAAACTGGGTAGTGGGGCAAAGCAGTGGGTGGTAAACTTTGACATCCATCTACGTTCTCACGTACTTAGTGTATGACGCCAACATTCCTCCTTGTACCCATGTTTCTTTCGCAATCTTTTTGCCTCTAGCCTTACCCGCCACCTTATCTGAGACAAGTAACCGTGTACAATCTGGAATAATTGGATGTATTCCTCGGCTGACTAACTCTATTATATTGAACAACGAGACGATCAGATGTTCTTTAAAGGTAATCAGGCTTATCAAAAGAAGTAGTCTTAAGGGAATTCGCGATCGACAGGCCGATCTGTTCTGGTTGGATCTCAACCTTCCTGATCCCTCAATACGATCTGGTGGGATCATTATAAGCTGTGGTACAATTAGTAATCCCCCATTTAGTGCCGCATACAGTGACCAGCTGACAATTTGTCTACATGATCATCATTTTGCATAGGATTTCAGTGATGAAGTTGTATTTTTTTACTTTTTTAATTTTAAAAATACTTTCAAAATAAAGACTGAAAAACTCGATTATAGTCTCTGAAAAATATTGACATAACTCTAAAATACTCGACTTTGGACCAACGTTAAGTTAGAAAAGATTAACTACTATACAAACACTGATAATCTATTTTCACTCATGCTATGCTCATATTACGGGGTTTCTTTCATAAATGTTTTTGTAATGGTTTATAAGATTATTGAAGAATAAAAAAATTGGTATTTCCTAAATATCATCTCTCCAACATTGAAACTTAATTTAAGGCGACATTATTGTATAATTGTTAAATGTTCTACATCACCCACGGTTAGTATGAGCATTTGTAATATCACAGAGGTTTAAAACTATATGTTTTATATCCGACTTTCCTCAAATGATACGCTAACGTTTCTTAATTTATCTAAGAAAGAACTGGTTACCTTTGGTTAGTTACATTTATAGGCACCTAGACATCTACAATGTTTTCACGCAACTCCACTCATACACCTATAAATCCAACAAATTTACGTCTACCATGAACAGCTTCGCAAGCTGGTTGAACGCTGTGCTCCTTGTTCCAGTAAGCTAGAATAAAAAGATAAATCAAGGACCACGGGCATCAGAGACGAACTTACACCTCTTCACCTGCAACCTGCAACATTGCATCCTGCTGATTGCGAACTGGCATCCATGTCCCATCAAACATGCTTATTTTTTCAACCATGTGGACGCTACAAAGTTATGGTAAGTCCCTCTATTCGTTGGTAAAATAGTAGTACAAGAACAGGCGGTGGGTGTTAGTTAACAAGCTGCCTTCTCTCTAGTCTTTCACTTTTAAATTAGGAAAAGCTAGTGCAGATAACCCTTGTGTATCTCTGTGCGAACTGAACGTCCTAACTACGCCAAACCATGACGCCCGTGGGGATTTAAAATACCGGCTATGGAAACAAGATAAAGTCTGGCCGCTGGACAGATTTCCTTTAACAAAGCCACCCTCAAGTTCTGATGGGTTGAGACAGGTGGAACTAGAGCAAATACATTGGCTGTCATATATTCACACAAGCTGCGCTATTTATTGTTCTTTGGGTATGTTGCTAGAATTTCGCATATACTAAATAAGATGTAAATTTATAATTGTTTATAAGGCTCGTAACGTCGATAAATTAAGATGTAGAATTACTCATGGCCTTTTCTCTATTCAACAGTACAGTGAGCAAAGACGTTGTTGCTCAATGAATTATCCGTTAAGAGGGCCTAAAGCTCGTAAGTAAAAGAAAAGTATAATTCTTAATACGAAGTGTTTTTGTATGTGTTTCTATAATTTATAGTATAAAATTTAAATAACATTATATATTTTGTGTTAAAGATGACGTAGACTAACCTGACGCGGCTAAATGAAAGCTTCTAGTGGGTTTTTTGTACAACGTTTCGGGAAGATACAACAACTCCAATTATGATATCAACGAAATATTTATTTTCATATAATTATAAAACTCCATCAATCCCTTCTCTAATTCAATTCTTCAAATCTATTCTATAGACGTGTTTATCTTACCGTTCACTCCTTTCAACCTTATCGAAAAGAAAGTATTGTCTTTCCTATAATTATTTCCCTGGATTATTATTATTTTATGTCTACTATTTCATTAGTTTGCGAATTTATGTTTATAATTGCCTGTGCTGATGTTTTTAACTCCAATTTTACTTGATCGAATTACTCTTTACCCATCTTCTTGCTAATTTTAATAATGTTTAGGTGATACGTTAATATTTTTATCAGTATTTTTTTCATCGTGCTCCATGTTCAACATGCGTAATTCGACATTTTCATAAAAAGGTTAGAAAGAACAACTTTTAAACTCCAGATAATTATACAAGATTTTTAAAAAAATTTAACCGACGTTTCGTCTTTGTGGCTTCTTCGAGGTTAGTATGTAATTAAAATACCTTTGCATTTTATCTTCAACAATTCTTTTCTGAGCCTAATTCCATTGTAACGGTCTTTATTGCCTGACAAAGGGCGTATTTCCGAAACTTTGCACATAATAAAGAAATAGAAAGTTTCCATTCAGAGATGTCAATTTATTCTTTTATTATGTTTTATCTAGATTTTCACTCTCGCGTCTTGCGGAACAGCATTCATTCATGTATTTTAATTTCATACAGCATCAGTAATAATATATAAAAATAAATTTCGTACATAGTTATAATTACATACGTGATAAACATGGTAAATGACGCTGTTGTTTCTTTTCCTAGCATGAAGTTACACAAGGGGTTATCTTCATCCAATTCACAGTCGAAAATCTAGCCCCAGAATTTAGCGTTGTTAGCCCATAAACTTACTTACCACTGACCCATCGTTGAACTGTTATACATAAAGCCCTGAACAATCTCCATGTTTTAGTGACAGCATTTATTATGAAACGTCTTTTGTCTTTGTTTTTAAAGCTAATGACGTTTCAGACTTTATGTTATGACACACATTAACCTGTTTTTTTATCATATTATTAAAGTTTATAATGTGGCCTTAAGTTCGTTACTGTATTTTGCGCATAAACTCCTTTTCCTAAAAACTGTTATAAAAATCACATACCACATCCACTGTTATCAATAGTTCATTCAGCTGATCATAAAATACCCTTCACTCTTGAAGCAGTCAAATGTAAAAACTGTATGTCATCAATAAACAACTTTGGTCAAATATGTTTTAATCGTTACTCCATTGTGTACAAAATTACGTAAGATAGAATAAACACATGTAGAAAAGTTTGAAATCTTATGTGTAATCACAACTGAATATTAATAGTAGTGTTTAAGTAAAAATTATAAAGCTAAACAAGTGTTACAATGTCACAATCTGAAATCTCTGTCAGATGTAGAGTTCCTTTTGGTAACCAGAAAAGTTTTTTTTATAAGGACAATTATTTCAATACGCAAATAGTGTATCGAGTGTTTAAATATCACAATAATACTGATTTCTCTGCAATTTACTGTCCCTAGGTTATACACGTTCAGTTTAAATGAGGGTGAATGGTTTCAATCTTATATTCCCTTCATATACTTGGTTCATTACAAAGTTGCCAAAGTAGTTTAAACATAATGTTTTATCGATTTGTAGACTATATATACAATTTAATAAGCTGTTCTCTTAATTTTTCGTTACTTAAATGTTGAAAACAAGATTCCATCCACCTCAGAAATGTATTAATTGTATATAATAGACGATATGGATGTTTACTGCTATCACTGAAAGCAACATTATAACCTACAGCCATCCGACAATAATACTTCTATTCTGGATACTGTTATATCAATTATTTCGTGAAGTTCAGTGATCACATTCAAACGATTAATCATTATTTAAAATAAGGAATTCGGTTTTCCTTTTTTGGTGGGCCCGGCATGGCCAAGCGTGTTAAGGCGTGCGACTCGTAATCTGAGGGTCGCGGGTTCGCATCCCTGTCACGCCAAACATGCTCGCCCTCCCAGCCGTGGAGGCGTTATAATGTGACAGTCAATCCCACTATTCGTTGGTAAAAGAGTAGCCCAAGAATTGGCGGTGGGTGGTGATGACTAGCTGCCTTTCCTCTAGTCTTACACTTCTAAATTAGGGACAGCTAGCACAGATAGCCCTCGAGTAGCTTTGTGCGAAATTCAAAAACAAACAAACAAACCCTTTTGGTGGGCACATTATTGTCCATACTACCTCCTATCGAGGTCTCTCTCCTCGAGTACTCCACATCTGTCGAACTTATGCGACACCTAATCCACTAATAAACGACATTCAAATTGCAAATTGGGTAGAGTACCTCGTGACTAGAGCTGAAAAGATAATATCTCATTAGCAATATTCTTCCCGGCCACAGACCTCCAGTAACGACAGCACCAAATCACTCCCGACAAGCCGATCTGTAGTCATTTAGAAGGACAAAAGTCATGCCGTTTCCCTTCCACTCAAGATTTTGTATGACACGACGTTAATAGTTCTCAGTTACTTATGGCAACAAAACGACTGCGAGAGAAATGTAATCAAGCCGCAGCTCAATAATCTACTAGCTCGCTTTAAGCGCTCATTTTCTTTGCATTTCCTAGTAACTAGTGGCGAAATGTAAACAACACACCAACAGCAGAAAATTCTTTTAGTACTTGCTAATTTTTGCCACTCCGTTCTTATATAGTCTCTATATAAGCTTTAGTACCCATGCTGATAATTTTATAGAGATAGGCATGATTTAGTTTGTTTTGAATTTCGCGCAAAACTACACGAGAGTTATTTGCCCTAGCTGTCCCTAATTTAGCAGTGTATCATTAGAGGGAAGACAACTAGTCTCACCATCCACCGCCAACTCTTGGGCAACGTTTTACCAACGAATAGTGGAATTTACCTTCACATTATAAATCCCCAATGGTCGAAAGGGCGAGCATGATTGTGAGACGGGGATTCGAACCCGCGACCCTCACCATCTGGCCATGCACAGCCAAAATAAACAGACTCTGGGTGAAAACATGACTCCAGCCAAAGTGTAAATATTATACTGCATGTCATGTTAGCTCTAAGCATTGGCGAAATATTATCAGATTCACCTACTACTGCAAGTAAAAGCGACAAGTTTATATGAAATATCTAAGAGTTAGATAGATTAGTATATTAAAACTTGATATAATATCTATTCCATAAATTTAACACAAACATTATATTCAACACTTGATAAGTGCCAGACCAACCAGTGGCCCGGCCTTCAGTATCCAGACATACTATTATTTAATTAACAGTCGTGCAGATAGCCTCGAGTAGCTTTGCGCAAAATTCTAAACAAACAATTAACAGCCAGTCCCAGGGGAGTTCACGAAGTCTTACAATAAAAGATGTGTCGGATATAAGTATTCTATTTTATTTCTGTTTATGTTGAATGGAAAATCGTATGAAATGGGAGATTCTTCATTCTATCTAAGGTAACTCTTACCATCTTTATACTTAATCCTGTACAACGTGTAAGCTTTGTGCAACATAAACTAAATGAACTGCTTACAATAAAAAAATTCCCATTTATTTGTAGGTAAAGTAAGCTAAGGTTTTCCATTCCCACACCCGTAACATTCTAACAACAACCAGCATGATTTGTACAACTAACTATGATAGGTAGTTTACTTAAACAAGCACATAATTTTGAAAATACCCTAAGGCTAGAAATTTACGAAGCTGACCCCATTTCAAGTGAAGTAGTATCAATAACAACATTCTAGCTAGCACCAAATTTTCATTTAATTAAAGAAACAATATTAAGAAGACATGAGCGAACGTACTTCAGAATTTTGGGAAAATACATTTAAGTAATTTCATTAGTTAGTTTTTTTTCTAGCTTTAAAGTATAAACCTGAAAAACAATATTATTACACTCCGCTTCCCATTAAAGCAAAAACATTGAATACCAAAACATTTGTGACAGATATTAATTTTACAAGTTTGTAGTATATAGTGTATTTACTGTAGTCGTGTGGCCAGAGGAACAACATAGCGGATAACAAACAATAGTCATACGAAAATCATCTGTAGCGGACCTATTTTACCTTCACTGGTCAGAAGAATGGAATTTTAACGACAATACTGCAGTGCAAAATACGAACTCATGATACAAAGCAAAATGGCATTATTATTTTGATGGAAACTTGTAGAAGTTTTACAAAAACAAAATTACTGTTGCGATGGAAACAATAAATATTGTAGGTAATTTAACTGTTATTTCAATATCTTGGTTAAAATGTAATCGAGTTATTTATGTACATTTTAGACAAATTTAATACCTGGTATTATTAACGCAGTAATTGGATAATTTCCGTGTACAATACTAGTTACATTGAGTTCGATATCTAATCTGACTGTAATTTATTCGTTTATACTAATAATCTTTTTTATTCTTAATTGTTTCAGCGCAATTTCAGTAATGATCTTTATAACTATAACTGAATAAGGTTACATTTAATAATAAAGACGATGCAAAGTTAGTTGTGGTTTACACACTGAAACTATAAATATTGAACAATACAAATTTTCAGATATAACACAGTTGTATATGATCACAATAAGATAAAACATGGTAAATCTTCAAAATATATAATGTGTAATCAGTAATCAAATATTATGTCCTTGTACGCAAGAAAACGACCGGCATGGCATGGTGAGGTGACACTCGACTTTAATTCAAGGGTCACGGGTTCGAATCCCCATCACGCCAAGCATGCTCACCCTTTCAGCCGAAGGTCAATCCCACTAATTTTTGGTAAAAGAGTTGGCGGTGGGTGGTAATGACCAGCTGCCTTCCCTCTAGCCTTACACTGCTAAATTAAGAACGGCTAGTGCAGATAGTTCTTGTGTAGCTTTGTGCGAAATTCAAACCAAGCCTAAGTAAAAAGTATCGACTGTTTTTAGTAAAAATACCAATAGCATTATGAAATGATTTCAATGTTTACTTGATATGAACATTTTGGGACTTATATCAAATAAGTAATATTAATATCACAGAAACAGGTTTTAGGTTCCGTTTGTTGTAGGAAATTTTCAACATCGTCAAAATATCTTAGAATATTATATACAGTTATATGAAAGCTGGTTAAACTTTACTGAAGGGTTATGTTGCTTTTAAAAACTGCAGTAATTTGCGGCTAGTATTTACGTATATGGATAATCTAACCGATTTGTGTTTATGAGGTTACAGTAAGTCATTTCATATCTGTTAACCCATATGTTTCTGATCTTCTAGATTAATCACAAAGGAACACGCTAATACAAAAGCGCCAATTCACCGATCGGAAAACAAACAAAAAACACGCCTAAGCCCAAGCAAGTAGTGTTCTTATTAAACACAAATATTACTGAGAAATCATTGTCTCGTTTTACAGTTTGTATTGATATTTAAAAAACATGGTTTTTAACTTTATACTCTAGACAATCTGTTTATTATAAACGTATGCAGCGTTTGTTCAAATTGGGCAAGGGAGGGGGCAACATAAAAGATGTCCCTCGTTCAATTCAGCAATACCATGGACGAAGTATCTAATTTCTGAAAGCCATATTCTAACTAATGCAATAGGATATACAAATCAAACCAACCAAAATATATAAATGGATATAAAGTTAGTCAACTGGTGGTTTATGATGCGTTGATTCTCACTTTTGTTGAAGAAACGCTCAGTTCAAAACTCCAAATGTATGACGTAACTTACCATAGACAACAAACAAATATTAACACCGAAAAGAAGGATTTTAAATATGAAAGTAATGTTTTCACGAAAATCGAGATATAGATTAAAAAGTAAGAAGACACATTGTTTTTCTTTTCTTTTCTGTCCAATGTCGAAAAGCACCTCCTAGTGACTTCGTCTAAATGCATATAAAGTGGTGTAAATTCATGAAAACATTTTACAATCTTTTCTCGTTAATTACGTATTTTATAAATTTTATCTATTTTTTAATTAACTAATTTATTAATTAACTCGTAATTTTTAATTATTCATCTAACCGGTATAAAACCAGTGAGTGTATGTTTGTGTGTGTCAAGTTACGTTGCATTTCATTCAAATAGAAAAGTCCGATTACTGTCTGACCATTATGATTTTAGTGACGGGGTGTTTGTTTAGTTTGTTTTTGGAATTTCGCGCAAAGCTACACGAGGGCTATTTGCGCTAGCCGTCCTCAATTTAGCAGTGTAAGGCTAGAGGGAGGGCAGCTATACATCACCACCCACCGCCAATGCTTGGGCTACTCTTTTACCAACGAATAGTGGGATTGACCGTTACATTATAATGCCCCCACAACTGAAAGGGAGAGCATGTTTGGTGCGACTGGGATTCGAAATATAAAGTGAGCCAAACTACACTTAAGCCTTTACTTAAAGGGGTGTAAAGGGGCTGTGAGGAGAAATGCCACGAAACCTTACAAGCGTAGCGAGTGTTGGTATAACAACCCTAAAGACGTAGTGTGGGATCACCTAAACTGGAGCCGAGTGCATAAAATTTATCATGAAAGTAAAAATACTGATTCAATTTTAAAATAAAAAGTTTCTGAAATGAGCTATTTTCTGTTATAACACCAGTGCTTTTAATTTAAAAAAAAACTCTTTAATCAACGGAGTTTATATGTTAAGAAATCAGTAGATGTTTTTCTAGCATTTTCGTCTATACATTTCATTTTATACTTTCAGTACACAGGCTAACAACAATACCAGTTATACCTTTGTTGCTAAACAATGCGACATTGTTGTAATGTAGTGTTACCAAAACGCACTTGCTTTCCTATGAATTAAAAGTTGTTCATTCACTGATTTTTCCAATAATCATTCTGCGAATAAACTACATTTTTTTTTTTCATGAATGATCTTAATTTTAACTGGCTCACAAAGGAATTTACCGATGTTTGAATACCTCGACTGCCTCGTTGTTGGTCAATCTAGATTTCGCAAAAATGTATTTCATTAAGCTATGAACTGTGAGGTTAGGGTATACTCTAGGGTGGAGGTGGTAGTACTTACCTCGTCATTTTTGACAGGTTATACCCTGGTTCGTTAGCTATAGAGCAAACGTTATTAGCGAGTCTTTCCGGTATTTTTTTTTTTAGTTGCAATCAACAACAATCAAAATATCGTTTCATTTTTGTGTAAAGATATTTCCTTTATCTTCTGTCCTTAGACATGTCCCTAAATGTATATCGTTTTAATTAACACAATTTGTCCTAACAATCAATACCTAAGCTTTCATATAGTTGATGTTTTGTATCATATGCAGAATAGTTTAAACTTTTCACTCATTAAAATTCTACTTTCATTCTTCACAATTGCCAGGCGTTAGTTGTCAGTTACTTTTTAAGAGTACTATATATCTTCACACAGTCAAGACTCTGTAAACAAAAATCTCTCGAGCAGCTCCTTCAAGTGTGGTGTGGCCTAACGTCTTACTTAACTCTCGTCTCATTAAAGTCATACATCTTTAAAATCTCTAGCCTTCATTTCTCAATTATAAAATTAATAACTAAAAATGTAAGAAATGACATATTGTGCAATTAGACCCGAGATCCTAAATTTGTAACTTACTGTACAATTTCTCCAAATCATACCAAGGAGAATCTGTCGTCGAAGCTCGACTGCTTAATTTCTTGTATATAGAAATTACCATTAAACCTTCTTCTGGTCGAATGACGCCACTGTTGGTGAACAGATGTCATTTTGTCAATGTTTTAGCTTTACGTACTATTTTGTTAATCCTATAATATAATTATTTAGATATAACATTTCTAATATTACGCCCCCATTCGTGTTTAACTGAATTTAAAAAAAAAAAATCACCATACGCCGATTTGGGTGAAACTATTAAGTGTAATTTATCTTGCAGTTGTTAGTGATATTACTAATAAATTGTAACATTGTTTACCGAAATCTGAAGCATCTACAATGTCCCGCGATTCGTGACAGCGGGCACTAAACAATATAGAATAAAAATAACATTTATTTATTTACAGAGTTGATAAGTAATACAAATAGAGACGCTGCAGAGACTTGTTGAACCAAAAATGCCGCAATCCTCCGATTCTTTGCTTGTGAGTAATTATAAATGCCAGGTTATCCAACATTTTAAACTAAACAAGGTGAAAGTATAGCACACACTTGGATTTTAATACTCCTATCTTTCAATCACAAAAGAGGCAATAAGCATACCATAAACGTTAGTCCACTGTGTACCTTCCAATTCTTCAGATTACCCCTAGGCTGTAACAGGAAGCCTGGACAATGAACCAGGACAAGATGATTACTTTTTCTGATGATCTTAAGGATCCGGTCACGACTAGGAAATCGTACAATGCTGCCACTGTTATACCAAACATGGAATTAATATTTGTGTCTGATCACGGACATTTTGTGGAAGTGTGGCGAGATCTGAGTACAAGGCTACAGATAAAGAAAACTTGATAATAGCTGGGTTTCACACCGGAAGGACCCCTCTCCTCCCGACAGCCATTCATAAGGAACTCGTTTTAGTTGAGGTTGCTACTGTAAGATGATGCACAAAAATTATATGTCTCAGTGACTAAAAAGATAGTGTGAACCGGTACAACTGAATCCACTCGTTACAAGCGAGTCTTCTGGACTTAGAACCGTGATAAAACTCTGATATAAACATCAATTTGAGATTAACCCGAAGTAAGTGAAATTTTCATGACTATGTTCTGGATAGATCGTAGTAACCTGGGTCAGTGGCAGATATGGATATCCTGTGTTAGATTGACATACGGGTTTTAGACGATTACTAAACGGAATACAACTAAGCTTTATCACACAGACCTGCTATTAAACATTGGGTGCAATTACTAAGGACAAAAAGCAGTTTGGTGTATTTGCATGAATGAAATGTAGTAATTACAGCGCAACATACTAACGTCGTAAGCTAAAGCAATACTACCGTTAAGGAATGCGCTGAGCGCACTACATCAAACCCCGAATCACAACGGTCCCCAAGAAAAACTTTCAATATTCGTATTTTTAATGTATTAAATAATAGTTTGTTTTTAAAATAAGTTCTACACATATATTTTTTTAAAATATATTGACCTTTTTTACATTTCGTTTAAGTACTGTTTTTCGTCTTTGCACCAGGGCTACACAGAAAACCTGGCGCCGGACCGGCGTTGAAGTTAAGTAATATCAGACGTTTTAAAATTCTCATTAAAATATTTGGAGTATACATTGAAAGAGCTAGCTCAAACCTGTGAACTATTAAGGTTATAGGTCAGAAATTGATTCATTCAGTTACAATCAAATTAAAAATAGCCAAAAAACTGTGACCTGATCAAAGACAGTGAATGATACTCGGCACAAAAATATAATCTTCCACATATTACGTATACTACCACATGGGAACCCATGCGCATACAATTAACGTGTATCAGGTAAACAACAAACAAAAAAGCAATAAAAGTCGCATTTAAATAACACACATAAATAAAGTATACTGGTTTTAGACCTATTAAGTGCAGTACATTTTAAGATACTTAAGTGCAGGTATTAGATTTCAACGTAAAAAAAATTGCTAACAAGGCTATTATGATACATTACGCTCGCAACAGAATGTATAATATACACCACTAAGAGGATAGTGTTAAATCGATATATCAAGTGTTAGCGTAAAATAGTTGTTTTACGAAAACAGTATTTTGACACAAAGCTCAATATACATAAAAATTATACACTTTGTATTATTATCTGTGGAATTGTCTCCCGCTGGTACAGCGGTTAGTCTACGGATTTACAACACTAAAATCAGAGGTTGGATTCCTCTCGGTGGACTCACCAGACAGCCCGATGTGGCTTTGCTGCAAGAAAACACACACACACACACACACATCTGTGCAATTACAGCAATGTGCACCAAATACCTCTACACTAGCGGCTCCTCTATCAAACTAGAAGAAAAACAAATATACATGTTTTGGGTTTGGTTTGTTTTGCATTTAGCGCAAAGCTACACAAGGGGTATCTGCGCTAGCTGTCCCTAATTTAGCAGTGTAAGACTAGAGAGAAGGCAACTAGACATCAACACCCACCGCCAATGCTTGGGCTACTCTTTTACCATCGAATAGTGGGATTGGCCGTAATTTTATAACGTTCCCAGGGCTGAAAGGGCGAGCATGTTTGGTGTGACGGAGATTCGAACCCGCGACCCTCAGGTTACGAGTCGAGTCCCTTAACCAGCTGCCTATGCCAGCTCTAATATACACGTCTACTGGCTATTGTAAAAGGTATCGCTACTATGATGCTGTAACTTTTACTAACAACCAGATTATAGTTAATTCGTGTTTATCTTTTTTATCACAGTATCGATTTTTTTCTTGTTCAGGAAACTCCCGTTTGATATACAGTTAAAATAAAGCTTTTATGTTAAATGTAAGATATACCACATTTTCTTTTTACTTAACATCCAGTTATTTAAAATTGCATTTAACAGTTTCCCAAAACATACAAAAATCTCAGTTATATTCTGTATTCTCATAAAATACAAAATATGTATCAAAACTTGGATCCTTTAAATATTTTTTCACATATATACAAATAAGACAACCTGTCCTTACGCTACAACTTAATAACAATGTCTTTTTTCTTATCCTCACAGCAACCCTCTTCGATGTATAGAGATTATCGGTAATCCGACTTTTGACGATTTTCAGTGCATATGTACGTGTAAGATAATATCTTACGTTCCCTCTCTCTCTATGATTCCACACCGCTCGCTTGACGTCCAGAGAAATCACGATGCAATGTGCCATCTGATCTAACAAAACCACTTTCGGTTTACGCTAAGCTTCAGGCATCACTGGAAAGTGTTGTGTTTATAAATGGCCTTTTCACGATATCTCACATTATCTTTAAACCAGATTTACATGTGTCAGATCTAGTGTGGCCAGGTTTTCAACTCGGGCTCCTTTCAAATTTTAAAGAATCCACCTTCTTACAGGAAAAAAAAAAATGCAGGCAACCCATTAAACAAATAATAATCATATAATGCAAAAGATTTTTGCTTACATTATTGCTGCTATAGATAACTATCTCTCTCTATTTCGGAGTGTAGAAATTCACCTGTTCATTGGCACGTGCAACAGTGACATCATGTGTCTACTACAGCATACTTTCAAGAGCAAGAAGCAAAGCAAATTTAACCCTACGCAGTTAAATATTCGTATCTGTTTATTCACATTGTCTAGAGTCTCGAATACTGAATACAGGCGTTGTTCCCCGTAAGTTGCGCTGACGCATAACAACATTTCAAGTACCGCGCACATCTTCTGTAATGGTGAGATGTCTCAACACATTGACCCTGGTAGTCGATAGGCCTACAGCCCAAATAACCACTGGTAGCATTGCAAAGCGATCTTGTAATCCAATACCGTTGATAGTCTAAAAATACCTTCCTCCTCCCCTTCCCTCCCCTTCCCCAAACAATGTTAGCACACATTGCCTTGATACTTGTGCCCACGAAAAAATTATTTCCCACCTGGATTGAAAAGAATTAGAATGAACACTGAATACAAGTATAAAGAAAGTTACAAGTTACTGACAAAAAAAAAAAAATGAAAACTGGGCATTTAGACATCCTAAAAAACATTTGTCGGTACATTATTTCGGCTAAACTGGAACGCCTGGTCACTTCAAGCCCCCAGTAATGTAAATGACTTAAACCAATCCTAAGCATTTAGGATTAGTTTGAATCATTTAAGTTTGGATATTAAGGTTCAACGTAAAAAAAAAAAAAACGTCAGTAAAGCTATAATGGTTCTTAATTCTTGCAAGCTTTGTAGCTGTCATTAATTTATTTAAAAAAATCAATAAATTCACTCAACCACTAAAATAATGAAGAATTACTCAAAACGTTCACTTATTTACCAAGCTCTTTATCTCAAATATTGAAGTGCAAGTTGGTTCTGATGTAAAACTGTGGAATTCAGAGCTGGCCAGTCACGTTCGAATCTGTGCGATATCCGAAAATATTCCTGCCTCCACGCCCCCCAGTGACATAGCGGAATGTCTGGAAACCGGGTTCCGATACTAGTATTGGGTAGAGCACATATCGCCATTGTGTAGCTACAAAACTCCCGTTCTCTTTAAACTGTGGTTATGTTATAAGAATGACAGTCATTCTCTTACTTATTATGTATGGTGAACAGTATGATGCTACTGACTGACCGACTCCCTCCCTCTGATTGGTAGTTCAAAATTATAGATGATGACAAATATCTTTGTTAGTTATCTTATAGATACAAATGTAAACATTTTACTAAGCCTTTAAATCAAGAAAACACGTGACGAAGGCACTAACTGTAATAGTACAACAATAAATATATATAAATATTTTTAAATCAATATTGTATATTTGCATAATATTATTTTGAATCATTAGCTGTTATGACCATGTTCTAGATTAAGTAACTTACATTAGAACACGTGAATACCGAAATGGGAGACTAGACATCACTTACGATTCTGGAATTCTACTATTCTAGAGTACTTGCTAAGACCTTAGATGCTCCACATACACTTATACAATATTCTAGATCAATAACAGGATTCTACAAAAAGATTTGACCTAAGCTGTTTATAGGAGAAACAATGCCACTCGTATCTCATGACTGAGAAAAATAATAGCATCCTCCACTTTAGGTACCGATGTTCACCAAACACCTATAATCCACTAGAGGTCACGAGAGACCAAAATCCAAGCTATAGTGAAATAACACAGGGATTACGAGGTTTATGCGCACTCGCCCTTTCAAGATCCTCCTAAGGGACCAACTGTAAATGAACGATGTTAGACAAATAATGTACAGTAAATCTGAATGTCGGTATGTATCATACCTCCCGAACATTTCATAATATTCCCCACTCTCAAGTGAAATTAAAACCTTAATTTCGCGTATGGGGCTAAAGAGGAACAATTGCTTTTTGATTTAAAACCTAAATTACTTCCCACAATAGATAAAGTGTCCTCCTTATAGCAAAGTTACATCTGCTGTCTTCTACGACGGGAATCGAACCGGTGGAAAGTGCAGGCAAATAGAGAATAATGTTGAATATTCAGTTTAAAATTACTTCAATATTCAACGTCAGTGAATAAAATTATACAATGAAATAAATTTACTTACACGGGTATCGAATCAAAGCAACAACAGCGTTTTCATTTTTTTTAAATATAAGTAAATTTCATGATATGTGTACCTATATAATAATGTGCATGTAGTGTGTACATCACTCTCGTGGTTACGTGCATGATTATCTGTTTCTTGTATAGTTAAATATTTTTATAACTATTTGTAACAAAAAATATCACTTTAAGAAAACGAAAGATATTGTATATTACTCTTAACTAATATTTCTCTACTATCCAAATAAGTACAGTCACTTTCACGAGATGTCTTGAGTCACTGATGTATTTTTGTTTACACCCTCCCTCTACGAGGATAGATTAATAAAGAGAAAAATGTACTTTTTCTTTCTTCAATCTTTCTGGCACAATCACTTTTTTCTAATACCAACCCATGTTCTGAGAGACAAGGAGATAGAGAGAGTGAAAAAAAAATCAAGTATGTTATTAAGTGGCTGTTGTGCCCTGGTGACCAAGTGGTAAGCTGAAGAGTTTTTAATGCTAAAATTTGGAGGTTGATACCTGCGGATGGTAAAGCACGGATATCCCATTCTGTTGGTGTGTACTTTAGCAGCGAATAAAACAAATGAAACGGATTACTAAATCTGTTAAAAGTATTTTCACATTTATATAATATGCATATAGCCCCCAGTCAGTCACACCCTTAGATGGGACGACGATGAGAGAAAGGGAAGAAAAAATAATGCTTTGGGTATAGTGACGAAACACATTTCAGTAAGGGACGAAACGTAAACAAATAGATGGAGACTTTCTTCAAACTTTCACGTTGAGATGACAGAAGTGTCACTGAGTCATGCGACGGCCTCTGTCGGAGAGGAACGAAATACATTCCACTACGAGCTGCGTTACTTTTAGATCAGCGTGCATTTAATTACGTATTTCATACAGTAGTGCAACTCAGTCGTGTAGTGACAACCCACTGAAATTTTTATTGAAAAAATATCAAATAAAGTCGCTAAATGTATATATAAGCTATAAACAAAAATAACTGAAGTGTGTGTACACGTAGTTAAATTGTGCCACAATAAACGCATTTTGAAGTAATCAGGGTAGGTAAAACCATTTGTAGTTTAAGATATACTCGAGTAATAGAGTACAAGAAATACGTGCGAATTAATTAATACATTTATCCCGAACGCATTAATGTAATTATCGTTTTAAGATCAAAAATATATTTAATATCTTAGAAATGCATATTAACCATTAGACTTTAAAAACCAACCAGACAAAACTATTTTCATTCATCACTCGTACATTCTTATTTTGAAAGTCGTAAATTTGAAGATGGCATTGATGTTATGCGGCGTTATTTTACTAAGAAACTTATGAAATTATTTTTAAAAATATCAAATGAATCAACAAAAGTGGACCTCTTGATTTTTAACGTTTCAACAATTACTTTGTTTCTTACAAGTGATTCCAATACTCTGACTTGTTACTTGACTTTGAAGTCTGCTCCTAACCTAACCTATATATATATATATATACATTCCTAAGTATTCTATATGAAATATGATAGTGTGAACATTTTTTCACACTGAATCCAATAACATGCATAATTTTTAACAATGTTTTAGGTATAATTTAGTTATATTTATATATATTTTATTTACACTTCATCAGTTTTCCTGGCGTTTAAGAATATAAAATATCTACTTGCGAAACTTTTCAGTATATCTTGAAGTGGAAAATACTTATACACTATGTTTAACCAAATAAAAACTGGCGCAAGTCCTGGTAGATAACTTTACAGTTGGAACTGTTGTTGTTGTGTTGTTTTTTTTGGCAAAAGAAAGGGTTAAAAAGGGGGTTTTCACCTAACGAGTTGTATAGAGAACTGCAATGGGTTACATGGTATATTTTATTTAAACATATAAGAAATAAAGTAGATAGGTGCATATGTATAACTAAAGATACAGGATTTAGATTTTAAGTTACCTAGTGAGTTTAGAAACAGGTGTGATGGAGCGTATGAGTCACTGTGCTCTGTTGGTTATTATAATGAGATGTTTAGTGTTGTCTCTACTACGCTGATTTTTATCATAATTACATAGAAATATACTGATGCACGCACACGAGTGAAAACAAAACCCGTAATTGCTTACAGTTATTTCACATAAATTACCATCTAAGGCCTATCTAAACCATTTGGATACACGCTAGAAAATTCTTTACACCTACGTCTGAAGTTGAAGATTTACTGCAGGAGAGGTTTCGTTATGCTACCCTCCCCTAACCTCACGTCTAATATTATACAGTGAAGATTGTAATCACACGAAAACTGTTAATACATGGGAACCACAAGGATTAAACTATATACGTAATTAACTAAAAATGTTTGTTTGTTTTTGAATTTCGCGCAAAACTACACGAGGGTTACCTGCGCTAGCCGTCCCTAATTTTGCAATGTAAGACTAGAGGGAAGGCAACTAGACATCACCACTCACCGCCAACTCTTGGGCTAGTCTTTTATCAACGAATAATGGGATTGGCCGTCACATTGTAACGCCCCTACGGCTAAAAGGGCGAGAATGTTTGGTGTGAAGGGGATTCGTGCCCGTGACCCTCGGATTACAAATCAAGCGTCTTAACCACCTGGCTATGCTGGGCCAATTGAAAATGTGATAATCGAATCTGCGAAGTTCAAAACAGTTTCCTTTTTAATTTTCAACAAATGAAGGTTAAGGATTTGTTTTACTCATCATTAAAGATTAAACACATTTTGTTGAGTTTATCTGAAAACTTTGTATTTTGATACTTGTGGCTATTAAATTAAAAGTCGCGCTATACAAAGGAAATAAGAATCATGCCCACTACGGTCAATTCCACTATTCGTAGTCCAAGAGTTGGCGGTAGGTGGTGATGGCTACACTGCTAAATTAGGGACAGCGAGTGCGGATTGCCCTCGTGTTGCTCTGCGCGAAATTCAAAACAAACAAACAAAGAGTTCGCTTTGAGATTTAGTAAAAGAATATGTTGAATTTTATATGGCAGTTCCAATAAACTAGTTATCTGTTAATACTTTCTAAAACTTTTTTTGTCCTTGAATTAATTACCAACATCACAACTTTATCAGATGGTTTAGCACAATAATTAATTCTTAACTCCATTAATTATTGAATCGTTTAAAGACATTACTATTGCTGAACAAGGTCACCGAATTATAAATTTCAGACTACTCGTAATTCTGTTGCTAAATGATAATAAAACAAATCCTTAGTACGACAAACTTTGAGTAGAAAGTGTACCCACTCGGTTTTTGCCTTTTGTTCAGAATTAAAAGTTACTGTCCTTGATTTAAAAATGTATGATTGAGCGAGCATGATAAAATAATCCTATGAAGGTTTTAACCTTCAGCTACGACCATAAAAAATCTCAAATCGTGAATCATGAACGGTAAAACTATAATATATAATAAGACTCTCAAATTAATAGTTTTTACCGTCAGAAAGTTTAAATTCCACAAGAAGAGATTAGGCTTTACAATAAGTTTGAAATTGTTTTTATATCTTAAACTGTCAGATGTGGCTTGTGAATAATATTAGCTTCCATAAGATCTAACGTGCGTCTTTTAATTTTGAAAGTAATTCTCTTTCTTAACCTGAAGATGACCTAGGAAGGTCGAAACGTTGTTCTCTCCTTATCAATAAAAGTGTTAATTCCAATACCAGTCGTTCTGAGATACAATTTTGAAAGTAGTTTTCCAATTATAAAAATCTTGCTAAATAATATAGAAAAACATTAGAACAATAATAACAGTAAAAATAATAATTTCGAAAAATACATAAAAGCTTAATTATGTGCCCTACGAAACAAAGAAAAACCAATAGGAAATCTGGATAATCAGTGAGTTTCTCGAATAGTTTATCGCAACGTATTACTTATTTTTCGGAAACGTCAGAACTTTCCTCAAATTATTTTAAGTTGTATTCACGCATAAATACAGCCACTTTATGATTTGAGACTTCCAGTTTCAAAATTATTTAGGGAAAAGACTTTGTCTTATAGAGGTAAATATAGTGATTCTGATCAAAGTACATGGTAACTGTTAAAACGTTTTACCAAATTCTCCAACCGTACTACGTAACCTTTGCTTTATATTAACAAAAGACTTCTCTATATATTTCACAATGAGTTAATTTCTATTTGGTATTGGTACAATTCACTTATAGGCGAGCTGGCTAGCTCTTCGCTGATCATACGTCAGTTTTTCATTGCTAAAGTTATATGATGTCTTCGTAAAAATACTAACGTTCGATGGTAATCTGCTGAAGTTAAACGGTTTGAAATGCTCAAAATCTATAAACATTACTGGCCAAACATCTGAAGCTACCGATTAATAAGCGTTAATCACGGCTATAGCTTCCGAGGTTTAAATTATAACAATTGTAACAAACCTATAATATACAGTGTCTCTCTGCGCTTCTCGTTGGTTACATTTTATAACCGTTAGGCAAATTTCTAAAAATTTCAAATGGCCCAACAAAACTGACGATACTCAAGTGTTTTCGTAAAACATGTTGTTGATTCTTACACACGAGAATCTTCTATAAATTTAGTGAATAGGCGGGGATTTTGCAATAAACATTTAACAGTACAAGTTGCATGCATTCCTAAATATATATTTAACTGAAAAATACATTGATATTAAAATGAATACATAATAGTATAATCCGTCACAATTTTCAGCAACATGCATAAAGCAGTTTGGTAGAACTTCAGACTAAAAATAAAAAGAAGGGTTTACTTTACCGGTAATCGAAACTAAAAAAGTTCCATTTTTATTCTTTGAATAAACTATGATAAACTAAGAACCAAGTTTTAGTGCAGATATAATCGCAATTTTTGTTGGAATGAAATAATTATTATAAATTCTAATTTATTGTGTCCCCTTTAGAAGGCTTAGCGATAAGTCTGAGAACTTATGGGAGAGCACAAACCCTTTGTGTAACTTTGCACATAACAACAAAGAAGCAAACCTTGTAGAAAAAGGAATTGAATTAATGTTTACAACTATGACCACATTGTTTTCATGACAACTTCACACATATCCCAGCACTTCCTTACCTTACCCTTTATTGTTTGAGCCTGAACAACGACGTGATGGGTGACAGCATATGATCATCTCATACTTCTCTTTTTTCACATAATTGATATATTGCTAGTTTTTTAATAGCAAAGAGAAAGGTGATTACATGACAAGTGTCTTCAACTGATTTAAGATTAAACGAAAGCTCAAGGTGTCGCCCATAATTCGTGATTACGTCAAAATAACATCTTTCATAGAAAGAAAAAAATGAAAAATAATAAATGAAATACGCTTAAGTAATTAACCATACTGTAATAATTAATAACACTAGCAATGAGCACTAGTTTTTAACTAATTTTTAACATATTTACAAAAACACATTTCGAATTATTTTCGAGACGGTTTTATTTTTCCTTTTCGATATTCAAACTTTGACACGTGAAAATATGGAAGACCATTTCTTTTTCAGCAAAAATAATGTTTAATCTTTTACACAACTGCTTATTTCTAATTGTCATATCACGCACCACGAGGCTTTAATATAGTGTAAAATCAAAGCAAAATTAAGATTATTATTTAATACTACAAAACAAGTATTTTTTTTTAAAAAAGAAATGCTTCTTCGGTGGCAGATTGGATTTACACCGCTAGAAGTTTTGATACCCATGGTGGGCAGAACATAAATAGCCCTTTGTGTATCTTCGCATTTAACTACATACAAAACAAAATTAAAGGAGAGTAATTAGACTTAAACATTAAAATTGGTTGAAAGAAAAATATTCAATTTTTTCTCCCTAATTTTGTTACTCAGTCATTGATAATTGGTGGTATATACATAGCATATACACTATAGAATTCATCTGCCGTTTTTCTCATTTTCGAGATTTCGGTTCGGATTACATGTGATTAAGACAAGTCAGAAAGAGAAATCCACAGAAACTCGTGTACGTGCTAAACAACTGCTTAAATCCAGTTCATAAAAAATACCGAAAAATAGATTCAGGGGAATTACAGGTAAAAACCACATTTATAATAATTATATCTTAAGTTAAAAACTATTGGTCATAAGAGTACTACATTTCAATAAACACACACCAAGAAATACGTTTCATCCAAGAAAGACTGAGCATGAACTTCAGGGTTCTTATCCATCATTCTCAGTCAGTACCTCAAGCCTATCCTTAAAGAAAGTTACTGCAAACATCATAGAGATCAGTGATCCTCGCAATATCTTGTACACTTGTACACATTTTGTACAAATAGAAAACCTTCATACTATTAAAATAGAGGGAAAGATGAGAACTAAAGGCGGTATTAGTTCAAGAGAATCGATTCTACTATTCAGAATAATATGGTCTTGAATCACCCTGTAATACGTCCCAATTTCCAATTTTCGTAAATATTCTTCTGGTAGCTAATCAAAACCTTAACGAAATTCTGTCTCCCTTGAAGGCGTAGTTTTTGACATCCTAGTATTTCAAATTTTGGGTTTTCTTTGTAATCGCTTTTTACAGAATAACAAATCGTAGTTAAAAGGCCTTGTGATACGTTTATTCGTGTCTTACCAGTGAAGTAACAAAGAATCGAACCCAGAATTTTAGTGTTTTAATTCCGTAAACGTACTGCTGTCCTCGGGGTATTTTTTAATATGTAATTAAACAGAATTACTGTTCTTTATTTCCATTACGTATGAGTTATAACTTCGTGTGTCCTAGCCAAATTTACAACTTACCTGTACAAGAAGTCTGTGAATTTGAATAAGAATCATTTTCCTATCATCCATTTAAGTGTTATTGTTTCGCTGGTAAAAGAAAATACTTTAGATTTATACACATAAAAATAAATTTGACGACACAACTTGAAACACACTACAGTACATGCGCTCTGTTCTGTGAATCAAATAAAACAAACACTAAGTTCTACTGTTTTGAAATCGCTCGAAGTTCGTTAGAAAAACAAATAAAGAAGCTGACCAGTTTACTTACTAACAATCTCTTTGAGGTCCATTAGATAAGATCGAGATGGAGGTGATTATACTCAAATTTCGAGATAAACAGTCCTGACAAATTTACGCTCCAGTGGAAAATAAAGTGAAACAACTACAGAGACTGCGTTTTTCACGTGTTCCCAAGGTACAAATACAGTACACTTAAACAACCATGTTAAATTTATTGTAACACGAGTGTTTTGGTTTCTTCACGTAGAAACAAGGTTGTTGTGTCTTCCTTCTTATTTCACTCACAAACAGAGTGGGGTGTGGGTGGAAACACAAATCAGTAATAAGCATGATTAACTCTGATTTTGTGTATTAAGTGATTAGTATCCTTCCCAAAACTAATTTGTATGTACTTATTAACCTACGAATATAGCTATAGTATCAGTACTAATACTACTAATTCTTATGTTACGACTCACGAACCGATTTTTTGAACGACTTTCTTTCTTTAATCATCTGAAATACGACTCATACTGATCGACGTGGAGAAATAGAACCATAATTTTACGAAATGAAGACGTTAATCTTCATATTACCACGCACATTCTAATTAATTACACTGTGACGTTTCTCTACCGGAGTCCAATCTAATGGTAAGGATGTAAAACAGTCAGCGCATTTATCGAAATATTAATTTTGAAAAATACAGGATCCGCCTTCAATAAGATCTCTCCAACCTAGTCATTAGGGCAGACCTCGCGATCCACGATTAATGATATATATATTCTGACACTTTCCCTTATATAGCAATCTTAATTAACACTACTGGAAAGCGGTGAACGTTACATGCATGACCAACGAGATGCGTCAGAGGATCAGTCTTTATCAATCTCCACTTTGGACCGTTTTGATCCATAATTATCAGTTTCAGATTACAACGTAACATTTTACTACGCTGTAAAAAATAAACAGAAAATTAATAGAACAATTAGGAATAAAAACGCTGTTTATTTACACAAGGTAAACTGATTAATCTTTGTTGTAGTTGGATTTCTCTTGGCATTATCTCCTGTATTTAGGTTGAACGTTGCCCAGTTATTAACCTTTTGGTTGTCGATCTCATATTCCTTGCTTCGCGCCCTAGTACAACAACAACAACTCAAAAATCACTTTGTAGGTTGGGGTACTGTGAGCGTTATAAGAATGGCGGTGAAGTTCCCCGCTGGTACAGCGGTAAGTCTACGGATTTACAACGCTAAACTCAGGGGTTCGATTCCCCTCGGTGGAATCAGCAGATAGCCCGATGTGGCTTTGCTATAAGAAAATACAAACAAACAAAAACACACAAAGCCACAATCAAATCCCACTATTCGGTTTCATAAAAATAATCCAAATGTTGGCAGTAGCTACTGTTGACGGGCTGGCGTTTTTCTAGTCTATCACTTCAAAATTAAGGATGGCTAGTGCAGAAAACCCACGAGTTGCTTTCACGCGAGATAAAAAAAAACAACTTTCTTCTGTTTATTGATTTTTATAACATTTGTTTTTCGTTTATAATACTCTTTTATGTTATCTGGCTATTTTGTTACTTGTATTTTACCTTCTCTAGACTTATCTATTGTAATATTTATTAAACGACAAATTTAAATGACTGTGTCACTATTTTGTTTTCATCAAGAATTTATTGTCTTTTTTTCCTACACTTTTATATTATTGTGGTTTAAATTTTAATATTTTATATAATTCAAAATTATTTTGCTTTCGTAAAATTATTGTACAGTGAGGTACAATAAATTGTTAAAATGTATAGGACGCAAAAGAAAAACCGTTTGTATCTTATTAATAATTCAGTCGTTGATTTTATTTTTTTACTTTTTATAAAAGGTTTTACGTCGCCGATAAAAATTATATGATATAACATTGCTGGGTATGATATAAAAATGTCAGTAAAAAGTAATATAGTTTCGTAAGGGATGTTTTCTAATTTTATTTAGTAACTAAATGTTCATAATTAATATCAATTACTTGATGAACTTAGTACTAGAAAAAATATAAAGTACATTTTAGCAATCCATCATTCAACCAAACTTGTTTGTTTGTTTTGAATTTCGCGCAAAGCTACTTGAGGGCTATCTTCGCTAGCCGTCCCTAATTTAGCAGTATAAAACTAGAGGAAGAGCAGCTAGTCATCACCACCCACTGGCAACTCTTGGGCTACTATTTAACCAACGAATAGTGGGATTGACTGTCACATTTTAACGCGCCCACGGCTGAAAAGACGAGCATGTTTGGTGCGACGGGGATGCAAACCCGCGACCCTCAGATTATGAGTCTCACGCCTTAACCCACCTGGCCGTGCCGGGCCTCTCAACCAAACTTATGTCATACAGTCAAAAGGTATGAAAGTACCGATGATTTAAAGGAAGGTTACAAACATTCAATTCTTCGCTGCTTGTATTTGTTACAAAGATGAGTAGTGGCTGGATCTATTAATATTGTCTTTGAAAATTATTCTGACAGCCCAAGAGTTGCTCGTTTATAACGCATTGTAGGACGCATAGGTAAAAGTGAAGATTTTTACGACTTACAAGTTCATATACGTATGTTGACACAAGTTTACTTAGATATATTGTTCTTTGTAATATCACTTTATCATGCACAGTTACACACTGCGAAATAAATAGAAAGCAAGCTAATAAAAAACTGTAACACAAATGAGAAGATAAAGTAATGCTATGTGTAGCATCATTTTTAAAGTAGTAATATATATATATATATATATAAAATATGGTGTGAATGGCCATAAGAAATTACTTTTAATAGAGAAACTTACCTTTAAAATGATTAATTTGGCGAAGTTTCGACAAAAGCTTTTTATTTTCAAGCCAGAAACAAGTCTTTCGGTTTATGACAACTACCGGTACATTTTGAAATGAAACAGTACATGAAAACATAATATAATCTAACGAGCATTAAACAATATTGTAAAAAATAATATAATAAAGCTGGCGATTTAAAAACAATAATAAAATTATTAGAAATACAGAACAACTTTTACACAGAAAATAAATAAATAACTTAAACATTTAAGGATAATAAAAGAAGGAAATTAGACAAAAAAATTAAAAAGCTTGTTTGTTGATACTCAAAGGACTAAAACAGCCCAATTTAATTTTTTTTTCAACTGTGGTTCTGTGGTAACTGTTGAGGATGAGTGAGTGGCATTACGTAAGGCAAGTACTTTAAAGTGAAGAGAGGAATGATCAACATTGTTGAAATGTCAAGCTACAGGTTTATTTTGATCTTTAATCAAGATGCTACGTAAGTGTTCTCGTCTACATTCAGCAAGAATACGGCTGTTTTTTTTCTACGTATATTTGGTCACAGTTTGTACGAATAATACAATAAATTAACACTTAAATGTACAGATGAAATGGCTATTCACATAATACAATGCTTAAGGGGCTCTAATAGATGTTCTATAATCGACGTAAGGGCAAGTGTCGCATCTGCTCCTCTGACAACTAACAGGACTTACCAACGTGATGATAGTTGCATCTTGTTTGAAGATTGGCTACAAATGAGTAAATCTTTAACGTGAAACGTGGCCGATGGTCTTGTTATGTGCTTTGACGTGAAAATATCAAAGAATAAATGTGTTGCTTATGTGTTGAATGGGTGAAATGTATGCATAAGGGGAATGTGTTGATGATCAGTGGAAGTAGGAATGTAGTGATTGAAGCAAGGTTGGATGGGTGTAGTTGGATGTTTTGAATTGTCTACGGTGTTGGTGTAACATTTACATAATCAATATACGTACAATATATATTTGAGAACTACACAGGTTTTCTCCTTGTATTATATTATACTGACTATGTAGTAACATGCAGTAATGATGAACTCGTTATTTTTCTTCAGGTTGTCAAACCCATTCACCTGCCACCTCATAACAAGTTTTCTACTTCCCACCAAACCATTTCATTTCTTGATATAAATATTTCCATGACTAACGATCTCTTTACGTTTGTACATTATAAACCGACAGATGTACATAGCTACTGACACCCTAGTCATTCCCAATACGTGAGAGAAATATTTTCATACCCCAACTTACCAAATTACATATGTTCTGCAGTAACAACCAAGATTATAATAATTCTATCAGCATGCTCCACTTTTTACAAAAACGTGGCTACCCTACTTCACTTCATCACACTGAAGGTAATCTACATAATAACAATAATCGTCCGAATTTAGCTTTCCAGAAATTGACCAACTTAAGTCATAGCAGTAACTGTTACACCACCTACATGCGTCCAACATAGCTTCAATCAACACACCTACTTCCATTGATCATCAACAACATCCCCTTACGTATCACCCATTCAACACATAATCAACATTTGTTCTTTGATATTTTCAAATCAAAATAAAGAATACCCTCGTTCACAAGTTCCCTAATAAACCTATAATTTCTTATAAACGATACAATAACATTAAATATTTACACATCTGCAGTCAACCTCCGAACAACATACAACTACGATCAAGTTGGTAAGTACTGTTATTTGCTCTTACATCCATTATAGAACATCTATTAGAGACCCTTAAGCAATATCTTATGTGAACAGTCGTTTCATCTGTACATCTGTTACAAATAATGCATTAAATTAAACAACTGTGACCAGATATATTTTAGAAAAACCAGCCGAATGCCCGCTGAACGTACACGATAACACTTACGTAGCATCTTGATTAAAGATCAAGATAAACCTATAGCTCGGCACTTCAATAAAATTGATCATTCCCTGCAGTACTTTAAAGTACTTTTCTTACATCATGCCTCCCCTCCCTCCCAATCACAGAACCACAATCGAAAAAGAAATGATTTTTAAATTGGATTGTTTTAGTCCTTTGGGTATTAAGAAAAGGTTGTGCTTTTTATAATTGTTTTTTTAAATTCCTTTCTTTTTATTATCCTAAACTTTAGTTTATTTCTTTTCTGTGTAAAATTGTTCTACATTTCTAATCATTTTAATACTGTTTTTAAATAATTAGTTTGGTTATGTTATTTTTTACAATATTGTTTATTTCTGTTTGTTTGTTTGTTTTGGAATTTCGCACAAAGCTACTCGAGGGCTATCTGTGCTAGCCGTCCCTAATTTAGCAGTGTAAGACTAGAGGGAAGGCAGCTAGTCATCACCACCCACCGCCAACTCTTGGGCTACTCTTTTACCAATGAAAAGTGGGATTGACCGTCACATTATAACGCCCCCCACGGCTGGGAGGGCGAGCATGTTTGGCGCGACTCGGGCGCGAACCCGCGACCCTCAGATTACGAAGCGCACGCCTTAACGCGCTAGGCCATGCCAGGCCTTGTTTATTTCTCGTAGTTCGATCTCTCCTTCGATTTTGTTATCGCGTATTGTTTCATTTCAAGACGTTCCGTTAATTGTCATTAACTAACAGGATTGTTGCTGGCTTGAAAAGTCCCGGCATGACCAGGTGACTAAGGCACTTGACCCGTAATATGAGGGTCGCGGGTTCGAATCCCCGTCGCACCAAACATGCTCGTCCTTTCAACCGTGAGGGCGTTATAAAGTAACGATCAATCCCAATATTCGTTGGTAAAAGAGTAGCCCAAGAGTTGGCGGTGGGTGGTAATGACTACCTGCCTTCCCTCTAGTCTTACACTGCTAAATTAAGGATGGCTAGCGCAGATAGCCATCTTGTAGCTTTGCGGGAAATTCAAAACAAAACAAACTGGCATGAAAAAAAGTGTTTGCTCGAAACGTCAAGTTAATAATTTACTATTATAGATTCTAAAAGTGATTTTTCTCTACAAGTCTGATTTATACATATATTTATATACTTAAATGATAAACAATCACATAAACAATGTTTTTCTTTCCTGATAACACCATATAACAAATTGTTTACTTTTCTTGTTCCTGGGCAGAAAGTGTTATTTCCCAATTGCTTATGCCTAAAGTAAATGGAAAAGACCTATTTTTCTCTTCAAACTTTGCTTTTGTGACCTGGGAGCGTATAACAAAAGCATGATGGGAGACTATATTTTGGGGCTGATATGTGAAAGTGATTTACATTACAGTCGCAAATCTCGAATAACTACTCCCTTCTAAACATTTCTGTATAACTTTAGTATAAATACACGTAATTCTTGTTTCATATGTTGTTTTATTCAGATCTTATGTAAATGAAAATGTGCAAGTTTGCCTATTTTTTACTTAGAAAATAGGTTAATTTCTAAATTTCATTATCCAGGTCACAAAAGCAAAGTTTGAAGGGAATAATGGTCATTTTCTGTACTTTTACAACATAAGCAATTAAAAAATAACACATACTATCCAGGAACAAAATTTGTGTTACATAGTATAATTTTAAAAAAAGCCAAAGTGAGTACCAGAAAACAGATTATAAAACGCAATCTGCCTGTAAATATAGGAATTAAGATGAAAGTTTCACTCGAAAGTGTCAAAACATGCTGTGTAATTAACCATTTGCACAACCTTTTCAAACTGAGACAAAAGTATGTTTTCATTTTGTTAATTTTTTTGTGACAAATACGAACTATTATACACAAAATAAGTTTAGACATGTCTCGTCTACGTCAAATTTTAATAACTGCCTTTCACGAGAAGCTTGATAACTTGTAACGGTAAAATGTGGGGCTATATTCCTGCACTGGGCAGGGTAGAAATATCCTACCGTATTGTGTGTTTGAAAAAAAGAACAGCTTCACTTGAAGAAAATATATATCTCAATTTATATACTCCTGTTTGGTACGTTCTCAAGTGTGATTGTTTTAAAAATACATTTACGTGCACATTTATGAAGGCTTGGGATTTATAATATCAGGTCATCCCATAAGTAATGTCCGAAAATTTAATACAGAAAGTGCATCATCATTTCTGTCTTTGTACAAGGTTTAATGACTAAAATATGTAGTAGGACGTGTATAAAAATGTTCAGAAAAATAAAATAAACTAACCCAACTCAACCTTTTCATACCTTTAATCAAATAAACCCATATGAAGATGGATATGTCTCAAGAGCACATTAGACATATAACGCTTTATGAATTTATAAAGGCAATAGTGCAGCAGAAACTACACGAAACATTCAAGGTGTTTATGGTGCAGTCTCTCTCAATGAAAGAAAATGTCGAAAGTGGTTTCAGAAGTTCAGATCAGGTGACTACAGCTTAAGTGATGTGCCACGTTCAGGTCGTCCTGTTGAGTTTATTGACGACTTGCTGCTTGCTGTACTTGATGAAGATTGTGCTGTAACAGTTGAATAACTAGCACAGAAGCTTAATTCAACCCATGCAACAGTTCACTGTCATATGCAACAGCTTGGAAAGGTGTCAAAACTTGAAAAATGGGTCCCTCATGATTTGACAGAAGCCAACCTAAGAGCAAGAGTGGACATTTGTACTTCTCTGCACTCTCGTGAATGTAACTCACCTTTTTTGGACAGGTTAGTGACTGGAGATGAAAAATGGATATTTTATACAAAATGTTAAACACCGCAGACAATGGCTCAGCGCAAGTAAACTGGTTAAAGCAAGCCCAAAATGGACCTCCACCCTAAGCGTTTGGTGAGATATTGTTGATGTGATCCACTATAAGTTGCTGCCACTCAATATAACGATTACATCAGACTTCTACTGTCAACAGTCAGAGCGCTTGAATGTTACACTGAAAGAAAAGAGGCCCAATTTGATCAATCGTAAAGGTATTGTGTTACATCAGGATAATACACGGCCCCACACAGTAAGGATCACATCTGCAAAGATTAAAAAGCTAAAGTGGGAAAAACTTCCACATCCTCCGTATTCTCCTGACCTTGCCACATCTAATTATCATCTCTTCCGAAGTCTGCAGAACTATCTTGATGGAAAAGAGCTTGGAACACGTGAAGATGTCAACACTACCCTCCCTACATTCTTTTCCTCCAAACCCCAATAACTGTATAGAAGTGGCATTCAGAAGCTTGTGAATCGTTGGCAGGAAGTAACTAATAATAAATGAACGTACATTATTGATTAAATAACATTAATAGCATTTGAAATCCTTTCTCTTTTCTGAACCAAAAATCGGACATTACTTAAGAGATAACCTGATACATACGAACTGTTCGTACACAAAATTAGTCAGTAAGGCTTATCAAGTTTTTCCTATCATTAAAATTCTCTTTATCAATTTTTAGTAAACAGATAATCTAAGTTAACGAGATATTACCACGTTTAATGTTTTCATCTAGTTTTGTTGAAGCAAGAAAACTGATCTCGATGGTTAATGACCTGTAACCAATACTAATATCCATCAGTGGTCATTTCACGAAGTTTACAGCATAAATCATATGTGTACGATCTCAACTGTGAAAAGGTTTATAGTTAATTTTCAACAAAACATATCTCAAGATCTGGGATATTAAAAAATGTTATGCTACATTCACCTGAATGCAAAATTAATATTATAATAATAGTGTATATTTGTTCAATAAAGTAGTTAAGATATAAATTAAATACCGTACTTATTTTTTTATTAAATTTTATTTATTTTACTGTACACATTAGGCCAAAGTAACATGATATAGCGTCTGTGAATCTTTGCATAATTTCACTGAATCAAATTAACGTACAGTAATTTGTTATGTATACAGTTTTTCATGTCACAATAGCGCGACTGACTTGAGGTAGTTTTATTGTATTGTAAATGCGCATTGAAATTAACTGAAAAGCATTCTCCATTTTCAAATTGTTTATGGAGTTGAACCAAAACGAGAACGTTATCAGCGGCTCGAAAAATTGTTTGAACACACAAGTTACTCAATCATAAACTTATGTACAAATTTATAAAATACCCCCTCCCAAACAAAAGCATGAAATTATATCAGTTAAAATATTTTGTACTATAGCTAAAAATATTCTTGCATTTGGAATGTTAACTATTTGTTTTGCATTCGAAAGAAATTAGTCAACAATGAATAAGTCCGCATAAGTCGTCAATAACCTATCTTTCATAAACTGCTTGCTACTAGCGAGTCCCGAAAACGGTTTATTGGCTTACTTCCAAATACAAAATTTCTCTGAAAGGTGAAAACTGAAAGTGGACAGGAGTGACAACAGGGCACACATTTTACCTAGCGGAGCTATCGCGTCTCGAATCTGAAACTTATCACTTTTAATTCATTACCTATTATTTCATTTCGTAAAATGGTCACTTTGTAAAAGGATATTCTACCTTTAAAACTTATACTGATGCAAGAGTACTTACGAGTGTTGTGACTATATATGTATTAAAATAACAGTTTATTTCATTGGAGAGTTTGTGGAACTGAATATCATAGTGAACAGAACTTGTTTAGTTTGTAGTATCTTTCCTGACCAATTGTTAAGAAATTACTAGAAAATGTGATTTAGTTCGTTTTCAGAAATTTGACGTAAGTATACATAAAAGCTATTACATCTGTCCTTAATTTTGTTCTGATAGACTATATGGAAGATAGTTAATCGAAAGCATCCATCATTGGGATTTCACTGTTACTCTTTCGGTGTATCCACAACTACATAGTGTGAAACATTATTTTGGGGTAATACGTCGCAAACATTAAATCCTGGGGTTCACAGTCTGGGAACATTAACCAAAAGGTCGCGCTCGACGATATTATTATAGAGTGAAATACGTTACGTCCGTATGTTAGTTAGTTAGTTAGTTATCACCATGAGATTCCATCAAGGAACATAGGGCCGCAATCGCTTGCGGATTCTTCAACAGGTATTTAAGTGAGTAGGTTGTTAGCCCACTGCACCGAGCCGTCCCTAATTTAGTAGTGTAAGACTAGAGGAAAGGCAGCTAGTCATCACCACCCACCGCCAACTCTTGGGCTACTCTTTTACCAACGAATATTGGGATTGACCGTCACATTATAACGCCCCCACGGCTGGGAGGGCGAGCATGTTTGGCGCGACGCGGGCGCGAACCCGCGACCCTCGCATTACGAGTCGCACGCCTTACGCGCCTGGCCATACCAGGCCATGTCCGTATGAGTGAGGCTGAATAAACGAGTCTTTAATTTTTGACATCTTGTTGTTAGTTCCTTTTCCAATCACATTCACTATCTAATCAAGTTTCAGTTTCTTCCTTTCTCTTTATTTTCTGTTGTTTTTTTTTAGAACGTGATTCAAACTCCATTTTTGTCTAGTGAAGAAGTGCTTTTACCAATTATGCCATGGGATCTCAAATGCAAAATCTTATTGTTCACTTTATTGGTCAGGAGAAAAACAACAACAACAACAACAAAAACATTCTGTTTAGCAGAATGTTCCAGTTATATATAAAGTATTGTGTTCAAGGCCTAGATTTTATAGCTGTAATCATGTTTGGCCGATAGAATCAAGACAAAGATCAAGTAACAACTGAGTTCTAATCTTGTGCTTTGAAATAATTTTTTTTTGATAGAACACAGGACCTCCAGAAGAATTGTTCTTGAGAGGAGGCATTTGCAGCACATTAACCATGACATTAGAAATGCCATTCCATTCAATTTCTATAACGTCTAAACGAATACCTCCGTTAACATAGGGTGTTTATTCACTAAGAAAAGGGGTTTTCATCCATACTAATTTGGGGCCTCTCTCTATGTAGAGGGTTTACATCACATATGGCACATAGACGGTTTATTTCTCGAGGCCAGAAATTTTAGTGACAGCAGATGTAGTTCAAGTTCTTCAAAAGCATGAAAGGAAATAGAAACAGTTGTGAATGGAGTTAGTTCCTATATCCACTTAACAAGTTCCGAATGTTGTACTTCAACCGTTATGGAGTGTAACCTCTTCAATTCACACTGCTTTGTATTTTCAAAGTAGAAATGGTATTTCAGCCTCAAATCTTCGGTTATGCTGCTTATCTGGTGAAAATTGAGACTTTTCCATTTGCTGGTTTGGTGATAGTGTTTGTTTACATGAAAATTTAATTACAAACACTAGTTTCTAAACCTATCTAATATTCATCTGTTTGTTATTTAGTAATATACCAGGTAATCCACAATCATAACTTCAAGGCTTAAATTAATGTAATATTATATAAATTACAACGTAACTGTTACGATAAAAAAAGAACCTTAAGACAATATAGATAAAGATATGTATAACATTTCCATTATTAATGAATTGGTAATATACCTAAAAATATAATGACAACATATTAAAGTACAGAAAACTGCTTACAAACACAAAAATAGACGTATTCGTGATACTGTACCTACGGAAAGATTACCCAATATGCAACGGTAGTTAAACTCACAGTATAAAAATTACGTGACCATTTTTACATTTTAGCTATTATGATGGCTCAGAGACAGACTTTTTTTTTATTAATGCTAAAATAAAACGACGTAAAGTTAAATATAACGTCCCATTTTACACATATAAAACGCATATGCATACAACAGGCTTTTCTTTGGCAACTTCATTTGTTGCGAATGTTTATGTATAATGGAGTAAGTTGACATTAATCTGCTATAACGAAAACGTGAAATAAATACACGCTATTAACATACATAAAGTTTTATGTGGTATTTCAACTCGAAAATAAAATAGAAATGACATATTCACCCCCGAATAAGAAATTTAATATTAGTTTCTAAAACACAATTGACCTTCATTCTCGCCACATGTACAAGACTTATTGTTTGTTTGTTTTTGAAATTCACGAAAAGCTATTCGAGGGCTATCTGCGCTAGCCATCCCTAATATAGCAGAGTTTAAGACTAAAGAAAAGGCAGCTCGTCGTGTTTACCTACAGCCAACTAACTCTTGTGGCACTCTTTTACCAACGAATAATGGGACTGACCGCTATATTATAATGTCAACACAGCTAAAAGAGCGAGCGTGTTTGAAGTGATGGGGATTCGATATCCTGACCCTCAGATTGGGAGCCCTAACCAACCGGCGATGGTGGGCCTATAAAACGTATCTGAAGCTAAATTTCGGGTGTATGAAACAGCCAACATATACCTAGCATTTAAAAAAAAAGAAAAAAATCGTAGTATGTTTAATAATAAATTTCAATTGAAAAGATCAACTTAAAAGTATGACTCATCAATGGTTCCTTTGTACGTGGTTCATCCTACCTTTGCTTCCGATACGGACAAATTCACGTGCCAAAATCACGACAGATTTACCAGTTTCTAAGGTGATCTTTCACGTTTTAACTATCCTAAATATTCACTTTTATAAATCGTTTAATTCTTAAATTTAATCATACGAAAGAACAACGTAAGTATTTCATGATCAGTCCATTTGAAGAACACTGAACTTCAACAAACACCTGAAGTAAATGGTTAAGTACGTCAAACATACTCATCTTTCTTGAACTATGACCTGGTGTGCCTAAATATTAATACTTTCGGACTGTGAATCCGAAGATTTATGGTTCAAGACCTGTTAAAACAAAAGCAAGCATCGCATTTTAGGGTTTAGACCTGCTATTAAAGTTTGACATTTTTATGGATTAGACAAGAATAGTCAATGGATTTGCGATGGCTACCGTAGACTTTAATTCCCTTCAACTAGTATATCAATTCAAAATTAAGTGCGATTGGGCTCGGGTATGTCTTGTATAGCTTTCCACGAATTTCTGCAACATATAAACAAACTTTCTTGAATTAAAAAAACAGGTAGTAGGCAATCAATAGGCAGCATTTGCTTCCTGAAGCAACGATTCTTAACCAGCTAATTCGAGCCGGAGAACCTCAGATCTCCAGTATGACGAGTGTGTTATACTTATCGCTTGTCATAAAAACACAAAAATCCCAAATATTACATATACAGACGGAGTTGTGCTTTTGTGTTTAAAATTCCTTAGGTGAAACGACTGAATCCCTTGCGATTTAACTGTAGGTTAAATTATATAAATGTGTGTTGTACAAGAAATACTTTCTATTTCTTGAAGTACAATGACAGCTATCTTTGAAAGTTTCTCGCATACAGCACGGGAAATTGAAGCCAAGATAATATAACGTATGGACGTTGCATATAATCCTGAAATGTTATGACTCAATTTAAAATTACCAGTGCTGAAAAAATGCTAGGGTTTATGTTCGTAAGGTATTCAGTCGTCAAACAAATGTATGAAAATAATATATTAAATATATGCAATAATAATTTATTAATTTGGTTTTTTTACCCTCACAGTCGCTAACAATTTATATCATTGTATCTCTTCTCACGAAGTGAACACAAATAAGATAAATAGTGCATATGGAGCAGACGACTGTTCTAATTAATAGGCATACATGCAGTTAGTTAAACATACCTTGACAGAAAAACAGATTAATAAGCTAATAAAGTTATTGAGCGTCTTTTAGAAGTTTTCAAACGTTCAGGATATGTTTTCTTAATGTATATGATAATGGCTAAATTAACCAATAGTGAATTAAAATCGCGTATCAATATATACAATTTTAATTTAATGATCAAATAAATTGTGACGAGTGTTCTTTAACAATCTAGATTTATTTTCGAAGAAAGCTTGTCTTTTTGGAATTCAGCGTAATCTGAGGTCCAGGATAAAAGCATTTTAAATAGATTTTCTGTACAATGTTATTGAAATTCGTATTTACGATTATAGGCTACGTAACACTTATTTCTATACGTATTAGAATTAGTAGACTTTGGGAGACTGTATATACGTTGCAGGACATGGGAACTTCTTATAAATATCATACCTAGTTGTGCATGGGTGTAGGTATAGTTATAATTTCACAGCAGCTGTAGTATAGATAGTGTTAACCATTTCGCTGCGGGTCAAGGGTCAAAGGCCATGTCATCGTGTTTGTTGATTTACATTGAAAATTTTATTGAACTATTACTTTATGAATTTATGTCAATAAGTTTAAAATCAAACTGTAGATTATAATCCAAGATTTAATTTTATATACGAGTTAATTTCTTAGTTTAAAAGCAAATATTGAAAGAACACACCAAAAATAGATTTTAGTGAGTCACGTGGTAAGTTGAATGCAGCACTGTTTAAAGTTAGATGTTTGTGACGCTAAACTTCTAAGTCTGTAGTTTAGAACAAATTATGAATTCAAATTGCCAATAGTAACATGCAGAATACAAAATAAGAACCTCGTATCTATTTTTTTTTATTTTGCTGAGATATGGTTTGTGTACTCAATCGAACACAGTGGCCCCGTTCATCTCTTTCTATTTTTGAAAACGGTCCCTATATACACTTACTTCAATATATGGCATGTAAATAACCACTCTACAGCTCAGAATGTACCCCGAGGAGCTATATCAGCCATTTTACTCTGTGAAAAGGCTACCACGTTCTTTCGAACCAAGGTTTCAAGAAGGTAGGTTGTGTCTTTAGAGTGCTCGAAGTTTCATATTTTTTAAAACCAAAATACACCTTAGTTTCTAAGTTTAATTAATTATATTATAAAGGAATTCAACGGTATCAGTATAGTTATTTATGATTTTTTGGTTATTCAACTGCACATACAAAAAAAAACTGAAAAAGATTTGTTTGATATCCTCCACGTACGAAATTTTAAAAAGCTTAGAAACAATCGAGTTCAAAGGTTGTAGTTAGAAGAGATAATTGTTTCCTTAACTTCTTTATTGTTGATTATCATATACATTATCGTGAACAGACGGAGTGACGCTTTTGTTTTTAAAATTCCTTAATGTCCTGTAACATATACATATACCCTGTACTGGCGTGTTTTTTTTTTTTTAAGTTTAATCATTTATTTCTAAATAATAATAATATATATATTATTTCAATGTATAATAATTGAAATACAACTATATATTACAAAATACTAGTCCACTAAAACACAGCCAAGACGGGGAAGACTAAAGGTTAGTTTTATATTATTAGATACGTAACATGTAATGTCAATCTAGGCATGACTGGAAAGTCAATATGATAAAAAAATATACATACGAGACTAAAATTTACACTTTTGCGTTATAATACGTAATAATTTTAGCACGAAAAAGCATAATTTATTTTTAATTCTTCTTCTTTTATGATGGTTACAAGGTTGATCAAAAGGCAGACCCCACGTAATTAGGGTATAGAAAAATAAAAAAAAATATATAATGTCTTATTAAAAACAGTCTGAGGGTTGCGGGTTCGAATCCCGGTCACACCAGACATGCTCGTCCTTTCAGCCTTGGGGGCGTTATAATGTTGCGGTCAATCCCACTATTCGTTGGTAAAAGAGTAGCCCAAGATTTGGCGGTGGGCGGTGATAACTATCTGCCTTCCCTCTAGTCTTACACTGCTAAATTATGGATAGCCTTCATGTAGCTTTGCCCGAACTTCAAAACAAACATACTGAAAACAAACGTTTGAAATGTGTTTAGTAGGTTGTAGAAATTACGCAAATAATATTTGAGATTTTTGGAACGAAGGATAGTTTATTAATCATAAAATGAAACACCTTTCACTCAGACAAGTAACGAAACAGTCTTGATGTTTTCACAAACAAATCTTTAGCAAAAATATCTAATTAAAAATTGTAATCTTTACCAAAAGTCTACCAAATTTTATGAAAATACACATGCTGTATCAAAAGGTATAGTGCAAATGCGTAGACAAACTCGAAACCTCTGCGAAACTTGGAAAAAACGCTCAATAACTTTATCAGCTATTAATCTGTTTGTCTGTAAAGGTATTTTTAACTATATGTATGCATATTAAATATATCATTAGACACAGTCAGCATTCATGTAAATCAGTATTATTCGGTGTATTTCATAAAGTTTAATAATTAAAACAGGGTAAATTTCATCAGATAATGTTCCAAACCTTAAAAGTTTTAATAATATATAAAAATAATATGATGGTACGTTTAAAATCTCGCAGGTGTATGATTATAATAAAATTATTTGTGAAAGGTTGGATATCAGGACTGATTGTTTTCAGATTTTTGCGCAGAGATACACTCTGGCTATCTGCGCTAGCCGTACATAATTTAGTAGTGTAACACTATCGGGAAGGCAGCTAGTCATCATCACTCACCGCCAACTCTTGGGTTACTCTTACCAACGAATAGTGAGATTGACCATAACATATTACAGCCATCATAACAACTGAAAGGACGAGCATGCTTTGTGTGACGGAGAGTCGAACCTGCAACCCTCAGATTACAAATTGAGTGTCCTAACCACCTGGCCGTGCCGGTCGAACATCAGGACTGAGAATATTTACACAAGTAAATTATCTTGAAGTGTGCATATCATACTTTGAAGTTGTGCGTAAACGAATAAATAACAAATAATAATAAAAAACAACGAATATCTTTTACAGAAGGCACTCACTACCAAAGGAAAACAAATAAACGTTCAACGACAAGACAACCATCAAGAAATCTAGTTACTAGAAAAGTCAAGGAAAATTAGTCAGATTCTCAGAAGAGGAACTTCTAAGACCTTGTCTTGCTGGCTGATGCCATCTTTGTTTTTATTATTATTTTACTCACCAGAATTTAGATGGAATCTAACCTTACTGAGCATAAATCAGGGGATCAAGGCACCTTTACCATACTCGAGAATTTTACTTAACAAAATGGACACGCGAGATTGTTTTTACCCTGATTTAATTTTTAACCTGTTATTTTAGTAAATAGCAATTTCTTGTTAGAGCATACAAGATGGCGGAAACCGAGGTATGAATTAACTTTTCTATAATATGACTTTAAATCAAAAGCTCACCCTGGCGGGCATTTATGTAATATTCTCATTTATTTCAAGTGAAAATTATCTCACTAGAGAAACATCACTCAGGTAATGTTTTGCTACTTTGACCATAATGCTTAGCGTGGTGTCCAATGTGTGCAGCGTGCTGCCATTGATGCATCAGAATAAACTTACGTAATAATGTTTTCAATCGTTTTATGTATACAAATGTTACATTGCTAAGTGTGCATAAACATTAAGTCAAAGTCTAACGTTATGACAAAATACCTTATGATAAACTGTGCTGATTTTCTTTTATACCATACTCACTAGTACTGGCATCTGTGTCAGTTGGTGTAATTTTCATTGAGAATCATAGGCTTGCAGTTTCTAATGCTTTGTCAATTTCTGATACTTTAACCGTAACTTTTAAAATACCATACTGCACATCTAGATGCCGTTTCAGAAGGTATTTGTCTCTAACCATCCAGTCCAACTAACAATTTCTGGTTTTGGACAAATAGTCGCTTGTGCAGTGAATTGTGGGAGGTAAAAGTTAGATCTAAAGTAGTATTTATGCAAGCATCTAGTTTTCAAGTTGCGATGGTCAAATTAAGAGAAATATGGTGAAATAATTTTGCAGCTAAAGTAATTTTTTTATTGTATAAATCTTAGGCCTATTGATTATTATAGTAACGTTTGGGCGCTAGAAAAAAATCTTTACCTGAATAATATTTCACTAGTTGGATGAATAGATTTTAAGCTTAAAAACACACTACAGTACATTGTACATTCTATAATATACGTAATCCTAGTTGACCGTTTCGAATTATGACTAAAAGATATACATTTTTATGATGTTTTTTAAAGATATACCTATCTGATGTAATAAGTTAGAAAAATGCTCATCAATTATTAAAATCTTGGAAGAGATGCATTTTCTGGGATACTGGCGTTACTGAGCCACACGTACCTTTAACAATGTCGTTTTGTAATGAGAGCGTCGATTTTTTTAGCCATATCAAACAAACAAGGTTAATTAAAAATCACACAAAATATACTTGTGTACAGCATTTCCATATGTAATCATAGATTTTCTATAACAACAGTACGAGAAGATAACTTAATAAACAACTTTTACTAACATAATTTTTGGTAGAGCTAACACCACGTAGCTTATAAACTTAGCTAAACCCTTTGTTCAGTCTTCTATTACACAGAACCTAATTAATTATGTCACCTAATGATCTTTAAAACTTTACTAAGGAATAATAATACTTAACTAAAGTCATATTTTCCGACACCGCTGACCGGTTTACACAAATTGCTCAAAGCCAGTACAGAAATGATTTATTATTGTCCGGCTATTTAGAACAGCAATCTGAAGGACATTAAAAGACACGGCTTACTTCCTTTCAGGCAGAGCACAGTCAGCAAAATCATGCCGAACACCAGAGGATCCTGAGGCTCAATTCGATTATGCTGATTGGCTCCCCCTGGATCTGCATGTGACAGAACGCGCTCTGTGTAATCTCTTATCCGTAATTACCGACCAGCGACAGTCCTCTAGGCTACACCGGTTAAATGATCCGCTGCTAATGACCAGTTGGCCCAAAACTCGGAATCAAGACACAATCCACACGGAAGCTGGCGCGTTGTCAGGAGCAACCACTGGTTGTCCACACCGTTGGTTCAGAGTGTGAGAATTAATCACATCTCTTCTCCTCACACCCTCTCAGTGGGATACATTACACAGCCAGACCATGCAGTTGTAAAGATGATTTGGTAGAAACTTTACTACACATAAATAGTTGAGACTGATGTTTTAAATACCATGCTTTGTTATACTGATTACTTAGATCGTGTCGGGTTTTTTTTTTAATAAATTTCCACAAATTCAAACTTTTAATTTCCTTTTACGTTCGGATGATGTCATGAAGATGCTGAACAGCAGCAGCAAAGAGTTTATCGTTTTAGTTTTATTATACATTCGAGAAACAAAAGTGAACAAGTTTCATTCTCTGCCTTGAGTTAACACAACTTTCGTTATTATAAAGTTAAGCTTAGCCTATGTGATGCTAACCTAAAAAAAAGTTAAAAGAGTTGAAGCAATGTACTGAAGTAATAAATTTCCCCATTAACCAAATATGTGGCAAGGTTTCTGAAAAATAATTAAAGATAGTGATATCTGAGAAATTTTGTAATACTTTTTCATGCCTTTTGTTTATATGTTAAGTAGCCTACCTATTAAATGCCACCTACTCTACGTCTTTGGAGCTCCAAATAAAATATTATGATCACAATTATTTTATAAAGTTCAGCTTAATCCCATTTAAAATGGTTTAATAAGTTATTGAGCATAAGTAATATATATACATATATATATGCACATTACCTAATGTGTTGTATAGCTAACAAGAGTAAATGGCAAAAAGAATAAAGAAACAATGAGTAAGGAAATTTCTTCCACTTTCCATGACAACTTAATTCAAAATGTATCAAAAATTAATGTGTTGATAAAGGACGATGGAGACGTACATTTATTTTTTTATGGGGTTTACAAGGCCAGTTACTAGTCATTTTAAAAACCTATGCAGTTTCAAGTTTCAATTTCAGATACAGCAGTCTGTAGAGTCGATTATAACCTGAAGTCTGAATTGAGATAAGAAAAAGAAAATAGCGACTTTGATAAAATCAAATTCAATCCTAAAATTACGACAATTTGTCTTTAAGGAACTCAAGAATGTACGTTATAAAATCGTTGGAAATGTTAAAAAAATCTAGAGTTTTCGGAGAAAAATGTAAAAACAGTATTTAAAATTATTTGTGTTTCCTAAAACAAAACTTATTTGCATGACGCCTCGAGAACTATAATCTCATCGACGAAGCACCAATGAAAGCTCTTTTTAAACCATCTCTTATTATATAAAACATTGATTAAATATGACATTTTAATGACAGACAGAAATCTTGATACAATCCCAAGATAATCATTATCCCAATAAACATTTTTATTTCGTGCAAAGCTACATAAGGGTTACCCTTGCTAGCTGTCCCTTTACGATTTCGAAATGAGACAAAAAAAAGGCAGCAAGTCAACACCGCCGACTCTTGTTAGATCAAATAGTTGTATCTCACTGTTACTCCTATAATGCACACGTCTCCAAAGTGCGGAATATAATTTATTTAGCCGTAATTGGACGTGAAACACGAAACCGCAACTCCGCAGTTTGGCACTAACCACTGAGCCGCGCTTGGCACAGAAATAAAGCGAATTAAATAAATATTACAGCACAAACTGTTATATGTTTAAATAGCGAAGATTTAGCCTTTTATCACCAATGAATTTTAAATATATTCTACGATACAATGTGTTATATTCAGCCATTTGCTGTAATACAATGTCGTCATTTATATTTGTAAATTTTTGCAAAATCATAAAGGCTTAACTGAATTTATTACTACCTTTCAGGTCGAGTGAAAGTTAATCAACTTAAGCAATGGGGCAACGACGTTTATAGCATTAAGTACAACAGCCAATTACACACACATACACGTGACAATAATTACACACACGTACACGTGACAATAGTTAATACAGTTCAAAACTTTTTCAATAGAAACACTTCTTGCATATATAAGAATTGATATATATGAAATACATGTCGAATCTATACTATGTCATAATTTTAACTTAGATATTTGATCTATGTTGCAAGCAGCTCACAGGAAAATTGCAAAGAAGAATTATGAATAGAAAATTACCTTTCTCTACGACTGATTTCAGTCTCACAGGAAACCGAATTCACATGAATTTTAACCTTTTTTTTATATGTATAATAAATAAAAACACAATTATCTATAAATCTATCCGAAAAACGTTTAGTAGCCTACATGTCGACATGCTTCATAGAACAATGTGCAATAAGTGTCAAGTCCATAAAATATTGGGAGAGATTACTTAAGCTTTCTGGATGTAGCTTGGTCAGGTCTTAACTTACACCGATTTCTTGGTTATGTTAAACTTCTACGATTCTTTTAGGGTTTGTCCTTGAGTGTAATTTTATTTTATTTGAAATTTCGTATAATTCTGACATATTAACAAAATACTTAACGTAAAATTACAATAGAAAATTATTTCTGATCACATGTCTAAGTGTAAAAATATAAAATATCGATAATGCGAATTACGTAATGAATAACAATGTACATTTGAACATGCGCAGTGTCTCACTGAAATACAACTCACACTTCCTCTCTCTGTAAACATGTATCTAAAACCATCAATTAAACATACATATATAAATCTTAAACATTCCTTACTTTAAGGCATACGCATCGCCTTGACTGTATTTTTTCAACAATTCTATCCCGATACAACTTAATGACAATATTACACCAACTCCTAAACCAACAAATACATCCTCTAGCGGCTAATACAATACCAGTGAAAGTAATATAAACTATATCCTTCGGTACCAAACAGAAGCAAGAACTAATTAACCTTTAATTAACCTTAGACAATTGCCAAGAGCAATCTCGTGCATCCTAAACCAAGGTTATCACGTAACACATCGGCTGTTCTATGTACTTTCTGCTGCTAGATTAATAACTACGCCATCTATTATGATATCTCGGGATATCTTGATTTCATTACATCTTTGAACTTAGATGTGAGAAAAGAAACTTGCGTGTTTGAACATGTCTGGAGAATAAAGAGAGCGTCTTTGAGTCAATCTCTTGTCTAGCTTTGTATTTTGTAAATTATTTGTTTAGCGTTAAAGTCATAACAGAAACAACGTTTTAATGGAGAAGTTTAATTGCCTTCCACATCTTAGCAACAAAATTCTATTAAGTAACGCTCAATCATTTTGTTTTAACCTTGTAAGCTTAATACTATTCGAGTTTCCAAGATCTTTCAGCTGTTTCATAATACAGGACACAGAAGACACGACCCAACATTTAGTCAGACAAAGAAAGGCGTTTTTCCCCTGCCCTCGCTGAGTTACAAGATGGATTAATGGGAAAAAAATGGTATCCCAATATGCAACTCGAGCCCACACGATCTTGCTAATATCACCCCAGGGGAAGGATAGTATCCTGGTGGACAGACAAAATGCATCACTACAGTCCATAAGCATGGAGTACAGCAGGGGTGACAGGAAAAATGACCTGTCATATAGAAATCCAACCATCCTCGGCAGAAGCCATTGCAGAGAACAAGCGTGCGAGGAAGACTGTATAGTATCGCGAATTAAGTGAATCATCAACACTAGAATCGACCACATCTATCACTAAAACTTTTCTGTTACTGAGTCATGAAGCCCAGTTTTCAGGCCTGTTTGAAAGGAATCAGAAAGCGGTAAACGTTAATAAGATACGAGATAAATGACTTCAGGATTAGACCAAACGAGAAAGAAAATAGTACTTGTAAAAACTGCAATTACACTGAAGAAAAATTAAAATTAAACGATTTGAAATATCAGAGACACTGCAAAATGAACACGCAGTTTTGTTACTCAGACGTTTTACACAAGAGACCTTCAAACGTTTTCTAATAGTGAAATAGCTAAACATATGCATTTGTAATTGTATGGTACCATAGTTTGCTTATAGTCGTTACATACAAATTAACTAGAAGTAACAAATTTACCTCAGTATTTATGTTGGTTTTTGGTTTTAATGTGTTTTCTTAATAGGGTATAGCCAAATATCTCATTATTATATAAGTACAAAAATAAATTTAAACTTTATAAAAACAAATAGATATTGATATACACCTAACCTAGATAGTTATAGCAACATAGAAAATTTTAGTGCTACAAAAATATTAAAGTCAAAAACTATAAAAACCAAGTTACTTAAAATGTAAAAAAAGTCTCTGCTTTCACTCAAAGTAACATAATTACAGTGATTTATCAAATAGGGATTACTTTTTAAAATAATAAGTTACTCGGTTTTTGCAGCTTTGACTTTCTAGTATTAACACTATATTACTGTAGCTACCTAGATTACGTGCACCTCGATTCCTATGTATTTTTATAAAATTATTTTTCTTTTATTGTAGTTTTTTTTTTTTTATTTGCTTGCAATACCAAAAGTGGAGCGCGTTTATACTCGATTCAGTTTTATTACTAATCAAAATCTCTACCAATCTAGCTTGTACCCTTGTCTGGAAAAGTCACTTACTTAGTTATATGAAAATTCGTTGAAATAGAGAAATTTTGATTCACTCATAAACACTCAAAGAGCAATTTAAACAGCTTTATAAGTACAATAAACTTTAGTCTTGCTCAGTCAATATTGCGGAATAGTCATCGTTAATATTCAGCCATTTTAAAGGTAGTTTTAAACCAGCGATTTTTATGGCAACTATTTTCTTTCATCACGATTCCTATTACTAAGTACTACTGAATTCAAGATAATCCAAACTAATGTATTTTTTTTTATGCTGTCTGTTACTGGAGAACTTAGTGAGGATCTATCTTTTCGTAAGAGCCGTTAATATGGTAACAAGTTTGTTTCCTCTCTGCATTCATCAAAGCTGTACTGACTGTTTATCTTGCAAATTAGTTTTTAATATAACTAAAATATCAATATGCGTTTATAAAGTAAAAACTTTGTTGTTGTTGTCAAATGTATTAATTTATCATAGTTTCAATTACACTTTCACTGTAGGCTTGTGTATTTCGAAATACACAAAAATTGTTCAAATTCAAAACTCAACGCCAGATTCTATCACAATTCGAATGCAATATTTTAATGAAGAGCTTTAATAGTGCATGACAGCTGCAAGTTAAAACAATCGAAAGTGAAAAGAAACTACATTAAATGAACTGATATATATCTTAAAGCTTTAGAAACGGCATAAAAAAGGCTATTTTAAACGCCTATTCTTTAAAATTATCAAGATAACATTAATCCCACTGCTATACATCAAATTTTCCACACCGAAATAAAACTATAAATTTGTCATCACGATATTTTATGCGCTTAAAATTAAATGATAGTACATTGAGCACATAATATTCATTTAGTAATTTATTTTGAAATACACCTGATTAAGCCCCTAAAGCTCATAGAATAACATAACGAAACTGCTCTGAAGAAATAGCAACTGCACAACTTTTCTTTTTCGTTTCCAACTTCATTTCCTTCGTGGTCTATAGTTTAGAGATCTGTAAACCTGTCTTACTTGTGATAGTGAACCCCGTTTCTGTCAATATCGTTCCATTATCTAGGTAACAAACACTGTTAGCTTGTCATTATCTCCAGTATGGGTTTGGACAGATGGTCCTCAGGGCTATCTTCTAAGTCCTGTGACTGCAGCCCGATAAGTTGAACACGGAAACTTAAGAACAGTTGCAGGATGTCTTCCAATATTGATTACTAAAACTGAGCTTTAGAGGCTAGCAGTGGACTTTCTGTCACTGTGTAGTATAAATACAATCTTCTATCTTCTTTTACCCCTCCCCCTCTTTAAACACTCGGGAACTAAAAAAACAAAAAAAAAGAAAGCGTCATCTGATAACATGACATCCAAAATCTATGACAATGACTGTCCTGATGGAAGAACACAAACAATATCGCGTACTTCCCACCCTCTCCCTCCCAAATGCACTTCTGTGTTTGACCTTCAACAGAATCGAATGAAGAAGAAATGTAAAACTGATACCATTGACTAAATGGACTAAAATAAAGCATACACGTACATATTTTTGCTCTAATACTTTGTAGAGTATTTTAAAAAGATCTGTCGGTTGACGGAAAAGCCTGTCCAAAAAGTTTAATATTACCATCAATCCATTACACAAGAAAGTAATTAATACAACTCTTCTCGAAGAATCAGAATACAGTACCATTTGTACTTCACTAAGTTTAAGAAATTACATGTGAAATTAAATAAGAATGTATAACAATACGTCAGTCAACCACACTATATCTGCCAACAATAACAAGGCCTTTCGCTCAATACCAGAACTTCTAAGGCTAGCTATAATACGATAGACATGGTAGTGAAACTATATTATCAATTGCATGAGCAACAGTTTTCGTTGTGTGAGCTGGATGAAGTGTAACGTTTTATAGGGATCACGAACCAGTATAAAAAACTGTTGCTCGACAATGATCTTAAATCATTTATTTAACTGTCATATGAAACACATATTAAGCTTTTGATTGTAATAGATAACCTTATCCAACTGTATTAATTTTCATAAATCCATTACACAAAATTGGTGTGTTTGCGAAAATCGAGTCGGTCAGAAGTGGTCTAAGCCTTAGTGAACGATAATATTACAAGGGCTCTCATTTGTTTGTTTGTAGTTAAACACAAGGATACACAAAGGTATATCTCTACTCTACGGATATCGAAACCCGGTTTCTAGCGTTGTAACACCGCAAACATGCCGCTGTACCACTAGAGGGCTACTTTGACTTCAAGCTAAAAACACAATAAATAACAATCTCTTGTCTACTGCTTCACAGTTATCGTGTCCACAACAGGACACTCTTCTCCCTCTTCTAAAGTGTAACAGCTACAGCTAAAATAATAACAATAATAAAGGAGGTGAAAGACAAGAGGTAAAGTGTTACACTTGAAGAGTGGCATTATTAAAGACGTATCAGCCATCCACTAAGATGAAAATTTTAGCTAGTGAAAATATAACGATATATAAATATTCAATGAGTTCATATATCAGTTTTAAAATATCAAATAAGCAACCCTTTGCACGAGAAATGTCGTTCTTTTAGTTTTTAAAAATAAATCAAACACTACAAAATTACTTAGATAATTTTTTATTGGAAGCAATATTTACAGCAGGTGAGAAGAGACTTTAGGACCGCATAAAACACAAATTATATTTTACTTCCTCATGACTAACATGTATTTAAAGCAAACAGTCGTTTCTTATAAATCTCTATTAAAACTCCAAGTTCAAAATACATAGACTAAAGTAAACACAAAGAAAAATAAGAGAGAGGCATAGTTTGCCCTTTTCCGTAATCTCTCTCGACATGTCTAAGAACTCACAATATTTTCAAGGCCTTGTTCTTAAGAAGCAGGCGAAAAAACAATCTTTATGATTGGACGAATCTTACAGACCACCGGAAGACCATTATCTTCGTGTACTGTGGTGTCAATCCTCAGAAGGGAGAAAATAAGAATTCATCGATAAGGACCAAAAACTCCGTCTGACAGAAGCAAACAAAGAGAAGACTAGCTCTGAAGAACGGCAAGTTCGTAGAAACCTATATAAAGCTATATCTATACGGAAAATAGTGAGGGAGAGAGAAAGCCTTGAACTCCTTGAAGAAATCATGAACATTTGTATTTCTTTCTCACACACACCGTACTAGGTAAACCTGATGCTAGAATATCCTACAAACACATATACAGACGTATATCTTCATTTTATATTGATCACGAAAATATAACTTCCTGATAAACAAAAAGAAAAAAAAATACCAATCCAAGTTCATCCAGATTTTTAAATTTTTAATGACTTCGGATCCTTAGAGAATATCTATATAACATACTGTTCTTAAGAAGATTTTGACGTACATATAATTCTGTAAAAATCGTTCCTTCAAATTTATTAAGAAAAAGACGAAGTTTCGTTTACTTTAAATCCATGTTATAGTACACCAATACTTCTTATTAATAATTTCATGGAGTGAACAATATTTCAATGAAACATCAGACCAAAGTAAGAATGATAGGTAACTATATGCGTTGTGTTGTGCTTCTGCACGTGACCCAAAACACGCTAATATTTTTTAAGACCAAAAACATTTTCTACGTGTAAATGTGTTTAAATGAACTAGAGTAAACGACTTATTTCACTTCACAGTAGAATGTTTAGCCAACTACATATCTGTTACGGTTTAATGATATTTGCAATATGAAACGCTTCTAGTGCCAAAGAAAGAGATATAACTGTAAACTTTTATACCTCTTATTAGATCTCGGAGAAGTCAATACCTGTTTAAGTATTTACTTGTATTAGATGGGAACATGAGCTAAAACAGCGAAGTGTACTTATGTAAAAATAAGATCACAGCTTTTAAATAATGCGACTGTTTTTTCTTTATAGAATTGCGTAATTATTCAGAGATCGAATTAACACCAGTCAAGTTGATAACCTGTTCAACATGAGTAACCCTTCTATTGAGTGAAATCATTTATAAGTATACCGAACATACACCGTGTTTTTCAACAAATCAATAAATATTTATTCAACTGAAACAATTAAGTGCAGAATAACATTGAATTGGAAGTTTGTGTTCTTTGAGAAAAATAATGACGTCACACCCGTTGAAATATTAACCTGTAATACGGTAGAAATAATGTACTGACACCTATTAAGCAGAACATGTACTGCTGTAAGAAATTCTCTAACACTTATTAAAGCGTGGTTCTCCTAGATAATACAATAGCATCTACTGAACAGTACACTAAAGTTACGTGACTGACCAAGCTGATAATTAAAGATCTTAACCTCCGAGAGTTCACAGAATTATTAAAATGTTCAAATATAAAGGCTTTGTTAAAGAGAACCAGTATATTAAGATATATGAAATAGACAAGTATGATGTGAACATATTACATTTACTATTCTGTAATGAAGCTTTTGGGGAAAAATGTCCTATTATTATTCGAAGTAGTTGTTTTTTCATTAGCTGCAAATAGACCTAGTTGCTAATCTGTTACTGTACTATTCCAAGTCAATAACGATGACTGTAACATCAACTAAACGGTTTAGGCTACGATTTACAGTAATTGCCTCAATTAAATTTGAATATTCTTTGGGAAGTAGTATTTGTGAAGTAAAATTATCACGCGAGATCATTGTACAGGCATGTTCGTATTTCTGTCATTACAAGAAAACGGACCTTCTGCTTAGAATATGAAGAAACCAAACTGATTCTTAGTCGGTACTTTGTCGTTCACACCTCGATTTCTTGTAACATAAATCACAGTAATGTTAGAGAAACGATCTTACCTGCGGTGATAACTGCTCCGTTGTTATCACTTGGAACGTTTCCACTTCTCCACTCAAAGATTTCTTTAGCAGACAGTCTACAAAAGATAAAAATAAACATCATTGAAACCATCCAAGCCGATTTTCTCAGTCGAAGTGTAACAACATCATCACGAGCTCATCAGCTGTACAATTAATCATTTCTCCAAGTCAAAGGCTAGTGGACACTTGAAATAACCCAAGTTTGATAATATGCACTTCTAAATGGGTGGTCTTGAGTCAACTACGTTTATTGCTTGATAAGAAGATAAGTGAACCAGTGTTTCAGGTTTTCTAATGGCAACTGTTGTAGCTACAACTTATTTGGCTGCGCATATTTAAACAAGCAAGATGGATTAAAAACACCTAAGGTGTCAGATCACACGTTCTGTGAAGCTACGACACAAACGAAAGTAAAGATTACACTACGAAAAATATGACGAGTGTGTCCCCCATACGACGTTTAAAATATGCTTTTAGCTCTAGGGAACTGATAAGGCAATTGAACAAAAAAATTATTAGATGACTAAATTGAGTTTTAACATTCTAAACATTAAATATTTTATTTTAGATATCTCGAGAACAGGAAAATTTGCAAACGTTTGTTAAAAGTGGAAGTCCTATCTTATTGTAATGAATATGAAATTGAACTGCTTTTAAAGCTTTTTGCGTATCTTTTTCTGTGAATAATAGTGATCTCCTAGAGATAACTTGAGAATCTTTTATAACGGCTTAGGAACAGCTGTGCAAGTCACATGTCTGATTATATGTTTATAACAATCTTATACAATGTTGGCTTATTGGTTCACCGAAGATTGTTTTGAAGATATTTCATAAACGTAACATTTCATACAACAGAATTAAAACGGGTCCAATATGTGGTACAATAACAAAACAATATTAGTCACTACGAGTTTGTTTCTCCACAAACGTAGGAACTCTTGACAAATAATTATAAGTATTGTAGGCATCATAAACTGTTATCATATTTTTAGATTTTAAAACAGTAGGGAGTTATTACTGTAACGGATTAAAAGTAACTAAAGAAAACACAACAATATATGTGTTTGATTCAAATCCCTAACACAACATTCTTTTCTTTCTCGGTCCCCGTGTTTACTTAAAAAATGCGTACAGGAAAATTAGTTTATTGTTATTATGTTTATCCCACTGTTGTTAAACAAATGTTTAACATACTTTCTTCATTATTATCATCGTTGTATTTCAAGACAAGAACTGCTGATTCATAATTGTTTTTGTTTTTTATCTCCTTCAAGTCATTATCCCCCCAAAAGAGAAGTTGAGATACGTACCTGAAAAATACATTACTCCCCGAAAGAAAGTTTAAGTGTTATGTTTTCCATATTTAACACCTCCCTTTATAGATTTTTATGGTCCAAACTTTGTTTGGTCATTGTACATAGCATAAGTGTAAGTACAAGTCGCACCATGTACATCTAACTGAGAGAGAGTGTCACTCTTTGAAAATATATTAAAACATATGTACTTTGTCAACAATCTAAGAAGTCTAAAAGTTCTTTCGACTTTGGCGAAGGGACTAAACATTTATTTTTAAAGTATTTAATTACTCACCAATATAATTGTGGGTCTATTACTTAGTTCGTTTAAGATCCCCAAGTAACATACGAATCACAAAAAAAAATTAAACAAAAGTACGATCAATGCTGCAATTAGCCAATCTAATTAATTATCTTTGGGATTCCACGTGTCTTACGCAGAAAGGAAATGAATGACTTTGTCCAATTTTTTGGAGTTTTCTTTGTACTCAGTGGTATGTTACAGACGAAAACAGAACTACTCACTACGAATTGATTGTGAAAGTTCCCACCAGTAGTGAATGAGGGTTAATGAAAGCTATACTCTAACATTTTTAAAATGCCGATACTGCTTGTTCAAGGAAACAAAAACCACATCCGTTTCTCAGGCACAGAGGTGTTTTCCACATAATACAGTAACTTCCAGCGAAGCAGAAATCAACGAGATAACTACACTATCTTGGTACTTGATGTGGTTAGTATCGGCGGTACAAAAGTTTAGAACCCGTACAAAAACAAGGCAGTCTAGCTGCACGTTATAATTAATGAATGTGTGAGTTGTAGTTCGAACAACGACTGGCAAAACAAATAACAGAGTTCAACTTCTCGTCGCAAGACACTTTGGAACACCTGTGAAGGTCTTTGTTCAAATTTGCTAAAGAGAGGAAACAAGAAAACACAATTTCACGAAGTTATAAACTAGTTATGCTTGTTTACGGAACATTTTCTCGGTTTTTAATTTTCCAAACGTAAAATTTAAAAAAAATCATTAATACTAATTTACGTTGCAATAATTTAAACGCTATTTATTGTAAAGTTGCACAAAATGCTAATATTTAAGTATGCTGTCTCTAGCATAGCCTGACATGTCCTGAAGCATAGTAGAGTTGCTTTAGGGTATAGTTAATGAAGTCTGAAATAGCCACAACTGTTAACTGCCAGATGTTCAGATATATACGTGTATGTATGTTTGAAATATGTATTTTCGTCACGAACCACAGGGCGTTTATTAAACTAGATTGGAGCTATCTAAGTTTTAAGACATGTATTCTGTAAACATTTACATAGAGGTTTATACTCAAATAGGTAAACTCACACAGCTCAGCCCACTAGTAATTTGCATAATTATGGATAGAACCAAACAGCTTACTGCGGGTTAAGAAACGTACGATAGAAATATAGGTAGCACAAACAGAACTAGCATACTACCTATATTACTTTTGATAACACACCATAAGTAATACACACAAATATTTATATAGACACTAACATACATGTACTATTTCATAACAAACGAAAGGTTCCACCATGGCAGGAAAAATGCATCTATACAGACACTTTAATTAAGTTGATATTAAATATCAATATAAAAATGAGATTGACGCTGCATATTGATCTACAAATTACTTAAAGCAACAGGCTGAAAATCAAAATATTTTACTTAAGGAACAATATTAAAGCTATATACTAATAGGCCTTGAAAAACAAGCGTGTTGAATGTCATTTCAAACGTGTGAAGGATCATGCATATTTCACATTATATCGCGAATGCAAATTTGTAAATCACCAATTAACTCTTTACTTTCAGTACCACGTCGTTAAATCTAAAGAGTTGTTATTTCAACTCGTTTAATAAATCATCTGCACTCAGCCTGTGAATGTATACGAATAATCGTGAATATAAGACAACCTATTGGTGCCACATAAATAAACCGCGAACTGAAAACTATGGAATATGGGCATGAAGGGTGGTAACCAAGATATGGACATAAAGGGCGGTAACCTTATTCTGTGCTCTCCGCTTCCATATCCATTCCTTCCTGTAGAAACGTACATTACCATTAGTAAATTATGAATTTGCCCACAAAAAATAAAATAATACTTTTGTGGCAAACAAAGGGAGTATTAAGAAATGACATTTACTAGAATATTCATGAACTTTCACACAGAGAACATCAGACAACAACAAAAGAACGATGTTCTTATTTTAATAGATAATTCAAGTGTAAGGTGATTTTATATCAAAATGGACCACTGATTACACCCCGATCACATTGTATTTTTGCGGGTTTTAATATATTCTTACCTTCCAAACAGTCTATTTAACTGGACAACCTTATTCAAGAATGCCCGATGTATAATAAATAGCTTACGCATGCAATCCAATTAGTATATTCTATTTCGTACTTGCACTGAGAAAACTTTTCGACCGCATCTTAACAACTTAGTTTTTCAAGCACTGGTGGAGCAATTATAGTTAAACAAGGCTAGGTTGTTTTGCTACGGTATACACACGCGCTTTTCTTTCGCACTCTGTTCAGTTTAAATGAGTTCATTTCTTTTATGTGGTTCAAGGATAATTAAGGATTATGAAAACAGCTACTATCGTATTTTTGTAGCAAGTTTCCAGCCACAGACAAAAGATGTAAAACTGAAAAGATTTAATAACATGGCAGCAACTAAACCAAAGTGATAAAATATTGTTATTTCGAAATCAAACAAATTAATAACTCATCGTAATTACTAGTAAAGCTATTACTATTAAAATTTCATTAACTCGTTGAAGATTTGAAGGTAGGTAAGTAGGTAGGTGTTCAATGTTTATTAGCACAAAGCTATAAGGCTATCTGTGCCAGACAAGATGTGGTACAGTTTAGGTACAGGGCAATTAAGGTAAAAAGTAAAATATGTAAAATTAGGAACTGCCAGGAAGACTGAAGCAAGAAGTATACCCTTGCTGTTAGTCACCTGAAGTTGCCTTTCCAGTCCTGGGTTCAGTTCAAAAAAAAAATAAAAACTAAAGTGTGTAAAATTAAGACTTGCCAGGAAGACTGAAGCTTCAAGATTGAATTTCCAGTCAGTCACCTGAAGTTGGCCTTTCCAGTCGTGGGTTCAAGTTAAAATAAAAATTGAAATGTGCAAAAGAAATCGTGTTAAAACATTAAAATGTGTAAAAGAAACATGCTAAAACACTATATAGACCGAAGAAAAACCTTAAATTAAGTATAAAAGACCAGCAGCTTTTAAAAATGTAAAAACATGAGTGAGATGGTCAGTATCACCTATAACATGGGCCAAAGTCAAGGGCAAACCTGTCTTACAAATATCTTTAAAATGGTGTCGTCGAAAGATTTGAAGGTTCACGATTTAAGTTCATAAAATAATATAATATTTAAATTTTAATACGTATGATTATGGTCAACTTAATTTAACCTAAGAATTATTTACGAAGTCCATATCCATCGAATTGTCAAGAAACTGTTCCAAGTTATTTATACACCAAACTGTTTGCTGGTGAATAACATATGACTTGCAAGTAAAAAAAGTAGTAAAAAAGTTACTATCCTTGCAGTTACTCGGAATAACTGCCTACTGGATTCTCCTATACGTTTTTACGGAGAATGATTAATTTTAACCCATTATTTTGGTCAATTTTTGTAAGTGGAAAAAAAAGGTAACTTCTTCATATTCATATAAACAAAGTGAAACTACGTTGAAAAGTTATTTACGGAAATAAAAAGCTTAAACTTTTCGCCCTAAAATGCATGAGAGCAAAGGTATTACATATAGAAAGTACGAATGGCCATTTTGGATGTTGAGTCAATATATCCTGAGCTGGTATTACAGAAAGCAATTAATTTAGTAGTTACACGGTGTTTTCTATTTAGAAGTCGTGAATGGGCTGATTAAATTTGTTTCACAAAAGTTAATATTATTTGCCACCGAGGTTTCATTTCATTCTTAATTAGAAACGTTATTAATATTTTGACGGAAATTGTATAAACAAAAAAAGACCACCTTTCTTTTCAAATTTTGCAAATCTATTGTTCATGAAACATTACGCAATGACGATATAAATACCTAAACCCACTTAACTTCAGTGATGCTTTCCGTAAATCAGATCGTAAGATTACATTACATTATTTTAACAGCAAAACTTGTAGCATTAAATTTATCTATGTACAACAGTTCCAGTTTAAGCTATCTTTTTCTTGGCATTTGTGTGCATAATAAGAAATGGTCTGGTATACGAGTCTCTCATACGTTAATAGCTTTGCATACCTTACAGACATTTCACATACAACCGTTTCACCTAACGAGATTTAGCTGTACCGCATCGTTGTTGTAGATAATTACAATTTGATTTTTATACGTTGGAATGAATAATGTATTACAAAAATTATCACATCTATTATTCTGTAATAATATTATATTTATTTCTATCATTTATTGATACCATACCTGTAAAAGTGTGTTATCCAACGACCTTTAAGTAAGAAATTTACAAGTATAACTAAACATAATTCGTGTATTACATCGAAAAATATCCGACCGAACAAAAACTTTTCCATACGACATCATGAGTACCAATTGCTCTCTGAGCCATTCTGTGATTGTAGCTATGTTTGGTTTGGTTTGAATTTCGTGCAAAGCTGCACGAGGGCCATCTGCTCTAGCCGTCCCTAATTTAGCAGTGCAATGTTGTTTTGAGTTAAGCACAAAGCTACAAAATAGGCTATCTGTGCTCTGCCCACCTTGGGTATCGAAACCCGGTTCTTAGCGTTGTAAGTCCGCAGACATACCGCTGAGCCACTGGGGGGCTTAGCAGTGTAAGGCAAGAGGGAAGGCAGGTAATCATCACTACCCACTGCCAACTCTTCGGCTACTCTTTCACCAACGAATAGTTGGATTGACTGTCACATTATAACGCCCCAACGGCTAAAAGGGCGAGCATGTTTGGTGTGACGGGAAATATAGCTATGTACCTAAACAAGATAAAGTGGCTTGTTTCTTAGCCAAAGATTACAGATTTCTCACGCACGCTCAACTAATATATTATATGCAGTATTTTAGCTATTTCACAAAGCAACATAAGGCTAAATTAGTACACAACCTAAACAAACCTAAACCTAAACCTAAACAAGATAAAGTGGCTTGTTTCTTAGCCAAAGATTACCGATTTCTCACGCACGCTCAACTAATATATTATATGCAGTATTTTAGCTATTTCACAAAGCAACATAAGGCTAAATTAGTACACAACCTAAACAAACCTAAACAAGATAAAGTGGCTTGTTTCTTAGCCAAAGATTACAGATTTCTCACGCACGCTCAACTAATATATTATATGCAGTATTTTAGCTATTTCACAAAGCAACACAAGGCTAAATTAGTACACAACCTAAACAAACCTAAACCTAAACAAGATAAAGTGGCTTGTTTCTTAGCCAAAGATTACAGATTTCTCACGCACGCTCAACTAATATATTATATGCAGTATTTTAGCTATTTCACAAAGCAACATAAGGCTAAATTAGTACACAACCTAAACAAACCTAAACCTAAACAAGATAAAGTGGCTTGTTTCTTAGCCAAAGATTACAGATTTCTCACGCACGCTCAACTAATATATTATATGCAGTATTTTAGCTATTTCACAAAGCAACATAAGGCTAAATTAGTACACAACCTGTATTATTTTTAAATTAACTTGCCGATTAAATGAGCAAAATAGAATTAAATTAGTACCCGATTGGTGATATGGTTAACTTACCCATTTGTGTAACTAAAATACAAGTAAAGTAATACAGAACTTCGTGTTTATTTTTCTAAACTTTACACACATACACCTATTTCAAATGTCATGTAAATATTTAGCTAACCACCTGATAAGTTCCGTTAGAATAAAGAGTGAACATAATGATCTCCATCCCACCCCAATACATGAAAACTAAAACTTCAAGTAATACAACAGACTTCTTTCATGGTTAATTTATACTGCATGTACACTAACTCAGACTACAACAGAACAAAATTTACAGTATCCACTTCTGTTAACAATGTGCAGCCGACAATTTTGCTTCACAGGTATAGTGATAAGAGTCTATTTGTCGAAGGTTTTTCTAAATTTGGTTGTGTATATCTGTTGTCACTATCTCCACATGGAAAAGAAGTGTGGAATACAGCAGATACATTATTGAAGGGAAGTAGGTTCACCATTTCCACCTCTATAATCCAGTTGAGGGATGAAATGTATGTATCTCTCCAAGTCACGAAGTGTCTTTGAAACTACAACATATTTCTGTACAGTTCAGAGCAGTTTTTGTTAATGTAATTATTTTTCTTTGCATCGTTATAGATTATACATTATCTGTAAAATCAGATCTTAAATCTAGACATTTTAACGTCTTTCTTCTCGATTACAAGACGTGTGTTTATACTTGCACGTTATATTTCATGTTTAAATTCTAATGAATATAACCCTAAACAAAAAACCTTGCTAGAGCTAAATGGTCTCATTAACAAACTTTCAGCTTCTTCAGTTAATTGATATATGATTTTCTTGTTGTTTCCGTACAATGTTTTATGATTATTCGAATTTCGCTCAAAACTACAAGCTATCTGTGTTAGCCGTCCTTTACTTAACAGTGTAAACCTTGGGAGAAGGCAGCTAGTCACCACCAACTCTTGAACTACTCTTTTACCAGCGAATAGTGGGATTGACCAACACATTATAATGCCCCTACGGCTGAAAGGGCAAGCATGGTGGGTATAAAGGGAACTCGTGACTCTTAGATTACGAGTCGAACGCCCTATCCAGCTGGCTATAACGGGCCACAATACTTGACGAATAGCTGAAATAAAATATATATCTTTTTAACAAATAAACGTAGTTCTACAAAAAGCATCGTTAATTTTGACTTTTATACATGTTAATAGATATTCAGCACTCCCAGACAATGTGGTTTACCGCTAATCTTTTCTCAATCTCATTTTCTTCTATAATATATTGTAGGAGTGTTTACTTTTAAATGATTAAAGCAAAATACAAGTATCTACTGTATTGTACACACAACTATTTCTCTACCTACCAGAAACTCGTACCCTGTTTTAAGGATTTAAAATGACTCCTTTTGTTTATCTCAACAAAGTCTGTGAATATACAAACTTTAAGTGCTCATCTGCATACTACAGTTTGCTTTAAGAACCCTATATATTTTGTGTACTTTGTTCAAAAATTTCACGAATTCTTTCAAGACTGTTTAAGCTTTTTTTTACGTTTGTTTGTGGCGACATATATCATAAGACTTATCCAAACAATGCTCATATATTGAATTAACATTTAAAATGTAAACTTTTCACAATAATGCTTTCTTCGCTCGTAAATTATCCGTACACAAACGCTACTCAAACCTGAAGACAGTATGTTTTTAGATATTCGCTGAAAGTTTAATGTTTGACAAACATCCAAAGGAGAAGATTAAATAAAAGCTAAATGGCATAAAACATATCCCTGCAACAAACGTTGAATATTAACAAGGTGTTTAGTAAACTAATATTAAAACAAACACGATGAGATTCCAGCAAACTTCCTTAAGTAAACAGCGAATTATAATTATATTTTATTTAGTAAAAATGTCACGTCACTCATTACTTTACTCATTTTCTAATTAAAACAGCGCCTCAGAACAAAAGATGATTAAGGATAATATTATTTGCTGTAGTACTTCTTTAAAAAATTAAAGTGAAAATATTGACAAGGTTATTAGCGAATATTTCAGAAATTAACTCATTAACTCAGAGTATCAATGATACTAATAAACGTTAGAGTGGATTACACGTAAAATATAGACGCACCATAAGCTCACTTTTTCGTTTAAAACCCCCTCACATTATAATAACAGTATAAAAGGTGTTAGAAATTTGAACGAGAAATCATTATTTCATCCTTCGCACTTTGAAATTTCAATGTGTAACATGCAAAAATGGAACGTTATAAATCCATTTCCCAGTTAATTTGATTCATACAAATAGATAGAAACTACACGTTACAATAACGTAGAATAAAAGTTTGTTTGAGATTTTGGTGGGGAATCACCACTTCGTCCGTCTGACTTTGGAGATTCAATGTGTAACACACATCACTAAAACGCTCTATAATGTATTTCTCACTTACTGTGTGATAGTGAACACACATACAGCTGACCTTGTGATTTTATTTTATGCCAATTCACTTATAAGTTCGATAAGATGTGTAAAACTCTCTTAATTTTGCAACACAGAATGTACAAATATTTTAAAGCTAAAGTGTATTAGCATGCAGGATCGTTTTCAGTTGCTTTAAAGTTATTCGCTCCTTATAAAGCAAAAAGCTACACAATGAACTATCTATGCTTTACTTACCACGACCAAAACCCGACTTGTAGCATTATAAGCACACTGAATGACCACTGAGCAGTTATTTGAAAGCCTTATGGATCAGTTAAAAGACAAGATTCCTTGCCATAATGTTTAAGTAAACTTATCCAGTAAATAACCAACAGTGGTATAGGAAGAAGTTGCAAAATGGGGTACTTGACAAGACATGCAAATTTTACAATGAGAGGGAATTGCCAAAGGGCGCTCAATCCACAGGGTCTGGGGACATGTACTCACGGAAAATTAACATAAATTACAGTTGCCATATGAGCCAAATATGTAAAAATGGTGGCGCTACAACCCAACTCCTCCCCAGAAGCGCCGTTTGCGGCGCTTCTGACCAACACCATTTTTTTAATGAATAACTTAACTAGTTGTAAAAGTCCTCATGTTCTGGAATTTTACCTTGAGTTCCATAGTGTGGGATTCGAAATTACAATATTCTCGCTAGAATATTTTACCTTGCTAACCTCATAACTTATAAGAAAAAATCTGCTGTTCCCCATTAAAATGAAATTGCATTAGGTCTTGTACCTTCTTTCTAATACAGTTGCTTTCCTAAAAGAAGCAATCAAGAGTAGACTAGGACATCAAGTTATAATAGTGCTGGATCTGTAAGCCTATGTGAGAACAGAGGGAAAGGATGATGGTTTCCTTTTAAGAAGAAAGTTTAATTCATATAAAAACGTACCCACAACGGAATATTGTGAAAAATTGATTGAAAGATTGATGCAGTAAGTAACAAAACTTAAGCCTAACCTCGTTTTCTATCAAACTGAGTACGTCACAGAGGAAGGAAATTCAGAGAAACAAACAAACACGATAACTGGTATCCTCCGCTAGGACCGCGATAAGTCTTCGGATTTATAATGCTAAAATCAGGAGTTCAATTCCCCTCAGGCGGACACAGCAGATAACCCGTTTTGGCTTTGATATGAGAAAAACACATGACAACTGGTCAACAATAAAAATGGTAAGTACGCTTACGACGTCATACGTTTCAGTCAATCACATGTATTTCCCGGTACCGTTCTCAGGCAACTAGATATAATCTTTAAAAAGTACTTGTAACATAGAACACACAAACATGTATATTAAAATAGGGAATAAATTAGATGAAATTCATTATTTATTTACTACACATATTTGAACATGTTTATCTTACATCTATTCCTGAAATATTTCTTTAAAAAATTAAGCACTATATGCTATGTTTTAACAGTTCTTTTGTTTACGTTATGACTCTTCTTTGACTTCTCATAAGAAATTCTACAATATAGTTTCGTCTGCTCTAAGTAAATACGTAGTATGCTAGCGCCTAAACCACAGGAAACTTTACCCAACGCTACGTGAATGAATGTGATTCCAACCATATGAAACATGACTGGCTGCTCCCATGAGTGCAAAGTAACCAGTAACGGTATTTCATACGCTGCTCGCTCTTCACTCATCGTTAACAACATATGGTAGTCAATTTTGCGATTTCACATATATATATATATTAATCACTTTTGTGGATTTTGCAGAATATCTTGGCCATATGAATTACAAGTAGGTGTTTCACTTTACAAACGCCACGTAGTGTTTTACTTGCGAAACACTAGCGTAATGTGGTAAATGTCAAGTACGGTAATAAATGTAAGATGTTAATCAGAGGTTCTAGGAACGTGTAGGAAATAGATTTCCATGGAACAAATAAAATATTATAATCTTTATTTATAGATTTTAAACAGATAAACAATGTTTATACTTGTTACTGAATGTGACAGTTTTCATATGTTATCCATTATAACGATTATGAATAAAAACAAAGTTTATATTTAGCAATTTCAGATCTATGATTTTTAAGAACAATTGTTAATTTTCATGCTTTTGAATATTCGCATAATGTTTAAAAGGAACTATTTGCTTCAGTTGTCTATATGTTAGAAGGCACTAATCAACAACTCCTACAGCACAGACTTGGGATGTTCTAATTGAACAGTAGGAGTTGACAGTCACTCTTACAATACACTCATGACCTTAAAGTGAGAGAAGTTATTTTGCAGTGGGGGGGGGAGCACAAACCGTGGAGCTAGACTCACAACTGGCACGCTCGGGCTCCTATGTTTGAGAAGTCAGATTACTGTGGAAGATAAATTGGTGATCAGTGCAAAGAATATTTGCACTGCAAACAATTTATATTTAAAACTAACAAATTTCATAGTGAAAATGTTTTATAGGAAAAGTATGAAATATCTGAACGACTAAGATCTTAAAGTTTCATATGAAACTGATTTTACGTAAACTTAGAGCTTATTGTTTTTGTCAAAAGGCATAACACTTGGCCCGCGGCGATATCCTCTCGCATTTTAGACGCTAGTTGTTTTTTTCATATTAAATTACCCACGCGAGCTAGTCTTTGTAACTTAGTAACCAGCTACATAGCTGTTTTACATGGACAGTCAAGCAGCGCAGTGACAAATTGTGCACAAAGGGTTAAAATCATGAAATTTAACATTGATGGCAAATATAGTAGAACTGATCATTTACAGAAATACACATACCTGAATTTTACCCAAGATGTTTGCCATAACGTCAAAAAGATTGCGGTTTACATTTGTTAATTTTGGTTTAAAAAATTTGAACTAAGCATAATAAAAAACATACTACAAACGCATATATTCAGATTTAAAACTACTTTAGCTCGATGGAAAATAGCTGCGAAGAAAGTTCCTAACATTCAGTTAAATACGGTGACAATAATTTGTACTTTGGTAAAAGCACAAAACTGTATATGTAATTAAGATACTGTCTAAACGTAATCCCAAAATGACTGTCAAACTTCAACTATATCAAAGGTATTTTTCATAGGTAAAATGTATTCCTAAACGCTGCATTTTTAAGTCTCCCGATCTCTATCATATTTACATAATGCGGTGCACCCTATTTCAAAACTAACACTTTTTCACCTCTCTTTACATCTATTTTCTGCTCTGAAATAAAATTTCAGAAGCTCTAGACAAGATTGTGGTGTTTAAACCATAGTACAAAACAAGATTTGGCGATTCAGCTCCAAGCTGTTCCAGCGAGTAGAATACATCTTTGTTTGATCCAGCAATATCAGATTCAGATCTGATCTCTTCAGTGTAAAATACCAACTCTGTCAAAGCTAAACAGCTCAGCTTTCCAACAAATTTTCCCGTTTTCCTTTTTTGTAAAGAAAACTAAGACAGAATGATGAACAGCATCTTGTGAAATCACATCACATGCATGCAGTGAGTTTTGCACATATATTCTCACACAATCATTCACCTTAAACACTGAAGGTTAATGAAGGCTAGCTACCCGATGAATCAAATAAAAAGTTGCTGACAGAGAAATGAGTAGAAATCTTTCTTGCTATATCTTCTTGGGGATATTCTTCTGTTCTCTTTTATATCTACTTCTTAGAAGTTAATTAAATTTGTTAAACTTTTTCCTATAACCTTTGTACCACTTAGCTTTAGGCAGAACAAGTAATTTTCTATACTTCTTTCCTACCACCAAACATGGCCAGGTGGTTAAAGCACTTGATTTGTAATCTAAGGGTCGCAGGTTCGAATCCTCGTCATACCAAACATGCTCGCACTTTCAGCTGTGGGGGCGTTATAATGTGACGGTCAATCACACAATTCCTTGGTAAAAGAGTAGCTCAAGAATTGGCGGTGGGTGTGACGACTACCTGCCTTCCCCTAGTTTTACACTGCTAAATTAAGGATAGCTAGCGCAGATAGTCTTCGCGTAGCTTTGCGCGAAGTTCTAAAACAAACCAAAAAATAGCACAGTCTGTAGCTAATATTTCTTTAAAAGTCACTAGTACGGTTCCAGATTCGCTAAGTTTAAGGAGGTAAAGTTTTCTACAAATAGTTCACAAACACCTGACAACAACATTAAGTATATATTTTAGTTTCTGGGTTATCTATCTTGAACTGTATGAAAAAATAAAATGTTCTTATACACCACCGTTACTTACTGATTTTCTGGTTGTTCAATTCCGCGCAAAGCTACTTGAGGGATATCTGTGCTGCTTGTCTTCAATTTAAAACTGATTTTGTTTGTTTGTTATAAAACATTAAATTAAATAATGGGCTATCTGTACTCTACCCATCGAGGGTATCAAAACTCGACTTTAGTATTATAAGCCCAATGGCTTATTACTGAATTATCTGCGTTTTCAGAAATGATACAAGGAAGGCAGTTAGTTAGTCCCATCCACCGCTTTTTCTTGGGCTGCTCTTCTTCGAAACGTGGAAATGATTTGTTTTTTGTTTGTTTTTTGAATTTCGCGCAAAGCTACTAGAGGACTATCTGCGCTAGCAGTCCCTAATTTAGCAGTGTAAGACTAGACGGAAGGCAGCTAATTATCACTACCTACCACCAACTCTTGGGCTACTCTTTTACCAACGAATAGTGGAATTGACCATCACAATATAATACCCCCATGGCTGAAAGGGCGAGCATGCTTGGTGCGACCGGGATTCGAACCCGCGACCCTCGGATTACGAGTCGAGTGCCTTAAACACACTTGGCCATGCCGGGCCTAACGTGGAAATGAATTGATCGTTACATTATAACGTCATATGCGCAAGAATGTTCTGCGGTAGGATTCAAACCTGTATATCCATAGATTCCATGTTGACTGCTCTAACTACCAGGCCACGTCAGGCCCTATTTTATGTTAATCATAAAAGTCTTTATATCAAGAGTGCTATCAGAAATTAATATGTTTGTTCAATACCGTACTGTTACTTATTGTACACTGTTGCCATATATTGTACAATTTAAAAATCACAAAAAAATGAAATACCAATATTATGTATAAAATTCACCACATGAGCTTTCAATGCTGAAAATTATATGATGCCTATTTGCTGTGACATGTTTGGAAAACGAAACAGTTATCGAGTATCTATATGAAGATATAGAAAATTGTGGTTAACGTACAGCCAAAAGGAAAGGAAATAATGAGTCATACTTGCTTTAATAGACAAATAAATTAATATTACGTTAAACTGGGAAGCTTCGGACTTTAATTAACATTTAAAAGTAATTAATAACTACTTATGAGATTGCACACTCAGTGTTAACTTTAAACGAGCAGCTTCATAATGTAATTATTCGTCTCAAACAAACATTGCGGTCTTGAAGTTGGAGGCCATAATAGATGAAAATAAATTGGATCTATATCTGAAAATGACCATTAAACATTTAACTAACATCACGCAAAGTATCGTGTAGTTAACCCTCTGAAAACAATTTTCTCAACATACCCCCACACTGGTGAACTACAAGCACCAAGAATTCAGTGAAATGGTCCAGTCCTTTAAAATTCTAGTTACATTTTAAACACTAATGATTGGAAATATACAACCTTAATAACAAACTTTGATAAATTTAGGAAGTATTCATTTCGACGTCAAATATTTTGATACTGAATTATTTTAGATATGACGAAATATCCAACACTAATCATTCACATACATAAATACACTTCCTCAAACTGTAGCTCCAAAAATTTACTTATGGAAGTGTTGAAGCAAATAGTAAAAAGTTCAAGATTTACCTACATTGACTTTCACAGGTTTCCTCTTTCAACCCAACAACACAAGGAAAATCAATGTTCTTCTTCTCACTGACGAGGAAGACAACGTGATTTCTGGTTGTTTTGTTTTTCTCCAAAACGAGTAATTAATTTTATTAATCACACTGTTTAATAATTGCAAAATTCACCTCTTATACTCTAAATAGTCAAAAGGTTCTAGAATCACCCGCATTAGCTTTCACAATTTCCACGTTCGACCTAATGACAGCACGAAGATTAGTTTTCTTCCTCTCACTTGCGATGTGGGGGACGGCGTGATTTTTTTTTTTTCCACTAACGACTAATCTCTTTCATTATTAACACTCCTTAGTTAATAAGGAATTCACCCTCTATACATTCATATCACGTTGTTCATTGAATGATGTAATTATTATTAGTCAATGGTACAGACTCATTAATTAAAATAACTCATAATAAACGGTGTATCACATTTGAATGTTTTCTTTGTTTCAATGCTTTAGAATCTGAAAGTTTTTACACATGAACTTATACAACATCACGAACAATTTTACTGTTGGTTACGTAAATGTGTGTGTAGAACTACTTATTGTACTATTTATTGTATTTCAAAACATACGTTTTTCGTATTATCAACCCGATAAAGTTCAAATATGCCTTCTTTAATTTAGAACTATTGCATGGCCAAATATGTAGAGGGACCAGTTCTTTCACCAGCTGCCATTAGAGCTTTGTCCAGCTTCTGCAGGGAACAACAGAATTGGCTGTTACTTTAAAAATCAGACAACTAAAACTAAAATCATCCACAGTAGAAAGTATTAAGAGTGTTCAGTGGTATCGCAACTCGAGCCTTGGACGCAGCTCGGTATGATAAACATTATGTTGGTCCACAAGTTAATGTTTGATACTTACAATGTCACAAACTAAACATTTAAAGAATTGATACTTTGTGGATAAAAACTTACATAATTGAAAGAAACAAACCTCAACATTTAAATTAATAAATTTAAATACATAATTTGAACATTGTTCGGATGGATTTTAGAAGTACATAATTTAAAATGACCAAGAAAAAATCAGTTATGTAAAGAATTGGAACTTACACTTTATACTTTGGAAAACGAACAAAAATTATAAATCAGTGTTTATAACTCGAGAAGTGTTCGATAATATATGTAGGCCCCGCATGGCCAGGTAGATTAAGGAGTTCGACTCGTAATCTGAGGGTCACAGGTTCGAATCCTCGTTGCACCAAATATGCTCACCCTTTCAGCTGTGGGAGCATGATAATCGTAGGATCAATTCCACTATTCGTTGGTAAAAGAGTAGCCCAAGAGTTGGCGGTGGGTGGTGATGACTAGCTACCTTCCCTCTAGTCTTACACTGCTAAATTAGGGACGGCTAGCGCAGATAGCCCTCGTGTAGCTTTGCGCGAAATTCCAAAATAAACAAACAATATTAATATATGTAAAACCTAATCTCAAAGAACACGTGTCTAAAGTCATAAAAAGTGAAGAATTTAATATGGCGTTTCTTCCAAAATTAAAAACAAAAAATCTTGAAATTTATATATATTTTTTAAGCTTAAGTTTGCAATTATTATTTATTCAGTTGTTATAACATGAAATAAATATTCGTTTGTAAAGAAAAAGGTACACCGGTAGAAGTAAGAACAACAAAAAACGGAGATGGAATACACAAATTCTTGTTTCTATTAAAGCGTCCATTAATTGAAATGTTTAATGAAAACATGTACAAGGTCATTTGACCATTGCATATATACAAGACCGGGTTAAGGATTAGCGAGGCCTTACGTCGACGTTATTATTGGGAATAATTAAAGCTACGCAATAGACTACTTGTGCTCTGCTCACCACTGGTATCGAAACCCACTTTCCTGCGTTGTATGTCAGCGGACATACCTCTGTGCTACTTATGGAGGTAGTTTTATAACCCTCCTTCGTTTTTTTTTTAGTTAGGTGGCCGGTGGAGTTCTTTCTTCGGGCCTAAATTTATATGTTAAGCCGGAACATCATAAACATAAAATGCACATACACAATACGTTGATAAAAACTAAAATACCGTCAATATATTTCAAGCTAATTACGTTACAGATCTGCGAAATTAATTTAGAATTTAGTCCTATGTGGAAGTGTTTTAAGACATGCGAGTGTTACGCAAAATTAATACCCATATAAAACTTCCAGCTTTATTTCCTAAAATAGGATCCTATGAAATTATTTTGTTCATATCTTTGACAATCTGAGGAAGCTTTACGTCATGTATTAATTAAAAACAAAGCTAGTAATTGAAATACGAACCTGTTTATATTGAAACAATGTTATCCTTCTTTATATTCAACATTTCTTTATCTTCTTTTCATTTTATTCATTCATCTATTCCTCCACCTTTATATATATATATATATACATATATATATATATCATTGTTTGGCTTTTTTACTCTCTCTCTCTCAAGTATTTCTCAATATATATCTTCACTTTGCTTTTGATCTACTATCTCTGTTTCTATACCGACTGTATAACTGTCTTCTTTTACCATTTTCAATTATATAATTTTGTTCGACACAAAGTCTTCTCTCCTGCACACTAGTCTTTGTTTTCGTGTTTCTCCCCTTTCTTGTACATTCTCATAAAGACGATAAACTTTCTTTCCTTTAATTCTTGATCACCTTATTTAAGTGAAAGCATACAGGATATCAAGAGTGTGAAATAAATGTGAAAGATATCGTGACGAAATTTATCCTAAAGAATGACGCAAGGTCAGTAACAAATGTGACCTTTAAACTCGGTGGTAGGAATACAAAACTTGTTTTCCAATTAAATCCACATAGTTACACAAAGACATTGTTTTAGTTAGTCTGTTTTTAATAATTTTAGTCACAAATTCTCACAACGTCTTTCCAGACCACGATTTGATTTTTGAAAACAACTAAAACAGCATTAATTAACGTTTCATATGATTCGGAAAATGACAGCGGTTCCGCTGTCTAACATCACCAGGAAACAATAGCGAATGAGATTTTCGATTTCATAAGATATGCCTTTACAATAGGTGCTTATTATGTACATGACCTTGACAGCTAAGATAATTGTCTCGTGGATCATCTTATTGCCTTGTGGTACAAGTTTTTGTCGTAAGTAGAATGCATATTCCATGTTGAGACTATTTTATTCCAATATAATATATTTGAGCTTCATAGTTATTACTGTGTGTATGGAGATCCTGCAGCCAAAAATATAATTATGCTTATTATATGTGTTTGTGTATACGCCATGTGATCTGTCGAGCATTAAGTAAAAATCTAAGTACCTTTAGATAGATAGATAGATAAAAATGAGTTATTATTTCTCTCTCTCACATACACGTCTATAAAAACAGATTGGTGCTTTCCTTCGAAATATTTCATTAGCTAGTTCTGTCTTCGTTGAATGTTCTTTGCATTGTAATAGAAATTGTGTGCGTGTTCGGACCTTTTTTATCATGAACTAATTGGATATTTCTATCAACTCATGTCGGTATTTGACAAATCAGCATTGCCTACACGCAAAAACTGACAATGTAAACATTTTTTTTATGAAAGATTAAAAGTCCATGACGATAAAGTCTGGAAGGTCCTTATATTCTCAACTTGTAATGCGTGTGTTACAAGTTCTGGTGTCCATTGTTTGTCTGGGTTATAGAAAAAGAGAAGATGGATGATGGGATAAATCACACAAAAATCATACCTTCCACACAATTTAATTATAACATATTATTATAGTACTCGTTGTTACCTCACCAAACGTTTGTTTTCGTTTCAAGAATTCAACAAGTATGTATTTAAAACAGTGTACATTGTGCAATGATCAGTGCAACTTTGCAGAAAGAGGTAGTGGCCAAAGTCGTTGCAGTAGGGGTGACTTTTGTTGCCCGGTTTTAATATCCTTTACAGTGTTTCACGTGATTAATTAACCGACAGTCATTGGCTGCAGAAGTATCTTATGGGTTGCAAGTTAAAAGGTCACGGGTCAAAGTAGGAAGTGGGTATAATTTAAAAAAACGACCCTTCATATCAGTTTTATTGTGATTGTAGGGATGGAAACTTCAGTTAAGTTTATGTATTATTACAACAGTGGCGGCCATGTTTTTAAATTGAATTACTCCACAGAGTGCTAGCGCTCTCTCCAAGATATACAAGACGTTTGTTTGTCCTTCTGCACACTGTGTATGTTGCGTTATATAAAATTTAATACTTTTGTGTTTGTGTGTGTAACGATGTGGTGCCATCTATTAATGTAGTTAACGCTAGCTTACGTCAAATGTAATAAACGCTCAATGACACTAATGAGGGTGGAGTGAGCCTCCAGTAATACTGCCCTTGTTGCAAACCATTATTCCAAAACATTTGGTTGAAATTGATCTAGTGACCTAGGAATAGTTAGATAACGGGCAGACAAACAGACAGACATATGTTTGAGCTATATGCATAGATTCAATGAACAGTAATTTAACTACATATGCTCGATGTATTCAAGCACAGTGTTATAAAAATGGCAACTTGTCTCTGGGATATAATGAAACTATGACACTTCAAATTATGAAACTCGTTTTGCTAAATTTTTTGATACACATTCATGGTTCAGTTTGAGAAGGATGTAATTTGTACGTGTATAGATAGCAAGAATTTATTCGACTTTGCATCCAATGTGATATCAAACGATTTCTTTAACTAAGAATTGATTCTATCTACCTACCCAACTACCTAATGTACCATATGCAGTAGTAATAATATCACTATGCAATTAACATAACATGTTAGTTAACATATGACAGTACGAAACTTTTCTAATTATTTTTATTAAACATAATGTGTCACATTCGAATCCAGTAAAGCTTGAAACTTCCTTATACATATATACACACACACGAGTTGTACTATTTTACAAATTTTAAAAGCTTACAGGTCATAAAAGGTTTTACTTGAGCACCTATATCATCGTAACAATGATATTAATATCGGCATTATCCGAGATATAAAAAGGTTTTTACGTAGGTTGAGTTCTTTCTAGAAAATTGAAGTAAACTAAAAAATAAATCTGATTTTTATCCTTTTAACCACGCAGGTTCACTTAAAAGTGAAAAAAGAACCCAAAGAACTAACATCTATCGGATGTCGAATAAACACTGAAAGTATGATACGAGACAGTTCCTTTTACACGTGACACACATCCCCGATCACACTTCCATGCAGTTTTAAGATTAATAATATTTCCAAACTTAAAAGAGTAACGGAGATTAGAAACCAATTTCTAGTAATTCAGTATTTATTTTAGATCGATACAAAACAAAACTGTATGAACAGAAACTAAGTACACTTGACCCAAATTTTACGAAATCAACTATAGCTGTTGTTTCATTTTACGTGGCTTACGTATTTAATAGAGAAGTTTTACAATTTATCTTGAACACTTGCACTCTAGATAAGATGCATCTACACTTTTAACGTTCAACCATCACGATGTCTACATCCTTACAAACCACGAATACAATTAAAGTTTTCGCAATGGAACGACACGAATATATCTGTTAAAGTCATAAACCGTAAACGATCGTGACGAGATGCAACTGTGTTTAAGTCAACACATTTAATACCTACAAACTGTACTAAAATGTTTACAAACTTATTTTACCTTTTCTTCCTACACAGTTTTACTTTGTACCTGACGAGTTGGGCTATAGTTTCATGCAAATAAAACTTTTCTATATCTACATCAAATTACAACTTTTTACCGTAAATATTTTTCCGACTCAAATAATCATATGTAAAAGAGGGTGTGACAATCACTATGAATCTCTACTCAATTATTTTTTATTTAAAATATTTATTTACTGTCATATATATATGTTTACTTCACGCAATTTGATTATACACTAAAAGACGTGCAAACAGAAAAGTTTTTTAAAAAATTAAAACATCAGATAATACCGAGAAAGGCTTATTTTCAGAAAGGTTTTGGTTTGTCATGAATGTTTTTTTTTTTTATAATACTGATTAAGTTTAAAGGTTTCTTTATTAATTTCGTGCAAAGCTACATGAGGGCTATCTTAGCTATGTAAGACTAAAGGGAAGGCAGCTAGCTAGTCATCACCACCAACTGCCAACTCCTGAGGTAGTCTTTCCAACGAAAAGTCGGATTGACCGTCACATTAAAACGCTCGCACGGCTGAAAGGACAAGCATGTTTGGTGTGACGGGGATTCGAACCCGCGACCCTCAGATTACGCGTCAATAGCCTTAACCACCTGGCCATGCCGGCCTTAGATTTGCATTTCCTCAGTATAAATTGGTCATTTTGGTTACGCCTTGAGATAAGAATGTCGCATATAAAAATTCTTAAGACTATAACATTTCGTTCTTAACATAGTTAGCAAAATTAGTACTTCGAACTCGAGGTGACTTATGTATGTTGAGAACCGCAATTTATTAAATTCCGAAGAACATATAATCAAAACATGTCCAGAACATTTCATCGAAAAAAACTTGTTGCTTAGCAATTTTATTTACCGTGAAAGATGGATACTACTTGAAACACTAGGTGTACTCTAGGTCTCATAATAAATTATACAGAATATAACAAACATTAAAAAAAAGGACCTCTTTCTTCAAACTGTTAGCTAACTCTAATTCCAAAACAAGGAGCCGAAAGCCATCGGTAGCCAGGAGTTAACTTATGTCCTTGACAAGCGGGTAATAACGTGGAGTATAAAAAACGAGAGAGCTCAGACCAACCCTGTAATCAGAACCGGCAAGCTAGACAGACATCCGAGAATACAGTTAATCGTAAGACGAAGAAAACCGGTTGTGCGGCATGCTCGACTGCTTAACTCCTCGACAAAAGGAATTTGATTTCTATAAGACTTAGTAAATACCAGGTTTGGTGAAGAACGAAGATTTAGATAACCAAGGGGCACTGCCACCTTGAATCTAAATCAAAATTTGATTAGTAAGATTTAAAAAAATCAGTTTTCCCACGTTTATTGACCATTCCTCAAGGAGAAGATAAACTTTAGTGTCATAGCGCTATGTAGTCACTACTGAAGAAAGAAAACACTAACTTGTACATAAAGTTGCGATTGTTTCAGTTATCATATCTAATATGATATCATATCTAATATTGTCTACCTCAAAAACAATGGTCATGATTAGCTGAAATTATTCTTTAGAAGAAAAACTCAATAGAGGAATCTTAATGTTGTTCCTCAATACTTCGAGAATTCAAAAAATATCTTGTTAAACAAAATGCAATCAGAAATATTTCTATTTGTTGATTATTATTATTTCATTTGAAGTGTGTTGAGTTCAGACTGTGTGCTATTTAAAATTGTATATAATAATCTTACTGGTTCTTGTTTTTGTAAATCTATTAAAACTGTATTTCTGTCTTTTACCACTTTTAATGAGCAGGTCAGTTAAAACATTAGTAGTATACGGTGTTAAAATAAATAAGTAATTTTGTGATAAAAAATCTTTATTTCAAAACACATCCGAATTAACGTTAACACCTGATGAAAAATTACACTTATAAATTTAATCCAGTTTTCACTCTAACAGTTATCATAACAGTTATAACAGACGTAGTGTATATAGTTGACAGTTATACATAGTTCCTTACTTTCAATGAGATGTCATTATTAGTAATATTTACAATTTCTTATTTATATTTGCCTTTCTCTCAAAATAACTATTTGTCTACTTTTGTAAAACGTTTATAGATGACAAAGGTGAAAAAAACTCCAGCGAAACCTATCAAAAAGTATCCTACATACCAATACTCTTGTTAGAGGGCTCACACACTACCATTAACTTCACAAGTCGATACAATCTGCATCAGTTAGGGTCTAAAACATTACACATTATTACAATGCATACTACCGCGAGACACAATTAAGAGAAGCATAGCAGCTGTCGCGTGCTGATGACCGAGCTTTTGACAACTCTCCGCGAGAGTATGGGAGTTCGTGCACGAAGAAAGTTGTCAATTCCTAAGAAACCTGCAGAGACATCTGTCTAAAATGGAATGCGGCAGTGCGTTAACGTTTTATTAGCACTATCCAAATGTTCAGATAACTTCTGAACTTAAACACCTCATATCTGGCTCCAAACATTTACAAATTTTTCTCGAAGATTAGATCATACGAAAATACCAAACTTTCACTTGGAAAACTTCATAAATATAAAGCCTGAGCTTTCCAATGCTTCCCAAAAAGCACGTGTAGTATTTATATCTTGAACAATAAATACATAAAAAGTCACTACCACGAACAACAAAGACACATCCAGCATCTCTACCATATCGAATCCCGGTTTTACCAAACATGCTCGCCCCTTTTAGCCATGTGGGCGTTATATGTTTAGATCAATCGCATTATTCGTTGGTAAAACAGTAGTCCAAGAGTTGGCGGTGGGTGGTGATTACTAGCTGCCTTTCCTCTAGTCTTACATTGCTAAATTAGGGACGGCTAGCACAGATAGCCCTCGAGTATCTCTATCCTGAAAAATATACCCACAGTGAAAAATTATACATACACACACGCTGATAAACTAGGATAAAACAACCGATTATGTATTCTGATTAAAGATCTCCACCTACACTTTGACCTGTAAAAAATAACCATAGCGACACTGGAAATTTATTTTGAAAAATATATGTTCCTAACATTTGTAATTTAAAGAAAATATACTCCTAAATAATACGTTTGAAATGATATAAACAACATAAATGTTCCATAAAATAATTATACCCCACACACCTATTTCTCAACTCTTTCGGCTTGTAGTTTTTCTTAAACAAGCAGAAACCACCACATGAAAGCAGTAACAATAATAGCACTTAACTTACCATCAATGACAAAATCAACCTTAGCTAATCAGACTTGAAGAACAAACATGAGACATAAAGCTAATCACCCTTTTATTTAAAAAAAATAAAGTAAACAAAAACTGTAGTTGAATTTTAACAACAAATAAAACGTGTTTTGACTGGCAACATATAAACTGAAACTGTACTCGAAGTTTAAACAGAGTAAATTGTATTATTTTTTTTGTCAGGTAAGTCTAGCACTGAAAATATAAACACATAACTGTGGTTTGTTATGATGGTTAAACAACAATAAATCGCTAATCTTTATTTGAAAAAAGGAAAATAAAGCGTAGCCAGACTAGAAACGTAAAGAAGTTCCATTTTTATAGCATTCACCTTTAGCGTTTCATATTGATCAAGTTTCGAAACACTTGAGGTCAATCTTTGTCCATTTACACTTCGGATACCTTTTATCTGGTAGTTACTCCACTGAGATTCTACATCTTTCATCAAGATAAACTTAGAAAACCTGGTTATATCAAACAATAGCAAATAAAACAAGGCTACTTTTTCACTACAAAAACAAATAAGACATTTAAATAAACTTGAAGGATAAACATAAAATAAAGCAGAAGCTGCCCTCTCATGAGGATAAAGTGTAGTTGGCTTTTGGGCATTAGCAAATAAATAATGGATGAATTTTAAAGATTAATTAAAAAAAGCTTGATTGCATATAAATGATACAAATTTACATTTTGACTCTGATAAAAGAAAAAACCCTGGCTCACTTTAAATAATTCACAAGGATATATGAACAAACCGTAACTAGGTTTACAGGATAAAGAAAGCTAATCTTTCACCACAATGAATGGGTAAAGCGTACAGTTAAGCTCGAAGGATAATAGAAATACACTTTCCTTAAAATAAACAATGAAAACGTGGCCAACATTCTGGGTATAGTCGACAAAAAATAATTCCGAAGCTTAAAAATAATGAAAAATACAGACACCCTTTAAATGGAAACAGAGGTAATCTGTGTTTAGAAGGATTAACCATCTTCATTTCAAATCAAAATAAGAATAACAAAAGTCAATGGTATAACAATTACTACAGTGATGAAAAAAATCACAGTTAAATTATACAGAGAAAAATGAAAAAAAAATGCACTTCTAACGTAAATAAGCAAAGAGTTTCTATTCTACAAGGTAGACACAGGAAGCGCAACCGTTCTTCATGTAAAAACAAAACAATCATCTATACCCTTCACCGATAAACAAATAGAAAACACATAACGTTTCTTGCACACAAAGAAAGAATTACTATAGATGGGAGATAAACAAAACTAGTTAATTTCTAAACCGACGGGAGACATGTTTATCTTTAATCTAATAAGATATAGTTTCACACACATTGTTTCTTGAGACAGACACTGAAATCATAGCGTAATTTTAACGCTGTACAGGTGAAGCACACTTTTAATAAGGCCTAGACGAAATTCTTAATAAAGCCAAACAAACACAACTACGTTAACTGCAGTTGGTTACAAATACATTCACAGTTCTTCGCAAAAAGTCGTTGTTTGTGGAATTTCGAATAAAGCTTCTCAAGGGCTGTATGCGTGAGCCATCTCTAATTTCGAAATGATAAACTTAGAAAATAAAACAAACTAGAAAACACCATCCACTGACAACTCTCGGGCTACTCTTCACCAACGAATAATTGGATTGACCACCACGGTACAATGGCTGCATCCTGAGGCTGAAAGGGCTAGTATGTTCGGATATGGGATTGAATCCTAAGACCCATGAACTACCAGTCGAGTGCCTCGACCACCAAGCCATGCATGCTAGGTTTGAAAAGAATGAAGTAATATATGTGCCACGAGTTTAGTTTTCTTACTCGTGATTTGACACTATTAACATAAATATTTCCCAGAAAATACCATTCTTCGGTTGAGTACAAACTTTAAAGTTCATGGTTTTCACACACACGGACACGGAAGAAACAGAGCTAAGATGCTTTAAATGATGGAAAAATATTTGTTAAAAAGTTTCTTTGCGAATCACTAATCCGAAAGAAAACCAATAACATTATGATCCCTGTCACACCCTTAGTAACTTAATATATATAAAACTATTAATGATATTAGAAAAACACGTAGTCTCGATAGAAATGAATAAAAACGCTATAAGGGTCTTCATTCATTTCTATACTTCTAACTTGGTATTGTTGGACATTTTGTTGCCAAAAAAATATGAACGAATGAAATGAAGGCCAAAAGATGCAGGAACAGCAAATATATCTAACATAGAAACTGTAAATTTTTATAATGTGTTTAAATACACAAATTGTCATTTTTTTACAGTTTGATTTCAAATCATGAAACGTTGTTTTGTTCTCTACTGTTCGAGTTACTTGGATGATGAACAAAACCTGCAACGTTGGATATATAAAAAACATTCCTTCCACAGTTTTGTTAAGTGCTCGGCATGGCCAGGTGGTTAAGGTACTCGTCTCGTAATCTCGAATCCCCGTCGCACCAAACATGCCCGCCCTTCCAGCCGTGTGGGCGTTATAATGGTTCGGTCAATAACACTATTCATTAGTAAAAGAGTAGCCGAAAAGTTAGTTGGCTGTAGGTAACCATGACTAGCTGCCTTCCCTTTAGCGTTAAACTCTGCTATATTAGGGCTGGCTAGCGCAAAAAACCCTCGAATAGGTTTTCGCAAGATTCGAAAACAAACAGACGCTGGAATGATTTTGCAATTCCTCCATGTGATAGTAATCACGCATTCGGTTATGTTAAAAACATATCAATAAAACAAAGCCAGCATGAACATGCGTTTTAACATCGCTGATGAAAATAGAACACTAACAAAAGTCCTCGAATTCTTGTTGCAATGTTTACAAACAGGTTTATGATAAAAAAAATTAAAGCAAACAAACCAAACAGTAAATTAATACACCCTTCTTCTCATACTGTTAGAAGGTTTTGGTCTGTTTTCATAAAACATGTCTCCAGTGTGCATTTGGAGTTATCGATCTTTATGAAAATAAAATGAAATAAATGTTTGAGAATGGTTAAAACTTAATTTAGAGTGGGATGGAAGAAGTTCTAGCAACTAAATAGAAAACACACACCGTGCAAACCAGATTTGATCAACCACATTTAAGTAAACGAACTTTTCCCAGTTTCAAGTCGTTAAATTACATCTTCCATCTTTCAAATAAAGTTTCTTAGAGATGTTCAGCACACATGACAGCGGCTAGCACAAGGACAAATAAGAAAGTGGATTGTTTTATGGATCTTATTCAAAGTGCATCAGTAACCCGCAGTTTAACGGAAATAAGCAATCGCGTTCTGCAAACGTTATTACAACAAACAACATCAGCACACTTCATTAGTTTGGTTAGGGTTACCGAAAACTGAGACAAGTATATTACAAGACGTCACTATAACGTGTAAAAACTTTTAAACCAAGAAAATATTACTGACAAGTTTCAAATGCATTCGAAGAGAAAAAAAATTAGTGATAAGTTGTTTTTTATTCCTCTTAGAAAATCAACTAGTTATATATTGATTCTTTTTTTCACCAGAGGACATATTTTTGTTTTGTTTTGTTTTTAGCACAAAGCTGTGTAATTACTCTATCTTCAATCTATTTAACGTGGGAATCAAACCTAAAATTTCAGCATTATAATTATGTGATTTTAACGCTGACCAACTGGGATGCGAAGACAAGTGATAAAATTTCAGTGTCATTCACCTTATGAATTCTCGTTTCTGAAAGACAAAACTTCTTAAATGATATGTTTGACGCTTTATCTCAAAGATTTCATAAATCTCTATATGAAATGTAAAATCAAACGTGTGACATCTTTTTACAATCACTATTGTAACAAAACAATAAAAAATGATTTTATTAAACGCTGAATGTGTGTACCATACAGGCAGTATTGTGATTTACGACAACATATTGTAACCACAAGCTGAACAAACAGTTTACATTGGCTCTCTTTCTCCCTTTGATTATCTCAAGCACAAACATTACACAACATAATATAGAATGTGTTAAACTACATTTGGTAACAACGACAACGCTTCACTGAACATCACTATGTCAAGCTCCATCGAGGAATATTACACAGTAATTAGAAGTCAGATATCTCTTAAACTTTATTACATGATGACTGGAAATGATCTAACGATAAGACAAAGACATATAAATAAGTTCGCATAGAAAGATCGCTTTTCCTATTCCTATCACTGCTATAAGGTAATTATAAGTTGTCGATTTTGTATTTCCAAGATAACATTAAGCCAACAATCCTAGAAATTTAACTTAAAGTTGCTAAGTTTGATACTGTTAAATAAGCTAATAGAACACAAACGATCTAAAATCGATTTTAACCATGAAGTGATGTACTGGTTTAAGTGGCCAAGAGAATGCTTTTACAGACTAATGTAGAAATACATATGGATTTTTAATCAAACAGAATAAAATTTATAGAACGATTAGGTTCTTTACTGAAAATATCCCAAAGTTGGGTTAAAACCGAGACAAAATAGTTTATATACCAGCTTAGGAAAATTTGTTTGCTTGTTCGTTTTGAATTTCTTGCAAAGCTACACGCGGGCTATCTACGCTAACCGTATTCCCTAATGATGGTAGTTCTGTTTCAGTGAAAAGTTTCACAATGGGCTGTCTATGCTCTAATCAACGCAGGGAATAGAGTCCCAGAAAAAAGAAAGTCAGTTGTCTTAAAATGCTTTAAAAATAGAGAAAGTTGATGAAACAAGCAGCCTCATTACTGTACCACAAAAGTTACTTACTTGTTCCCTGCAAACAAAGCCTCATTACTGAACCACAAAAGTTACTTACTCCAGGTTTATTTGAATATTCACACTTCCATTTCAAATTATGAATGGAAATTTAAAGATTGCATCATAAATATAAAAATGTAAGCCTTAGAATACTATAATGTAAATTATTGAAAAGTGTGTTAAAATAAATAAAAGTATAATTTAAAAATAAGGAAAACATATTCTTAACTTGAAGTAAAACGCCGTGACAAATTTATAGGCTAATACTTGTTAGTAATGCATATACCTTTTCTCCCAATAATATTTTACCTAACCAAACGAATAGAAAAAATAGGTGATTCGTGAATATGAACAAATAAACAATGATCGGGACGTTTTTGTTGTTTTTTTGTACCTAATTTTCATAAACTGTAACTGTTACTAATGGGTCCTGTGGAATAAGTTCTCTAAAACAGGTGCACCAAAGTCTGAAAAATTAAGTCTAATAGAAAGAAATTTTACCACATGTCCTAGACGTTGTAGAATATTTTGGTTAAAGCACTGGCAGTAAATTATACTTTTCAGAACTACCTATTCATCCTGTATTCTGGTAGCGGTAACTGGAGCAGTTTGTTTACAGGTACACAGTGATATGATTTATGGAACTGGTATATTTGAATTGCACACTAAGTGCTTGTGAATGCTAATAAATAGTATATGACACAGACGAAACTGTTTACAGTTTTGCATTTTTAAAAATTACTGTCACTGCTTATATGGTATAGGGTACCATAAAAACCTTCAAGCCTTAGAATACTATAATGTAACATCTCCAAAATCGTGTTAAAATACAGCAATCAAAAATAATTTATAATGAAGGGGAAAATATTAATTTGAATCAAAACTTCGTATAAGGTATATAAGCACTTTAGACAAAGGTTACAAACTGTAGTGATTGTTCTGTAAGACTTTCAAGAATGTCTAATCTCCTCACAGAATAATTTATATTTCACGTTAATGAATCCAAGACAAGTTATTAGCGTTATATTCTTCAGACACTTAGAAACGTTTAATATAGCATGTTTTAAGATTTTACATATTTCAATTTTTTTTTAATTATCAAAAACGTTAAAAGATTTGAAGTAACTCTCAAATAACGAAAAAGACGTAGCGATCTTTAAAGTAAAAAATATGATCACTGAGGGCATCCAGTATTTGAATTTTAAACATTTCAAAAAAGCCACTCAATAACAATCATGTCTGTAAACCTTAAACATATTTTGTAATAAATCATGAAACCAGCAGAACGATCGAACAAATAATCCTTTTTATGATTGTACCAACACCACAGACATTAATATCCAACATCTAAAAAAAAAAAATAACCCACAGAAAAGAGTATATGAAAAGACTCAGATTTGATGGATCGTTGGAGTCCATTAGGCAGTCGTTTCATTGAGCATCCATCACCGTTTTCTCTTCCTATAGTTTTTATAAAACGCTACAGTAAGAAAATAATCATTCAGAAATATCTGTCTTTCTATAGTTAATATATAGAGTAACTCTACGTATCTCTCTCACATAAACTTCTTTAAAATGTATATGTGTATATACTGGCCACATGGTATTCTATATACGTGTGTTAAGAAGGCCACGTAAAAGATACGTTAATCTTATTTCATTTCAAAGTAACTTTTCAAACAATAAACACGAAATAAAAAGAAGTAATACTTAATAACAGACGAATACAAACTATGGTAAAAACTATTGTGGGAAAAATAAATTGCGCCTTAGTCAATGGTATTTTAAAAATTCGGACCCATTTTAATTATGGGATTTACGCACGAATAATGAAAATAAAAATACTTTAAAAGTAGATACACGTGCTTAACATCCGACAATCTAACGTCTAAATTTATCGCTCGGTATATGCAGATAGTTGCAGAAAGACAGTTGTTTTTAATGAAACAGAATGAAACTACGTATGTGATTTGCTAAGTTGTTAAAGCCAAAGATACAAAATGGGCTATCTGTGCTTTTCTCACCACAGGTATCGAAGCCCGAATTTTAGCAGTGTAAGTCTACAAACTTATCGCTGAGTCACTGAGGGCCAAAACAGATGATTAGCACCATACCTCTGGGGAGTGATACTACAGGGTGTTCGGAAAGTCACTGTGCACTTATATACTTATTAACAGACATGTTTCAATATAGAATACAGGAGGTAAATATGAATGACAATTATAAACAATGTTGAAAGTGTCCCCCGTTGGCATCAATACAGGCTTAGATCCTTCTTATTTTGTTTCTAAACACCGCTATCAGTTGCTGGCTTGAAATAGACTGAATAGACATATGATTGTAAAACTACACAGTGACTTTCTGAACACCCTGAATAACTAACTTATCTCCTCAAGTTGCCAAACCAGACCCTATAATGAAGAGCAGAATGAAAGTTAAGAAACATAGAAAAAAAATTAATATTACTGTGAAAATGAAAAATGGAATTTCCTTCTTAACTAAAAAACATACCAAGTACAAAATCTCATCCAATCAACATTCATATCAGTAGCTGTTACAATACACATTGAGATGAAAACCTAAATAGTGTGATTTGGTTTGATTTGAGTTTCGCACAAAGCTACTCGAGGGCTATCTGTGCTAGCCGTCCCTAATTTAGCAGTGTAAGACTAGAGGGAAGGCAACTAGTTATCACCACCCACCGCCAACTCTTGGGCTACTCTTTTACCAACGAATAGTGAGATTCACCGTCACATTATAACGCTCCCACGACTGAAAGGGGAAACCTAAATAGTAATGAATGTATTTAACATGCGTGTGCCTAATTCCAAAGACACCCTTCTCACAGAGTTTGCACCATACCAATAATAATAATAGAAAATATTGCTATGATAATTTGTAACATTTTATATACATTTTCTCTAATGATATTTTTGAATGTTAACAATTTCACAATATTCGCTTTCAAATATTTAAAGAAATTAAGTCAAAACATTAAATACTAGGCTAACAACTCAAAGATTGACAAAAATAGTCAAATTTATTACAAATCCTGAAAATTTAAGTAACTGATAATTTATCTGTTTTTGCATAAAAATGAAGGAACGTTAGTATCAAGATGGGAAGTTCATGAATATTTTGGATGTTTATCCGCAATATTTCAAAAAAATGAAAAGAACTATCACGTTTTTGTAATAAAAATCATTGATGAGTTTTACTTGTCTAAAACGTTATTACAAGATTTTTTAAAACAAAACCATCTTTTACATATTTCAAGAAAAGTTGACACAATTCCATAACCGCTAAAGTACATCTAGTTCAAAATCCATGGTCTAAAGAAGATTCAAGATGGCATACTAACGGTTATCATACATATCTATACCCCCATTGGCATAGCGGTATGTCTGCAGGCTTATAATGCAAGACACCTAGTTCTGATACCCGTAGTGAGTAGAGCACAAATAGCCTATTATGTAGCTTTGTGCTTTACTTCAAACAACAGCAACATCTCTCTTTGGAAAGAAAGTACGAAAATAAGCGCGAATTTATACAGTTTCAAAGAAAACGTAATTGTAAAACTGAGCCATCCCCGATCATTGGTAAATGGTTTATCAAATTAAACAAACAAAAAACGATGTACACAAGTAGTGGGAGTCTGATATATATGTAGATCAAAATGTTATCTGTTAATCTTAATTTTGATTATATAAATTTTATTTATAGTACAGGTTGTGTACATATATATTCAGGGTGTTCGGAAAGTCACTGTGCAGTTTTGTAATCATATGTCTATTCAGTTTATTTCAAGCCAGTAATTGTCATTCATATTTACCTCCTGTATTCTATATTGAAACATGTCTGTTAATAAATATACAAGTGCACAGTGACTTTCCGAACACCCTGTATATCTATAGAGAGAAAGAATCAATGTGTTGAAGTGACCACTTTGCGTTTTAAGGGCGGAAGGATATTAAACGTAATGAGCAGCTTCAAACCCCGAGTTATTAAAAGTTTGTTTTTTTTGTGAATGCGCTTGCTGGAGTAACCTGATTTTCTAAAAGATATTGATTATACCCCTCTTGCAGTGAATTGGAATAATTTCCTAAATAGTGTGTGCCGTATGTAAGGGCTAATTTAATTATCTATCTACTTTAACTTAGCTATTTTATACAAGTCTGAGTATTTGTAACTGCTGCGGTAAGAAATAAACAATCCTTTGTGTGAAATAAAGTAGCACCGGTAAATGTTAATAGGTTTCAGTTGTTCTATACAGAAGTTCATCACAGTATTTACGCACAAAACGTTCCAGTAGGAAAAAGAAGTCTTCTTACAAATGAGGTAAAATAGCTTCTAAAAACCACTTTTGTTGGTTAAATGATAATCTATAAGAAACTTATTACAGCATAGTGTCTACTTAAGCATTTCTTGTGCTGACTTTCAAGTGCTTAGTTCTATATACATATTCCATTTCTCTGACCGTTCAAAACCTTCCAGGGGAAATTAAAACACAAGATGAGATGCGTTGGGTTTATTGTGATATAAACACAAATGTGAAGCAGGTGTTGATGATTAGAAAAGTATATTTTCTGTAACAGAAACACTTTGATAAGCCTAAAGGCTTGTTGTTAGTCCATGAATTTTGCTGCTTTCTAAACGATTTTCTTCTGGTTTTTATGTATTCAAAATTTTGAAACAAGCTTGACACTTTACTTACGTGAAATTAATATAAATTATTATATTAGAAGTCAGTCCTAGTCCAACAAAAGCAGTTCAATAAGGTGATACCATTCCATAAAACATTCGCTTTATTAAATCACTTAATATTCGTTATCTTAATTACTTCTATCTTTACCCTTACAAAGCTTTATAAATACAGTTGCATAATTTGTCTATTGACAATGGTTTTCAGGAAAAACAAGTGACAGAATTAAAAAAGGGGTATGGGTGGTCTATATAAACCCTGTATATAATAATGAATTAAAAAAGGGGTAGGGTGGTCTATATAAACCCTGTATATAATAATGAATTAAAAAAGGGGTAGGGGTGGTCTATATAAACCCTGTATATAATAATGAATTAAAAAAGGGGTAGGGTGGTCTATATAAACCCTGTATATAATAATGAAATCAGCGAATGTTAGCGATAAATTTTACTGAACCATATAAATTGTTATTTTATTTAAAAGCGCTTTTTTTTTGTTCAAAACCTAATTTGCACCATTACCACTACCTTTTTAAACGACACATCTAAGATCAATGTCGATACAGTCGGTCTAAGCCAAACGTATCTTACTTGACAGATACGGTTTTACTTTAAATAAAACTTTTCTGTATGAAAAAAAAAACACATTTGGCCCAATAACATCGTATGAATCAGAACAGCTTGTGGTGCCGACCGACTTTATAGGGATTCGTAATCGCTCGTGCTACCGCTGATCTCATGTACTTTACGGAGGATTGTGAGAGACAATAACAAGAAACGTTATATCTACAATACGTTACATGTCCTAAAATAGTCTACAGATATGTCACAAATGGACATCAAAGATCCAGCTCATAACACACGGCTTTTAGAATTGTCGTCCATCTTCGAGGATGATAAACGAAGTCAGGAGTAACCTTTAAAATAAACCAAAAGTAACATAGTTGAACATGTCAATATTCGTATTTTGCGACCTATACATAGTAGCTTGTGGCATATTTGTGTGTAGAGTTACATTTTCACACCAAACAGGAAAAGGACTGCTCTTTATACTAGAAATGCAGATTAGAAAAAATATATATATCCGTTATGATTTGTCTCAAAGAAAGTTACCTGAATATTTGAAAACACTTAAAGTTACGTATAAAAGTACATAAATAATTTGCTAGGATATTCCATTACAAAAGCAAAAATACGTTAGTTCACCAAATATGTAAAAAAAAAAAGACGAACAGCATGCTGTAGATTTCACTCACACACAAAAACACACACACGCTTAAAGTCTCAATAGTAACCGACCATCATGCAAACAATTAGCATAATATAGCTTCAAGGGTATTCTGAACATCATGCAAACACTTAATATTAGGTAGCTTTGAGAATGACAATTTCTTTTGTTTGCTCCATTTTGTCAGAAATTGGACCAGATTAAACTGTATTAAACCTAAAATAAATATTCATTGCTGATTTGTTACTGACTACGAAAAAAACAGTAATTTCTGATTGTGAGAACATAGGTGATTTTGGGTTTAGATATTTTGGATATATTAAAAAGTATTTAGAAAATTTAACTTCACAGGGCAATGTGCCACTCTGAAAATTTTTACAGTTGAAATGAAGAATTATTTTATTTGTTCCGCTTTTAGCTGATTTACATTTCATTCTCTATGTACACCAGCACTTACGCACCCCTGCCCATATATATTACACACACACGCGCGCGCGTGCGTATATAACATATACTGTGTGTACTGGGCGCTTTTTGAAATTTCAACTTTATGTAATTTATGTAAACACTTTCGTCCAAAGTTGACTCAGAAATTAATAACAGCTCTAAATATGACGACATAATAAGATCTACAGAAACCAGATGCAAAAAATACTGAAGATGAATATATTACCACACACAATCCACATAATTTTGATATATTCGCTATAAACCTTACAAATACTGAAGGTTAAAACAAATCCAATACCTGAAGAGTCTCATAACTGAAGAAAATAACATAATATACAACTCGAGACAGCAAAAGTATACAAGAAAACTTAGTTTCTGACAAGTCATCTTTCTTGTTCCTCATGCACTTTACACATATTACAAAGTTCTAGTAGTATATATAGTAATGTACATATATGGATATGTTGGGCTGAAGATTCTTCTACAGTAGGTGTCTGTGATTTGTCGACGACAAATTCGATAATTAATAAATAGCATGCATTCCACTTGATTTTAAAATAATATATACGTTGTCGAAATAAGTTAAACGTACGTACAAAAATTATTTACACTATGCTGATGATACATTAAACACTATACAGTTCTCTTCTTTTTGTCAGAAGTCCACTTAGGCCAGTTCATTTACTTCAGATGGCCTGGCATGGCCAGGTGGGTTAAGGCGTTCGACTCGTAATCTGAAGGTCACGGGTTCGAATATCCGTCGCACCGAATATGCTCGCTCTTTCGGCCGTGGGGGCATTGTAATGTTACGGTCAATTCCATTATTCATTAGTAAAAAAGTAGCCCAAAAGTTGGCGGTGGGTGGTGATGACTAGCTGCCTTCCCTCTAGTCTTACAGTGCAAAGTTAGAGACGGCTAACGCAGATAGCCCTCGTGTAGCTTTGCGTGAAATTAAAAAAAAAAGCATTTACTTTAGAATTCAGTTGACAAACCAAATTATTTCTCTTTTCATCGCAATTGTATCCATCTACAATTCATTTATGTTCTCGTTTGAGTTACCGCACTTGTATACTGAACTTCCAACATTCGTCTGCTTTTCGTATTTTCAATAATCGGCTGTTTTTCTCATTGTTCACACAGCCGGTTCAACTAGTTTAGACAACGTTTAACAAAACAAATTATTCTCCTTATCTCTTTCTCGTTCATATAAAGTGTAATTTGATACCTTTGAAACCAACAAAAAAACGCAATATTATTGATTCCGAAAAAAACTGATAAAAATCAAAATGTTATGAGAATCAGTTCAACAAATGACATTTCTAATATCGCTCGAATGACTTTCATTTTTGATTTTTATAGAATAGTGAAAAAAACAGCCCGACAAATTACCCAATCCAGTTTCTATGCGTTAGTAATTCCACTCAAGGTACTAACAGCAACACAGGCAAAAGACCAATTTCATTGCGATACGAAAAAGGTCTTTAACCATGATACAAAGTAAAGGCTAATGGAATATAAACAACGAATACTAAAGGTGAACCTTGAAAGAATGGTGTTCTACTTCAAAATATATTCTAGTTACCCTGAAGGATTAAAATTACTTATCGTCTAGCTATATTTTGTTGTCATATTTCCTTTATAAATACTTTGACCTATGACTGGATATCAACACCTGGTACAAGTAAAATTTCATACGTAACTAATTTTTTTAAATATATGTTATTAAAACAAACAGAACGCAAACGACGAAATTAACTTTGTATAGAATTAGTTCTGAACACAAAGCTACACTGTAAGTTGGCTACAAGTGCTGTGTACACATCTGCGTTGGAGCCCTGAATTTTGATGTTGTAAAATCACCGCTGAGCCACGTGGAGCTGACAACTTTATACAGATTTATGACAAATTATTTTCTATGGATGGGCTTTATTAAGGGCTTTTACTCGTTAATATGGTAAAAAGTTATATTTTGTATACAATTAATTTAAGTCAGGCTTAGTTGTATTTAATAGGAGAAACTGCAATACTATATTTTTCAAGTCATTACACAATTATGAAAATGAAAATTATCTAAAAATTGAATTATTTAAGGCTAATTTTTTAATACATAGAGATTCTGAAATCTTTTATATTTTCGTATTTTGAGACAGTTTTGTACACGTTTGTACAGTTAATACAATTTATATATTCTGTATGAAGTATATATTTTCTGTAATAATTAATATTAACCGTAATATCACATATACACGTTTTCCATTCTTATCAAAACAATATTGGAAACATACACCATGTAGGATATATATACACACTTTCCATGATGTACTTTGCAGGTTATTTACATTGATTTGAAGATATACCTTGCTATCTATATGATAACCAACACAATTTATAATTCGCGAGGTATTAACTCATAAAACTAATGTTAGTAGGTAAATATTACGACCGCAATAGGTATTGTTATAAAACAACTGCTTACTGAAGAATAAATTCCACAGAGTAGTAAAAAATTGAGATTTGTACAACAAATAATAAAATATCCATAAACACAGAAGGAATATGAGCTTTACTTTACTGCTCAAAATTTCACTCTTAACTAGATATCAATTTACGTGAAACGTGATTATATAGAATACTCAACACGTGTTCCTATAATATTCAGAAGATATATTCGCTCTATGAAATCAAGAAGAAATGTGTCTATATCACACTTTCAGATCAGACCAAAGCCTAGAGCGGTATCTCACAATCCCAAGTTACCTACGTCAGTGATCATTGTCATTACTCTCATTCGAATCTATCACATCAATTTGTATAAATCTCTGATTTACATACTCAGAAAAGAGGCTACACAGAAACTTGGCCAAGTACAAGCTTTCTTGAATGATCACTGTGTTATATAACCTTACCCTACAGCAAGGGCTAAATAAAGTTTTCATTTACTTACTTCCTGTTCAGAAAGGCGTTAAGTAGTTGTAAAAGATCTGCAAGAAAATGTTAAAAAAATATTCTAGAATGTATCTAAATATTTCTTTCTAGTTATACAGGGTGTTTGGAAAGTCACTGTGCAGTTTTTTTAATCAGCATTCATTCAGCCTATTTCAAGCCAGCAACTGATAGTGGTGTTTAGAAACAAAATAAGAAGGATCCAGGCCTGTATTGATGCCAACGGGGGTCACTTTCAACATTGTTTATAATTGTCATTCATATTTACCTCCTGTATTCTATATTGAAACATGTCTGTTAATAAGTATATAAGTGCACAGTGACTTTCCGAACACCCTGTATATATAGAACAGTAAAATCTGATGGTTGAAGCTTTCACACTTACACTCCTTATGACAGGATCTTCCTAGTTCCAAATCTTGAAAATTATTCCACTAATCAGTTACTTATATGACACGCAAAATCCTGTAATATTTACACATTAGGGAAAAACTTTACTGAAATCAATAGACAGTAACTTAGATGAAAAAAAAAACACTAAATGAACATAAGACAAAAACTAATTAAAATATAGAATACGAACATTTCAAAAATACATAAATCTGAACTAAAAGCATTAGAAATTAACAGTTAAAGCTCAAAATAACCACACTGAACTAAAATAATTCAAATATCAATATTTAGTTGAAACTCAAAATATAATACTGGTTAAAATATGAAATAGTACAATGTGAATAATACTAGCAAAGAAAGAAATAAAAGTTTAAATCCGATATAAATTAATTTCAATAACCAGAACTTAAATGAAATATAGAATAAGCTAAATAAGATATAAACAGAACAAAATATGGGATAAAACCAGGATGAATAGGACTACGAGACAGAAAAACAAGTAAACTCGTAGGTATACCAAATTAATTGAGTGAACAAATAATTATACAAAAACTGAGCACAATATAATACAAATTAACTATAAATATAAGTAAATCAAATATCTTAGAAATTATACTTATAGCATAAAAATAAGTTTAGCGTAATACAACTTAAACTCAAAACTGACACGACACAACTCAAACACAAGAAAAAGGAAATGTCAATCAGTTACATGTATGTGTAAAACATTTACAGAAGAACGTATAATAGACTTGAAGTAAACTGATAACTAACATTATTTTAATAAATTGAAAATAGTCATCACAGGGTAATTTAATTAAAATTCAAAATACGCATTTCCAGGTTATAAAATACACATTTCCTAATTTGTAAACCTAAAAAACAGAAACAAACTAACAATATAATTTAAAATTACGATAAAAGTAAACATTAGTTAAATATCTAAGAACACGGTATTTAAATTGATCTCATAAGAAAGGGTAACAGCTGGTATAAGGAAATGCTCAAAAAAAGAAGAGAAAAAAAAGATTTTCAGGGGTTTTGCTAGATTGTCAGTGCTTTGTTAATTCTTGCCTAAGGGTCTCATTTGCTCCGGACATACCCTCTTCTTGAAATATTTTTGCTTTCTGCGTGACCTTAAAATGTTTTTGTTCTTTGTATCACGTATTGGCAGGAAGGTCCAGTTCTAGTGGAACCACTTTTCAATCATTTTGTTGAAGTTCTTATTTTGCCTAGCAGAGACAGATGTGAACCATAGTGAGATGTTGGAGTTTTCTTTGAGGATTTTGTGTACCTTTTGAAATGACATTAACTGTCAAAATGGTACAAAGTAATGCTTATGCATCCTTGTAATTTACCATTAGTAGCATCATAACCTGTGTTTCGTCCTAAGGTAAGTGGAGCCATGACTGATACCTATGCTTCTTATACCAATGCTATGACTTGTAGTATATAAACATTATTGGATCATTTAATTCAGCAGATCTAGAACCAGTATCTTCTTTCGTCAACTGCTCTGAAGGCATTCTGTGTCTGAAACACCTCTCATTTCCACAGGTATCTTCAACCACCTTTCATAAGTTGTGAACTTAAGCGATTCATATCTAGTATAAAATTTTGTTTCATATCTCTCAACAAAGTTGTTCAGTTTTTAGAAAGAGTTAATTGGATCTCCATCATAAAAAAGAAGTGAAACAACAACAACAGAAAAAAGGAATCATGGTTTTCTGGAGTAAAAGATTGGATGAAAAACTTTCACAGATCAGAAGCCCAACTAACACTGTAGGGTTACGTGTAACAGTCTAATCGATTGAAAATCAACCCTTTTGAAAAAAATACTTATCTCTATATAGCTTATATGCTGCTTATTACAGAAGAAATGATGGTTTTACTCACCTCTCTACTTCAAGAATTCACTGGCCCAAGATTCGGTGAAACACTGTATAACAGCTATTTTCGAGACTTCTGGTTATGCCGTATTCAATAAAACTGTCTTACCAATCACTGGGTAGAGACATGTATTGTCTGATTAGTAAGACAGATCTCTGAAACTACTGGAGAAGAGAAACAAGAGTTGCTAACTGGTTCATGTGTTAGTTACTAAAATAAATCCACTACTCCACAAGCAAAGATCATTGCTTCTAAACTTTAACAATTTCAACTCACTTCCGAAAGGAAGTTAAGTATAATCCAAAGAAACAAGTAACAAATATGCACAACTGATACCAGAGATGGACACAGTACAAATAGCTCAATAAGGAGCTTTTTGCTTCATTATAAACAAAAACAAATTACCAAACGTTTTTAAAAATATATAATAAACCATAATTACTTTCATTCCTATTGAACCAGCAACTGTAATACAAAGCTACATACGAGGTTATCTGTGCTCTGCCCACCATGGATATCGAAACCCAGTTTATATGGGGCTAATTATCATAATATAGTTACAAAAGAAAATCAGCGAAAATTGTTATTCCTCTCATATTTCACTATCCAAATCACATTATCTAGTCACCTAGTCGAAAATACATGAAACAACAATTCAAAAATAAGAGTAATTACAGATTAAAATAGGTAAAATAGTAATATTGTATTATCCAGTTCATAGTTTATGTTGCCAACTGGAAGATACATACACACATGCGCCTCCAAATATTCGGAATAATGCAGAAGTATCCTGGATGATAGCAAAATCACAAGATCAAATCTAGGAAAAAGCTATATATTAGGCTAACGGTTTCGCTATCTATGTTATGTTAGCTTCTCATGCATTCTTAGAGCACATTTCACTTTCTGCATTCAAGAACAGTGGTATAATAAAGTTACCAGGTCTCACACTGCAACACAATACAAGGTTGTGACAGCTAATATGACATCACTTAGACAGTTTCTGCATACAATCGTCCTCTCCCATTTCCCCCTAAACTTAACGTAATTACTTGGAAACTAATGATTGTAAAGTCATTTTAACCTACTAGTATGTCATAGCACTTGTGACTAAACCTAAGATGTTTTAGGATCTTGTGCACTACCTGAAGAATCTCTAGCTTTAGAGTTCTATGGACTACACTAATTCCATTACAAACTTATTACCAGTCTTACACCGAGGACAATAAAGAATATCATACTGCTAAATGTTAAGTACATCAGTACTGCAGCAAGCAGTTTAAGATAGTCACACTTCACTCCACTGATAATAAATCAGCAGCCTCAGTACCTGCGATGCTTTCGTCTGCCCTTTCTATTGCTCCTAATTAGTTATTAATGATGTCCACTCACAAACAGAATTGTTCATAATCACTTCTGTACATTCAACGAGAAGAGGATGTGTTATCACTGATTATGACACAGCCAGTTAGCATTTCCAAGGTCCTAAGCTATACGGTATTGTACAATTAATATGTACTTTTGCACTATCATTATTCAAAATACAATCATATCTTCCAGACTCTTAAATAGAATCAGCTGTTTCAGTGACACGTTTATTTGTATGGTGGTAATGTTTAACAAATAATATGCACGTAAGTATCTCCGTCTTCTAAAGTATCGTATTCTGGATCTGATTGCATTTGGTATAAATACTATGTTAAGCATATATTTTCATATATGTATGTCTATCATTGGCATCAGTATTAAAAAAATATGGGCTGTCATGATTGGGAGACTCCAACACTAGTCCTTCAACCAAAGCAAGATTTAGGAATGCAAATGCTGTATCACTTTGTTCTGTATCCAAAATGTGTACTAGCACTAGTAAATGATAGTGAATAGTGATTCAGCAGCTATCTTGAAGGTCGCAAACCATTAACGATGCAATGAAAAATTTAAACACCGCACCGATGAACTTTTTGTTTGGTCCGAGTATCAGTGATTTGCCCAATGTACTGTTTTCAACTTCCTACCAGCATCTTTAATGCACTTTGTCAATGTTTTCAACGTTCTTGCAAGTGACTTGAAGCACGTGACCAAAAATTACAAAATAATTCGAATAAATATGACATTATTTTCAATGCAAATCCTCTCAGTGTAAGTTCCATCTGCCCCTTGAAACTGACGTACACTGCTAGCCAAAATCTTAAGGCCAATGAACATAAAGAAAAAATATGCATTTTGCGTTGTTAGACTCAACCACTTATTTGAGTAGAGCTTCGAAAGATGAAAATAAGAAAGGGGAAAATAAAAATAAAAAACTTTTTAGCATTTAATAGGGAAAATCTGAACACTATGAAATTAGTCTAAATACTAACTGGTCAAAAGTTTAAAACCATACGAAAACGAAGCGTTAATCGGTAAACACGTAACGAAATTTAGTCATTTGTGTTCAAGCATTAGCGTTGTCAACATCTCCCACTGACATCTCCTGCGTTACATTGGGTAAAAACATGGCAAAGGCTAAGAAGTTGACAGAGTTTGAACGTGGCAGAATTGTCGAGCTGAAAAAGCAAGGTCTCTCTCAACGTGCTATCACTGGTGAGATTAAGCGTAGTAAAACTGATGTTGCAAATTTCTTAAAAGACCTTGAGGGATACGGAACGAAAATTTCTGGTGGTCGGCCTAAGAAAATTTCGCGGGCGTTGAGCAGGAGGATTTGAAGGGTTGTCTGGTAAGACACCAGCCAATTGTCGAACCAGGTTAAGGCCCTTACGGACGCAGAATGCAGCTCAAGAACAATAAGACGGCATCTATGAGAGAAAGGCTTTAAAAACCGTAAACGTCTTCAAAGGTCACGCCTCCTTCCACACCACGAAACAGCTCGGTTAAACTTTGCTGAGAAGCACCAAACATGGGATGTAGAAAAGTGGAAGAAGGTTTTATTCTTTGATGATAAAAAAATTTAACTTGGATGGTTCAGATGGCTTCCAACGTTACTTGCACGATAAGGGTATCCCACTAAAGACAATTTCTACACGACACAGTAAAGGAGGTTCCATCATGATTTGAGGTGGTTTCTCCTTCCATGGAACAATGGAGCTTCAGGTTATACAGTTGTGTCAAACAGCAGCTGGCTACATTGGCATGTTGGAGAGAGCATCGTTATTGACTGAAGGCCCTCGCTTGTGTAGAAATGACTGAATCTTTCAGCTGGACAACACTGCAATCCACAATTTCCGCAGGACAAAGGAGTTTTTCATGGCAAATAACGTGATTCTTTTGGACCATCCAGCGTGTTCTCCCGAATAGAACCCCATTCAAATGTTTGGCGGTAGATTGCATGAGAAGTTTATAGAAATGGACGTCAATTCCAAACAGTGCATGATCTTCGTAAAACCATCTTCACCACATTCCAGCCAGCCTTCTGCAAACGTTTATATCGATCATGCGAAAGCGAATGTTTGAAGTTATTCGCAATGACGACCGTGCAACTCACTACCGAGACCTCTTGTTTGGCATTTCCTACTCTGTTTAAAACTTCTTTTTGGTATGGTCTTAAACTTTTGACCAACTAGTATTTAGGCTAATTTCACAGTGTTCACGTTTTTCCTATTAAATGCTGAAAAAGTTTGTTTTTGTTATTTTCCCTTTTTTGATTGTCATCTTTCGAAGCTTTACTCAAATAAGTGGTTGAGTCTAACAACGCAAAATGCATAGTTTCATTGAACAAATTGGTTTTCCAGAATCTAGGTATATCATATTGAGCCTATGGATTGTCTTTAGTATATCTATATATTTGCCTGTCCATGGCAGGTGAAATACATCAAAGCATGTGATGATAATCAAATTGAATTCCAACATTTCTTTTCATAATCAGTACTTTACATGATGAAGCACTTTTTGTGAGATTTATCATTCTACCCTTGAACATCTCAGCACTAACAATATCTCTGGTGATCTAAGGATGCCCCTGTTGTAGCTTTTTCATCAGATAAGTATCACTTGTGTCGTTGTAATTACATATTAAGGCTATCATACCCAAGTGATCACCTGGCCCTACAATTACATTAATAAACTCCATGGGCACTTTGATTAGTTCCTGCTCTATATAACTTTCAAATAGATAGCATAATTCTCGAAAAGTGGCCTCAGATGCTCAGAAAATTATACATTTTCTTGAGAATGCACTGCAGTTGCAGTAATATCGGCGCATAGCTAGTTCGCACCAGTTTTATTTCATTTACCAGACAGAAACAACAAACTTGATTTTATCTGTAGACATATAAACTTCTTTCCACAAAACGTAGCCAGAGGCCGCCTGGAATGGTCACTTTTGTTTTAATCACTTCCAACACTATACAGTAAGTGGACAATAAAATGATATCATATAAGGGAGGCTTTAACATTAGAGTTTGTATTTTGTGATGTCAATAAAACAGAGCATGCCATTCATGATGAGAAGAATCACGTAATCTGTACGCTACAACACAGTGTAGCATATTATTTCAAAAGCAAGATATAAAATATTTGTTCTATTAATTTTGATTTTATTCACTTTTGAAACAGAATACTCCGAGACTCTGCAGAAACACATCTAACATGTTTAACAACACTATAATATTTATCAATATCCACTCATGCAGTTTGTTCTTAGGCCTAATACAAAAGACGTTTATGCATAAGTATAGGAAAATTTACCAACAACTTTTGCAATAAATCCATCTCGAAGATATCAATGACCACCGCATGAATCAGCTTCATTGGCTCCGACTTTACAGAAGGTATCATTGCAAAGTCAAAGATAATACTTTTCACTCTCATTTATCTTATTAGCTTGTTTGTTTGTTTTTGAATTTCGCACACAGCTACACAAGGACTACCTGCGTTAGCCATCCCTAATTTAACAGTGTAAGACTATAGGAAAGGCAGTCAGTTGTCACCACCCACCGCCAACTCTTGGGCTACTAGTTTACCAAAGAATAGTGGGTATTGATCGTCACATTATAACGCCCCAACGGCTGAAAGGACAAGCATGTTTGGTGTGACGGCATATTAGCTTTGCCAGAACAAAATTTGAGTTAACTGATCAAAGTGGCCGGTTCATTTGGAATGTCTCATACACAGCAAGATCAAGTAAGACAGACAGATACTGGTTGCGGCAAACCTCAGTACAACTCGACCTATTGTTAATGAATCATCACAGGCGCGTATCATGTGATGCTAAATACGCTCCTGATAGAGTCAACTACATCATCTCTGGGTACAAGTTGACTGTTGTGCCCACTTGCGCTAGTGGGTAAACACAACTGGATCTTCCAGAAAAGTTTCATATCCATATTCTCCTTAGTCCAATCCCTAGTCTGAGGCAACCTTGACCGGCACCAGAAAATGACTCCAACACTCACAATATTTCACTGTACATTTATAAACGGTTTCTACGTTCTGGTTTACACAAATACTGGTTGCTGGGCCAAGAAAAGAATTATTCATTGGAAAAATTATGTGTATATCACAGTTATCTAAATTCAGTTAGATCAAAGTCCGAGTGTAGTCCACGATTACACAAGATTACTTATGTTAGCGATCATTCTCGTTGTAAACCTTCAAGCATAAATTATTTTTCAGCTGCATTCAACTTGTAAAAACCTCTCAATTGGATATTATCCACATCACATGGAATCTTTAACACAAAAGCATGGTAAGGTACAAGGAAATACCAACTTTCTTTATTCGAATACAATGAACAAGTAAATGAACATTCCATGTTTACTAAAAAAATAGTAAAACCTCACATGCATATTTAAGTTGCTTTTTCAAAATACAAGTTTAATAAAAGTAAGAATTATAAATATAATAAAAAATTATAATTCTTATCTTAATGACGGTTTCTGCAAAATCAAAGAAAAAATTAATAAGGTAATATAGTCAAACAGCCATTTCTGACGATTATAATTATTATATTTTTATTTTAAATAAAGCTATAACTTGTTTTCAATCCCTATTATATGTTAAACTATATAGTTTACTGGTACTATTAAGTACAATTCATTTTCAAACTAAAAAAAAATGACTATAGTTTTGCCCAATCATCTTATAGGTGGGTCTAACATGGCCTGTTCGTTAGATTACTCGATTCGCAATCTGCGAGTCGCGGGTTCGAATCCTGTCAACGAACGCGCTCGTCCTTTCAGCGTTATAATGTTCAGTCAATCCTATTATTCTTAGATACAGAGTTAGCGCTGAGTGATGTTGACTGGCTGTCTTTCCTGAAGTCTATTACTTCCAGACACCTAGTACAGATAGCCCTGAAGAAGCTTTGAACGAAATTCAACACGACGACAGGCAAACATTAGTGAGGGGCCATTCTCTTTTCCTCCTTAACCAGTAAGATCAAAATAATCAATTGAATCTCACCAATAACATATATACCGTAATAGGTACATTAACAGTCGTAAATCCTGAAAAAAACATACAATCAATAACAACAATAAAAAAAACTCATTTACTACTCCCTTCAGGCGCACATACTCTGCGTGCATGTATTGTCACGCTGTTGAAAAGTCCGGGAACCATTGACCCAGTCAGTGTTTGTCGACACTTTCCAACTGTGCTATCTTAAAATGTTTGCTTATGGATTTCCACGGAAGATTCACTTGTCGATCAACGGCCCAACGTGTGGGCTCTGTTCCAATAATATTTCTGAAGAGATTTTTGAACGAAAAAGAATGAAATTAATGAATAACCAAACGTTCGTGATTCATCCAACTTTTAGAAAGAATTTAAATTAATTCATTTACTGTAATCCTAGCGATCAACACACCACGCTAGAACACATTCATGCAAATACAATAAAAGTGTGTACGTATTTTCTCATAACAAACCAATATCAGGAACTCTGCTGTGTCCACCGAAGGGAATCAAACCCCCTTCTTTTACCGTTGTAAATCCGAAGTCTTACCAATGTCCCAACCAACGGGAAACATATAACGAAAGACTAAAAACTTTAATTACAAAGACGTAATTCAACTTCACAAATCAACTAGATTATGATTTTACACGCAACTAGGCAGAAGCGAGTTGGTTTAAAGATAAGTATTAACGAAGGTTTTCGTCTAAATCGTTTGTTTTTCTATAACTGCAAAAGCGCTAGTGAGCGGCAAAGAATACTTATATTGAGTTACGTTTCAAAATGTGCAGGATTTTCGTTTTTCTACAGTTTTTGTCTAAGAGTAACTTCTCTGCCAATTACATTTCAATTTACACCTTGACGGCGCGAACAAACAAACCAGTCTGGCATAAAACTTCTCTCATAAACGCATTTCTCTGTTCATAAAGAAACGCTTAACAATTAACGTAACCGATTCCACATCAATAAATTGGAGTTGATTTGTTTATTTGTAATTATTAACAAAGCTACACAAAGAATTATCTGTGCTCTGCCCACTACAGGTATCGAAATCCAGTTTCTAGCATTATAAGCCCGCAAACATACTGTTGTGACACTGGAGGGGCATTAGATCTGACAGTCTCAATAAGACAATAATATTTATAGTAGTGTGGAATGGATAGCTAAAACATATGAGAAATGATGATCAGGGAAAGAAAAAAGTCAATTACTGTTTTTTTTTTTTTTGAATGTAATTTATCCTGTTTATCTTCCTGTTCTGACATTTCGTTGTTAACTTTTGTGGTATTTAAATTTAGAGATTCATGTCCTTCATTAAGAGAAGACTAAATTAAAAGTGACAACCACAATATTACCTCGTAAGCAATTTATATGTTAAGCCCAAAATCACTGGCGGTTTTAATGTACAACTTTTTAGTGTGTCAGTTTTGACTGACACCTCAATATCAAAACGTTTAAATATTCAGAACAACGACATGAATATTCTGAAAAAAGTACAATCATTTTTTAAATTGAAAACAAGCTTAAAATGTTAAAGATACGGTACCGTCATACTGTATCCGTGCATTTATTACTGTTTTTAACACAACTTATAATTTTCTTAAAGGAGTTTTTACGATTTATTCATTTTAAGCATAGGGTTTTGTTTATAGTTATCCTGTATATATAGTGGCACAAAATCGATAGGTTTCAACATATTGTTTTACGCCTAAAAGGTTTATATGGCCTAATGAGATAACAAATGAGATAACCAGTTTCAGCAGCACTACGGTTCAATCCTGGAGCCTTGCGATCCGCAGCCCTGCACGCTAACCATTAGGTCACAGAAGAACAAAAGGAAATATTAAAGCCGTTCCATTTTATGTAAATTATCATTCATATGTTAAAAAAGGATGGTTGAAACAACACGTATTTCTTTATAATGTCTTTTTCAAGATTCAAGTGATAATTTTGTTCGTGTATTATAATCATTAGCAAGTTACAAAAAAAATTGAAAATAAAGACGATATATGGATAGCAATGCCAAAAAGTACAGAAACAAGGTAGGTATTTATACACAAAACCATACAACCTCGTATTAAAATCAACATTTTGGTGCGTAAATCACTGCAAGCATTTCAATCATGTGTACTAGTTCTATTGACGCCCCCCCCCGTTAGTACAGCGGTAAGTCTCCGGATTTACAACGCTAAAATTAGGGGTTCGATTCGCCTGGGTGGGCTCAGCAGATAGCCCGCTGTGGCTTTGCTATAGGAAAACACAAACACACTCTATTAACGCCAGAATCAGAATAATCAGAAGAAAAAAAATGGTTATTACACTATTCGCCGGTTCTCTATTAAATTATATTTAACTAAATTGTAGGTCTCAATAGCTTTGGAAAACTACGTTAGGTGTATATAAAATTATATTAGTTTGTTACAAGAGAAATTTGCACTCTCTTTGTTAACCTGAAGATGCCCTAAGAAAGTCGAAACATTGTTATCTGCTTTATTAGCAAGAATATTAATACTTATACTAGGAGTCCTGAGATACAATTTCGAACATCACCCATCAATAACTCTTGAGTTACTCTTGTGCGGCTGAATAATGACATTTGATAGCTACCTTTCTAAGTGCTCCTAGGTCCCAAAACGCTGAACACGTTATTGTAGCAACAGGATGAGAACCACGAACATCGGAGTCATAATCCGAGCACACTAAAAATTAGACCACGCTCTCTCCTTTCACAGACGACAATCGTTTTGTTTTCGTGTACAACTTGCACAGCATGATGCGTAATTTCATTTACAGCTCGGTTGGTAATTATGACATTGGAAATCAGTACATCGTACAAACACACAGGAACTTTGGAGACTGTGAAACAGCTTTATAACCATCATTTCCTCTTGGGAGTAGATAAGTTGGACAAATCAAATACAGAGAGTGATAATGGCTTTAACATCATTACTGATGTAACAAGCATTCCATCTGAATACTAATGATGGTGTTTAAACTTCAATTAGGTAACACTTGTGTCTAATTAAGGTATTTAACATTGCCTTAGGACGGGGTGATAATATTAGACACACATAAATATCACGTGTTTCTAATAATTTGACAATATTCAGAAGACAAAAGAGAATGCCTAAAGGTTATTAAACCTTAATATAACTACTTTGGCATGAATATACCATAACCAATAATAGATTATAGTTACAGCTACAGCAGGATGGGTGAAATGCTAATGAAATACATCCAACAGACGAACAAACTGCACAAACAACGATGTTTACTTAACCTTCTAATCATTGTATTTTCAGTGACGAAAGTTAAATATAATGGTAGACATTAGTTTCAATTGCACATGAAAGTGCGTTAAATCATCTCAAGGTTCTTTATTACAAAGGTTCGCCATGACTAGGTGGTTAAGGTACTCCACTCAAAATCCGAGGGTCGCGGGTTCGAATTCACGACGCAACAAACACGCTCGCCCTTTCAGCTGTGGGGACGTTATATGACGGTCAATCCAACTGTTAGTTGATAAAAGAGTAGCCCAAGAGTTGGCGGTGTGTGGTGATGACTAGCTGCCTTGCCTCTAGTCTTACACTGCTAAATTAGTGACGGCTAGCGCAGATAGCCCTCGTATAGCTTTGCGCGAAATTCAAAAACAATCTTTATTACAAACACTTTATAAGCTGCCATAAGTTATGATGATTTTTACCCTTTAGCATTCGAAAAATGTATAGAAGAATATTATAAGGATTGAAATGTAAAGAATGTGCTTATTGTAGCATGAAACATTTCCATTTTGCACACACAGCAAATATTGTCTCATAAATCCTCACGTGGCTGTACATATTGACATTTAACGCTTCATTCTTGCCCACTTTGTTGATACAAGCACTAAACAACAGGTGTTAACATTCGTACAGAAGTACCACTTTATTGTCAATAACATAGCTGTCTCTTTGATATTTTAACATAATATTACTAGTAAAACTTCGATAAATTCTTAAAAATAGTTCGTAAGCAATCAGTTTGGATAAGTCGCACTTAAGTTTACACATGGTTATCAACTTTCTGCTCTTCGACTCACACGACAATGTTTAAAAAGGTTTCTCGAATATTTCCTGGTCTGACAGATTTATAGAAATAATTTCTTCTTTAGACCGTGCAGCCTATATAAATGACTAATGACAACTCCTTATGTGATAAAGGTTAACATTCTCTTGTGATTTCAGACCAAGGTCCTTTTGTATGTGTCTTTCTGGTCATTATAATATGTAGCCCTCTCTAAAAGTCAGTTTGGGGCTTGCGTTCTATAGTGTCACTCAATGGTGAAGGTGAGCTTGCATTTCTAAAATGGTCAAAGCAAGTGTATTTAGCATAACAACTTAATAGTCTGCGTATAAGCAAATATCACATTACACCAAGCCTTTAATTGAAACAAGTAACTCTTACTGGAATAGATGTCACTTACCATTTATACTACAAGTTATAGAAATTTTCAACTTCTATGACATATTATGCGCACATTGGCTAAACATACAGATAAGAAACCCTAGAGTTCAAGTATACCTGTCCTTAATTTTGAACTACTAAACATAGCGAAGGCAGCTAGCCAGTAAATTGCATCCTCTGCCACAAGGGCTTTGTTTGGCCGGCTCTTTGAACCAAATAGCGGAACTCACTGCCATTTTTATGAAGCACACACATCTGAAAGTATGAGGAGTGTTTAGCGTCATCTTATCTCGAAAATGGATATTCTTTGACCGAAACCTAACATGTTAACCACCAGGCCATGACTGAACTGCAGGCTGTTAGGTTTAAGTCCGATAATTATACACTTGTATTCAGCATGCTGCCCTTATTTTATGACAGAATATGAAACTTAACAAAATATAACTTCATACTGAACTCAACTACCTTCGAAACAAAACTTTCCAGCCACCTCCTTATATTCACACAAGCAGAACAAGAGTCCTTGTTATCTTCGACTAAATTTATATTTTCACTGGAAAAGCGAGACTGGAACCAGGCTTAATAAATGGTAAAAAGAAATATGTGAAGCATTTAAAACACAGCACTGGTCATTACTTTTTCATCATCGATTTGCTGAACCGTTCTTCTAAATAAGGTTTAGATCGAATCAACGGTAAGTCGATTAAGTTAAAAACGTGATTTTTAAAGCGCATACTTCGCATCGGCAGTTTTTCTGTCTCCTTGAGAGGCCGCTTATACAGACTAACAATCGATTGCACAACGCCTCTCTACAACTCCAGCATCCTTTATCATGGTTTGCGGTTATGGAGAAACAGCGCTTCCCCAACACAGCTGTGGCTCTTCACCCTACCGTCAAGGCCAGGACGCTCTAGTACAGGGAAGAAATCACTACGAACAAAGAAACTAACATCTGCAAGAGCTCAACGTGTTGAAAAACAGTGCGATTACACACTTCACTGGCACTTCAATATGAGAGAAACGTCAGTAACGATGAAATAACAGGCTTCACTAACGTGAAATGTCATCGTATTCACACAAACATTTAATATAAACTGATAAACATAATAATTTTGTGTTTAGAGTTGCTCATGTCTAAACCGAACGGGAAATACATATGATTCCTGCTGAAACATTTTATGCATGTAAAAACAAACAGAAAATATACACTCAACATAAAAACATTTATAAAGGAGGTAGGAAGAATATTTAAGCATCCTTTACGTAATGTCTAAAGCACATACATTATACAATACTGTTCGCGAAATGTACGTGGAATTGAATATCGTAAATATAATTATAATGAGAATATAAATGAAATCTTATTAAAATGTTACTCTTCGCAAATTTCCAAACTATATGAAAAATCATATAACTAATTCCTTTACTACATTTCTAATAGTGTCTTTTGATTGAAAGCTCACAGTTCTGTTCCAACCATTCTATAAACAGAAAGCGCAGATAGCCCTCGAGTAGTTTTGCGCGAAATTCAAAACAAAACAAACAAACTATAAACATAGAAAAATGTATTATTACTTTACTAAAAATATTAGTGCATTTCCAGATATAATACTACATCAACACGAGTTAATTACATTCAGAGATAATGACATATTTTTACTTTCCATTGATTGACAAACAGTAAGATTTTTACGACTACCAACACGAAACTGAGCAAGTAAAACAGCCGCGTAACCTATATAATGAATGCTTTGCGAGTTACTGTATCCAATCAAAGAACTTTGACCTGACTACGGCAGTACAGTTCTTCCCATTTAAAGGAAACAAATTAATTGGTCCTTTCTTCTCTTGTCTACTCAAATTGACTCACTGACCTGCTATCGAATACATCACTCCAGCTGAGCCTTGCATTCCTGTGGTGTAGCTCGTGGACAAACCATGATAAATCCTCCCGCTAAAACACCAGTGTGTTATCAATTCCCTGGTCAACTAGAAAACCGACGAATTCGTGTTATTAAAAACCCATAGAACACGTTCGGAAGGACTAAGCGTGTATGAGCTGCCAACGGCCTGTTCTAGAGTGATCAATCAACATGAAAAATGCTTTGGCCGTCGCATGCAAGCGCTGACCCACACAGGGTGAACTCTAATCCAATTCGGACTAACCTGATTGCTGCAGCAGCTACATACACAAGGGTATTAAGCCCATGGTAGTTATTAACGAAGAGGAGGGCTAGATAACCAGATAACCAGAAAACAGCACTGATGGGCGGAGAACATTTCTTTCTCAATCTGTTAAACAGAAAATAGGTCGATGGAACACTCATGAGGAGTAAAACAAAGATGATATGATTACTCACTTCCATTCCGGAAGTGGGCCGATTACAGCCATACTAATGCAATACCTTTTTTATATTATATGAAATCTCTTTAACCTTATAGCCGGAATACAAAGTACTATCTAACGAACAATGAGAAAACAAAAACACTCAGTACAAAACCGATTTGAGATTACTTTGGAAACTGGGTTACTAAAAGATATATGTTCATTGAATCAATAAGTAGCAAGGGGCAATTGTACTTTATTGAATGAAACGTTTAAAAAAAAAGTTTGCTTTTAATTTTTGTTCTATAGAAAGTACACAATTCTAAGATTTTTGTTTATACTTTGAAATATCTTGCAAAAGAGTAGAAAAAGAAAGCTCTATATAATATGGTTACTATTTAACCATCCGCTTGTAAATTCTCTCTTTCTCCGTGAGTTATGGTATAAAAGATATTTTATATTTAGTTGTTTCTTTTTCTTCCTGTATCGTATGTTTATCTTTATATCCATCAACCCCTTATTATATACATTTTTTCATCTATTCCGAAATAAATTAGTCTATGAGTATATTAACCAATTCATTTCTAACTTCTCTTTCTCTGAATTGGATCATGAAAAGATGTACGTTTCCAGAATTTAGAAATGTGGAATCGTCTCTTATGAAGAACGAGAGGTTCGCACAAACTAATCCTCTCTGTTAAGGATATCCCATATAAGGCTGCTTTTAGGCTAAGAAGAAATATAACATGATGGGCGGTAATGCCTTTTCTCCCATTCTTTTAAAAATTCAAACACGTGTATGGAATGCGAAACGATAGCCTAGTCAATAAATACGAATAAGTGCAGGAGTTATTTGAAATGATCATGTATATAGATACCATTCGACTGATAATTTACAATTCTAGAGCAATACATCTTTTAAACGTTGTTACTGAAGTTTGAGTATTGACTTTGATGGCTGTGCTTGGCGTAGATATTTTATCGTTTGCGAAAGGCTAAATTTGTTTATTTGAAATTGCATTTTAGTTTTTATACTTTCTTTAGGGGAGCTACTTTTGTTTAAAAGCCAGTGGAAAAACAGAAATAGTTAACAGATGTTTAAGTTTATGGTCACCTATTACGACTAAAATGAACTGCATGGCCAATCAATTGAATAAATGGACAGTTATGTCGATAAATAAGCATATAAGTGATGGATAGTTAGATACATATATTTAAGGCAAAAAATAAAAATGGATAAATAACTAAACTACGAATAGGTAAAACAAACAACCTAATATTAATTTTTTCCACTACAAAAAATATTGTAACTTTTTTATTTATTAAAACAGCCTAATTCACTTACTTTATTTACAACAGTCTCTTCAAACTACCTAAAAAATGCACTAAACTTTCACATTGTAACTCGCACTCTTCGCTAGTGCAATGTAATATGATGGTAACCGTGAAATACTCTTACTTGGCTTCAAACAAACAAAAAAATATCCGTCATCTTTTTCCTCCACAAAGGAGCAAAATTAAAGGTCACGGCGTCTTCTATAGTAGCTTTTAAACTATTAAGTCACAGAAGACGCTTAAATCAATACAACAATTCTCACTAAATGAAGTTAAGCACACAAGAAATACAGCAGAAAACTCACATTTAGCATGATTAAACTTTGTAGAATGGACGGCGAACTGCCTGTGTGGAGACAAGTGTAGAGGACGACGTTTCGAAAGTCTTCCGCCTTTCGACTTGAAGACGAAAAACTTTTGAAACGACGTTCTCTACACTTGTCTTCACAACAGGCAGCTGCCGTCCATTTTACAAAGTTTCATCGTGAATACTCTGCCAAAACAATCTATCAAAGAACACATTTAGCATATGTTCAAGTATATCAATAGGCGTCAGGGTGGAAACTGATACGTTAGAGTGGGAACTGAGTAAGTTAACATAAGGAATACAACATAAAATCTAGATGACTTGAAGTTACGGATCGTATGTTTTACTTCAAATCATACAATGATAAAGTTCTTTTAGAAGCGTTTTCAAAGCCACAACCATATCAAATTGTTATTCATTGCACGATAGAACTTGAGAGTCTTTTCAGAATGGATAAAACAAATGAAAGTTTTCACTTTCCAGTTACTAGTGGAAAGGAAACTGCTGATCCATTTGATTTTAAACTTTACGTGATCGTTGAAAAACTACATTATTTTAGAAATAAATTAAAATATCAAATTTAGTTATGAAAAAAACTGTTTTAAATGGAACCGTGACAAACACTAATTGAAATTTTTAAACCGTTTCTTATAAAATCCATCTTAAACCGTTTTCAACTACGTATGTTCATCTACACTACGAACGTAAATGTTAACTGTTCTGTTAATCAAATATGCATTTTATTCTCAAGAACTCGTTTACGTTTTAATGTTAAAATCTAATCCAAAGGTTTGATATTTCAACAACCCTTGTGAATTCATTACCTTAAACGGTTTCTTGGTTGAAACAGATTAAGAATCGTTACCAGTTTTTTTCTTCCACCAAAAGTATACAAAGAGACAACACACTGCTACTTGTAAAGAGCATTGGACAGTTATGTGCTGTTACGGTGCAAGATTTTTCGAGTTTTCTAAGCGTAAAACTGCAACAAAAAAAAAGGTCTATCGTTGAGCCGCCTACTGGGTAAGGCATACGAAATTTTCAAGTGGTATATAGTTAAAACATGAATACAAAAATCATCATAACACAGTAATTGATGAGCCATTAATCAGTTCAACGAGTTTCCCCTATTATTATTTATATCGAAACGCCCGTAATGAAGTTTGTTTTCAAAACAACAATGTGCATTATGTCCTTTACAATCTATTCTCACACTTTCAAGAGGATACGTGGTAAAATCATACAAGTATACCACTGGGTGAACGAGCTACTCCTAATGGTAGCAAACTATGTGTAAAGTATCGTATAAACACACCTAAAACTGAATGCGGTTAGTGGAAATTCAGAAGGGGTTTTACGAAAAAGCTAAGACATTAACTTCTGCACGAGATTCGCTCACGCGCTATCGGACCTTTCAAACCCCATTGTTGGCAAGTTCTTTGATGACGTCATGATTCAGGCAATCAATCATTTTGTGACAGCACGTGCAGGGAAAAGGATGGGCTCATCTTTGGTTTTCTCTCTTTCGACCTTTCTCTCTCTCTCTCTCTACAGGAGACTACCGTTTTACTATCGGAAGGAAATTCTGATAGGCAAAAAATAGCAAAGAGCTCTATGGTTTCACGTTTTGCTTGATGAAAGACATCAAATGTACTACTGTGATAAGGTGTTATTTTCTCTCATTCCGAATTAAACACACACTATTTTATCTTCATCTACCGAATTTACAAAGTAACGAAATATTGATTATTTTCGTTCAGATGTTGCGTTTGTTTGTGTTTTGAATTTCGCGCAAAGGCTATCTGCGCTAGCCGTCCCTAATTTAGTAGTGTAAGACTAGAAGGAAGGCAGGTAGTTATCACCACCCACCGTCAATTCTTGGGCCAGATGTTACGTATGGTTGTTTTAATTAACCTAGTTTCTACATATTACTAGGGAATTTTGTCGAAACTTTAAGTAGCAAACAGAAATTTTCCAGACTTACCAGTTTCCTAAACAGCCTGGTTAATGTTTAGGAGTGTTTCTTCACCATTATTTTCATTATTTAAAACTGTTTCTTAAGCATAATGGTTGAAATATATATTATTTATTTATATATCTTTCGTAAACATATTGATTGAGATTATATTCTGTATTTGTGTCTGATTGAGATCTCTTATTAATTTCCGTTTAAATCTATTTGTACTCTTAGTGACTGGTACAAACCTACGGATTCCAACTGTCTTATCCCTTTGTGCTTGAAATCTGTTTAAAGACAGCCTTTACTTAGGAACATTCCATGAAATCCAATATCTTTATATCTACACGGATCCTAATGGAAGAGAAAGAAGAAAAATGTTTGACTTAAAATGTCTGCCTTATTGTGATAAAACTATTTATAAATCAAACAATCAAGTAACATTGTTTAGTTTGTTGCACTATGTATAGTATCAAAATGCACATTATTTTATAGACGTCACTTGTAGTAGTTTATCTTACGCTAAAAATATTGCAAAACACCACGGTTTAGCTTTATCATAATATTTATTTGTTTATAGATATGTATAGTAAAATCATTCAGTTTACAAAGTAACTACTCATTATCCAGAAAATTAATTAATTCGCATAACTACATTATTTTTAATTACGAATCCTAAATGCATCTACCCATCACAAATTTAAAACTTTATACTAGTAACACAAGTTGTTTTAATACTCGTGGTTTATCAGTAAGATACATTGTTATTCAAATAGTCTGTATTTCCGTAGTCACACAAAGCCATTCACGAAATATTTATTTCGTTTAGTGGAATGTTTTATGACTCAACATAAACAACAGTAATATTATTTCGTTCTGTTTCTTAAATGTTCTGTTCAGATAAAACAATTATATTAACAACCTAAAATAGGGTATTAGTACCAGCAGATTAGTTACAGTAGAGACTGGAACTAACGACAGGTTTAAAGAAAACTAAATTATGTGTTTCTACCAGATAACAGCTTGACTTTAAAGTTAATAATTTTGATACACATACATGTGACTTCTCCAGCGAAAGTGTTATATAATTTGTTTTTCACATGTTACATGGAAAAAATATGCAAATATTTCTTATAACTTCAGTGGTGTTAAATAATTAGGCTTCACTTTAATTCACACAGCGGTCTTATTATTACTGAGAACCACTACTTGGAAGCAATTTAAATAGTCTATTTTTTAGCAGAAACTTTGATTTCGCTTATGTAACTGATCCACATCATTCATTACCACATACACGCATGCTCCCATACAAAAAAACAACTTCAACATATTTTCTCATTTATTTCCTTTTTTTTTTAACCAAACACCTACTAGTATTAGTTTTTTTCTTTTTTTTTCTATAACTTAGCCTCAAACATCAATCAAATTTAAGTGGCTGGTACAGATAAGAAGAAGCTACATTTGTTTTTCTATATAGAGAAGTCTTGCAGAGACTTATTTATCAACTTTTCTGCAGCTTAATAAGGATGTTTGAGTCATTAAATAAGATTTGTAGGCTTTATTTTCGTTTTCAACTGTAGTTATACAAGTGACAAAACATACAATAGCCTGAAGTCGACAAACATACTCTCTGTACATGCACGTCCTAAATAACGGCTGACACCCGACCAAGCAACTCTGAACCACATCCAGCTCCACACCGGCAGCTGCGAAGATTAACGAGTCTGCTAACGGGGTTGTCTACCATTGGGACGACACACAAAACTGGCAGAATTTTTCACAAGACAAAATTTATATGGACTGTCAGCAGTGAATCGTCGTACCCTCTCCATTCCTAGCTTTCTGGATGAATGATCCAGCGAAGAAAATGGCCCCTGAAACACGCAGAAACCCTCCAAAGACTTCGGCAAAGAAGAAAGAGAACAAATAATAGCAAGGGTAGAAAAAAGAAAATATATATAGGAATGTCAAGACAGGAAATAGGTATCGTTAGATGCTCATATATTTATGAAAGAAACCATTCCACTGACTATGATTTGTAATAACCAGTCAAACTAGTTTTCAGATAATAAATACACACACCATTTTCGGAGCATGTCACTAAAACAATTAAATGCGAGACTACATGCAGTACATGGATATACTTAGCTAATCATACGTCATAAATGTTTATTCGAATTAAAACTAAAGAATTCACAAGAAAGGATGAAGGTAATAAAAATGTTCTGCCTAAATCAATATAAGAAATTTATACACACACACGTTCACGAACAGCAATATCCAAAACATTATTGATTTTTGAAGTCATATGGTTGCTTTTCTTCACCACAAAAATCATAAGAACTTATTTGGAAATGGAATAGACATTTAACGCTAGAGTTTTGATACCCATTATAGAGGGAAGCCCTCGGAGCTTGCGTGTTTTTAATGCTACGGGGGAGTGCAAAACTGTCCTTTTCCTTACATTACTATTCATTCGATTATGGGGGAAAATTTTTTTTTTATGCTAGTAATAGTTTATTTTTTGTATTATTGTCAATAATCAGTGCTAAGGCATGTTTACATCTGAAACTTAGCATGAATCACTTCCCTATGGTTACAGTCAGTAGTAACAATATTTACAAATCAGTATCGATATTTGAACGAATACCTTTTTCTGCATTCGAAATAGCAAACTATTTCTTATTCATTCTATCTAGTAAGTTTCGATCCTCCTAGTCATCAGTGATAACTAACTAATTTTCACTCCGATTACTCTATTATCGTCTTATCAAATATTTTCACACCTTTCTACACTCATGCTTCAGTGTAGTCTGCCAGAAAGTCAAACTAAGGATTATGGCATTCACAAAAATAAAACGAACTAAAATTACGCCGAGATTCCATGAAAGGCTTGTAAAATATATTTCGGTGTTATGATGTTTTACAAATTTTATGTGCCAGAGAAATGTCATATCTTGGTAGCGTACGAATCACTAAAATCGATGAAGGCACTTTTTCAGTACAAAAACTAGCCGACTGACAAGTAATGAAGCACTTGGAAACAGTTACTGAGCTGTAAGGGGGTAAAGTACAATGATGGCAAATCTAAAAGACAACTTGTACCGTACAAATTATACTCAACATGTTCACACATCCATAATGAAAAGTGAGTCATAAAGGTCCTCCCCATTGTTTCTAATTTGTGAAAATAAAAAACCCACAAATTTAATCCACTATCAAATAATAAATATCGGGGTTAATTTATTCTTTCTACTGTTTTACCAGTAGCTAAGTAATCTTTAATCTGTTGATTCAAAATATTTCTAACAAGAAGTATTTCTAAAAAGAACAAGGTAATTGAGTTTCGTATTGTTTGTTTGCTGTGAAATGTTTTGAATATACAAGTGTTGCATGGCATGGCCATGTCATAACTTTAACTTATATATACAGAGATATAGGTTTATTTACACAATTTATTAAAATTAGTTAACATAGTTTGTCATTCTATTATAACCTAAAATTTAAAAAATAAAGCTAAAAAATAACCGAACATATATTTTCCACATCTTCAGTCAGTAAGTATAACATAAATTAATGCTAATATATTTCAGATGATAAAAATAGCTACAATCAATTATAAAAAATAATTAAATCCTATATAACTCTTAATGTATCAAGGCACGCGTGTTTTCATCGGTTTTTATTTTATAGCGGAGGGTGTCCTATCCTTCTTTAATCCTGTGTGGAGGAATTCAATCATCTTCTCCAATCATATTGATAATTATAATATATTCAAGACAATTCAATACTATAATGTATGTAAATAATTTATTCGGATAGGTATCTTTCGAAATTCTGAGATTAAATATCGATGTAGAATACGCTTTACTCAATCAGTATTGGAGTAATAATTAGATAACCACGTATTAAGATTACTATGCCCGATAACAGTGGATGTAAAAAACAAACGGAAGAAAAACAAAAGAAACTGCAATTGGCAATGACAGCAATGATACTGATCAAAATGGTGATTCACTTTTCATGGATCCACAAGATGCATTTGGAACAAAGTATACACCTATATCCTTTTTTAGTAGCAGCCAAAATTACAAGACTTATCCGATTTTTGTGGTCTTAAATTTAGAAACTGCGATAATCTCATGAACAAATTAAAACTTTGAACTTCATTCAAGCGATAAAATAATTTTGACAAAACCCTTTAAAAATGTTCACACACACACATTCCTCAATCAACTACAGGCGATATTCTGTGATAACAAACTATCAAATTCGACAATAGATTCCTGCGCTTAAAAACATCTTAGCCTTGCACATGATTTTGGCGCACGATTAGTTGTAAAAGTTGCAATCTTTCATTATATTCGTATTTGTTTGTATATAAATGCTTGGAAAGTTAGATACTTAAAATAACAATTATGAAGAATAATACCAGTAAAAGACTACAAAATATCAGTTTCGAAGGGATCATTTTTTAAAAGACATCTTGGGACCGTAAGGAAAATCAACATCCTTAACAAAGCAGAAAATAGGTGTGTTTTTTTGTTGCTGTGTTTTTTACATAACACGTTTGGTATTTGATGTTCTTTGTTGGATCTGTGATTTACTACGAGAACAAATAAAGTTTCTGCTCTATATAAAATAAGGAATCCCTGTGGAACACAACCTAACGATACGTTTCTTTGCTTTTGAATATATAGTGTTTTGACTGTAGCATACTGCTATGTTATGAAACGTACATTGTACACACCAAAAAGGTGTGCACACATAATTACACGATGTAAATAGCGGGGAGGACCGTTGTGTCAAAAAATAGTCTTAAATCATGCATAATTTATAACCTGGACATTCGCAGTGTTATACAACTTCAAAGTCCTGGTTGTCTTGGAGCAAACTTTTTACAATCTTGTAGTATCTCTATTTGAACAAAAGAGAACGAAGATTATAAAACTTCGATTACAAAAACTTTATCAATGCATGAGCCATTTCGAGAATGTCGGCTGCTAATTACCTTATTACGAAGCCGTTTCGGGCATCTTACACCATGCTGCGCCAACTCAGTCAATTCTCGTCACCACATGATAGAAACTGAAAAGAAGCTTGGGTCATAGAAGGTATGCGGCCGAAAGGTGGCGCAAGGTCACCGCCGTCCTTTGTGACACAACAGAAGGCGGCAAAACGCTAGCGCATAACACCTGCCCCTCCTCTACCAGATGTGTAGTTGATTGAAGAGTAGGCTTTGGTAATTACCAAGCAGGCAATATTAAATGTGACCGCCCTATAACAAATTGGTCGTCGAGTGTTGGCTTTAAAACTCTTTCTTCTATCTATCACTTTTTTGCCGCGTTTAGAAAAAAAAATCTGCATATCAGAGATGCTTGTAAAAAGTTGTGGCTAATGCAGTTTCCTAACTCCGAACAGAGTGAAAAACAGGATTACACTTTCCTAAAGGACGAAAGAGGAATGACATCCAATTACGGTCCGATGCTAATTAACAGTCTTAATGGAGTAATATCTGTCTACTTCAGTAGATCATTAACTAACGACTACCGAAAATAAGTGCCTATTAAAGTGGTATTTTCAAGGAGTATCATATGTTTTAAGCATGCTTCCTTGTTCTAGCTATATATATATATATGCATGAAAATAATATGTAGCACACGGGCCTCTTCCTGGCTCTCTGACTGAAGCTAATATAAGTGACAAAGTAGAATACAACGGTACTGACAACCACATAGGATATCTGTCTGTATACAAAATATGTTTTTTCAGTATCTTTGGCAATAAAGTAATTATGACAAACTGCAACGTAGCAGAAGACAGGAATCCATGAATTTTGACTGGATAAGTTGAATCTCATTGAGCCAGACTGACAACATGAAGTAGTGCGGGTTTAAAGTCTATTTAGGCCTAAAAACATAAGCCAGATCTCTATGCAGTCCAAACAAAAATAACAGAATTAGCTCAATGCAAAAATATCAGTGTGGTGCAAGCTTCATATACTGCTATACATCACTGCATAAATTATTCTAGACCTCAATCCTCAGTGAACAGTAAAGCAACTTAACTTTGGAAGTAGTGATCAGTGAACTATGTATAGAAAGAATGTACCAGATACACAGTTAGAATTAGTCTGATATGAAATAAGCCTTAAAAGTGAGTAAAACGAACTATGTCAAAGATCAGAGTATAATTAAATGTGTAGAATTAGTTTACACTACTTTGAGTAGTGTATAAAATAAAAAATTAAAAAATAATACTGACTATTCAATGAATGAATTTCAATGAATATAAAATGAACTAAACTTCGAAGTAGATTACAATGCATTTTATTTTGACGTATTTTGCAATGTGGCTTATATTTAGACCAAATCTGAAACCTGAATGTAGACTGTATAAAAGTAAAGAATGTTTGTCTATGAAATAAAGTTTCCGCACTTTTTTCGTTAAACTAACAAACTTCAATTAAAATTGAATATTTTATATCTTGTGCATTTCTTAAGGAATTGCCTTGTAATTGGGCATGTGAAGCAAGAGTCTAGTAGAGCATATCCACCAAAAATACGTGATAATCTAAGCTACCACAGTACGAGTCACAGAAAGTGGAAAATCACTAAACAAATAACTCCTGTTAATACAGTGTGTCCTGCAATTTGTTTCAGCCGCACGACGTACTGCCGTGCATTGATACAGAGAAAATAAGACGTAAATACGTATTTATACGGAACACAAATAAAGATGTGCGATTTATTTGTATGTTAAAATTTATTGCTTATCACTGTAATATTGTGTTGTTTTTTACGAACGCAGAAAGAGCAGAGGAAGTAATCTGTCAACAGTCACTTACCACAAGATTTCAGTTGCTACCAAGATAGAACGTTATGTACACTTTGTGATGTGTGCACCTGCTGACGTTTTTAATGGCCAGAGACGGTCAAGTGTTTAAGCAAGTACACAATCAACTTGACATATCACATTGCCTACAGTTAGCTAAAGGTATTATATCCGACGTTAAGTATACGAAGAAGCAAGCAACACGTATAATTGAGCACTTCAAGCAAAACGTAAACATAAATGTTAGCCACTTCTTTACCGACGACTCTATACGTATTTCTGAGTGAAAGTGCTTATCCATGTCATGATGTATATACTAGCTGTGGTTTAAGAACATGTATGTTTTTACTACACCACCAAGTGTTTGCCAATGTGGGAAAATAAAATATTTCAAAAATAAATTTCTTAGTTTTGCCACAACGCATATTTTGTTACCTACGTGAAATACCATTTGAACATAAAATATCTAAATGTCATAAGAAATGCTGAATACATTTTGTGGACACGAGAGTAACTTAGACTATTCAGATATATTCTATAAAGCAAGCTAGTAATAAGGCTTTCTTCACTTCAGTGGGAATTGTTTTCCATGATCAAGTTTATAACAAAGTTATAAATTCACTAGAAAGAAGCTAACAATTTACTATTTACCAGTCTTCATGTTAGCGAGAGCTACACATTGTTAGGAATGTAGTTTCATCAGGAATTGGACAATAGCTAATAAACAATGAAAAACAAAATGATGCGACTTTATTCACTTTTATTGGTATTTATTGTAAGATTAATGCACCAATCGCCAATAAACTTTCAACAACGAAGTTTCAAACTAGGGACATAAGACTGTTTTTAGATTAATTAATATACTATTTTTTCTTGCGAGTGCCACCTTAACAATCCAGATATACTACGCAAACATTTAATTTTAGAGTGATAAAAAGATACTCAGAAAAACAACAAAAACACTATACTTAGTGATTCATACGAACAACTCAAAATCATTCTATGGCTAATATAAATATACAAAAAACTATTTTTTCGATAAAAATGTTACTTCCTCATACTGTTACGTAATATAACGTATCTCGGACTAGCTTCCGGTTATTTTATGTCACATATAACGGTTTCAATTAGGGGAATTTAGAAGTTAGTTGAATGTGGATATGTACGCTGCTGGACAAAGCCGTAAGGCCAATGAACATAAAGAAAAAATATGCATTTTACGTTGTTAGACTCAACCACTTATTTGAGTAAAGCTTCGAAAGATGAAAATAAGAAAATGAAAAATAAAAATAAAATTTTAGTATTTAATAGGGAAAATGTGAACACTATGAAATTAGCCTAAATACTAGCTGGTCAAACGACCATACTAAAATGATTTTCTAAACAGGGTACATAATGCCAACCAAGAGTTATAAGTAGTGAGTTACATAGCCGTCATTGCGAATAACTGCAAACATTCGCTTTGGCATGGTCGTTATAAGCGTTTGCAGAAGGCTGGCTGGAATGTTATTTCAAGTGGTGAAGATGGCTTCACGAAGATTATGCACTGTTTGGAATTGATGTCCATTTATACAGACTTCCCTTGCCATCTATCCACAAACATTTTCAATGGGGTTCAGTTCTGGCGGACACACTGGATGGTCCTAAAGAATCACGTTATTTGCCACGAAAATGTCCTTTGTCCTGCGGGCATTGTGGATTGCAGAGTTGTCCTGCTGAAAGATCCAATCATTTCCACACGAGCGAGGACCTTAAGTCAATAAAGATGCTCTCTCCAACATGCCAATGTAGCCAACTGCTGTTTGACGCCCCTGTATAACCTGAAGCTCCATTGTTCCATGGAAGACGAAAGCACCCCATATTATGAAGGAACCTCCTCCACTGTGTCGTGCAGAAAATGTATCCTGTGGTATATCATTATTGTGCCAGTAACGCTGGAAGCCATCTGGACCATCCAGGTTAAATTTTTCTCTCATCAGAGAACAAACCCTTCGTCCACTTTTCTACGTCCCATGTTTGGTGCTTCTCAGCAAATTTAACCGAGCTGTTTCGTGGTGTGGAAGGAGGCGTTTACAATTTTTATGGCCTTTCTCTCGTAGATGCCATCTTATTGTTCTTCAGCTGTATTCTGCGTCCGTAAGGGCCTTAATCTGGTTCTACGATCGGCTAGTGTCTTGCCGGACAATCCTTCGAATCCTCCTACTCAACGCCGGCGAAATTTTCTTGAGCTGACCACTTGAAATTCTCGTTCCGTATCCCTCAGGGTCTTTTAAGACATTTGTAAAAGCAGTTTAACCACGCCTAATCTCATCAGTGATCGCACGTTGAGAGAGACCTTGCTTTTGCAGCTCGACAATTCTGCCACGTTCAAACTTTGTCAATCAACTTTTAGCCTTTGCCATGTTTTTATCCAATGTAACACTCGAGATGTCAGTGATAGATGTTGACAACGCTAATGCTTGAAATCAAATGACTAAATTTCGTTACGTGTTTACCGATTAACGCTTCGTTTCAGTATGGTCTTAAACTTTTGACCAGCTAGTTTAGTTTAATTTCATAGTGTTCATACTTTCCCTATTAAATGCTAAAAAAGTTTTTTATTTTTATTTTCCCTTTTCTTATTTTCATCTTTCGAAGTTCTACTCAAATAAGTGGTTGAGTCTAACAACGCAAAATGCATATTTTTTCTTTATGTTCATTGGTCTTAAGATTTTGTCCAGCAGTGTATCAGATTTATATTTGCCAATACGACTGATGCAAAATTTTCCTTCTTAGCACAAATATATTTTAATATGCAAACTACAATACAATTTGTAGCAATGGTTATTACAAACAATCATTTATATACAAAAGTTTTACAAACTTGTACACAGGTTAGAATCTTCTGTCTGGTCTGGAACTGAATGTTTTTTGATGGTTCAGTTCTGAATTAATATTGTTACACTTTGCTGAGTGGCAGAGTCTCACAACGTTAACAAGTTAACTCTTCTCCAACGATGATATCTAATGTCCTCGTAGAAATACTGATGTCTGAAGTTAATTCACTGAAGTTAAAAACAGTTTGAAATGTTTCAAATCTATAAACATTCCTGGTCAAATATCTGTAGGTTTCCGATTAATGAGCGTTTATTATAATTATTGCTTCAGAGACTTATAGTATTTATTTACACACACACACACACACACACTGTAGCAAACCAAAAATATAAAACTGTCTCTCGGCGTTGTTTTATTTCGCACACAGCTACACAAGGGCTATGTGCGCTCGCCGTCCATAATTTAGCAGTGTAAGACTAGAGGGAAGGTAGCTGGTCAACACCACCCATCGCCAACTCTTCGGCTTTCACGGTTGAAAGTGCGAGAATGTTTGTTGTGAAGGGGTTTCGAACCTGCGCAATCCTCAGATTGTTAGTACAGCGCCGTAACCACCTGGCCCTCCTCGTTGCTTTCAGGGGTGGATACAGGATTTTTTGGTGGGGGGATGATCAACTAAGTAACAGTAACCCTACCCAAAGTAAACTTTTCCTTGTTACTGTAACGTAAATTTCATGGAATTAATTTAGAAACAAAGAAACATATATGGCTATGAACTCTCATTTATTGATTTTATTCTAAAATATCAAGTTACAAGTAATCGTACAGCACTATACTGAATCATACAACATAGTGCATGTGATAATGAACTTTCATATATTCCTAAATAACATGTTATAAGTAAACATACAGCAAAAATATTCTCATTGAGATGATCAGTACTTTATATTTCTGATTTCCCATCCCCCTCTGTATCCATCTGATTATCTTTTATAAGCTTTAAGACGGGGTGCTCGAAAGTTCATTTGACACTAATACTGGCAATCACTAGTGTTTCACATAGAAGAGTCTTCTAGAAATTTAGAGAATAAGGCAGGAATTTCGCAATTCACATTTAAACAATTCGAGTTACACGCATTTCTGAATATATATTAAACTAAAACAAGCACCGATATTAAACTACATATATAATGTTAAATTTGTTACTACATACAAGTATCTGGAAGAATCATTAAAGCTATTTCTACAGAGAAATGTTTAAGGCATAATTCATACATTTCAAATGTTAAATCTACAGATACTTAAGGTTACTTACTTACATATTTATGTATAGCAAGAAATTGTATAGTAGATTTTTAATGAAATCCAAACTACACCTAAAGGTAAATCAGTCTAACTTAAGGGTTCTTAGAATTAGTATAAAGCACTTAATATCAAACATCTCGTTCGATTATTTAGGATATTTAAATTTCATATTATTTAAATGTATTTAAAACCTGCATTATCACTTACTTTTAAGGCATCCAACTAACGTATTATTTTGGTGATGAGATATTTTGTATAAGCTTAACTTAGAGTGAATTAAAAACATTCAAATTCACATAATTTATATGAGGCTTAGTGATATATTCTTTTCAAAATCCACTTCAGTCAGTCGTACTTGTATTTTAATAACTTTATCACACAAATTAAACCCGAAGCTGGTCTGTTGATTTGTGTATGTGTGTGTACACTTATTAAAATTATTTCGCGTTTGGATATTCATAGACCGACTTTAATCATTATTTAATGTAAGAACGTACAGCTTTTTAAAATAGGTTAAGATAAAATATTAAATAAAATATCTGTTGAATCAGTAACTGATTTTAGGATTTCTGAAAAAGAATATATTATAATACTTACTTGCACAGATAGTATGTATTACGTGACCGTATTTTGCTCGTTAGTTTTTTTTTTCAAAACTACCTGAATTTAGTTAAAAAAGCAATTAGTTTCTAGACACGGCATGGGCAGGTGGTTAGGGCGGTCGACTTCCAATCTGAGGTTCGCAGATTCGAATCCCCGTCACATGAAAAATGCTCGCTCATTTATCCGTGGGTGCGTTGTAATGTGACAGTCAATCCCATTATTCGTTGATAAAAACAGTAGCCCAAGAGTTGGCGGTGGGTAGTAATGACTAGCCGTCTTCCCTACAGTCTTACATTGCTAAAGTAGGGACGGCTAGCGCAGATAACCTTCGTGTAGCTTTGCACGAAATTCACAAAACAAACAAATTCCTAAATACCATGAATATATTTTAAATTGCGTTTCTTAGTATTCCCGTTTGATTAAGAACGTTATGACCTGCAACTGCAATAACTTGAGGACGACTACGATATGAAAATTAAACGCATATATATATAAATCCAATGCAACTCAATAGCATCTTGATGAATTTACCCAACCACTGGAATTTATTAAAATAATTCCAGAATGATACGTGGAACGGGAACAAATTCCTGCTGTCGATATTAGCAAGATACAAGGCCCATGTACTCCAGTTAATCCCAAGAGAATGAACACTAATGAATTGTGATATGCACATTTAATAGAGTAAAACACAAAGGAAAGCGTGATACTGTTTTGGGACACCATCTATTGTTTTAGGGATAATTAGGTGGCACAATAACTACTGGCTATAACAGTTTATTTCGCTCGCTAAATCTCAGTCAAACATACTCCTCACGAATTCTAGTCGTGTAAAATCTAAAACATTGTATGTGTGTGTGTCAAATCTTCGTTAAATCTTGGTCAGCTAAACGAGGTTATTCGTAGACCAGAAGTCTCGTGAGCTAGTTGAATCTAACGAACTGCCATGCTGCATTTCAATGAGCGCCTACAAATCCAAGTTGACCTACACAGCACCCTATAAAACAACCGCAAATTATCTCATTATTCTACACTAGGTTACCTACAAGCTGCCTGTTACAAGACACATTGTGTAAGGTGAATTTAAATAATCTTAAACAAATCAATGGCAGGTGAACATATAATCTCTAAGTTCACAAACTCAGAATCTAGTGTTCAAGTGGAGGGCTGAACGTCACAAAAACTTTGTTTCATACTTTGCATTTAAAAATTATGGGTGTAACAGCCCCATCCTTACCCAACTTTTCTGCTCAAAGTACTCCCATAATATCTATAGAACAACAACAAAAGAACACAAACAAAGTAAAAAGACAAACACTAACGCCTACAACACTTAAAACAACGTGTTATTTCATATTATGAAGTACACAAAAAATGGCAAAAATTACGTATAGACATTTTTAAGTCCCACACTAATGTGATTTTTCTAACTTATGTACATGTTTTTCTCAATGTTTCTTTTTCTTTAGTTAAAATAATTGGTTAGGCTGTCATTACGTCTGCAAGAACATACGCAAGTGATTCTCTTGCGGTATTGTGTAGTGATACTGACGGTGCTTATTTCGGAAAGTTGTTAGAGCTTAAAAAACACACAGTAATGCTCAATATTTGCATCACTATCTATATTATCAAGAATATAGAAATTTACTGATTTCATTTAATACAAGATACTCTTATTGTATTAACATAAATATAACGTAAACTCTATATTAAAGCTCCTTTGCTAAAAAAAAAAAGAAAGAAAACGAACTGGTCAAAACTCAGTCTTGCAGAGTAGGTTCATTTTGATCAAGTGCTAATAAACACAATTGTACGGATGAAAATGTTTGTTTCCGAAACAGTTGTTAGTGTGTTAAGACATTTAGCAATTTGATTAGGCTTAGTTTACATTAAAAATTGTTACGGATTTTGTAAGTATTTATAAGATTCAAGTTACTTGTGAATTTTCATTTGGTTATTTGTTAATTTTTGTCAAGTGAGCATATGTTAATTGGAAATACCAATTAAAACATAATTAAAATGTTCTTATTTTATGTATGATATGTTCATCGATTTTCTTATTTTATGTACAATATAATCTGTTCATTGGTTTTTATTGTGTTTTTTTTTATAAACTGGTAGTCCTCATACATACATTCTACTGACCATTTATTTTATTACTTCAAGCTTTGTTAACTTTATTCCATTGTTTTATTATATGTTTTGCGAAATTTATAATGCTTTTATACATTTGTGCTTTTACAGCTTTAAAACGTTGCTCAAACATGATGAGAAGACTCTTTCTGATACCAGTGGTACTGCTAGTGATGGTCCTTCTACTACCAACAGTATGCAACCGTGGACAAAAGCGGCTCTGCGTGCACAAGCCAAGGTGTCATACAGAACGATTCTTAAAGCTTCTCTTGAGTCAAGATTATCCTAATTTGAGAGTGAGCTTTACCAAAGTATGTTTTAGATATATACAGCAAACTAGAGTAACACCAACAGGGAAACTGAATGTTTAAACTTACTTGCAGAACATTTTCATAAGCCACTAAAAATGTACAATTTTTTTAAAACTAATCTCAGAACAAAAAGAATTGAAAAGAATGGTTAAATACTTACTATACGAAGGGAATCAAACCTAATGATCTCTAAAAATATGTGCTTTTATACAGAGGAAGGAATTTGTTTTCGCCAACACACAAAAATGTTTAGTGTTCTCGTGTTGTTTTAATACGTCAGGACTTCCTACCAGAAACAGTTTCATTTTTGCAAGGTAACGTAATACAAATATATTTCTGCATACACTTAGCAATAACCAAAGACTAAGCTTTTTCACACACACAAATAGAGGAAAACAGGTCTATGTTTAATAACAATTTAATACTACTTTACGAAAAACAAAGTTAAAAACTAAGTCTAAGTTTGAACTGTTTACGTTTTTACTGTGACGTCATATTTATACGGTACAACTTTAGCATGATAAACTGTTATTTACTGTCATGTTTGTAACGAAATATTCCTCTCGTTGTTAAATATTTTATCATAAATTTGCTATACGTTATACGTGTGTGAGTGTGTAATATATTAACATTCAAAAGTTTACTACTGTTCACAAAATTTAGAAAACTAAAGAACTTACTACTATTTATACTACCCAAGAATGAAGATATTTATTTTTACAATGTAGTTATCACTCGCTGGACAGCAGTAAGTCTAAGCATTTACAACGCTAAAATCAGGGGTTTGATTCCCCTCGGTGGACAAAGCAGATAGCCTGATGTGGCTTTGCTATGAAATAAAAAATACAAAAAACCCACACATGCTCCAACGGAGTTTTCTTCAACAATTAAACTGACCAACAAGGGGATTAGGATTCGATTACTGCAACTTCACACAGTGGCTGCAAGACAGAATGTGAAACCAACAGTCACATTAACAGCATTATAAACTAAACTAAATGTTTTAAACGTTTCATAAAGTTAGCACGTACATTTTACTTGTTAAGCACAATTTATGACATGTTAACTTGTGGTCACTTTACTGCAAGCAAACGATACTGAATTTAAATGCAAGATAATCTTTACGATATATAAAACACAAGAAACTTAAGAACATTATCAGATTCAAGTTAATCGTTAAGCATTTAATAAAAAAAAACACACGAACTTACTCAATGACAACAATAGTATTTTACCTTAGGTCCAAAGAATACGTCACCTGCAGACTGACAATTAACTGTCACTATTTCGTTCTTAAATGAAATAAAATAATAAAAAAGCACTGTTGATCTTTCACTTTGTAAACTACTCAAAAGGGATTCATACAAAATACTTGAATTCCTATCACCAACAGGATAAGGAAGTTACCCAGAGAACTTAGAGAAAACTAGTAGATATGAAACGTCAGTGTGCGTATGCGCGATAGAGCAAACTAAAGAAAAATCCTTTCGTTGGTTCTTCATACATTTCACCATTTTTATAGTTGTATCATTTTAATTATCGTCTCATGACTTTATAGTGTCGTTTGTTTATTTTTCAATTTCGCGCAAAGCTACACGAAGGCTCTCTATGCTAGTCGTCCCTAATTTAGCAGTGTAAGACTAGAGGGAAGGCAGCTAGTCATCACCACCCACTACCAAGTCTTGGGCTACTCTTTTATCAATGAATAGTGGGATTTACCGTGAAAATTATAACACCCCCCACGGCTGACAGGTCGAGCATGTTTGGTGTGACGGGGATTCGAACTCGTGACCCTTGGATTACGAGTCAAGTGCCTTAACCACCTGGTCATCCTGAGCCTAACAAAGTCGTACTACAGTTTTAAATGTATTTATTTATTTACATCATTAAACACAGAAGATCAGAACAAAAATTAAAGACTAGTTTACAAGAATATACGTTTTAGGATGTATAGTTAATATACAAACATAAATACTTAATATACAAAAAACACGCATAGAGATTTAATTTGTTAAGCAGCGTTCCCCTCTCACTGCGTGTGTCCTATTTCCACAAATACCATCCTTTACTAAGGTGCGGTTTACCTTTCCCACAGTTTATTTTACGTTAATTTTATCTAACTGTTATTCCTGTGCGAAACTTTCTTATTTTTGATCTCATTGTCTGAATAGTTCTATTTTTACGCCCTCTCTCTTTAAATATTAAAACTAAGACAATCTTTATAATATATGTATAACACATATGCGCGAATAGATAGATACACTTGCACACACAAGAAACACATATATAATCATCATATACGTGCATTACATATAAAAACAAATACTTCTGTAACAGCATTCACGTGTGCCCCATTTCTGTTAAACAACTGATGGAGGTAAGTACATTTATACGCAGACTTCCTAAATTCAAAACCTGTAATTTTGTTCGTAGCACCTTAATCGTGCTCTTGTGTAATTACTTAAGAACTTATCAAACCTAGAATATTGAGCTGTTCAGTTAATCATATATTGTTGTTTGCTTCTTGCTGTTCTTTTATATTTCAATAAAAGCATAAACGTGCCGAGTACAGCCTTAATTCTATTAACTTCACTGTTTTTCATGGAGTGCAGTACCAATTAATTAGTGTTTACGTAGATAATTACCAGATACTCTTGTAATTCAAACAATAGATATTACGTTTCATGTACTTCATATTAAACTAAGCACAGTCGCTACTTTTGAACAAATTAATTGAATTGGACGAGAGGTGGAGCAGAGCTAATATCTTGGCTAAAACGACGATTATTTTTGCTAAGTCACTTCCAAAGTGTTTGCGCCACGGTCTCTTTATGTGCCAAACATTACTTTTTAACAGAAAGATATGTTTTATTATTACTTCCTTTCATTTTTTCTCGAAAGATTTATGTTGACGCATCTGTTTTGATTGTGCTTTATTTTACTCATATAATGTAACTGTTATGAAAATCCGAATATTATTAATGTTACAACACACTAAACTCCTTTGAGTATCACGTACACGTGTCAAAGTAGACAAATACAACAAACAGAATACATTGTCGTGTTACCGCTTTTACTTTTTACATGAAAAAGCATAAAAATTGGTGTTTTATCAAGACATGTAGTTATTTTATCATTACAACTGCAGTACAAAGGATTGATTCCCTCAGACATTCGATGGCAAATTCCGTTCTCCTATGTGGCTGCAGGTTTTACTTAGTCATCCACCAGCAGTAACTACCTGAACCAGGTAATCTCCTTATTTATCCACTCCAGTAGTTGCCCGATTGTCTCTAAAAATCTACTTCAGTATATTTCTCCGATATACATTTATCTACGTACTTACTCACCTGAACCTGTAGTCTAATTCACATTTATCTACGTACTTACTCACCTGAACCTGTAGTTTAGTTCACATTTATCTACGTACTTACTCACCTGAACCTGTAGTCTAATTCACATTTATCTACGTACTTACTCACCTGAACCTGTAGTCTAATTCACATTTATCTACGTACTTACTCACCTGAACCTGTAGTCTAGTTCACATTTATCTACGTACTTACTCACCTGAACCTGTAGTCTAGTTCACATTTATCTACGTACTTACTCACCTGAACCTGTAGTCTAATTCACATTTATCTACGTACTTACTCACCTGAACCTGTAGTCTAATTCACATTTATCTACGTACTTACTCACCTGAACCTGTAGTCTAATTCACATTTATCTACGTACTTACTCACCTGAACCTGTAGTCTAATTCACATTTATCTACGTACTTACTCACCTGAACCTGTAGTCTAATTCACATTTATCTACGTACTTACTCACCTGAACCTGTAGTCTAATTCATATTTATCTACGTACTTACTCGTTGACATTTATGATGCAAGCATTTTGCGCGCAATATCTTGAATGGCCCCGCCGCCAAACTTCCCAAACAAAGGGTAAACTATGATTTTTATTCTGCCTGAAAAATCATTCAGTACATTCAGATCTTCAGACGAAAAGACGAAAACATAGCACATCCTGAAAACTCTTTTAGTGACATTAAATTATTATACTTAGCATCATCGTTACGAAAAGCTTAACAATGTGCGACAATTTTTCTTTTGTCGTTGTTGATTTAATTAAAATTATATATATATATATATATATATATATATTATATATCATTACAATAAACGAATTACAGTAAAAAGCTATGATGCTGCCATCAGTTTTAATTGTGAACAGGGTTTTTTGTTCCTGGAATTTCTATAAGATTAATTATGAATAAAACTTGTTACTATTTTCTGTTTTTCTACTAAAATAGAAACAATCTGAATACATAAAGGATACACATTCTTAGAAAGCTGAACTAATGTTATTAACTTAAAAAATTAAATTAGTCAGACTAATGAGGTGTCAGCACAACTAATAATTTTCATAAATAATGCCTCACAGGCTGAGCAAGATTTTCCGACTAAATTTTTACTAGTTCAATTAAATCATTTTAAGAGAAACTCATCTAACATTTGTTTGTTGTTAGATAAAAAGCTACACGATCGACTATATGCTCTCTGCTTACGGGAAGTATCTAAACTTGAATTTTAGTGTTAAGCTCTCGGACGTGCCACTGAATCACGGGTAGGCTCACTTGCAAGGGAAGGAGTACTTTAATACTTAAGGTATTGAGTTTGTTTGTTTGTAGTTAAGCATAAACCTACACAAAGGGCTATCTGCTCTGGTACCACGGGTATCGAAATCCGATTTCTAGCGTTGTAAGTCAAAGACATACCGCTGTGTCACAGGGAAGCAAAATATGGTAAGCTTTATATCACAGTTTCCTATGTTGTTTTTTAAATTTCGTGCAAAGCTACTCCAGGGCTATCTACGCTAGCCGTCCCTAATTTAGCAATGTAAGACTAGAAAGATAACAGGTAATCATCATCACCCACCGCTAATTCTTGGGCTACTTTTACCAACGAATAATAGGACTGACCGTAACATTATTATGCTCCCACAGTTGAAAGAGCAAGCACGTCTGGTGCGACGGAGGTTCGAATCCGTGACTCTCAGGTTACGAGTCGAGCGTCTTAACTACTTGGCCATGCTGGGGAAAATAACAGTAAACTAGCACTTCAGCAGCTCGTAGATTTGGAAAACAAACAAGACTGAAGAAGTATAGAACATCTGTTTATTTTCTGTCAGTACAAAATGATGTTTAACAACACTTTAAGGATCAAAATGTACATTTCCTTTGTAAAGCGCTATTTTCATATTTAAAATAAACTGTTATTTCTATTTCTCCTTCAGATAAGTTATAACATAGAAGTAACGCATTTTGTTTCAAAACTGTTGTTCTGGTAGATAAAGCTAATATTAATTGCTTCGGGAATTTTGAGCAACTACCAAATAATAAATGTGTAGAACATATAAATTATGTTGCAGTTTAGATTAAAACTCCTTTTGAACAGGCTGTCAATAATAACCAGATCAATCTGTTATTTCTAATACAAAAATATATAAAATTCGCAAAATATTCTAAAGGTTTCTTTTCCTTTGTTTCTAAGGTTTCTGACAATCGCTGATTGTTAACAGTATAGTATTGTTGTGAATGATGAATTTACTTGGGTTGTTCAGAAGATCGAATGCACCTAAACATGTGTGTGACATAGCCCACCCTCAAATCACTGCATGTGGTAGAAGTAACTTTTTGTCTTTCAATAGCCCCCCTATCATCAGAGTGAATAATTTACTACTTTTGCTGCCGTACTCTCCAGGGGCCAAGAATGGTTTAAGGACAGATGAGAAGTGTACTTAGTCGAACATCTTGAAGAAATCAGTTGAAGAAGGTTCCAGATATGATGGGTGCTATCGTTTTTTTCTAGGTCTACCGGTGGGGTTCCCATGCCAAACTGACCTAGGTGTGCCAGGTCAGGGTAGGAACTGTAAATGAAGTTTGGTACACAGGGCTATTATGATACAATAATAGCCCACAACTCGCTAATAATCCTTTATATACACCCAACACTTACCAGTACAAGTAAAGCCATAAAATGAAGGACCTTGGCTAGTGTGTAATGAGAATTTTGTACTTTACTGACGTGGTCAAAGAAAATGACAGACTTTGTGTTTAACGGATTGAATGTTATGTGCTTCCGCCTTTCCACTTGTAAACACTGACAGCCTATATTTCCAATTGCAATTTATCACGTAGGAATACTAACATTTTTTTTACATAACAGTGAAATGGTGGAAAAAATACAGTGAAAGAGATAAAAAAGGATACAGCCACATCGCTTAAAAATTGAAATTAAAAGTGAAATATAGATATAGCTAGGCATAAAATAGAGAAAATCAGCTAAAACTGTCAATGAACAATGAACAAGCGAACTGATAATTCACTTATTTTCTACTAGTAACTAAAAAAGTACAATCGAACACAGTCCAACGAAGTCTCTAGCTAAGGAGTCAAAAGTTCGCCCAAAATAAAACTTAAATGAGAAAATTCCAAAAAGCCTGACATTTAATTTCAAAAACTAGGGATGTCTGTATAAATAAAAACCTAATGTACGGTGTCAGGTAAAACCATTATATAATGCAATAACAACAGCATTTTAAAAGACACAAGTTAAATATTTCTCTTAACGTCCTCCTCTTGACAAATAACCAATTATAAGTGACTTAATTTAGAATTCAAAACTTTATTCCTAGCTTCTTGTTATAATGCAGGTTTCTTAATAAAGTGTCAGCAAAAGTGATCTACAATAATTAATTATGATGTGATAATTGTTAAAATAAAAAACATTTAACGGACAGTAGGGATTATTGGTTATTTGCAGAACTGCTGCAAGAAGTATCCAAAACAAAATAAATGCTGCAATTAAAAGAACACAAAATGTTCACAAAATATACTATCCGTTAAATTTTTTTTTTTATTTTATTTTATTTGTTTAGTTTTTATATATCCATGGAATTGACACATCTATAAACTTTCAGTACTGCCACATCCCTAATAGCTATGATGTTTACATGAATTAAACCCAAGATAACAAATCTGTAAAATGTAATCTTCATTTTGACCTGCAAGTAAATGTATAAAGTGTATAAATTTTATAAATTTGCGATTGTTTTAATTTCTTCCATTAATTTTTGTAGCGAGATCCGTACTTCATATTAAAAAAGCAGTTTTAATATTCTTGTTTGTTTACTTTTGATGTTATACCTGTATAAAGTATACACTTTACCTTTAGAAAGTATCGCGTGCCTTTCCACCGATAGTTATCGTCATCTGTTGGATTGAATTGGGTTGAAAAGACACTAAAGTACGTGAGTGATATTTTTACCATTTATAACAAGTATGTAGACATATATATGTATATCGGAATATCAAAAGTTGATACCCATAGACCCATCAACTAAGCTGGATAAATCTTGTACTGACAGTCTGAGCCGTTTAGAGGCTAGCCTCGCTGACATGATCAGGTAGGTAGTAAATGAAACAAGTTCCTGTATTTGAAATTTTAGAATTTTTATATTTTATCGTATTATCAGTATGCATGCTCAATGATTTGTAAACAATACTTTGAGTAGTCGGTTTTTAGTTTAGGAATTCAATAGGATGGTTTTATGTCGTGTGAATTATTTGGAAACTTTGCCAATTCATACTGTTAAGTACTATGGTACTTAATATATTTAAGGTAAAAAAAATTATACACTGTTCACGGTTTAAAAATTTTATTAAAAAATTGTTCATCCAAAACAAACTATGAAAACGTTCTTTTTACGTCCTAGTGATCGTGCATTAAAAACCTGTAAATTACTTTTGCATTTTGAAGGCAATGCTCTCTTGAAATTAATTATCAACATATAATTGTGTCTTTAACTCATATCGGTTATTTAATTTATTCTTTGTTTTGCTCATCTCAAGCCCTTTGTTTCAATCCTTCCGAGATATGTCGTCACCGAAATAGTTTATACTGATCTCGTATAAAAATATTATGCACGAGTCTCTTCAGCAAATCATCGACTTTTATCCCTGGGGACGTTGTATTAATCTATAAATGTCATAATACATTGTAACAAATGTACCAAACGGGAGTAAGCCCAGTAAGAGAAAGCGTCTTAATCAATATTACAAGGACTATCACTTGCTGCAAGTTATACATTATTCGAGTATCAGAAGTTTCTTGCCAGCAGTGCTTGCTGCTGTTGTTGTTTTTCTGAGTGGTTTGTTCACGATACCTAAATCTGTAAAGCTACAGCAATCAATAGCCTACTAAGGTATATAGGTCTCTCTCTCTCTTTGCATTCCTTGAAGCGAGGGTTAAACAAAATGATTGCCCCTGGAGATAAGAGGAAAACAATTTCTCGAACTGTCACATGACAGAATATTCTTTTCTTAACTCATTGTTTGTTTCGTGATTTTATATGACGTATTTTAAATTTTTGCTTGAAGCGATGAGAGATTTCAAACCAAATACTTGAATAATGAGCCTGAATTCTAATGTGTATTAAACATTATTCTGGTTTGCCTTAGGAAGCTCATATTACATACACGTATATACATTAACATAAAGTTGTTTTTGTCAAATAGTGAGAAATATAATTCACAGGAAACGCTAATTTTAGTTATCTGCATGACCATATTAAAGTTTTATAATGCAACAGAAAAAAAATAAATTTTTGATGTGCTAAATTAAAATTTAACAGAAGAAAACCTACAAGAAACTTAAGAGAACAATTTAACAAACGTGGAATGATTGATTAGCTTGTACACAAAGCGAATATCAACTGTTTTGTACATGGGTCACACTGTTGTTATACAGTCCTGGAAACATTTATGCAATTTTTCTGCTTCGCCATAGGCCCGGCATGGCCAAGCGTGTTAAGTAAAGCGTGCGACTCGTAATCTGAGGGTCGCTCTTTCAGCCGTGGGGGCGTTATAAGTGACAGTCAATCCCACTATTCGTTGGTAAAAGAGTAGCCCAAGAGTTGGTGGTGGGTGGTGATGACTAGCTGCCTTCCCTCTAGTCTTACACTGCTAAATTAGGGACGGCTAGCACAGATAACCCTCGAGTAGCTTTGTGCAAAATTCCAAAACAAAACAAACAAATGCTTCGCCACCTATAATCAATTTTATTATGCGAGTGACAATATCGGCGAAATTCCCAATCAGTTACCTATGAAACGAAATTTCTCTATAAATATGTAACTATTACTTACACGTGTAAAAGGGTTCTATAAAGAATTATCTCGCATTTCAAAACACAGGTTAAATTTTAATATGTTATATTTTCATGCAAAACAATCATTAAACGATGCAAAGCATAGTCCTAGAGGTTTGTTTTGAATTTCGCGCAAAGTTACTCGAAGACTATCTGTGCTAGCCGTCCATAATTTAGCAGTGTAAGACTAGAGGGAAAGCAGCTAGTCACCACCACCTACCGCCAACTTTTGGGCTACTCTTATATCAACGAATAGAGGGATTGATCATAACATTATAACGCCGCTAGGGCTGAGGGAGCGAGCATGTTTGGTGTGATGGGGAATTGAACCCGCGACCCTCGTTTTTAGCTAAACTGAAGATCTTAACAGCTTCGGAAAATCTTAGAAGTCCGAATTAGGTGTTCATAAAAGTCCCTTAGACTGTTATAAGAGATATTTGAGACTTTCATGAGCAAATACGTAATGTACGTCTGTAATTTTCATTTTTCCTGACTCATCTCCACATAATAATCACTACCATGTAGAGTGATAGTGTCATTCATGCTAATACCTGGGACATCTGTGCGGGAGGTCTTCACCTGTAGGATATTTATCATCTCATTTATTTTGAGCGGTAGTACAATTAAGGCTGCAACCCTTTTACCCCGATTGGCTCTTTTGGCTCTGGAATTAACCTGCAGTTTATTAACTGGTTACTTTGATTAGTGTTCTTTAACTTTTAAGTATGTTTATGGTTGTCTATGTATTACAATTGTATTATGTCTGATTTATCTTTTACATTCAGCTTTACTTTCACTAATTTAAAGCTGTATTATTTTCCAGTTATTTCCTCTAATGACTGTTTTAAAACATACTTGTGTTTTCATTAAATGCGTTTCATCTTGTCTATTTCATTTTATCATACTTACACAGTTTGAACTTCCAAATCTTGAGGGCGGGTGTGTCTTGTGGTTGGCGTGCCCGAATTGTAAATCTAAGGTTCAAGGCTTACGTCTCATAGCCAAACAAACGCGTTTCACACTTTGATGCCGTGTATGCACAATAAAACTGGTGGTCATGCCTCAATATTCCGTCAGATCAGAGTAGCCCAAGATTTGGCGCTGGGTGATATTGAGAAATTGTCCTTTCTTTAGTCTGTCAGTTCAACATTAGGTCATACTAGGTGCATATATACCATGTGTAGCTTTGTGCGAAAATTCTAAACAAATAGAATAAGATCCAGATTTATGCTGATGGATTTTTCATTTCTCCTATTAATTTGGATTATAACTACTTGAAGGTTATTCACACACTAAAAATTACCATCGAGTTAATATTGAAAAATCATTATCCAATATATATTATTTAATAACGTAAACCACGGATAAAATGATTTTAAAGTCTTGTTTGTCTGTTTCAGCGAAAGGGTATACAATGGACTATATGAAATCTATCCTAACCATAATTCTGATTTGCAAACGGCTCGACAATCAATCCCATGTTGATAAAAAAGTAGCCCTATAGTTGGCGGTGGGTGGCGTAGATTAGTTGCCTTTCCTATAGTCTATCTCTTTTAAATTATGGAACGGCTAGCTCAAATAGCCCTAGTGCAGCTTTGTGCGAAATTCAAAACAAACAGACACCCGTTAGGAGACGAGGAAGAGGTCTGAATAGAACCTGACCCTCCCAGGTCGCGCATAACAATCAAATACCTATAAAAACAGACCTGCCGCTTGGAAAACCCGCTCTGGTCACCAGTTCTTGTAAATGATAAGTAGGGTTCATTCAAATAAAGGTAAATACTACTAATAATTTATACAAATATAATAGTACTGTCTGTGTTTTGTCTATGTAAATACTTTGCAGGGTATAAATGGATCTTCAACATTTTTGGTATGAAGGTTCATTAGGCCCATGCGGGAAAACATACAAAATTTCAGATTTACATTGTAATCTTCACGATTTTTCTGGACGTTTTTGCATTTTTATCACTACCTCGCCTTCTGTGTATGAAACTTCACCAAATTTGGTACGGATTTTCACTGACACCATGGGGATATGAAATAAATTCAGTTCTACATTTCAAGGTTTTTGTTATCACTAATTCGTCCTCTGTTGATAGACCTTCACCAAATTTGGTGAAGGATTGTGGGATCTATGCAAATTTGTGGTTTCACACTTTGTAATTTTGTAATGTTTTTTGCAATTTCAAGTGAGGGAAGTAACTTTATGTCCTAAAATAATATTTCATTAATAACAAGAGAACGGGTACTATAGCAAATGATAATAATAAATGAATAATTCATGTTAAAATTGTTTTTTTTTAATTTCGCGCAAAGCTACTCGAGGGCTATCTGCGCTATCCGTCCCTAATTTTGCAGTGTAAGACCAGAGGGAAGGCAGTTAATCATCATCAACCACCGCCAACTCTTGGGCTACTCTTTTACCAACGAATAGTGGGATTGAACGTCACATTATAACACCCCCACGGCTGAAAGGGCGAGCATCTTTGGTGCGACGGGGATGCGAACCCACGACCCTCAGATTACGAGTCGCACGTCTTAACCCACCTGACCATGCCGGGCCTACATGTTAAATAAATATTGTATTATAAATCCTGTTTTCTAAATGGCTGATATAAAGTTAATAAAAAATATACTACGTCAAATTAATTAGATCACGCCATAATAAATGCTGTCCATGCAATTTGATAATAAATAGTTTCAACTACTAATTTATTTTTCATACCCTAGCCGGTCTGAAGAGCCTCGTTATTGTCGAAAGGCCTCATCGGCACTAGATATAACAAACATAATGTGTTTCACACAGTGTTATTTGATTTTTTTTTAATTCATTCGTTCTTTGCATTACCAAAATGCGATCGAAATCCTTCCCAAACCAACGGCATAACCTAAATCAAAGTCAAATAGTTCCAAAACCGAAACGTTTTCATGTTACTGTTTCTTTGTTTTCTAATTTCCCAGCAGAGGGCTATCTGAGGAAATAGGTTGTCAACAGCTTACAACGCAAATTCCTGGACTACTGTTGTCTGACGTATTTGGCTGTTGCTCGTATGATGAACTACCTGATGAACACAATTTTACCTTTGGTAACGGAATACGAATGATTAGACTCTCAGAACCACAGACCACAGAGCCATGATCGGTGCCATTACATGATAATTTCCGAATTTATAATGATTCTACACACATTTGTTTTTCAATGGCTTGTAGGAATACATTCAACAATTGTATTAAAATGGCATTAATTTCTCAAGTCTAACATGCATAGTGTAAATAGATGGGATTATACAACATACATACAGTTTACTTGTAATTGTTTTCTTAAACATTGTGAAACTCGGAAAATTGTCATGATATCTATCAAGAAATACATACAGAAAGATGAATTTTCGCTATCTGTTTTAACAACAGAAGGATGATAGACTGTAGGTTTTACAGTTCCCCTCTTACCACCCCCATGATATTCTATATGATGGTCTGGTCATGGACAACTGACCTGCAATGCAATGTCTACTGCAAGAACCTTCTGCAAAATAGATGGAAGCCGGTGTTTTCTCATCTATCTCATTACTTACTTCTACAAATTCTACCAACCATCAGTGGGTACCGATTTTCAGTGACTCATTTCAACAGCCCAAATATACAGAAGTATATAATAAACGTTTACGAATGTTATAGCATTTATTTCTATTTGTTCAGGCCTTACAATTTTTGAAATGGGTTCTCCGTTGAGCTATTTTTAAGTGAAATATATGAACATAATACTTTTGTCGGATTTGTAAGACAACACATCATCTACGAATTTTAATATCTGTACTTAATATATTTATTTATCCTGTACAGGGTTAGACGTAGTTGCTGTTAGACCTGTTTTAATGCCACATTTTTGTGTTATGTGCATTAATGCATAGAATTGAAAATGTGAAGTTTTACCTTATTAAAACTTGTTACGCTATATAACTGATACATTAAGAGAAAAATGCTTAAGCAATTTCTTAATACAAAGACCTTGATGTCTAAAAAAAAGTCTCAAACATTATATTATTTGAAAGTGGAAAAAGAGTTGCTTTAATAACACGCTGTTTCTCTAGACCTGTCTCATCTAGACGCTGAGAACGCATGATTCATGTGTTATTTACAAACTGCTGCACTTAAAGTGTACGATAGAGAGCATAGACTTCCATAAAAATTCATACGCGTCACATCTTTGTACAAAACAAAGCAGTTAATCAAATACGAAATTCTATGGATGTGAAGTTCAAAGGGGTTTAATTTCTCATTTTAAGAGAGTAATGACAACTAGGTAATAATACTTGTTTAACTACAGTTAATAAACTGGTTACACTTTATTCTAACTACGATATACAGTTTATTTGACAGACGAGCAAAGAACGACCTTTAAATACTGAAGAACTTATAAGGAAAGAGGATAATATAAAATGGAAAGATTTAAATAGTCTTCAAATCCTATTGTAAAAATAAATAAGTAACGTGTACAGAAAATCTGTTCATTAATCTTGGGGCAAATTGTGTGGTTTTGCAGGCGCTTTAAACGTGAGAAAAGAACTATAAATCATTGACGCTAAAAGCTCACAGTTTGACAAGAAACTTCCAGTTGAAGAGAAACTACAAAGAAAGAAGGATGGTAAGGATGACGTAAAACCGTAAAAAAGTACTAGAAATACTTAATGTAAGAACACCTTTTTTGGGGGCTCCCCAGTGGCACAGTAGTATGTATACGACGGACTCAAAACTGCTAAAAATCGGGTTTCGATACCCGTGGTTGGAAGAGCACAGATAGCCCATTGTGTAGCGTTGTGCTTAATTCTAAACAAAACCTTTTTTTTTTGGTTTAATATTCATTATTAGCACGATATTTTTGGTCATGTTTGAAACCGAGTTTAAACTTATTATAAAATAAAATTCTTATTACATGCACAAATGATTAACATTTATTTAGCAGTTTGAAAATCGATGAATTTGAAATATCATGTAATACACCAATTCCACCATTTTGCTTATTAGCATATATTTTGTTTTTTCGAAGCCTAAAATTGTTTACGTGGTAGAACTATCCGTCAAAGTACATTTAATGCTGCGGAAAACTGGCTTAGCCTCTCGAGCTTTCGAAACTCGCTTCTTCACACAAACTTTCAACTATTTAGAAACAATATTCATTGCTATTGGTTAGAAGCATTGATAGTTTAGCCTGTGTGGATTGTATTGCTACTATATATATATATATATAGAACAAATAAAACGTTATGTGGTGTTGTGAAATCAAAAAGCTTATAATGTATACACACACACACGCGCGTATAAAATTTAAATACAGGTTTTTATTTCTTACATGACATGTAAGGTGTCACCCACCCTTTTAAGCTTATTCAAAGAACAGTCAATATTTGTGTGACTAGGGCAGGTGCTAAAGTTCGCACATTCTTTCGGTTGGATGCATAATACACTAATGTTCTGACAGAGAAGAAGCCAAAGAGGACAACGGCCGAGGAGGTTTTCTGCAGACTGGTAGAACGAACAAACGTTTTTGTATGTGGCGCTCGGCGTCACTAGGATGCTCTCTAAGCAACCTTATATTTCGAGAAGACATCCAAGTAAACAACAAGATTACACAGCAGTTAGTTTTGAGAACAGTTACCATGAATGTCCTTCAAGATCTGGGGCGCTTCGGAGAAATATAAAATAGATAAACACTGTTAATACAATAATATTTTCACTCCCTTCGAAGACAAGTGGTGTCGTATTTCCATACGAAAACTGTTCTTAAATTGCGTTTCTTTCTGACATTTCTAGTATCCCACATCGTCTCATGTGTATGGTAACCCTTATAATATTAAGTACTAACACGTTACGTATTAGAACTTATCGCGGACGAGCCTCCGATTTATTATGTTAAGTATCATAACTTCAAATTTCTGATCAAATATTTGTAGTTTCCCGATTAATAAGTTTCCCGCTTATCGTAGTTACAGAACTTTATAGTACACCAACTGCAGGAAATCAACAACAATATTCTGAAAACTGTCTACTGGCGAATCGATTTATAAGGTTCTCGATAGTTCAGATGGAAACAGCGTAAAACACTGTTGATTCTTACACTCGAGAATCTTCTGCAAATTTCGAGAACATGCGGGACTTTCGCAATACATATTTAAAAATAGAAATTGCACGCATTCCTAAATACATATATTTAATTTAAAAAATCAATACTAAAATAAATATGTATTAATAATGCCGTTACAATTAACAAGTGTTAAATTAAACTGTCTTCCACTTATTTACTAGATTTCTATATAAAAAAAAGTTAAACACACACAAGGAGGACTGGTTTGTTTTGAATTCTGCGCAAAACTACACAAGGGCTATCTGCGCTAGCCGTCCCTAATTTAGCAGTGTAAGAAAAGAGGGAAGGCAAGGATTGACCGTATCATTATAATGCCCTCATGGTTGAAAAGGCGAGCATGTTTGGTGTGACGGGATTCGAACCCGCGACCCTCGGATTACAAGTCGAATGCCTTAACCACCTGACCATGTCGGGCCCACAAGGAGGAAGGTTTATTATTGTGTAATATTATAGATTTATACACGATACCATTTTGTTTCGTGTCATCAATATAATACGCGAGTATAAATTGTAAAACGTTTCATTTGTTTTTCACTCATCTAAACAGATATTTTGATATTTTATTTTTTTACTACTTTCTCTGCTATACAGTCACAACAGTGACCTGAAAATATATTGAAAGATAATTAGTACACACTTTGAATCATTTATTTGTTGCAAAAATAGATATACTTTCCCACAAATAATAATTGACTGTACCCTTAACTTTTCACACACTGGTTTTGTGTGTGCGTTCTATTACTAACGTCATCACAAAATTTTCACCGAAGCATTCCTAAAACGAAAGTGTAAAAGAAAGATTAGCCATTTTAGTTATAGACATCTTCCCGCCATACGCAAGTCATCGGGTCCTAGAAACACAATTTATCATTCAAGAATTACTTGCTAAGAACAGCTCGACCGTAGCTTCGCCAGTCAGCAAGGTTCAGTAACCACATGTCGTGGCTTTAAATACCTAAAACGGAAAATGATGAGGATGGACACGGAGACACCACACACAAAAAAATTCTTAAACATTTTTCACCCTCCAATTCTTATACCATACGCATTACTCGTGTGACAGTTATGACATATGATGGCTACTGATATGCAGGTTTCTACTAGCTAATCTGTTTCTTTCTACGACTTCTAAAGTTTTCTTATCAATATCTAGTCTGCTGTTGTAGTTAGTAGATGCAAGAATCTATTTCTTGGGGGCTCCAACACGAAACGGAACAAAAAACGTCAATCTTATTTGAAGAGTATTGTAAGATCTGTAGTGTACTTATAAAAATCCGAAAGAAATAATACACTTGAATACACGTCCATATTTTATTCTCAAAGGTGCAATAAAAGAAACATTTTAAGACTGTCTTTTACATTGTGTGTGTGTGTGTGTGTGTGTGTGTGTGTGTGTCATAGCTGTCCACTTGCCTGTCTGGTACTACAATTTGTTGAGGAATTGCCTAAAGACTTTTGATGAAATTTGGTATAAAAAAAGTCAACTTACCACCTACTAAAACCGACTTTAAATGAATAACAAATCGGATTAAAAGTTAGGAGTTTGACAGCCAGAACCGTCGCTACGTATTTAAAATATTCAGGGCTGGGACCATGGACACCTGATTTTATTTAGCGTTTCTGTACAATATCTAACACGGTTTATTTATTCACATTTTTCAAGACACCAACTGGGAATTCGAGGCACTGTCAAGTAGAATCGGGGCACTGGCCCCGTGTATCAGTGCCTTGCGACGCCTGTGATGATAGATGCCGCAAGTGATTAAGCTGAGCGAAGAGGTCGATAGCAGTGTACGTGAACCGAATGAAGGAATGTGACGTTTAATACTACGCGTAGTACGGATACCTTCAAATCGAATGACGCTGGTGGAAGTTATAGAAACGATATCGCCGATTACTTTTGTTAATCATTATTATTTTAATGTACTAATGTTAACCAGAAATTGACTTTTTTGCATAATGAAAAATAACGGCAAACAAGATACATTAAAACAGCAAATGAAGAAAAAAAAACATTACGGTGAATTTTTTTATTCTTTCTTTAACGTTTTTCAGACCAATCTGGAACAAACATAAGAGTAAGAATACCTTATACTACTGGTGAAGCTTTCTATTTACCCCTATACAAACTTCGTTTTCTTCTTTGAATCATATTAACCCCAAGGTAACATTTAACTATTAATTTTGTTTCAATTTCTTTTAGCGTTTGAAGTTATTACTAGATCCACAGAAGACTGCGGAGAAGGCCTAGTACTGATATGCATGTTGACTGACTTGCTTTTAACATACAAGTAGTGTGAATTCTCACAAGTATGTATGTGAAGTCGCACCTTTTTAGAGTATGTATTTCCATAGGACTGTGTAACAAACTTCATTTATTCGTAACAGTTTAGAAACTAGTTTGATAATACTGTACATCAGATCCTCATCTAATCCTGATGAAGATCTACTCTAGCATTTCGAATCGTTCTTTCTCCACTACAAAAGGGGAATAAAGTTCAAATAAATCCTCACTCTCCACCTAAAACCATCGTCTGAACAATAAATATACCGTATTTCCTGGCGTCAGAGACGCACCCCCATTTTGATTAGCTAAATTAAAATATAAACAAAAGAATAAAGTCGCAAAATTTCCACCAATCTTACCAAGACGTTTCGTGGATTGTTTAGTGACTTACGGTACATAACTCTTCTTGCCCACTTCTCGTTTTTGTGAGCTATATGCTTATCATATCTACCTTTGAAAGTATATATCTTATATTACAACCATAATATCTGTATTATTAACAGTAATAACGTTATTCCAAGTCTGAGGAGTTAAAAAGAGTACCGGTATTACAGCATCATATGTACGGTGACATTGTTTATGTATTTTGTTTTGTTATACACTTCATTCTAGCTCATATAGAGGGGTTGAATTACTTACTGTTCAGTATCGAAATGCTTCCTCTAGGCTTAGGTTTAGGCCTATGAGCAACATAATCTTCGGACTGGAAGACGCGGAGTACATTTTTTAGATTTATTTTGGGGAAAAAATTGCGTCTTCGACACTGGGAAATACGGTAGTTGACAATTTCATAGCTGACTTCACTGTAGTCTTCTTATCAGTTTTATTAATTATTTTGTTGTGCAACTTTCTCAACGAACAGAACCATACAACAAATATGCAAATCTACGCATACATGGTCACCCTTACCTAGGATATATATAAATATGTCAACCACACTATGTGTACTATATCCAGTACCGATCAGACCCTCCATCCAATATCAGGACTCGTCAGGTATATTACCAAATTGCATGAACAGCAACTGTTATGGTGCTAGATATAGTAAGCGTAATTATAATTAATTTAAAATCAGTCATTTACAAATCATAATAAGGGCAATACACGGAATGTGAAAAGAGATGTCTCGGTACAAAAACCTACACAGTCACTTTTGTGAAGCATTTTAATTTTTTTTTTATAATAATATTACGACATCAGTAACTAAACCAATTCTTTACGGAAAAAAAATACTTATAAATGAATAACAAAACGGAACAACTCTCATCTAACAAACAGAGAAAGAACGAAAATTATAAAGAAATGTAGTTTCAACTAATAATAATCTGAATTCTATATTGCTTGCATCACACATTGCACACATTTTCTTGCCATCATAACGATTTCAACCATTTTCGAACACGAACAGTAGTTATTTTGTAATATAACAATAGCCCGAAATCATTCTGTGAATAACATTATCTTGTTAAACAAACCATGAAGTTTCAATGCTGGATAGAACTAGCATATATTCACGCATTTACTGAAAAATCTAGCGCGAAAGTACGTTGCACTGGTAACCAAAAAACCACGCACGAAATTGTCCCCAATAGTATTCAAGTTTTTGCCACACGTAATTCGCACAAAGATCGTATACCGAATAACTAGTTTTGGTACTTCCAACTGTACTCGTACAGGAGAGATCTAACGATTGGTTATATCAGTAATTCTGTATTTTCGGCGGCTTTGAATCACATGTTTCAACGGTAAATTTCACAAGACAGTCTTGTTGTCTGCAGTTTGACAAATAAAACTGCAAGTTTTCTCTTCCCCACTAAACGTATTCAGACTGAAAGACAATCACGTGATTACTTTGCAAATGAATTAACAAAACCTACTCAAAATATCTGAAAGAAAAAGAAGTACAAATCGTTATTTACAGAAAATTTATTTGTTTTGAATTTTCGTGCAAATTTACACGAAAGCTATCTGCGCCAGTCATCCCAAATATAGCAGTGTAAGACCAGAGGGAAGGCAGCTAGTCATCACCACTCACTGCCAAGGAATAGTGAGATTTACCGTCACATTATAACGTCCCCACGGCTGAAAAGGCGAGCATATTTGATGTGAGGGGGATTCGAACCCGCGACCATCAAATTACGAGTCGAATGCCTTAACCATCTGGCCATGCAGGGCCTGCTATCTAAAAACAACAGTCAAAATAACTAGTAACTAGCTACCTGTAAAAAGAATATCCTATTTTATATAACTAATGAAACTGTCTACGAGAAAACCTATCTACAAACAATAACATAGCACTTATAAATATTTAGTTTACTTGTACAAATAACAAGTAAATTGTATAAAAGCGTTAAACTTACTCCTAACGAGCTCTCAAAAGATCGAAAGAAACGACATATACTCACACAAAAGACTTACTTTGTAAACAAAATCAGAATTATTGAGATACACGTGTTAGATTGTTTGATTTAAATCAATTCTAGGATGACACTACACCGCTTTTGGTGTTACGGGAATTCGAACCCGCGACCCTCAGATTACGAGTCAAGTGTCTTAAACACCTGGCCATGCAGGGCCGTATGACATGGCATTTCTACTGGTAGAAAATGTCGTGACCTTTGCCGTTTGTTCTCAAATGTGATCGGAGTCCTGAAAAATATCGAGCTATAAAATCACTTCATATCTGTCAGAATTATTCTGTTTATTTGTTTTAGCGTAAAGCTGTACAATAGACTGTTAGCGCTCTGTCCACTGCGAGGAATCGAACTCTGGATTTTATCGTCGTAAGACTAAGCTTACTACTGACCCATCAGGAAACATATCTGGAATGACAGACAATTTTGGATCCGTTCTATGCAGAATGTAGCACTTCGTTTCCAGTCAAAATTACTTATTGTAATAGTGCTCTGAAAGATATAAATTAATCATTTTGTTTCCTCAACCATTTGCTGTGTTATATCAGCTCAACATGATAACTATTGAAGTCTCTTATCTTATTTGTAACTAACTCTGTTTAACTGACTACATTACCAGAACCGGCATGGCCAAGCGTGTTAAGGCGTTCGACTCGTAATCCGAGGGTCGCGGGTTCGAATCCCGGTCGCACCAAACATGCTCGTCCTTTCAGCCGTGGGGGCATTATAATGTGACGATCAATCCCACTATTCGTTGGTAAAAGAGTAGCCCAAGAGTTGGCGGTGGGTGGTGATGACTAGCTGCCTTCCCTCTAGTCTTACACTGCTAAAGTAGGGACGGCTAGTACAGATAGCCCTCGAGTAGCTTTGTGCGAAATTCAAAACAAACAAACAGACTACATTACCTGTACAGCTTTATAAAATCAGTCATTAACAGTATTTTACCAACTTAAGCGATACTTGTAAAATGTTCTTGAACTTTACGGACTAATAGATATGTTATAAACATGTCAGTATCAGACCTATGTGAACTTTAAACAGTCACTTTGTTTTGTTTTAACCATTTAATACAAATAATACACTGATTCGTACAAGTAATTCTTGCTTTGCGATTCGTTAATTGTTTTGATATATAAAACAGTTATAGAGTTCTAAGATCAAGTTTTATGTATGTACGAACGTAACTGTTAATGGCATTTTTAGTTATTATACCATTTCTTGTTTTACTAGCAGTATACACTGAAAGACGCTCCTTGCTTGTAAACTCGTAATAAATATGTTTCAGGTCAGACGTCAAAACAAACTCTTACGGCATGGATTGCCATTTCATGTAACATACGTTTAATATGAACTGTCAAGTTACGCACATGATTTGAAACTCTTGACCTATGGATAACAGTTCTGGTGATAGATGTGAAGCTTATTCCTGGTAAATTGTAATGTTTTTGAAACAACGTAAAGTTCACGCATAGAGTGGGCTGTCTGTCTGGAGATAGAAAACGAGTGAGGATGATTGAAAGGGACATATTAACTTACAGTTTATGAGTAGTGTACTTATATAAATAGCCTGTAGGCATGTCAACCGTTTCTTCCTACAGAAAATGGGAAAAAGAAATAAGCCTATGGCGGGTTTTTTTTTCTGAGACAGAGGTTGATAGAATTATGAGGGTTGCTCTCCCTTATACTGGTAGCTTTCGGGGTGTGGGTCGCGATCTTCGTTTCTCATTGCATGTGACATAGAAGCTTGACAATCCTGCCGGGAAGTGAGCCGTTGCAAACGGCCCCAGATGCAAGGAAAATGTTGAGAATGTGAAACTCATTAGGCTGTGCTAACCAGAGTGTTGGGTGTGTAATATTTTTTGTGTCTACGTCGATTCTTTTTTCTTAGTGACACATCATCTGTTCCAACGGTATTTGTGAATTTATCTATACAAGTCTCTCTGTCTCATACACACTGCTGTTCGTATATTTCGCAACCTATCTGGTGGCGTCTACTGTATTATTAAACAGTTTGCTACAGTTCTATCTATTATCTCATGGAACGCTTCTTTTTGACCTTTCATATGGAGTACTTATCTCTTTAATTACAGTTAGTTCAAATTAACAAATACAGTAATAAATATACAAGTATATGAAACGGAATAGTTATATGTGTTAGCATTAAGATACTATTAATAAAAGTAGGTGTTAGGTTATTCATCTGTCATTTATTCTGACCAAATAGCTTCGTACGATTCTTTGTTATGGCCTTCCTCCTTTTAATCACAGGGCAGCCTATTCAGTTGCGACAAGAATCTTTTAGATCTGAATTCTTTGAATGAACAGTCATATTTTATGTTATTGCGACACTTATTTAATGTAATTATTATTAATGTATTTCTGAAGAAACGGCTAAACGGAATGATACAATGAATATCATTTTGGTGTAAAATTAACACTTCAAATTGGAATAATCAACCAATTAACTGTTATATTTTTTGTTTGTATTGTGAAACCTTTTATACTCTTATGGAATTGTTTGGGGTCATCGTTAAATTTAGAAAAACAAAAATTAAAATATCTGGGGTAATCAGTATATTGTACTTAAGTTTAATTATTTTTGGCATTTATCTCAATAAAATCGATTTTTCTCTTAATAAGAGGGGCCTTGGCATGGCCAGGGGGTTAGGGCACTCGACTCGTAATTTGATGTCGCGGGTTCGAATCCCCGTCACACCAAATATGCCCGTCCTTTCAGCCGTGGTGGCGTTATAACTTACAGTGAATCCCATTATTTGTTGGTAAAAGAGTAGCCCAAGAGTTTGCGGTGGGTTGTGATAACTAGCTAGCTGCCTTGCCTCTAGTCTTACACTGCTAAATTAGGAACGGCTAGCGCATATAGCTCTCGTGTAGGTTTGTGCGAAATTCAAAACAAACAAAACGAAGAAATGTCGTAAATCAGTTACAGAAATACTTAAGCACACGAAAATTGTCAAGAGACGGAGAAAGGTTACATGGGTGCTACTCCAGACAGGCTATGCTTCAAAGGTTATAAATGGTTAATTTCACATTTCTAGCACCATTATAAAAAGACACATAGCAACTAAATTAATAAAAAGGCCCGTTCGTTTCCAGTTTGTGTTGATACTAAATAACCTGCTTAACTTTCCTTCCAAAGAAGTCATTATTTTTAACCTGAACGCCCAAGATAATAGAGCAAAGAGAAGTCGGTATGCCATGCTTTAATATACATCATGATTTATAAATGGGATTTATTCTCGACGATCTTTTTGGATGTCCCGAATGTGCTGGTCGGACAGTTTCGTAGGTACAGATGGCGCCACATTCTTTACATTCAAGTAGCGACATGGCATTTGGGATGAATTGCTGCCTTTTCTTATAAGAACTATCGAGGCAAATACGTTTGGTATGCCCCCCCCCAGTGGCTCAGCGGTATGTCTGCGGATTTACAACGCTAAAAATCGGGTTTCGATACCCGCGGTGGGTAAAGCACAGATAGCCCAATGAGTAGCTTTGTGCTTAATTTAAAACAACAATCGTTTGGTATGTCATGTTTTGTTTTGAGAAAATAACGTAGAAGAGTATATTTGTTTTTTTAAGATCATACCTGATTTATGAATGATTATAATCGGCAGTTTTGCAACCTTACTCTTTTCCTTTGTCAGCGGTAGTTTTCGCGACTTTATATCAACTTAAATTCGAGGTTCAATTTTGTACAGTGGACAAAACAAAGGTACCCCATTGTGTAGCTTTGCGTTAGAACAACATAAGTCCTAAATATTTTGTTAGATCGCTACTAGCTTAGAAAATAACGTTATAAGAGTTAAGTTAAAATTCCTAAGTATCATAACTATTTGTTTTTCGATTTAACTTAAGTGTTTAAGTGTACTGTACTTAGTAATATTCTCTCATTTCTTCATATGTATGCTTGAAATCTGAGTTACAAAACCAGAGTGAAGGCAGATAGTCATCACCACCCACTGCTAACACTTGGGCTACTATTTTACCAACGACTAGTGGGACTGATCGTAACATTATAACGCTCCCATGGCTGAAAGGAGATTCGAACCTTCGACCCTCGGATTACGAGTCGAGTGCGTTAACCACCTGGCCATGCCGAGCCATATAGGAAAAGAAAGATGTTAATTAGTTCATTACAGTAGCTAGACATACAAGCGATGAGATGGAGGCAGAAAAGAATGCATGCAAGGCAACAAGAATACCTGGACCCTTTATAAAGTATGCTAAATGATTTATCTTTATAAAATTATTTCACAGTCATGCCGAAAATCAGACTCGTGCATCGGGAACTTCAACACCGTCATTTGGTGAGTATTTATTTATGTTTACGAAGAAACTATGAAAGCTATCTGCATTCGTTTTTAAGTCATCTATTAATGTTATCTGCAGTCGTCCCTAATTTTCAACAACAAATCAGAAGAAATGCAGCCAGTCAGTAACACCCTACTACATATCAATGCTAAGGAACTGATTGCCAGTCTTATAATGGCGTCACAGTTTAGAATGAAGGGAATATTCTGTCATGTTGCATGGATTTGAATCTGGCTTGCCAGCTCCGGAATTCAGATTTCTACCATAAGGTCAACCTGCACTTCTATTTAACTAAACTATAAATTAGAATTGTTTGATTAAAATGGTACGTTATTAGTTCCTACCCATAGTGGTTCCAGACATCAAGTTGTATACAAAGCATTTACGAGTTGTAAATTACATCTAATGCTTTAGAAATAAGAAGAATGTTATGAAACGTGTTGCAAGCTAGAAAAATACAACTGATGTTTTAGGAAGGGAGGTATTTTACACAACTAACTAAATACAGTAAAATATGACTAATAAATTATTAATTAAGGGAATAGGCTGTATATTGAATGTGATAACTTAATAGTAAGAAAGAGGCAGGTTGTGTCGAAAATAAATATAACATGACTATAAGAAGTGTATTATAACTAAAGTGTTATGTTGGTAGACATTTTATTATTCGTATAACAATGGAAAAGCAATACAGTTATCGTGTTTAGATCAAAAAACATGATCACTAAACCGTGGAATGAAATATAAAAACTGTACACTTTTGGTTGTAGGATATTTATGAAACTGGATGACAATCTCCATCAACTCAGTACGTGAACATCTTGAATATTTGCGAGTTCACTTGTAAATGAAGTAGATGTATTTCTTTCACTTCTTTTCTATATAAAATATATAAAAGATCAAGTTTTTAAATAAATATAAATAGAACTAAGTTCTACAAACTCAACATTGTAAAATAGTTTCCTACTTTCAAACCTCATTCATCACAATTTTTCTTGTTTCGAAATTTATTTCACCTAACACTGGTATGATCTATCGGGAAAAAGTCGCACTAAAGTTTTGTTTACGAGAATAACCGATAAGTTAGAGAAGTTCCACACAGAAAATCAAATGCAATATTCTAATTTTATCAGTTGTTGCTCTCAACGATAAAAAGGATCACGATATAAATCACGACAGTTTTTCCAGCATCCCGGATATAATGGGCAACGCATGCGCACAATCTGATCGAGATCCTAACGTTCTTTTATCATATTTTCCGAGAGCAAGCGGTCAGATCAGACAGATGGGTGTGTAAAGCAACTAACACTGCAATATGACATTTTTAACCTTCAAACCCATCTTTCATCCACCAAATACGTTTCTGGTAACAGTTTGTACTAAATCCTAAATCCATAATTTTTCTTGTCATCTTACAAGATTTGGTATCTTCATAAAGATACTGTCATGTTGGTAAAACACTATCGACATCGGTTTTGTTTTGAAATAATTTTCCCATATTGAAACATTTAAAGCAAGGAATAATTTATCAATAACGTTTTAAGTCACGAAATTACTACACTAGGACAATAAATATGCTGCATTAGGTAGAAAATACAGCTGAGGAGTTAGTTTTTTTAACAGTAAACACTGTAACCCCTTGTACCCTATCTTTCGTCTGGAAAATATTCTTAAAAATTACTTACTAAACGCCTGTGTGTGTGTGTGTGTGTGTGTGTGTACATTTTAGTAAACTGTGTATATTTGGTTTCCAAATGTAGTAGAAACAAAGAGCTTATTTCACAGACGAGAAACTCCATTACCTCTTCAAAAACATTGTGATGATGTCTTTATAATATTTTGTATAAAAAGAAACAAAGATGATGAGATAAAGTTAAAAGATTTATTTTAACAAATGTCTTCAGGTAAACTATCGGTTCTGTAATTTTTGAGGATTAATGCAACTCCCAACACTCCAGGTCTCCAAGAAACACTATAGTAGTAATAAGTAATCATCACTTTATTCTGTACATATAAAACTAAAATAACAAGAACTGGATTATAGAAAAAAGTTCAAACTACATGACAATTCAGTGTTAAATACACGTGTATTATGTTTATTCTTTTTTATACTTTTGTGTAAGCATATAGGCCCAAAGGTTTTAGCAGTTGTTGGCAAATGCCTGAATAATGTAAGCATGGGAGAATCTCTCTCTCTGGTTATCTCCGACACACAATACACCATATTCATATAAAGTTTAATATCAGTCTACGATAAAAAAAAAATTATTTGTTGAGATCGAATTGATGTACAAATGGTTTAATCTTGGAACAGCTTTGCCAACAGCCTAGTCTGATGTTGTTATATCTTTAGAACTGTCTGAACATGCATTCTATTATTGGTATAATATAAACAAAATGCACAAGAAACTACGTTTTGTATAAAAAGAATCAGGAAGGTTAAGTTGTACAATACATACTTTAGAAGTTTATGCATGCTACAAATCTAACGTTTCATTCCTGAAAATGAACTCGACTTTGGGAATACAAGTGATCTGCTAAAACAAAAATGGAATGAATAATATTGCTTTCTTTTTGCAAATATCCAGAAGCGACTGTTCACTGATAACATCATCTCAAAACTCCATTACTCTTAGCTTTATAAGAGCTTTTTAAAGCAATATGATACTTCCAATTCGTGTCACGGACACAAGGACAAATCTCGATTATCTACATATCCTTTACTTGGACTGTAAACTTTTCTCGGTATTTGACATAGCTTCTTCCTTTAATAGTTACTATGATTACAGATTTACGGGATGAGACAGCATACACTGGCGCCTTCCAAATCTCCACGCCTGAAGTCTCAACACCAGGAGTTCTATATGGAGGAAATGCGTCGTTCGACGCTACTTTAGCTAATGAATTGAAGTTGTAAGAAAGAAGCTAGGAGTAATATCTTCGCAAATAACATACCATAAAAGTTTTCTTTATCCTACTTTATCTCCTATTTGGACAATTTCTCTACAGGGTAAGTGATGACAACTAAATAAGAAGACTACTGGGATATGGAGATTTAACATTGAATAATCTGTGAAACTTTTTCATAGTTTTTTACCCGTGTAGATCGTGATTGTCTATTGAAAGTTTAGGTATAATACATTTTTCTGTCTTGGTCAAATATATTTTATTCTATACACGGCACATCTGAACCCTGAATGTATATAACCGAGTAGAAATACTTTAAAATCAAGAAAGTGAATTCTATGATTCCCTTCCTCTCCTACACAATCAATAAAAACTACTCAAAACACTGGTGTTAGTCGGTTGAAAGTTACGACGTTTCGAAAGTTGATAATTTATAAATCCTATGCGTTTTAAAATATAACGCTGACAAAATATAACACTACAGAGAATCTCAACGCGTCCCAGATGAATTACAAGTAACGTTCTGCGTCTATGTTATCGGTAAAACATACTTAAAACTTGCATGCATTTAGTGTCATGTGAGAAAAGTTTTTGTTCACGTAGAATAACGCCTAAAATCAATATATATATATATATATATATATATATATATATATATATATATATCAGAATTTTATTTTTAAACAGTCAAATTCTGTCAGTGTAAAAACATGAAACACTCAAATTTTAGGCTTCTAAAGTTTTTCAAGCCGAAATGACTTAAACACGATTTACACTTCGGGTGTACAATAAAATCTGAGTAATTTAATTGCAATTGGACAGCAGAATATAAACGAACTTCGGATAGCTACTTTTTCACAGGTGTGCAAATGTTGGAAAAGCGGTCATATAACTATTTAACTATAAACCTCATTATATTGTGTCTTAAGGGCAGCTGTATTTCGTATAGAAAGGACGGCACGCATGCAAACATAGGCGAAACGTGACACCAATTTTAATATCTGTCCTCGTTTCGGTGATAGAAGGAAAGGTTATGAAGTGAACATGATAAATGTCAGAATATCGCATTTAATAGGTTTTTTACTTTTACTTCAAAATTTTTGAAAGCTCTGTCTTGTTTAACAGAACTTTTGTAAATCTGAACTCGCTACATATCACTAAGACTATATCGAGGTGTATCGCAGAGAAAACAACTGCGGATATGTTACATAAAATTTATTAATTTGTAACAAAGTTATTATTCTATGTCGTGCAGTATTATCGACTCGATATTTCATGATTAACTCTTTTGAACTATGACAAAAGCATTTAAAAAACGTGCAACTGTTTCGTGTTTGTATCTGTTCATATCTCAAACCATTAAGAAAACGCCTTCCTGCGTAATTTTTATTGCTATACAGCATGTCCTTTTCAATTCGTTAAGTTTTCTACTAATTCAAATACCTTCTAATGTTAACATAAAAATATATTAACTAATTAAACAATCACCAATCAGCTTTCTTTTGGATTCCAAAATGTTTAATCTAAATTATTAAATGTTTCATTAGATTTACGTCGCTAATTCTGGACCAGCAACACGAGGTTACCTTTGCTGATTGTAAAGCATATCAATATCATTAAAAAACAGTGTATGTATACAGAAAATTTAACTGTAAAAGAACAGTGGTCGAAGTGCATTGAGAATTACACGTCGTTCCGTATAGTGCACAAGTTAATTGCGTTAACATTAATCAATAAAATACTAAAGAAGGATCAAAGTATCGAAATTCTGACTAGTAAAGTAAATATCACACATGGTCATTATACTGGAAATGCAAAAGCGAACAAACGTGTATATAACTACTATATTACATGTATATCCAATAGCAACATAAATGTCACATGCCGAACAGAAAACTACCCACATCTCGTCTAACATAAATACATCGGGCCTTTTATAAGGAATTCAAACCTGTTGACACTTTTGATCATTCAAAGATCCCAGTCTGATTTACTATTCACTCATTCATACACTCAGAATAAGTGTTTTCAGTTTCTGATGCATGGCACTCAGATTGTTGACAAATAAAATGTCTTTAAAATAGAATAAACACTACCACGAACTGTTCAACATTAAATTTTAAATATCTCATTTTATCTAGCCTCGTAACTAATTACATAAACTTAATTATGAAACTTCACAGAATGTAATGTGAGCCAAAAAAATGCAAAGCCTCACAAAGCTAGAGCAAAGAATATTTCATAACTTTTGAAGTTGTACATAATTCGGTTGGAGCTATTAAATCATTACATGGTTTATTAGTCACAAAAACGTAGTTTAAAAGGCAACGAAAAAAATGGCCTAAAACTCACTTAAATGTGTTAAGAAGAAATTTATTTTTGACTGTATATAAAAATTTAATTAATTAGTAAATCTAATTCAGAAGAAACATATCGCAAAGAAATTATATATAACCTCCATTAAATCAACGCAGTATAAAATTGAAATTTAAATTTCTTCTACGGAGAGCCAGAGACAGGTTTTTCCACAAACAAACAATAAACCAGACTATACGCAAGAGGTCGCTGAAGTACCCAAACATTTTAATAAAAATTTTACCAACACTATAATAAAATGGTATATTTTCTGACCCCTACTTTATGCAGTACATTCCAGGAAGATAAGCACCTACAAACATTTGGGGAACACGTTTGCCCACATTATAAAATGTTATTGTTTCTTATCCATACTATACGTAGCGCCTCCAGAGATTCGGTCAAGTTTACCAACGTTTCTGAACCATACTTTAAGTACATTCCAGGAAAAAAGGCACCTTCAAAGTGAAAAAACTTGTATACGGTCCTGTGGACTCATTAATTAACTCAATAGTATTAAGAGGTTTTTATGGAGAATTCTTAATTCAACCTGAACTATGTACTTCCTTTTCATCCATTGTAAGTATTATGTATGCTTATATAAACATTAGACATATATACTCTAGCCGTTTGTTTTTTTTACCTTTAAAAGAAAAAATAATAATTACACAAGTTAAAATTACAATTTTATTAATCAAATACGTTTATTACATCCAGTCAGGAAAGTGTGTTTGAAAGAGTAAATGCACAAACGCAGGAGTACATTTCATTTATAAACAAACGTTATATCAGTAAATAGTGCCTTTACAACATTATTACACGACTCTACACTACTTGTTTGCATGCTAAGTTAAACATCGCTTATTGTTGCTTCTACGACTACGTGTGTTATTAATCATAAGTTATTCGTTTATCATAAGAACGATGATTGCTTTAAATATATCCGATTTAATCATATTTTAGGGAAAAAATAAAAAAAAAACAAATTACCAAATAGCTATATATATATATAGCTATTTTATACATATATATATTACATATATGTATAAAAGTAAAAACTGCCTTTAAAAATACGATTACTTCAGGTATTATTAGTCCACGACTAATATTTAAGTAACGTTAGGAGCGTGAGAGTTCATCTGCTATTTTTAAAGTTTAGTTACACCTTAGAGAAAATCAACTAGGTTTGTAAATTTCCACAATACAAGCTCTAAGATTCACTCTAATAGAAAAAACTAGTTTGAACAAAGTAAAATAAAAGATATAGGTAGAGTATTTTTATCCAAGGTATACGCTAACTAACGATAACAAAAGACGAAATTTTGCCGATTTATTTTCTAGGTAATCATTTGGTGAAGACTTATCTGAAACCCGTTTAAGTATCCTTTATGTTATCAAGAAGTCCCTACCAGCATTCCACGTATCTCATCACTTGGTTGATTGGCATGAAGTGGCTAGTAGTGACCGTCTTGGTCCACCAAAAAACCGAAACCAATAATATAAGAGTCTAGCTTCATTGCCATCACAAAACATCATTTAGTCCTTGTAAGCATGAGAACCTGGAAGCAAGATCCATTATCACACGCTTTTTAAGTGATAGCTGCAGGAACTTTATACTCTGTACTTCGTATTATTTCCCATTCAGGCCCTCACAACTCCACGCTAATGCTTTCAAAACTTCTTTTCAACTTTAAGTAAAATTCTAAACCATGGGCAAGCGAGTATAAGCCTGGCATGTGATAAATATGTAACAAAAGCTTGACAGATATCCTCAAAAGGAGAGGTACGGGCTGTTTCTTTGCTATCCCATCGTTTATCCCTGTGGACTGATTCCGATAGAAATTGTTCTTCTTACATATTATAAACAGTTTTTTTATGTCTTTTGATTCTCTATGTCCTATATTTTACCAATCCCATCAAGCTCAAGTTCTAACGGAAAATTATATGCACAAATGTGAATAATATAACTGGGTTATTTAAACGATAATCACAAGATAGGTAAAGCTTTAAATATAGGAAAAGAAAGGCTTACTCTTTATTCCCGATTTAACGAAAGTGATGGCTAATTCTTAAACTTTCAGTTATATAGAAAGAACTTTAAATTTCTTAAAAAAAAAAAAAATCGTAACTGAGGTTAAACATGCTAACTGACATTTAGCACTTGTGTAGGAACTGAAATGAGTTCGTTCGTGTCAGTGTTAATACAGGATGCGAAACATAATAGGATAGTCGACCTGGGCATTCTCGACTGCTATGTACTCGAATTTCTTAAAGCCACTACTACTGGAAACCATTCAGTTGAACATAGTAGAATGAACTATTCATTACTAGCCACGTGGCTGTCCGTTTACAAGTCGACAAACACATTGGTTTTATAATTATTTCATTTACTTGAATGATGTTTTAGGCTAAATAATCCTCGCCATATAGATACAGAAACATCAGTTACACAAATAATAATGAATTAACCTGTTTTGTTGTTTGTTTTTTTATAAAGTACAAAGTTTAGGCTACTTTATTGTTGTTTTTTTAATTGTAGTGAATGACGTTATAATTTACATTTGAAATGTATTAATGTAGTAACTTTCCAAACGAGGAAATATAAGCCAGAAAGTGAATATTTGATGAGTCGTTGCAGTGGTGTCCAGGGAGAGGGGGGAAGATCTAGCAGATTTTTCTTCTTCTTCATCAGAAATGTAAAGTTTCTTTGAGTTTCTTGGGTTTTTTTTTTTTTGGTTTTTTTTTTATAATAACATTGCATCTGTTTCCAATCAGCATTTGCGAAATGTACAGAGGAGGTTGTCCAGGGAATAGAAATGGGCTTCAAAAGTTACCAGCGAGTCTTAAAATAAGGAATATACCGAAATATTAGGTAAAAAATACCTATATTATACAGCACAGAGTCTACAGCTATCAGTTACTGGTTTCCATCATCCAGTGAATGATCGTTCACATACCAATCTCGTACGAGGTCAATCTGATTTCATGTTCATGTATACGTGGCGTTTTTCCTAATTGTAGTTCTACTACAGATTATGTGTATGAGGCCATTACAGCTCTGGTCCTAAAATAACAATTTTTTTTCTTCGCTTGTAACACGTTCCAATTTCATCCTAGAAATAACCATCGTCATCTAAACGTGCATCCGAGGATAATTTTAGAGAACATGTGCATAATACAGTTATATCCAGAGGTCAATATTACAAAAACAGAAAAAAAGCAAAAAAAAAAACTACTTTAACGTTGAACAGAGAGCACCACTGATGTACAGACGCACATATTTCTATAATAGAGTATCAACTGAACCGAGTATTTACGTTGCTATAGCAACGAATATGTATTTGTATTTGTGAGCGAAAGATATCAAAACGTCAAGGTTAATATATGACCAATGAAATGACAACGATCCTGCTTTCGTTCATTTCTTCACTAGAAAATTTGCCCTTGGGGCTCAGAGGGAAACGAATGCATTTTCTCTTGTCTCTGGATATCTATATATAGATGTTTTCTTCCAGATGAAAATTACTCCAATGCTCAGATTTAGAATCTCAATCCATCATAATACAAGAGTTACAGCTGAAGAAAAGCATACCAGTCGTGTGTAATAATCACTTAAGATTTAGAAATATTTTTGTTTCTTCTACTGCAATAATTTACGTATAGTTAAACACGAACCTCTTCCCACCGTAATTGACATACGAAACCCTTGCACAACATAGAAAATAAACACAATTTTACCCAGCCTTAATTTTTTTTTTTAAATTAGCACAGTTTTTAGTTGTTAGACATTATACACTAACCCTGCACTAATAATCAAAACTAGTGCAGATATGTATATCTTATCCCTGCACGCGGCTAAAGACACTAGATTTTTTTTTTCACATCTTGTGTTGTGGTCATATGCAAATATAAAGGCACGGACATCCTGTTTGTGTGTGAGTGTGTGTGTGTGTGTGTGTGTGTTTTCATAATGATACTGTACATTGACATGGTTGCTGTAGTATGCTAAGAAGTCTTGAGAGCGCTTGAATGTGAGTATAGTTGGTTATTTTGTTTCAATTTCTCGCAAAGCTACATGAGGGCTATTTGCGCTAGCCGTCCCTAATTTAGCAGTGTAAAACAAGAGGGAAGGCAGCTAATCATCAACACCCACCGCCAACTCTTGGACTACTCTTTACCAACAAATAGTGGAATTGATCGTAACATTATAACGCCCACACGACTAAGAGGGCGAGCATGTTTGGTGTGACGAGGATTCGAACCCGCGACCCTCGGATTACGAGTCGAGTGCCTTAACCATCTGGCCATGCCGGGCCAAGTAGAGTTCCAAGTGAAGTTGGCTCCTGGTCAGAATCACCAGTAATTCTTGTTGAGGTAGAAAAAGCTTAGTGATTGTTCAATAAAGTTGCCTTCAGATTTCGTTATTGACAAAGCAAAGTAACGGTAGACGTTAACACGTCTTATTCGTTTATAAATGATTTCATTAAGTAATGTAAACAACTATGAAAGTCTCTAGCCTACTACTGTGGACTTAATTAACCTACCTGTCTTATCTTCATCCAACCTATATTATAAAGCACAAGATGTACTACTTTGAACCACGCAGAGCTTTGATGCTTTTGCTGTAAAAGTTACACTACAATCTCCTTCGATAGATAAAAAGAGTCATGAATATAGGAATATGTAAAATGTCTACAGGAATAAAAAACTTTTTAAAAACTTTATAGAAATATGAATTTTAAAATTTATTTACCAGATTTGACCTAAACTACCCCTTTTCCTTCCAGTCCAGTCCACGTCATATTCACAAAACCCAGTAAGGAACTTTGTACAAAAATCACAGTAACGTGTTTCAAAACTGATTCAGTGTATTAGAATACAGAAGACATTTCTCGAATTCCTGGGTTTGGAATAAGTATTACTATTGTCATAATTGTTTCTCTGTGTGGTTTGTCACTGAACGAACCTAAGACATTTTGATCATGTCGGGATAGATCTATACAGTGAGCCAACAATCAAACGAACTTTACAGTTAAGCACCATATAATGGCTTATGGCTTCTATTAATTTCGTTAAACGTAATTGAAAGGATAATGCAACAACTCAATGTCAAACTAGACTAATTCTTTGGAAATCAGTAGTTTTTGTTGTTTTTTTATGAGAAAGTAATAGGCAAGTTTAAATTGAGACGAGTCGTAGCCGTTTAATCATTATATTCAAATAATATTTTTTATTATTACAATAGATCAGGAATAACTATTGTATTTCAAAACACATTGTTCTTAGTCTATAGTCGTCAGAAAGAAAAAGAAAAGCGATCTGTATTTTAAAGTTGTGGGTATGCTATAAAATTGATGACGAAATCCTAATGTTTGTTAGAAAATAATAGCCTAAGAACTATTAGGCCGTATTTAAATAACTGTTTTTTTCCGTTAAAATTTATCTGTTCAAAATTAGCGACATTTAGGTGCAGACAGTCCTTTATGCAGCTATGCAAGAATCATCTGAAACAAACAAACAAAAAAACCCACACCTGGTCTTTCATAATTCATCATAATTTAAAACGTTCATTTTCTACCCTACAATAATAGTCAACCCATGTTTATTATTTATATGTATTTAGTACACGGATAGCTAGATTAGAGCAAGAACAAATATAATGTTCGGGTTTTGTTTCTTTTTTCTCTCATAACTATGTTGTTCATTTGTTTTTATATTTCACAACCGAAAGATACAATGCAAGAATGCTGTTAAAGAAATAATAAAAAAAAAACGTTTTCAGCTCGGAACATTTAATTTTAAAATAATATTCGATATAAATCAGGACCTATTTTATAAAACCTAGGCCTCACAATAATATAACAAACTATGATGGATAATGTAACACAGAATAATGCCATAATACACTAACTCACAGGACATAAACACACACGTATTAATACCAAACAAGTAATTTACTTTAACAAGAAGAAGAATCCAGAATTTTTGTCCACTGACTACAAACAAAGAAATCTTTTCACTTATTAACTATTCTTCATGGTGTCGCATTCCGCGTTGTTTGCTCATTGGAATCATTTCTCGCCCTGCTGAACAGTATTAGCAATCAAAGCAATGTGGGGTGCAAGTCGGTCCTATGGTAGAGTTCTGTATTTTGAAGCTGACAAGCAGTGTTCGATTCTATGCGCGACTGTCAATCCCTTATTATGGACGCTCAGTAATATTGAGCTCTGACTTACTAATTTCTCCTCGAGTCAGTAACTCAGAATTAGTGGAAGCCATGATATGTTTCTAGTTTAATAGTATAAAACATTCAATTTGCCAGAAGTCTATAGAAAAATAACTGTAATAAATAGTATGTATTTTAAAGAGGGTAAAAGCTGCTATTATTCCGGTTAATTTCCACTAGACTTCAAATTTAAAGGGAAAAAACTTTGCTAAATTACTTCTAAAGTAAAACATGGAAGCAAGCATACGAGTGATGTATATAAATGTAAAACAAGGATCATTTATTATAAAAACTTTCATAAAGATAACATTTTATTCATTTACTTGATCATAATTTCGGTAAATATTACTCTTCGATAAAGAAACTGAGCATTTATAACTTCGTATAACCTATAGCTTAGCACTTATAGCTAAATAATCGGGTAATAATGATGATCAACACTGTTAAGCCTTATTTCTGCACACAACAGTTACGAATAGTATTGTTTACAAACACTTCATTTCAACATTGTTAAGCCTTATTTCTGCACACAACAGTTACGAATAGTATCGTTTACAATCACTTCATTTCAATGATTTTCCACAGTTGTATTCTACAACTCACAGTACACAGGCATTATGTACAACTTTCTAGCATTATACTTTTATCTATATTTTTATGTCCTATTTAGCAGATTCTCTTACTGAAGAGAACAAAAAGAAATACATTGTTGTGAAATCATAATTTTTATGTTTATACAGAATGTTTCTAACACATAAAAGGATTTCGAATAAAATAATCTACAAAATTGAAAGTAAGGGGATATACATGAATTGGTATAAAGTTAAACTGTACACCAACACATTACTAAAACAATCTGCTGTAAAAATATCAATTTCGTTATTTTGAAATGATCGCAAAAAGTTGATACTTTACGAGAATCACTTTGAAATTCTACAAACATAACATGAAGAAATGCTTACTGAAGATATTTGTTATAAAAATTAAGGGCAGCCATGTACATTGTACAAATCTGCATTATTCGCAGAAAAAAACAGACTGATTTTTAATGCAATATATTTGAAAACATATAAAAATGTAAGATTTAAAAAAGTTTTAACTAAAAGTAAAACAACTTTGAATCACCCACAGTTAATAAAATTGGTGTGGAATAAAAACTTCGTGAAACCTAAAGTCAGATGTCTTCCAAGTTCAGTATATATATCGTGAAATAGATGCTTTACTTTTAAAACAGTTACTTCAACAGATTAAGAAAATACAAACCGCGTTATTATTTGAATTCCAAATTCCCGAGTCAACTTTCCATGAATATTTTTAGCTAATCGTTGCCCAGATGAAACTTGTATGATAATAGTGTTATTCCAAAACGTAATACCAGTAGTTCATCCAGTACATATATCGATAAGCAATCTTATGAATAAAGCGATGGATAGTCACTAGACTTGTAGAAAGTCTTGGGCAAAATCAAGAAGAAAAAAGAAACTGGTCATATTCTGTAGTAGACACCTTCAGTAGAGTTTAGGTTATTCTATCGTAACACTTACAAAGCACTGTTCTGTTTGAAATACTTCAGGTACCAGACATTAATATAAACAACTTAATTATTTATAATAGCGTTGGTTTTAATTTTGTTCATCACCAACAGCCGTTACTTGGAGGTCGCGCGTGTTGTTTGTTATTGGCGTTTTTACATGTAGTCATTTATTTCCTGTTTTGCCCCCCAGTGGCCCAGGGGAATGTCTACAGACTAAAAATGCTAGAAACCGAGTTTTGATACCGTAGTGGGTAGTGCAGATAGCCCATTGTATATAGCTTTGTGCGTAATTTTAAACAAGCAAACAAGCAGTTTCCTGTCTTCAGACTTAATGTTTACTTTGATACCCATTTCTATTCCCACGATACCTCTATAGATTCCACAAATGTTGATTTCGTACAGATCGTAACGTTTTAGGAATAAAAGAAACAAAAAAAAAAAACTTCATATTACTTGTCTGAAGAAAAAAAACAACAACAACGTCTAGATACCCCTTCTTTCTCTCTCCACCAGTGCACTGATCCATCAACGATTTAACTTTTATGATGTCTTATAAACTGGAAAGTTACTTTCAAACTTGTTTGATTTTATAGCATTTTAAATGTAATTTATAATATCATCAGTGATAAAATACCACAAACATAAACTTTATGAAAACTTAATTCATAATTATTTTGCAACTGATTTTATTTCACCTACATGATGAAGTTCACAGAACCTAGAACAACGTACAAGTAAACGAAATGCTCATAATTCCATTATGTTTATTCTCTTGTAAACTAACAGCCACGTGGCTAGTAATAAGCAGTTTATTTTACTATGTTTAACTGAGAGGATTGCAATAACGGTAGTTTTAAGAAACTTGTGTACACAACACTCAAGAACACCCTGATCGACTGTCCTGTGATGTAATATCCTGTCTTAATGGTGAGAAACAAATGCATTGTAGTTTCAACAGTATTGCTCAATATTGGGTACGATGTAGTAGCCTGATTGTGTGTGCGTTTCTCTTTCAGCAGATAAAGTGCTTGTTGGTTTCTAACTTTCTACAAGAATGTATTTTTAAGATTAGTTCATCGTCTTTCACGACAGATTGGAGTAAGCTGAGCTTTCCCTTTTCTCTTCCTAAAACCTTACAGATTCTATTATCGTCAATTAAATAGCTCAGCCATATTATTTACACACACATATAACCTTCATTTTAAAACTTAAATCCCATAGCATTGATAATAGATGGAGGCCTAGAGAATTAACGACAAAAATTCGTCTCATGGTTCATCGTAATATAGGAGAGAAGGACAAAAGTCAACTTTTATTATTTCAGATATATTTTAAGGTTCTTAGAAAACTAGAGCCCAGATAAAATGCTCTACCAAAGAGTTTAAAGTTTCATTTTGATTCTGGTTCGATATTAAAACCAACAGGTGAAAATTGTTTAGTGTAAATGTAGAATAAGTAAACATTGTAGCAAAAACAACTTTACAAGTTACAAAAGTTCAGGAATCCAAGTACCTCATTCAATAGAATATTAGATACTTTTTCTTAATTGTTTTTGTTTATGAAATATCATATCAACTATGAAACAGGCAATAAATCTACTTTTCCATCTCCGAAATGATCACCAGTCTACTTGCTTCGATAATATTAAAGCAGGCTGCTGCCAATAATTACTTACACTGAAATAATGAAATATGAAAAGTGAGAAAATACAGGGTTTTTGCTACTGACTATCAAAGTTCTCACAACTGATTCGTCTTTAATGGATTGTTTTCTTATGTAGTAACCAACTGATTCTAAAATTTCAAGCAGAGAAGCTAGTAGGAAAACTTTTTTAAACAAGCAAACGTTTTTTTTTTTATTTTAAAAGCTGAAAGTTAATAACAAACATTCAAATATAACAATTATATAACAATGGCAGTTATGATATATTATGTGATTTATGTAGAGCATGTTGGTGTATAAACGATATTTTAATACTAGTATTATACGACCTTAAGCTGCTGTTATTCATCAATTGGGTATTCAACGTTTCGCTTTATAGCTTCTTAAAGAGATTTAATGTATAAGAATGATAATTATAAGCGATATAATAATCACACTCGTATCCATTAACGCTTGAAAGTAATTTGGACAAACAACACTAATTAGCTTTAACATGTCATGGTTGCAAAATCGACATACTAAATAGACGCTCAAAATACAAATGACAGTTGGAAATAAGCTCTTTAATACCAGCTATCCGAATCCCTGTATACAAGAGATCTGCGAAAAGTTTGTTTCCAAGGTGTCCAGATAAAAGTATTTTCTTCTGAGCATCCACGATTTTCTGGTGAGTGAATGTTTGTTGTTATTGTCTTATCTGTTCTAGAAGATTAGCATTAATCACACAGAACAGCTACCGACTACAATGAGCCCCTACCTGTCTGTTATCCACACTACCATGAAAACAAATACGACTCATCACCTACGAAGGAATGTATAGAGTGAAGGAGGTCTTAAATAACGCTGAGAAAAGAACCAAACTCATTAAAATAGTATGAAACTACAAGCACTTATAACATGTTGGCTCATCTGAAGTAATTAGGCGAAACACCATATGACATGATTGGAACGACACAAAGATAAGCGGCGAAACGGAGATATTCAAGCACTAAGTGACCTTTTGTGCACTAATTTTATTACATTAAATCCTAAGGTTGATGCTGGAGTCCTTACATACCACGATATACATCACTGCACGTCGACAATTACCCAGATAAAGTAGTCATCCAATTTTGTTGATAAACGCGCTTAACAACTCGATCGCGTAGAAATTTCGTGCAAGAAAATCATAAATATTTCTGTTGAAGAACAACGAATTAAAGAGAAAAAAACCCAATAGATATTATAGAAGCTTAGACCTTTGTCATACATCAGTAGTTTTATTTACGATTCAAAAAGACGTAGTTGCAGGCATCAGCAAGAAACACGATACCAAAACTGGCGGATCTTCATCTATGAATTATTAAAAACAACAGGAAGGCAACTAGTCATCACCACCCACCGCCAACTCTTGAGCTACTCTTTTACCAACGAATAGTGGGATTGACCGTCACACTATAACGCCCCCCCACGACTGACAGGGCGAGCATATTTCGTGTTACGGGGATTCGAACCCGAGACCATCGGATTACGAGTCGATCCAAATTCATGGACCACTCAAGAAATCTAACTTCGGCAGCCCCGTAACTTCCTCCTTAATGAAAGAAGAAAAATTTCAAAATTAGTACATCTGTGCAATAACATGTTTGTCCAAGATTTAACTGTCAAACACACTGGCTCTTTACTTGTTCTCCCATCACTCATACTGAGTAACTGTACAGATATTGGTTGGGTCAAATTTTACCTTCAAACTAGTTGGTACAACATAAACGAATTCTTTATGCACGCCTAAGCTCGATACTGCGAAAGTGAGTTTTTGAGAAAATCACGTGGGATAAACCGTGCAATTCTGGTACTTCCTGATTTTTTTGGACAGTCATAGGGTATATTTACAAACTATTTTACAGATTATGGAAACACCTTAGAAGAATCCTCTCATGGCAACGTTTTCCAAATCTTTAATATCGGCGCCCCCTCACACTCACCAAGATTTCTGTTACGCTCCCCCCCCCTCATATTGAAACAATTTTCGCCAGTGTTAACATCAAAAATAAGCCTTTTTGTTTCTTGTTTAAATAATTAGTTTTAGATTAACAAATGCTAGTAAAGAGTGGGTAAGTGTATGGTGAAAAAAACAACTCTGATATAACAGCGATTGTTCTTCGCTCGTCATTTTTAGGCTCTTCCGCCAAAAGGCGGCACCCTAACCAACCAGTACACGCCCCGAAGTGGGAAGAAACACCTCACAGTTTGGAAAACACTGCCTTATTAGTAATTAACAATTCATTTCATACATTATTGTATTTTATAAATGCAAACATTACTTGAAACATTGTGCCCTGCTCGTCAAGAGTCACTTAACAACCCTCTTATGGAAAAAGATTCAGAGATTATTATTCAACAGACAGGCCCGGCATGGGCAAGCGTGCTAAGGCGTTCGACTCGTGATCCGAGGGTTTCGGGTTCGAATCCCCGTCGCACGAAACTTGCTCGCACTTTTAGCCGTGGGGGCGTTATAATGTGACAGCCAGAGTTTAGTAATGACTAGCTGCCTTCCCTCTGGTCTTACACTGCTAAATTAGAGATGGCTAACGCAGATAGCCCTCGAGTAGCTTTGCGCGAAATTCAAAACAAACAAATTCAACAGACATTCCGGTTTTGCTTGTTTTGTTCATACCAACAGTAAGAAAGATTATTACACAACTTGTTATCTACAAACACAGAAGCAGAAAAATGTTATCGCAGGGAACTTTATTTACAGAATAATTTTATCACAATAATATCCTAGCAATTATTATTATAAATATTTACACTGACAGCAGAAGTGTCAGTCGTAATTGATGAACGCATCAAGAACCCATGATCCATAAACATTCTTAATGTTGTTACTAAAATCAGTCATTATGGTACAGAACAGTTTTTGTTCAAAAGCATGGAATTTTTCACAGATGATAAAAACAAAAAGTGTTATTCCTGAGTTAGTAGTTGTTTTGGACTTTCTCTGTAGTTACACCTAGTTCAGATTTTGTTTACCCTAGGGTGGTCAAGTAGTTAGGGCGCTCGACTCACAATGTGAGGGTCGCAGGTTCTAATCCGCGTCCCATCAAACATCCTCGTCTTTTCAGCCGTGGGTGCGTTAAATGTGACGGTCAATCACACTGTTCGTTGGTAAAAGAATAACCCAAGAGTTGGCGGTGGGTGATGATGACTTATTGCCTTCTCTCCAGACTTTCAATCCTAAATTAGGGCCAGCTAGCGCATATATTCCTCGGGGAGGTTTGCGCGAAATAATAATAATAAAAAAGTTCAATGAAGGGGAGAAAAGTACACAAATATGAAGAACAGTTACCATGCCAACAATGAACGATACAGCTGATCAGTGATGTTAATAGCGCTGTTTCACATTCAAAGATAAATAAAAAAAAAAGGGTCAAAATTACTGGAGTTTTGGAAATAATGAAATTTGAAACAATATTAATACAATTACTATTTTTTATCTAGGTCGAACAGACCTGATAAAATTTCATGCAAAATTAACGAAATTCTCCTCTTTTCTTAGCAAGTTGAAGACGTACATCATTTGTAGCTTGGAACACTGAGATGAAAAACAGAATGAAACTGATTTCCAATCAAATTCTACAGCTTGAGCTGATTTTCTACTTGTTTTTGAAAGAACAAGCTTTTTATGTGTAATTTTTAGATGTGCATCTTTCCTCAAAGAATATTTCTTTAAACAATTAAAATATAATAAATAGAAAAAACAAAGAAACATGTGATAAAGATATCGGAATCCAAGTTACGACTTCTTTTACACACATTATTACGTTGTAAAAAATAACGATAATTTATTTTATTAGATTACAATCGATGTAACTGCTTCAATCCTTGTATTAATGTGATCATTAGATCTGTACTGAATTAACGTTTCGTTCTGCTTTTAAAACTTCGTATTTAGTTAGAAATGATTAATTAATGCATAGAATTTTGTTTCATTTGCACCACTTTGGAGAAAAACTCTGGTACTGTTTATTAAAATTAGATTTGTTCACGTTAAACTGTACTTACAATAGAAATACTGAAATCGATATAAAATACGGGTAGTTTAATACATCATGCAGAATAACTTAAAGTATTAAACTGACTTTCATAATATCTTGTTTCGCTTTTCTCTTAAAACATTAATGAGATTTTCACTAAATAAAAACAAATACTTTTAATTCTGTTTTTGATTGTTTTACATTAGAAAGTTACTATTTTTGTAATTTTTGGTTACATCTGAAACATCATTTTTATGGAAATTTCTATTTCTTTTTATTGCTTTATTACTCGGGTATAAAAATACTGCTTAGTTATAACAAATATTACTCGGATATGATTGCTGATAATCAATGCGGTGGTTTCCGAGATCCAAGTTTTGAACGTATACATCACTAGCTAGCTCCATTATAAGAATATACCCTGAGGTGATAAACAAATCATACATAAAACTGGTAGTCGTACAACCATCTGAGAAACCAAAGCAGATACAAAATGTTCACAATTTTTTTTAGTCTCAGTGATAAACTGACATTGTTGAACATTTCTAGCTATGTAACAAACGGATTTATAATAGTTATAAGTACATCAAACAAAACAATAGTACACTGACCACGTGCTATTGTTAGGGGTTTTCTATACTGAAAAGAATTATTAGACGTACATCAAGGAATACCTTGAAAGGACGCCATCTTAAAACGCACACTTCTGCTTCCTCACTCCATACACTGAGTAGGTGTGGTCAAATAAAACAGTGAAGGGGTGTGGTCTTCTCGATCTACAGTACTGTATGACAAGATCTGGACACTAAGTAGTATGGGGTATGCCAACGTAGGGTGAGTCTTAAGAAAAGCGTCTTTGTCCACAACCTTTTTATTTTCTGCATATAAATCTTAGTTGAAGAGTGTTGTTTCCAGTTTTCCTCCGTAAATAATTATTCAAAGTGTTACAAGTGTGTATAAGGTAAACTCTAAATGCGAGGCTGAATCAGCCAGCTTCTGTGGATGGGTAACCATACACTAGAAGAACTATTTAATATATGAATTACTTTGTTCAGCTTGAGGTCATCACTAAATTATCGGTTGAACTGGCACTGCATCCATTTCATCTTGACTTTTTCCATTTGTGCCCAAGTGAGACTACAATTCCGTCAGACCGTGATACTTTGTCGAACAAGCTTTCCATTCAACTGAACACAAGTTGAAACTCTATTTGTACTCACTTTACCTGGTAGCGTAATTTACATGAATAGTATATCTTCTTTCATGCCGACCTAAGTTAACTAGTGTTAACTACAAGATATTCAAATTATTGCCTGAAATGGACGTAGTTATTTATATAAAAAGTAATTTATCAATCTTTAATACATGCACACAACTCACATTACATTATCAAAATGACATTTCACACACTAGAGTGTATGCCATCACACGCAGAGCATATATGCACACTCAAAATGTATATACACACCATAAGTGAAAAGAATGCGCATCACACACGCACCATTATTTGTAATACCACAATATTATGATGCACATCCATACTGATAATATGCATTCAGGATATCAACACAAATAAATAAAGGACACATAAGATGTCACTTTGTATTAAGAAAGTGCATCAGCAAGTGGCAAAAATATTTCTAAATACTGAAAAGAAATGGATACAACAAAAAGTCAGGAAACAAGGTAGGAAGGAGCATGTTTATTAAAATAAAATGTACAATTTCAAAAGGGACGTACCCAATATTCGATCCATGCCTACTTCGATTTTCTGGGTTCATCATATTATACTTTCTGAAGGGTGCATATAAAAGTGCAAAAGTGTTTTTGATTCTTCTACTTTTTATATACACAGACATCTCTTAAGATTTTTTAAATCTTTCTATGTTAATACAGCTATAACTAATGAATCAACTCCTGTTGCTTTCTCTTTTAACTGCTAAATAAAGAACAACTTGTGAAGAACAAAATATAAAAAAATATAAAAGTAATGGGTCCATATGAATGTCTACTTCTGGTGTCACAAACAGACTTTACAGTACATGTATTGCCTCCAATACGTCGATAAATTGAAGTACTCGAATCATTATTGGGCATACCCCTTGCGTGGTTGTAGAGAGGAAGTTTTATTACACTATACCCGTTTCTACCTTGTTTCCCGACTGTTTGATGCAACCATTTCTTCATGTTCAATTTTTGTAAACATTTTCCCACTTGTATCTATTGAAAATGTAATAAAACGGAAATATTGTTACGATTGAAAAAGCTTTTATTTTCAAACTATTCAGTACAGCTGTTGTTTTGTTTTTTTATCCAATACTCCCCTCGCGACTTGAATTTTTTGTCACTTTTTCACGACTTCTGACATTTGTCCAACTACAATTTTGTACCAAAACCCCCTCGGCGACACAACGGTATATATACGGGCTTAAACGCTACAAAACGGGTTTCGATACTCGTGGTGGACAGAGCCGAAATAGTTCATTGTGTAGCTTTGTGCTTACTTTCAAACGATCACAAACTGAAAGAGCAATCTTTTCTGTGCACATTAAAAATCATCCCATAATAATCTCCTTGCACACTTATTAGTTTGACAATTTGACAAAGCCTCAATTCTTACGTATGTTCACACACAAATATATTACAAAGCCTGATATGATTTTCGATTTACTTTTTCTTTTATATTATTTATTCTATTTACTTTATGTAATTATTTGTTACCGAGAAGAGCAACTATAAGTAGCTGAACCTTGGAGGTTCTAATGGCAGGCAGTAGTAGTTAGATTTTCCTAACTTTACACATTCTGTCTTTCCTCTATCTTTTGTATTTAGCTGTTTTTTTGGGGTTTTTTTTGCATTTATCATATAAAATTGGTCAGAAAACTCTGCAGCTATTCGCTTACTTCCCCATTACACTAAATCACTTAACTATCTTTGTTACAAAGTTCATTACACAATATTTAAGCGTAAAACATCTCTACTATTCATGTGTCATAACGCGCGCGTGCTTTTGTTGCGATTACTTACGAGACACTGTGTGGATTCTTATATTTTGTTATCTTCAGGCAAATATAGAGATCTACTAGCAACAACCTGTTACAGAAACATGCTTCAACATCTTCTATGGATCCCCAAGATGCAAGTCGTGCAGTAATTGAGCTAATTTGATATATAATTTCTTTGTTCTTTAAGCCACTTAACGGAGAATTAATGCCTTCTCCATCTTGTCTTGTCGGATTCGCTTCACATGGCTCTGACAGTCTATACAACCCGATTCTCGGTAGGCTTATCGAATGTACTTAAGAGAAAGCCTGAAGAACAAACTACAATATTTCCAATACAATGCAGAGCTCTCTCTCTTACACATACACACACACACATACGTGCGCGTGTGCATATACGTATTATAACGAGCATGGTTACTCAAAGGGGCTTTCGAGAATACTATTGCACAAAACAACAGAAGAGTAAACGTACACATTACAATTACCATATGCAATGCACTACAATCTCGTTAGTTTAGCTAAAACACAAAGGTTAATTTCTTATCCCCATTTTAATTGAACCATAATGTAAAGTTAAAAATAGGGCTATGCCTGACTGTGTACTGTTACTTCTTATAAAGGAAGATACACCCAACCAAGTAGAATGAGCTTGTAACAACAAACGTCTATTTTTATGTACAACTTTAGAGCGACATGTAGAACACCTCTTATGTACATGATGTTTAAAAGGAAAAGTAGTCATTCATACACACCTACGCTGGAGGAACTATACGACACCAGAAACAAAGAAAAAGACATCAATTTATCCTGCATTGTATTGGCTCCTTAAGTCTTCCAAATGACCGTAAAATTAATTTTCTGCTTGCTAAGCATGTTCGCTTTGTTTGAAAAACAAGTATAGATAAAAGCTTTTCAGGACTCTGTTCGTAAGGAGAGTGATGCCTAAACCCTTTCTGTTTGCAAGATCCTACTTTACATTCGACTATGCTACGGTCGTTTTCCTTCAACCCCCTTTTTGTTCCCGGATGCTAGAGATCAAGCTAACATGTAGTTGACTTCGTGCGACGCGTTTCGAGACTTTCCACTTGTGTACACAATAAAATAGAACAATATTATCAAACCAGAAGAAAAGTGTAAATGGGAATTGGTAACCGTGCGCTAGAGATACTAGTGTAGGCGTTAACACGCAGTTCTATATATACATTAAAAACAAAAAGCCACACACTTTGCTACCGGTTAAAAGTTTAATGTAGATCATTTAACCCATAACTTGGCCTACTATCACCGGTTTCATTCTTAGACTAGAAGATACATTTTAATACCGCAAGTATGTTACAATAAAAACCATTTGTATTGGGTGAATTCATACGCTATACTTTAAAATTAATAAAATTTAAGACTTTTTTTTTTTAAATAGCAAGTTTACGAACAGAATAAATAAACACGAAGTTGGCGTGTATGATTAAGATTTTTTTTCAGCGTTGAACGAAAGCAAAATAATCTTACCAAACAGCTTGAGCACTGAAAATATAGCATACCAGATTACTTTCAGTAGTGAAGTTCGAAGTATCAAAATGAAAATTGTACGAATCCATACCGCTTTAAATGGGGTATTTAATGAGGTATTCAGAGCCCTAAATCAGTATTTTTTGACAGACAGCAATGAGTGCAAATTCGTCGAATATTATCACCAAAAGTTGTTTGTTGTTATTGGTTAAAATGAAAAAAAGTTTAAATTACGTAGCATTGAAGCATTCATATTTCCACAAGCTTTCTTAAACTATACAAAATTGATTATTATAATCTAATAGGAACTTTTAGCAGTGTTCAGTCGTAAGTTATAAAATCAAATACTGATAGTGAATAATCTTATTGGATGAATATTGTAACAAGTAAAATACGACTAGTTGTAAGATGTAGAGCAAAAGTTTCTTTTAGGATTATTCAAACTCGCTCTTGAGAATTTTAAAAGAGCAAGAGAAATCATTATAAATATAAGACTTAAATTCTTATAAATAACACCAGGGCTGTTACATGAGTACACCAACACTTTTTTAAGTCTTGGGGTTAAATAGGCTTCGTCTGAAAGGAATTAGGAAAGTAGTTATTTTCCCTTCCGTTTGTAACATTCTGATCTTTGAACTGTGATGTGAAATAATGTTGAAAATAAATTAATTTAAAAGATAAATATTTTCATACTATTACTATAAGAAACAACCACAAATAAATGTAAACATTTTTCTTTTTTTAATATATATAACTGAGTTTTAAACTATACATGCTTCTTCATTTTGTCTATTTTTTAATTTAAATACTTTGGTTTTGAACCATTCTTTGGCAAGATGATTAAAAACACTTGTATAACAAAACCTCTCCCTCTATCTCAATTATCTTAATACATTTAGGTAAAACAGAACTGCACTACGAACATTGTAAACAAATATTTAGATACACCAAAAACAAATTAAAACGGAGAAACCGCTATTGTGAATAATGTTTTCACTTTTTTGTTAACAAGATGTTTCGCAGCGATTATTATGCGTTATATATCTGTACAGTGCACTGATAAACAGTGAAAAATAAAATACAGCATAACAGCCACAGATAAATGCGCAAAGTATGTTTAGCAATATCACGACTTAAGCCTTGGTTCCTTCTGCAGTGAAATATGCTAAACCACTAAGCCAGGTCTGACTTCAGTTCCTACTTGCAGTTAAAACAAGTGACTACACACCAATAATAGTGCTACAAAACTTGCATAGCATATTCCAGTTTTCTTTACGAACGCAAAATCACAACTATTTAAACTTATTTTTAGGATGTAAAATTATTAGCTACTTATATCTGATATACAATTACAACTGCTTCACGAGTACGTGATACGATATGCATACAAAAACTTAGAATATATGCGTAAAATAAACAAACCTCTACACATCATAAAATGAGCCTTTTGTAAACTATTCAACTTTACTATTTAATCACGTCAAGAAACAACGCAAATAGTTATTTGACAAGTTCCTATAATAAAGATCACACGAATATCAAACATTTTATTTATGCTTTAAAACTCAAAAGTGCAACTTCGTATTTTAAGTTAATATCATTTTACGATTTTAAAATAAACTGATGATAACAAACAATGTCCAGGCTCTTAAAATTTATTTATTGTCACATACACAGGTATATCTATAGTCTACAACGTTTCATTAGGTTAACCTAACGTCATCGATTACAACAATTACAGTAAGTGAAGTCTATATTTTTTATAACACGAAAAATAAGCGTATTGATACATTAATATCCGGAAATGGTCAAACAGTTATTCAGTTAATACTATTTTGTTCTACACCCGAGCAGTCATGATCATAGAATTAACCGAAAATCAAAGTAATAAACAAAACTGGAAGTTATGTCAGGTTCTGTTTGCGAATGGCTTTCATGTATGATTTTTTAAAAGTATTTTACACCTAAAGGTCATATTATAATAGTATTAGCTCAGCGACACATCTAATATAATTCCGTTTTTAGATAGCACAAATAAAATTGCTTACCTTCTTAATGCGAATAGTATCTTCAAGTTTACTCAGTTTAATTCGATCAAGTTCGGCGCAAGAGTTAACTGTTTTACGGTAGAAAGGGCACAGTTCAGCCGCCGATCCACTTCGGTATGAAATTAGCAAGAAATTAATTTACTTGACAAGTGTAAGGTAGAACTCGTGTGTCAGTCACTATCTTTGTCGTTATGCGCCCTCTAGCAAAACGTGAATGTTCTCGTGGAGATTATATATTAAATCAGTTTTTATGACTTTTGAAGGACTGTTTCTAATAATGTGTTCCTCTTTTTTTACACGTCGGCGAAATTTATTCAAACACCCTCACGGAAAATGATTCGTCATCAACTATTTCAATCGTTTCTCTTTAAGTTGTTATTTTTTAATGGCTAGTGAAAATCTTAAGTTTGTTTCTGGATCCAGTTCTTAAAGCCTAAATATGCGCGATTTTTATTACAATTTTTCCACTATGATCTCCAAAATATAGAAACCACTTTAAGGATTGCAGGTTTATCTAAAATCGAGGTGTTAGAAACACTATAGTTCAAAACAATAGATAGTCAACATATTGCGTTGGTTGAGAGCTGTACCAAGATTGAGTAAATGTTTAAAACGCTCTCACTAGACGCAACACAACGACAGAACATGCACTACCAGTCTCCAAACTTCTTCGTTCAACAATGTTTTCTAAGCAAGGACTTTCTCTTCGCGCAAGCGCAAGTTTTAAGCCTAGTGCATGACTCTGTAATTCAAACATGAACATATTATCGTTCGCCCAACCAACTAGTAAATAGCAGACGACATACATGTGGAGCTTGGTCAACCCATTAATGATGAGGGGTGGAAAGAGAGTCGGTTGAAGATATTCAATTTGTGAAATAAATTTGTATAATTAAAGCATATAGATGGGAGAACATATTTCAGTATTTTTCCTCACTGTTATTGACTTTCTTAGTCATTAAACAAAACGATTGCTGTATACTGCAAATTAATTTTCGAAGAAATTATAAAGAGCTCAGATACAAAGTAAGTTATCTACATGGATCAGAACTAACAAGTAACTTAATAAACAACGAAGCTAAGTTAAATAACAGTCCAAATAGAAGTATTCAATCTTATAAAAGCCTGGCATGTGGTTAAATCAGTAGACTCGTAATTCGAGAGTCGCGAGTTCTAATTCCCGTCACAACAAACATGCTTGCCCTTTGAGCTGTGGGGGCGTTATAATGTGACGGTCAATCCAACTATTCCTTGGTAAAAGAATAGTCCAAGAGTTGGCTGTGGGTAGTGATGACTAGCTGCCTTCCCTCTCGTCTTACACTGCTACATAAGGGTTGGCTTGCACAGATAGCTCTCGTGTAGCTTTTCACGGAATTCAAAAACAAACAAACAAACAATCTTATAAAATAAAATATTTAAATGATTGCAATACATTTATCACTTTGGGTACTGTCGCTGTTATAAGGACCTTTATTCTACTGATACGTCACGAGGTACGTCCATCTAAAGGTATTTAGGTTATTCTTAAATTCACACGTTAAGCTAAAAATGCAAAATAATTCTTATAAATATAAGGAATAAAATAACTGTTTGTTTGTTGATAAGCAAAAAAAAAAACTATTCAATAAGCAGTGAGCTATTTAGTTGCGCTTACCGCGTGGACAGAACTCTGGATTTTAGCTTATGTGTCATCTCGTTTACCACTGAGCTAGTGAGATGAGTAGGCAACAATGATAATACTTATGAAAACACAGACAATAATCACAAACAAGAAATAACAGAAACTAGATGAATACTTTACTAATCTATACAAAAATACAAAAACATGTAACTATGCGAACCCTTTTGCTTTACACATAGCATAAAACTTAATTTACATGCTGTCACACAGTTTATCAATGTATGATAATTGCTTATTCTTCAGCAATACTCTAACAATTCATCGATACTGCTTCCTTACAGTTTGACCTTCTCAGTTTTATATAATATTATACAGCGAGAAGAATGTTCCTACTGGACCTTTTACAGGTCAAGTCTTGTTCGTTAACGTTCTATCAGTTAGTCTTTTTCCTTGTCAAGACTACAGAATTTGTTATATGTTTGATAACATTACCTTGTTTGAATAATATTCGCCTCATGAATAGTCTTCCAGAAGTAATGGCATAGCAGTTTAGGGTCCGCATCTACACGAAAGTAGTCAAAGTAACACAAAATTTATCTAGATCATCTACCAACAGTGTCAGCCCCAGGCTTTCTTCTACCATGATTCAACTTGAATGGTATGCATGTACATCGGCTTTTTTCTGCCATGATTCAACTTGAATGGTATACATGTACATCGGCTTTCTTCTCTTCACTGAGGAACAAACTGTGGTTAATTGTTCTCAAATCATTTCAATTCAGATCCATATGTAAATATTTTATTTGTTTATTGTTAAGCATGAAGCTGTACAACGAGCTATCTGTATTGTGTCTACAGCAGGTATATTAACACAATGTTTAATGTGACAAGTCCTTAGATTTGCTGCTAAGCCGTCATAGCCATTCACAGTTTGTATTCCGATGTCTATCTCAATTTTTAATTTGATTACCTCTTCTCAATGAAAGTTTTCGTACAGATACGGGTCGACTGAGACCACTTCATGTTAATATGTTTCTTATTCTTTATGGGGTAACATTCCACTTGTATTTACAGCAATATCACGAGTAAAATCTATCTTCTATCTCGTAAGGCACATACATAAGGAACAGAGATTCATCCTAACTTTTCAAGACGTCGATTTTGTACTCCACCACTTTCGTTAGTAGTAGAGTCAGTTTCACATAGCAGTTTTTAAAGTCTTCCATACAACATCTGCTGAGACATGAAGAGTTGCTGCAAATTTTCCACTGGAAACTGATTTTCTCGAACTACAATTTAGTCCTAGCAGCCATTATTGGAAGAACACTACTATTGTTGAAAATAGTATAATTGTCTATACATTTATAAACTTTATTCAAACGTGCTAAGTTCCAATTAACAAGATGAAAAACAATCCCATTGTTAACTAGCTGTACGTCACTGTATTCTGATACAATTCATTTGTAAACGATAAAGTCAAAATAATACTTGATTTTTATATCTTTTTTCTCAGCATTTCCAATATTCTGCTAATGAAACAAACTTCAAAGAAAGACACATAAAAAGTTATGGTTCACTTCATATACTGTATAATAGAGTTACTACCATACATTTACTTTAATACCCACGTTTCTTTAAGTATTGATTTTTATGGATGTGACGTATATTGTTGGATGTGTATTGCAAGTCCCGCCTGTTCTCGAAATTTGTAGAAGGTTCTCGAGAGTAAGAATTAACAATATTTGTTTTACGAAAACGCTAGTGTGTTTTGAACATTGTAAAAGTTCGAGAATCTCATGTAAATAGTATATAAAATCGTCGCGCCGAGAAACAGTTATTACTATTTGTCAACTACAGTCAGTATACTATAAGCCTCGGAAGCTATAATTGTGATGAACACTTATTAATTGGAAAACTACAGAATCTGACCAGGAACGTTTATAGGTTTTAACATTACAAACGATTCAACTTCAGTGAATTAACTTCGACATTATTACTTCTACGAAGGACATTAAGTATCTTTGGCAGTAAACGTTAGCTTGTAGCCGGTGGGAGGATAGCCAAGAAAGACAGCGTTAGCTTAAGTGAGGTGTAACAATATCAACTCAGAATTAATTTTCTAGTCGTAGACCTGGATTGTCGATAAAATATGTACCCGCTGGGACAGCAGTAAGTCTGCGGATTTACAACGCGAAAATCAGGGCTTTGATTTCCCTTGGTGGGCACGACAGATAGCTTGATGTGGATTTTCTATAAGAAAAACATACACACACACACAAACACACTCGATAAAATATTCAGTTCTAGACCAGATATAAGACTTAGTATGGTTTGTAAGTCTATGAAACTCTTGTATATAAACCATTATTTGTAATAACCGCTATTATAAATTGTAATGTTATTTGTATATTAAAATATATTTGTGTTAAGAATGAAAATAATGTATACCAATCTTGTTGGAAAATATCATAAATTTGATATATAATGACATTCAATTAATTTTTAAATTAAAAGTAAAGTTCCAGGCTATTTGAATTCGTAATACATAACGTATTTAACATAACAAATTTAATATGTAACAAATGATTCTGAAAAACCTAAGGGTAAAAACTCACCTTCTGCAGCTCGCTCATATTTCCTCAAAGTGGTTTAACTGTTTTTTTACCAAGTACTTTGTATTATATGTATGTTATAAAAGTGTAACTACATTTCATAATATGCTTACGTATTTTTTATTGTAACTCTTGTTGCGTATTTATAATTTATCTCGAACGAGTTTCTAATTTATTACATTACGTATTACAATTTCAAACAGCCTGAACTGAGTTAAATTTTAATTTTGATTTGGAAATTAATTAAATTTTGATATGTACAAGTTTATGATATTTCCCAAGAATACTGATACACACAGTTTTCTTTCTTAACACAAATATATTTTGATATACAAACAACAATACAATTTATAATAACGGTTAGTACAAATAATGATTTATAAACGAAAGTTTTACAAACTTATAAACAATACCGAGTCTTCTAACTAGTCTGGAACTGATTATTTTATCGAAGGTTCATGATGAGCGAATGAATTTCTAGTGACATCAGTACAGTTCGCTTAACGACTAGGTAGCTAGCTGCTTAACTGAGCACACGTATATTTTTCACAGATGAAAATATCTAATGTTCTCGTAGTGGTACTAACGTTCGAAGTTAAATCTCTAGAGTTAAACGGTTTATAATGTTCGAAATCTACAAACGTTACTGGTCAAATATTTGTAGTTCCCCAAGAGATAAGCGTTTATTACAGTTATAGATTCCGAGGTTTATGGTATACTAACTGAAACTAACCAACGATATTAAATTGTTTCTTCGCTTTGCGCTGGTTACCTTTTATAAGCTTGAGAGGAGATTTTATAGATATTACAGTTGGCAACAATATCACCGATCACTAGTGTTACATACACACATAGTGCATTGTTGATTCTTACGCCCGATAATCTTCTACAAATTTAGGGAATAGGCGGGATTACAAAGTTAACGGTATAAGTTACATGCATTTCTAATTATATATTATACTTAAACAAACACAGATAATACATTAAATATATAATAATAAATCTGTTACACTCTAAACACAACTTTCGCATTTTAGTTTTAACTACAGGGGGCAGACGAAAGTGGCCTCTCTTCAACATATAACAGGAATATATGTAAAACTCCATGTTCATAGAACCCACTCTACGAGATATGTTCAAATATCACCTCAAATCCTAATTTTAACACTGACTTTCGTAAAACCTGAACTTTAAATGATTTTAATTACATTTTCTCATAAAAAGTGTTGTACACCTGATGTAGTGCCTTAGATCTTATTCCAATTAGCGTACAGAATGATCAAACTAGGTTTTCTGCAATTGTGGAGTCGTTAAAAGATATCTCAGAAATAAGAGAATTGATATTATGGACAGGTCAGATCAGGTCAGTCACCTAATATCAATTCGAGTGAAACTTTTTGACCTGAGTTAAACCGATTACCGAAAGATCGCAAACTAAACACAGAAGATGAACTTTTTGAAGTACTCAAAGAAGATGGCAGTCAATCACTCATGAATATTTACACATATTTACTAAAGACATGCCACCTCGACGTGAAGCAGTACTGAAATCCAAGGAATGCCGATTGAATATTAACTTGTGAAACTGGTTTGTTTTATTTTGAGTTTCATTTTTAAGTTCGATATTATTGCCTAGAAACTTGTTTGGTCAATTTGTAGGCTAATTGTAATAAGATCTAAAGAACTACTGCACGTACACAACACTTTTTATAAGAAAATGTAACTGAAATTATTAAAAGTTCAGATATTTACTAAAACTATTGTTAAAATTAAAATTTGAGATAACATTTGAACAGGTCTTGTCGATTACATTCTAAAAAAATATAGTTTTACACATTTTCTTGTTATCTAATAAAAGATATAAAAAATTAACAACATTTTCAATGGGAAGGCCACTTTTTTTTCTATCCCCTGGGAATATCAATAAAGACACTCACAAGCTATAAAAAATTAAATTTCATTAATTCATACCAAAGGTAAAAATACGACAAAGTTTAAATTTCAAAACGTAGAAGGTATACGTTTGTAATCATAAATAATAAATTCGAAAGATACTTGTCAAAATTTGGGGACGTGATACGAAAATAACAAACAAACATATACTTGTTCTAGACCCTTGTTCTTGTTGATTACTACAGCACTGAACACTCTGCAATGGCCAGATTTGGAGATAATAAGTGTGCAAGCTGTTTCTTGATCACTTTGTTAAGCCTGTTTCATCTTATGAATTGCCATAACAAAACAGACTGACATGAGCTTTATATTGACCCACCATCGTGATCGTACTGCGTTGATGTCAAAGTATAGAAGTTTGAAATGATTGCAGTTGAAGAGATATAAAACGGCGTCTGTCTGAGTACTGAACCACATACCAGTGTAAGGCAATAGGTAATTTACACGCCTGAGAATGTCGATTGCAGTCGACTGTTATAACTTTGGAATGAGGAACACAAGTACATATAGTAAACATTGTATTTTATGAAAACAGTTTATGACAGCAGCTAGAAGTACCCTCTTCAAAGTAGCGTTCGTTTGAGAAAATTGTAACGTTTTAAATTTAGTTTTACATCTGGTAACTATGGCGAAAGCACAGATTTAATGCCTTGTACATATATTATGTTAATCAATCAGCAAAATGGTTGAAAAACAATTAAAAACAGCATCATAAAACATTATCGATAACTTGTATAGCGTATAACACTAAATGCTGGAAATGTACTTAAATAGTTAATATGAACTGGAACCTAGCTCACTTTCAGAGCTTGTGAGATGAGGTTACAACATTGCATCATTCTATCAATCAGCCATACAGAAGGTTGAGTAGATTATATTGGAACTTCTTTTGATACACAAATTAGCAAGTCATGTGACAATCAAGGTAGCTATAAAGTCGCAGTGAAGCAGAGTGCATCAGATTTATATTTTGGCATTGTTTAGCGTTGTGCGATGCTAACGAAAATTGATCTCCCTTTCCAATGCAAAATATTCATACACTCAGACCATAACCATATGTTCCGGTAGGTGATTTAGAATTTCCAAGACGAGGATTTCCTTTGTGCTTAATATATTTGGAAAACAGAATCATAAGGATCAACAAGGACCACCAGGACCATCTAGAAAAAGACCTGCAACAAGTCGTTCAAACCATAGTCACGGCAAGAAAAGTGTGGCATCTTGTAACAGGTAAGAATCCAAGAATACAAAAGTCAAAGACAAAGGTAATTTATATGTCCTAGAGAGCACCGTTTGACTCGGTCAGGAGGGATCTTTCTCTTAAAAAAAAGAACTCAAATTCCTTCTATGAAACATCCTTTCAATCGTCGCTTACATCAAGCAGTCACAGACTGAAATAGGTATCCACACTATTCCATACAAAGACAATGGATTTCTCATACAGTAGATATATTACGTAAAGCACAATGGAAGAGGGGCGTACTTTGAATATTAAAGCTGTATGATAGAACGTTTCGTAATGGAAACTACGCTGCAAGCCTATTGCTGAAATGTATGGTCGTAAAACAGAGCATGACCGGACGTAGTAATAGAGACTTAAAAACGTGATAAGGCTCCAAAATCATGTTACTTTTCCGTATTAAATTTCTGTATTTGTGATGTAAAGCTTTTAGACATATTACATAAAAAGCTTTCCTAAGTATACACATTTATAAGTGGGAAGTGGGAGCTTTAGAAGCAAGTAAAAATGAAAAGTGTTAAAAAATCCTTCACGCTCATTGATACTATGGAAATCAAGATTAGAACTTTTTCCTTGTGTATTAAAGCAAATTAATTATCATTAGAGTTCTCTGTTATATAGTGTATAATTTTTTTACGAAACTTATTTTATTAGGGTACAATCTGAATATCAAGGTACGCTAAATTTGTTTATGTTGTACTTTTAAAGGGGTGCTTTTATACAATGTGTATAGGAAACGTTATTTCGAAGTGCAAAGCGATGGTTCGAAGTAACGTATGTTATGCGTATATATTTATAATACTTATTTTAAGTACCACCTGTTAAGTACACTGAATCATTGTAAAGTAATTCGGACAACACCATACTTAGCTGAATTACACATAACGCAATCCACTAATTAGCCGGTACTGAAAGCAAAGGAACAACATTGTTATTTTTTTACAATTAAGTGCATCTATTGGCTATCTATTTTTACGCTTAAAATGAAAAGTTCTGATATGTAGTTTTTCTGTAATAATTTAACAATAAAACTGAATATTTACGAGCTTCTGAAACTTCATTACAAACTATACCTATTAAAAGAGAAGTTGAAAAAAAATACAACTTACAGAATAACTGTCGCAGCTGAAACTATTGTTACATCAAACTTAATACTTTGTTAGTGAGGGTAAGAAGAAATGTATTTTTCTCGAACAACCTACCTACATACTCTTATTATTACAGCATTACAATAAATTTCACAACAATGCACGTTTATCATTAGTATTGACAAATGTTTATTTTGGTTTCATTTTTTCGTTATAACAGGGTAAGGAAGGCATCACAACAACCATTATTAAAAAAACTGCATTTACATTGGATTAAAAAAATCAATATTGTTTGTCACTTTCTCATTAATTTCATTTGTGATATTTACAATATTGTGCATATGTATCGCATTAATAGTTTCTTCCACCAATGTGTGTTTTCAGGATAATAGTAGCGAACTCTAGTGATAAAATAAATGAAATTATAACTTGTTAATACATGCGCCTATGTGGATAAAAACATGTAAACTAATAAAATCTGAAACATGTTGATTCCCGACTGTTAAATGAAGTTCAACATCATCTTTTATAATTACTTACATTATCTACGTTACTGTCATAACTGGTACACTGCTGTCCAAAATCTTAAGGCCGATGAACATAAAAAAAAAAAATGTGCATTTTGCCTTGTTAGACTCAACCACTTATTTGAGTAGAGCTTCGAAAGATGAAAATAAGAAAGGGGAAAATAAAAATAAAAAACTTTCTTAGCATTTAATAGGGAAAATGTGAACACCATGAAATTAGCCTAAATAGTAGCTGGTCAAAAGTTTAAGAGCACACTGAAACGAAGCGTTAATCGGTAAACACGCAAGGAAATTTAGTCATTTGTGTTCATGCATTAGCGTTGTCAACATCTCTCACTGACGTCTTCCGTGTTACATTGAATAAAAACATGGCAAAGATTAAAACGTTGACAGAGTTTGACGTGGCAGAATCGTCCAGCTGCAAAACCAAGGTCTCTCTCAACGTGCCATCGCTGGTGAGATTGGGCGTAGTAAAACTGCTTTTGCAAATTTCTTAAAAGACACTGAGGGACACGGAACGAGAATTTCAAGTGGTCGGTTCAAGAAAATTTCGCCGGCGTTGAGTAGGAGGATTCGAAGGATTGTCCGGCAAGACATTAGCCGATCGTCGAACCAGATTAAGGACCTTACGGGCGCAGAATGCAGCTTAAGAACAAAGACGGCATCTACGAGAGAAAGGCTATAAAACCGTAAACGTCTTCAAAGGTCACGCTTTCTTTCACACCACAAAACAGCTCAGTTAAACGTTTCTGAGAAGCACCAAACATGGGACGTAGAAAAGTGGAAGAAGGTTTTGTTCTCTGATAGTCCAAGTGGCTTCCAACGTTACTGGCATGATAAGGATATCCCACCGGAAACATCTTCTACGCGACACAATGGAGGAGGTTCCATCATGATCTGGGGTGCTTCCTTCTTCCATGGAACAATGGAGCTTCAGGTTATACAGAAGCGTCAAACAGCAGCTGGCTACATTGGCATGTTGGAGAGAGCATCCTTATTGACTGACGGCCCTCGCTTGTGTTGAAATGACTGGATCTTTCAGCAGGACAACGCTGCAATCCACAATGCCTGCAGGACAAAGGACTTTTTCGTGGCGGATAACGTGATTCTTTTGTACTGTCCAGCGTGTTCGCCCGAACTGAACCCCATTGAAAATATTTGAGGGTGGATGGCAAGGGAAGTCTATAGAAATGGATGTCAATTCCAAACAGTGCATAATCTTCGTGAAGCCATCTTCACCACTTGAAATAACATTCCAGCCAGCCTTCTGCAAACACTTATATCGACCATGCCAAAGCGAATATTTGAAGTTATTCGCAATAACGGTCGTGCAATTATCTACTGAGACCTATTGTTGGGCATTTCCTCCTCTGTTTTTAGGACTTATTTTTGGTATGGTCTTAAACTTTTGACCAGCTAGTACTTAGGCTAATTGCATAGAGTTCACATTTTCCCTATTAAATGTTAAAAAAGTTTTTTGTTTTTTATTTTCCCTTTTCTTATTTTCATCTTTCAAAGCTCTACTTAAATTAATGGTTGAGTCTAACAACGCAAAATGCATATTTTTTCTTTATGTTCATTGGCCTAAGATTTTGGCCAGCATTGTATGTTACTAAAAGTGAAGTAAGAAAGCAACTGCTCTCATAAAATAAAGATATATTTGCTCATAATTATATTGATGTAACAAAGTAAAAACTGACAATTTGAGGTTTAAACTTAATTGCCAATATATTCCCTAAAACGGATAATTTCAAGCATTAGTCGTAACAAAACAATAACAAATTTAAAAGAAATAATACAATGCTCCATAAAGAATCTATTATTATGCATGCTATCATCGGAATTGCACTCTACTGTAATGTAGCGACATACGGCGGTGGCCATCTGCAGATAAAATTTCCATGTAAAAAATAAATTCTATGCCATTTAGAAATTAAACACAAGGTTTGATGATTAAAAATATTCTAGTAAGTGTGTGAAAGTACCAATAGCCACTCATCGAGAGCCAACTCATTCTTCATATAAATTAATATTAATATATTTCTTTTTATTATCAGAGAAAGCACACTTCGTATTAGTTTTAAGAATAAAAATAATCTTGCTTAAAGAGTACATGCGATAAATTGATTTATAAATGCAACTATCTTGATCTCTTGAAAAGGTTAAATGATTTTGATTCATATAGATGAAAAGCGATTACAGAAACTAAGATGACTTCGTGAAGATGAATACTTCTTTTATATTAAAATAAATACGCAAGGAACAATGTATTCACTTCATTTACGGCCAGGCTTAACGAGGTGCGCAAGATTCGTAATCTAAGGGTCGCAAGTTCGAATCCCTGTCACACCAACCATGCTTGCCTTTTCAGCTGTGGGGGCGTTATAAAGCCGCGGTCAATTCCAGTATTCGTTGGTGGTATGTTGTAGTGACTATCTGCCTTCCCTTTAGTCTTACACTGCTAAATTAGAGACGGCTAGCGCACATAGCTCTCGTGTAGCTTTCCGTGAAATTCAAACAAACAAAACAAACATTTAATTTACAAGTTATATTGTCCTTAAAGGATTCAACAAAGAAAAAGGTGCTGAAAGTAGTATAACTAATTATACGAGATATAAATTGCTAAGGTATCTGCGAAAACAACTTATAACATTTGTGATTAGTCACGTTGAAAGGTGCAGCAGAAACAAAATGAACTGGACCCCGAAAATGACAGTGTTAACATAAATATAAACAAATAAAAGATTAAACAGCTCTTACACTAAAAATTACATTATGTTTGAGGTAAATATGGTGGACAATAACTGGATTAATTCAATTAAAAATTGCACTTAAAAAAATTAAAACAATTTTAACGATTTAAAACAAAAATGAAGTAGCTTGCTTAAAGGGATTACAAATACCATACTAATGAAAACACATACGAAACTTGTTTTATAATCTCCATGGCCAGATGGTTAGGGCGATATACTCACAGGTTGCAAGTCACGGGTTGAGATTCACGTCCCACCAAACATGCTCGCCCTTTCAGTCGTGGGGAGTTATTAAGTAACGATCAATCCCACTAAACGTTGGTAAAGAGAAGACCAAGAGTTGGCCGTTAGTGGTGAGGACTAGTTGCCTTTCATTTATACATTTGTGACGGCTAGCGTACAGAGCTCTCATGTAGCTTTACGCGAAATTCAGAACAAACAAACCTGATAAACTCATGAATATAAATGTAATGTTTTCAATAGAAATAGTTATTTTTAATTCATTACTGGAAAAAATGTCACACTCGCATTTTCTGTAACATTTTATTGAATATTCAATGAAAGTCAAAAGTGTAATAAACGCTTTAATGAGTTATGTATCATTTGTTTGAATTCATAATCGCCGAAACCCACTCCATGATTATTTGCGCTAGTTGTGTCTAATTTCGTTTGTTGAATCTCTCGAAAAACTACTTGAGGGAAGGGAGCTAGACTTTGTCAATAGCTGCTGAATTTAACTTTTATCTGAGCGAAAACTGGGATTTGACCGTCACCGTTATAAAACACCAAAGAATACAAAGTGCGGAGAGCTTTTTTTTAAGGCCCTCAAATCCGTAGTCTGACACGTTATTCACTGGGCTTTGCTCACCCTAAGAATAAATCTATGTGTATTTATAAGAATTAGCGAATATGAAAAGCAGGAAAATTAATAGCATTAAGATAAAAATTCAAATTAAAAACTGTGAAAAATTTTGTAATTTTTAATGAGTTATTGCAAAGGACAATCTAGGCTAACCGTACTTGAGACTGAAGAAATAAAACACATAAAAGTAGCTAGTCAACATCACTCACCATCAACTGATGAGAATGTAGTCATAATATAACACACCCCCTTCCCACACGGCTGAAAGGACGTGCATATTTGGAAACGTGTTCTGATTCTGCGAGTGTTGTGTGCGTGAGAGAGAGTATTTTCTTATAGCAAAGCCACATCAGGACATCTGTTGTGCCCATCGAAAGAAAGAATTTGAACTCTTGACTTTAGCGTTGTAAATCCGTAGATCTATCGATGTCCCAGTGGGAGACTTTGATTTCGCTAATTGTAACGTATATGTTATTTGTGTTTTTAAAATTACAAAGTTTAATAGAAATTTGTATAAAAAATTCAACTAGGCAAATATGGTATGACATGATTTTATATTATTTCTGTGTAATTAAGTAAGGCTACACAATCACACGTGACCGCAATCGAAAAAAGAACAACTTAAGTATATTTGGAAACATATATATAGTCACGAAATTACGGCAGATCCTCTAAGTAACGCAAAATATGTAATATATTGGTACTGAGTTAATTTTTTACTTTATTTGTGTTTGTTTTTTAGTTTCGCGCAAAACTACACGAGGATTCTCTGCGCTAGCCGTCCCTAATATAGCAGTGTAAGGCTAGAGGAAAGATAGCTAGTCATCACCATCCGACTCTTGGGCTTCTCTTTTATCAACTAATAATAGGATTGACTGTAACATTATAACGTCCCCACGGATGAAAGGGCGAGCATGTTTAGCGCGACGGAAATTCGAACCCTCGACCCTCAGATTACGAGTCGAGTGCCTTAACAACCTGGCCATGCCGGGCCTAATGCATGTAATGTCAGAGCAATTACAGGTCCCTGAAAATTTAAACTATCCCTTTCTGTGCCTCCTCTTTTTTCTTTTTTTTTCGCTCATATGAACCGTATTTGATACTCTGCTAACGTATCGATAACAAAAATGGCGACGTTCTCACAAAGTAGGTATTAGAGGTAACCATAAAATGTCACCCTTTATTTCTTAAGTTTTAAGACATTTGCCAAAGAATAACTGGATTTTAATTTTAAATAATAAATATTTATATAGAAGATAACCTAAATATACTAAGTAAATAGGATATATAACTATAAACATATATTTAAAAGTAATAAGCTAATTTTATGAACTGTTTTATTAATATTGTTTTAATATATAATATAATAAAGCTCGAAGGTTGAAGCAAACTGTAGCATTTTTCGATATTCGAATCATTATATTAATAATTAAAAACTATACATGCCTCTAAGTAAAATGTTAACCAAGTTTTTGACCTCAATTTAAAAAAAAGAATTATAATTACCTAAAAACTAATGTTATGACAAACAAGATGGTTGAGTTCGTTATTTTAAAAACTATTCTGTATTCTCACCGTTTCTTGTGCTCCGATCATGCTCTATCAGACGATCGTGCATCTTGTTAATAATCTTCAGCGTCGTTTTTATTGAAAATATCTTCTCTTTATAAGTATTCGATAACATATCTAGTGTATGACGACGATGGATACCTAGAGCTCATTTCAACAGTGTAAATGTACTGCAATCCATAGACACTGCGTCCGACGACTTGAACGATTTATCTTGGATAAAATGATGTGGTGAATCCATATCCTGTTGGCCTCATTTCCAGACAAAGATCCTTCTTAGTTAAGTTACGTGCTGCTACTTGAGGCATTTAGAGTTATTTTATTGTTGACCTTTTTGTGAGTGAATTTTCACGTGTTATAATATGCCACACTTTGCATAGTCCTAGCACCCTAAGATAATCCATATTCTTCGTTTTTTAATGCCATTAAATAAAAGAGATGGCTCAGTCTTGGATATTTTAAACCCACAATTTGAATATATCTCTGTGATCTAGGTATGTGAACGTTTTGTGGCGGAAAGAGCTACAACATAATCTTCCAAAAAGTAATATATTGGGTTGAGGAATAATTCGTGAGCGTTTTTTCAAGTTAAACAAATATATTCATAAATGAAACGCTTTCGCAAAATATTTCATGTCATTTGGTAGATAATTTTTTGCTCTAATAGATGGTGTGTTTGATTTTCATATGTCTTTAATTTTTGCTTTCATTTTCAGCTCATTAAATGGAATGTCAAGTGGACAAAATCGAGCATTTTCGACACCATCTGTTTTTTGCATTTAATTTCTTGCAATTTCGTTTAGAACAATGCATACTATATACCTAGGTATTACATGAAATAAAGTATCATAATAAATGTTTTGGGTGTAATGTGTTCATGCATTGAAGTATTGTATAGTCTTGCATGTAATGCTTGAATGAAATTATTTAAAAACGCTCACGAATTATTCCTCAACCTAATATTTTCGTTTGATTCACACTACTAACACACCAAACAACAGTGGGCTCTTAAAACGTTCCTCAACCAAATCCGAAGTAACATCATTGTTTGTAAAATGAAGGTTGCGATTGCGAAATATATTTTTCGTTCCAAATATCATTTCACTAAAAATGGACATATTTCATGGTACCTTTACCGAGATAACAAACAAGGATTTGAAAATAAAGGTAATTTTTGTGAAACACTACCGAACTAATTAGAACCACAATAACCCTATATGAACACGGGACTTTTAAACCCCTTGATGCAACTTCGATGGAGTTTTGCGTTTACGACTTAAGTAACTCAAACGTAATCTTATAACTCAATTTTACTGTGTAGAGAATTTATGAAAACGTTATCATAACATGTGGTCTAAGATGGAGCTCGTCATCTTTTCTAGAAAATATCCATGATAGAAACTGTGATATACGTAATATCACATAACTGTGGCCGTCAAAAATTCCAAACGTGGCACATGGGACCTGGAATAGTGTTCTTATAAGGTGCAATTAAACATATTAAAGGTCAAAATATCGCGTGTTATATGCTTAAGCGCAAAAATACTCTATGTTTTACCACAGGTATCGGAAGCCAGTTATTATTATTGTCATAAGCCAACAAATCACTGAGAAGCCAAGTCAAACCACACTAAATTAAAAACATAAAGTACATAACAGGACGTGATACATAGCATGTAATGAAACACGAACGTTCATCAAATCCTTTTGAAAGAAATGTCTAGTTATCACTTCGACTACAAAATATCTAGTTTTGCTTTCGATTTTCAACAATCCACAGTGTTAAAAGTTTCCTGGAATCTTTTTAATACACATTTCTGAAATTTCTAATTTATTTGTTCTCTCCTACAAATACAACATTGTGCTTAAATTTGCTTGCTTTATATGGCCGGACATGGACTAGTGGTTAACGTGGTTGACTGCAGATTAGCGGAGAACATTTAATTCACATTTTTCTGCCGCAAAATATCTCTCCGAACTATTTATTACACAAGATATTTAAAAATATTTTGTTCGATTTACAAAGTTTATTTACAAAGAACCTCAATTGAATTGATATCTGAAAAATATACCGATAAAAAATATATTGTTGGAATCACCGTTGTGGTCTTGTAACCATTTTAGGCCCGTAACGGTTACTGCACATTTTTATATTGTTGGTTGGAAAGAGCTTTTGGCCATCACAGTGAATTCACTGGTTCAAGAGTAGTGATGACTAGCCGCCTTTCCTCTAGTCTTCCACTATTAAATTATGGATGGCTAGAGCAGATAGGCCTCGTGTAACTTTGATCAAACTTCAAAACAAACCATCAAAGTAAAAACAGGATATTGCAGGGTAGATGTGTTCGACAAACATTTTCTAATCGTTCTTTGTTTTATTAAAGGAATTAAACCCCCTAGCTCGAGAGCGATTCTCACACCATAAGGTAATCTCCACCAGCTTGTGGTTTTCACCATATTCTTATTTTAACGTCAGTTCATAAAAAATGAAGTAAAATGCGTTTTATCCAACTATAACACAAGCTTCCTATATCATAGTCACTTGTATCCTATATCATAGTCACTTGTATCCTATATCATAGTCACTTGTATACGTCTTAAACTTTATCGTTCCTATTTTAATGCCCCTCAAAGACTCAGCGGTAAGTTTGAAGACTTCCGATACTAAACATTCGTGTGGGCGAAGGACTGATAGCCCATTGTGTAGCTTTGTACTTACCAAAAACCGAACTAAAGATATTTTAAACTGAAATAAGCAGTTTTCAAACATGATTATGGGTGTCGTACAACAACTCTTCTGTAAATTTTCACGTGATATGGTCTTATACATTGTCACACAGACTAATTATAACATGGCTGTATCTTTACGTAGATAAGACGTGTTGTTGTTTTTCGAGCAAAAGCCACTGGGTTATCTGCTGTGTCCACCGCGAGGAATAGAACTTCGGATTTTAACCTCGTATGTTTGTGGACTTACCGCTGTCCTACCGGGAGACAAGTATATAGGGCTCAAACAATGATTTAATATACCACAATCAAATACACAGTACTCTATAAATATAGCTATGGAGTCACACTAAAATGACAACTCAGTGGGTAATTAACTTTTTTCTGTACTGTTTGTGTGTGCATTTTTCTTATAGCTACTAGAAGACTATTTGTGCTAGTCGTCCCTACTTTTGAAGAGTTAGACTACAGGGAAAACAAATAGACTGAATACCAGCCACCGCCGATGCTTGAGCTGCCCTTTACTAACTAAAAGGGCGATCAAATTTGGTGGCAGGGTGCGACCTCGTGACTTGTATTAAGAATCAGACCACCCCATGCTCGTCTAGGAGATTATACATCTATATTCATTCGTCAAACCAGTCTTTGAAAGAGAAGGAAAAAAAAGAAGCGAATATCATGGTTTCTGTTTATTATGTGGACTCATGTGAGAAGTACTAGAAAATCGATTTTTTTCGAAGGTGTAAAATACCTATTAAACTATGGTCTTTAGCTTTCTGACTCTTTCTAAGTGTTTAGAATCAAATTTCAATTATTAAGTGTAGCATATTAATGTTCAATGTTTTCAAGTAGCAGTCGAAAGCTAAAACCCAACACAGAGAATGACTAAGAGGCATTTATAGTGCAATCCAAAATCAAACTAGATGATGGCTAAAATGTATTAACTGTTCAGTCCAAACCAAATATAGTAAAATGACTAAAACATATTTGCAGTTCAATTTAAAATAAATAAAAAGGATAGAAAAGGGTATTTCCGTGCAATCTGAAACAAAAACACAGGGTGACTAAAATAATTTATTATTTAATCCAAAACAAACACAGATTATAACTAGTAAGCCTTTAGTGCTTTAGCTAAAACATACACAGGGGGATAACTAACAGCCATTTACCGTTATGGCCGAAACAAACGTAAAGGATAAATAATAGGTGTTCTTTTAAAAACAACAACATAGAGGATAACTAATAAGTCTTCACTGTTTTAAACAAAACATACACGGAGGATAACTGGTAGGTAATTTCTTCTATCAAAAAGAAACACAGAAGCTGAAAAATATGCATTCTGTTCTATCAAATACAAGCGCAGATAGCCCTTTACAGTTTTAGTCAAAACAAACACAAAGAATAACTAATAAATATTCTATTCTTTCAATAACAAACATAGAGGATAACTAATAGGTTCGGGTATTTTTGAAGAATGGTTCCTCTTTTCATGAATAACTGTCCACTGTAACCATTTTTCTCCTGATGCAGAAAGGATCACGTTTTAAAGCTATATTTTGCTTCTGAAGATTAATGGATCTTATTTTTAAACTTTTTTTTTCTTATGAAAAAAAGGAAAATTCTATATTAAAAGATTTTGAACCTATTGGGTTGTTTACTGTATTGGTGAATTATATGCCAAGCTTTTTACTCAAGGGTGTTTATTACCTTTTCTTTTCTGAGACGTTAGTGCTTTTGGTATATTTTAGTAAAATTTCATGTGAACTTTATACAATTTATAAACACGCTAGTAAGGTTAATCCATAACCAAATGTGTGGTATACATCTGTATAAACAGATAAATTTATATACAGATAATAAATGTGAACAAACAGACGTATATATATGTATATATAGATTTGTTTGAATGAAAAATTGCATGTTTCTGAAAGTGAAAATAATAAAAAACTCCATTTGTTCTATTTCTTTATTGAGCACTAATTTCTTTAAAATTGTGACGTTAAAGTTAATGATGCATACATTTGGCAAAAACAGACAAGAAATAAAAAATATCTTATCGAAAAGCACAGCCGAGCGTATTAACGTACTTCCGCTATAGTTTATCAGGACATCAATTAAGTATGAAAACAATCGACTATATGCTATGAATTTTAAACACTGCTGCCCATTTAAGTCGAGAGATATCAGTCAACACTAACATTTAATGGTAATTGTTAGCTATAACTAAAATATGCTATAACTACCTGATCATCAACTATAAGTACTCTGTTGTGAAAGTCAACCATATCGGCTGTTTTATGAATTTTTATGCGCGCTGTTACGCCGTAATTTCCCTTTTCTGAATCAATGGAAAATTTAATGTTTTGCTGCTTTTTCCTTTTATAACATTGCAATATATATACTGACATAGTTATAATTCTTTGCTAGATGAGACTACGATTTAAAAGTCCGAAAGCTGTTGTTTGTAACTAAGCACACAATTACACAAAGCTCTGCCTACCACAATTATCGAAATCCAGTTTCTATCAGTGTAAATCCACAGACATACCGCTGTGCTACTAGAGGATAATTCTGAAAATAGACTTATGAGTAATCCTAATATGGAGCGGTAAGTCTACGGATTTACAATGCTAAAATCAGAGGTTCGATTCCCCTCGGTGGGCTCAGCAGATAGCCCAATGTGGTTATATTATAAGAAAACATGCTCTTAATGTGGACTACTGATATTTATAATAGGAGCAACATTGACACAAAAGATTGTTACACAGTATCAGAGTAAAATTAGCAAATTGAAGGCTAGTTGATGTGCTCTTATTAATTAACAATAACAAAAAAATACAGCATCTCCAAAAACAGTATTTGTATGTGTGTTCTGTTTTCTCGCAAGACTATACAACTGGCTATCTGCACTCTGTTCACAATGAGAACTCGAACCCAAAATTGTAGCGTAAATACACCGTTAACCCACTGGGATACATCTCCAATAACACTAGGCTGCATAAAAGGGACAAAAACGTATCACGATTTCTATTGCTTTACACAACTGCTAAGGTCACACTAACGGTCCAGCCACATAACTCAAAAATATATTCATCTGATTTTATACAACGACAACAAAATAAAGTGTCTTATGTGAGTTATTTTTCGGCACTAAGTGGGTAACATGATGAAAGCAGACACACGATGTTGGAAAAAATTGCAATAAACGCAATTTTGCAAACAAATTCTTGTTGTCTTTTGCTATAGGGCGCTATGTATTCTGTTGAGTATCGTAAAGTCATCCTTAAATAAATTTGTGATTAGCTCAATCACACTTCGAGGCGTACATATAATGAATGTATTACACTAAATTACAACCCTCCCTCTTACACAGTGGTAAGAGTATGGACTTCTAACGCTGCAAAGTTGGTTTCGATACCCGTTGAGGGGAGAGCTTACAAAACAGTGAAAACAATTAAAGTTTTATAATCAATGTGAAATAATATTAAAATAATTATAAATGTTTTACTTACGAATTTCTGAAGAAGATACCAAAAAAGCCATTACTATAAGGTAAGCCTTTGAGAATTAATTAACAAATCCATTATACCTTCTTCTCTCATAATTTTCACTTTGTTCAGATTATAGCTTTTCGAGATCCTGGTCTCGGTTTTCACATCGTCCATTTAAAATATATGTGAAGTCTTTCAGAGCACAATTTTAAATGTTTGAATTGAAGTTTATGGAATTAGGTAAATACCTGTATGATGTTCTAAGTATAATCATTAAACACAATAAATGTTCATACAGTTAAAGAAATCATTGAATATTTTGAGAAGTAGTGTATTTGTCAATATTAAATATTTAATTTGAAACAGCTAACTTCATGTTTAATACTTGAAAACTACACAAACAGAAATATTTTGTTTGAGGAAAATATAATTAAGCACATCTTTGAGAGAATTTTAGTTCTATCAGTTTTATCTATTTATATAATACTTTTGAGATGTTTTTCCAGTCCAAATCTTTTTATATTTTCATACATTATGGTATTTGTATTTCCTACTTGAATTTATTTTCACACCTGATTTATCTTATTGAAAAACCGCTCATTCTTACCTTATCTCCTGTTTCTTAACTTTTTTATTTAAGAAATGTTTACAATTGTATCATAAATGTTTCATTTTACCTAAGTCTCGAAAGTGACTAGGCTTTAGACCAGAGGTGGGCAACTCCATAGCCACTGGTCTAATGTGGCCAGCTCGAGTTTAAGGAATCAGCTTTTTCCATCATTTATTTTTTTATCGCAAATTTGGCAATCAGCAACTACACTGTCTCACGTCATCGCTAATGTCGCGCGCTTCATCACTGCCACAGACTCTGCCTATTTTGTAACGTCAGTATGGTTTGGATGTTTGTTATCGAGTGTGCGTTGTTTTGCATGCGCTTGCAAACATATATTTTGTGCAACTTTCAAGTGTTTAAATATATTTTGTTTTTAATCCCATAATATGGATAAGTGGATAATTCGTAAACTAAATAATCCAGATGATGGTGAACACTCAGAAAATAAAGCCATTTTAATTTGTTCTGGCATTACTGCCGAAAATAGAATGGCACGTGACTGGAAAAAGATGAAACGAGAATTTAATGAAAGTTGGGAGTTGAAATTTGCAGTAATTGAAGCAAATAATAAGCCAGTGTGTCTTTTGTGCAACTAAGTTTTTAGGAATAATAAAGTATAAAACCTTAAGCAACACTTTAACAATTTTCACAACGAATTTGATGTAAAATTTCCAGTTGATAGCAAAAATCGTATGAATAAAATTAGCCGTCTGAAAGCACAACTTCATGAACAAAAGGGAGGCATAAAAAGATTTTTATCGTCAATAGAACTAGTTATGTTAGCTAGCTATAAAATAGCTTGGATTCTAGCTAAAAAAATAAACATTTTCTGATGCTGAACTATTAAAAGAGATATTGATTGTGGTCATTGAAACTGTTGGAGAATTATGATTCAAAAATATAAGAAGATATTCTTCAAAAGGTAAATAATTTGCAATTAAGTCGAAAAACAATTGTATGCAGAATGTTAGAGTTAGCGAAAGAGATAGAAAAACAGTTGCTTGAACAACTGAAAGACTGTTTGTATTTTACTTTAGCACTAGATGAGTTAAAAGATGTTAACGACATTGCACAGTTGATATTTTGGTTCGATATTAACTTCAGATCTTCAAGTGAGGAAAGAAATGCTTGGACTTTGTGGATCACGAGATCGAAAATATGGTAGAAAACGTCTTTAAAAAAATTTTTGAAAGGTCAAAAACTAATCTGGTTAAAAAGAAAAAAAACTGGTTTATGTCACAACAGACGGTGCCTCCGTTATGACTGGGGCGAAATTAGAATTTGTTTCTCTTTTGAAGCAGCATATAATTGATAATAATATAAAGTCTATGGTGCCATCTTTCCATTGCATTTTGCATCAGGAAAATTTATGTGCTTAGTTGTGTAAAAGTGATGAATTAAAACATATTGATGGGCATTGTTGTAAAAATTGTGAATTATATTAGAAGTGGAAGCTCTCCCGTCTATCGACAGCTTGTTGACTCTTTGAAGAAAAGCAGTGACTGTACTTTTAATGATCTTACTGATTTTGCAAATGTAAGATGGTTAAGCAGAGGAAAAGTCTTGGAATGATTTACTTCCTTATTTCCTCAAATAAAAGCGTATCTTGTTGAAAAATGTCACATTGAAAATTTCCCTGAAATTGAAACTTTGTCATGGCAGTGTGATTTGCACTTTCTGTGTAACATGATGGCTCACTTGAATAATTTGAATGCGAAGCTTCAGAGAAGAGGTAAAATAATAAGCAAGGAATCACAGTCTACTCATAAATTTCAATTAAAGCTAAACCTCCATGCGGAACAATGACAAAATAATGAATTGACACATTTTACAAAGTTGAATAGTTTTCTAGAAAATAATAAGGACTATGATTTCTCTGATGCTAAATATGACCTCTGTGTAAACTGGATCAAAAGCCTATCTCAAAAATTTGAATTACGTTTCTCGGAATTCAAAAATTTGAAATTGATATTTGAATTTTTGCATGATCCATTTCAATTTAACTTAGGAAATTTCAGCAAGAAAATTACATCTTTTTTTGTCTTTGGATAAGCGTGGATTTGTAGATGAGATGTTTACCCTGCAAAGTTTAGAACACATAAAAGGTAAACAAAATGTTCTATCAGAGAAATGTGGTTCACTCTTCTAATAAATGAGAGTCTTCCAAATTTAAAGATAGCAATTTCAAAATTATTTTCCATGTTTGAATCCACGTGAGTGTGTAAGTCAACATTTTCTACACTAGATTTTTTCAAGTCTAGATACAGATCTCGGCTTACTGACATAAATTTAGAGGCATGGCTAAGATGCTCACTGAGCATAGATATTCAGCTAAATTTCACAAAACTTGTTGATGAAATCCCCCTTCAATTTTCAAAGGGAAGGTTAGTTGAAATGCAATTATTTTGAGTAAACTAACATTTTTCAATTTTTTTTTTAATAGTGTGGCCAACGTTGTTTTGTTAGCCACAGTTGTGGCCACTATGAGAAATAAGTTGCCCACCCCTGCTCTAGACCTACCCTTCTCATAGTTTTTCTTAGTGCTAAGTCTCGAGAGTAACTGGGTTTTACGCTTATCCTTCTCATAGCGTTTTTAAGAAGCTTTAAGAGCTATCTCTCGACATTTCCTGGATTTTGCTTACGTCTTTGTTATAGTGTTTTATTCTGAAAACAATTTCATTAGCTGGACTAATGGTTAAGACTTGTTTCGCATATTCAACGTTACTGTTTCTAATTGTAACCCTATTTTTCAGTAATTCTCTCTTCCCTGGGGCAAAGGTTTTTCAAGGTTATTATCATGAAATTATCTCCTCTTCTTTTGTTTTTTTCCCTTTCAAGACATATTTTAAAAATCGCATTATTTCAAGTAAAACCCTAGATGTCCAACACAGAACCCTTGGGTCAGTTGTATGAAACTGAAAACTTCAATTACAAAAGTTAGATAATAAGCAATCGTTCATCCTCACGCGGTACGAAGAGGAGTTGCTCTTTGACAACTCATGGAACGTGCTCGTGATAATATAATATGGCTACTAGTGTATTTTTAGCTTTTAGTAATATTGCAAAATGGTTAATGTTAATACTTGTTATTACCAAGGTTATAAGTAAATTAAGAAAAAGGGGTTTAGCCAAGTTAGCGTAATTCAATCATATGCATCTAAATTTGTATAAGGAAACTGCAGGTTAGACATATTCCTTTCCAACAACATTAGTAAATCAGTCAGTCAAATAGTCACATTGACTAGTTTGTGGTTTTATAAAATTTTTATTTTGGTGGATGTTACTTCACATTTGATTTCTTTGCTACTCAACAGTGGTGTATAAAGTCCTTTTAAAGCTTAGTTTACATGCCGTTTGTAGTGGTTTGGTTTATTTTGAATTTCGCGCAAAGCTACACCAGGGCTATCTGCGCTAGCCATCCATAATTTAGCAGTGTAAGACTAGAGGCAAGGCAGCTAGTCATCACCATCCACTGCCAACTCTTGGACTACTCATTTTCCAACGAATAGTGGTATCGATCATCACATTATAAGGCCCATACGGCTTAAAGGGCGAACATGTTTTTGTTGCGACAGGGATTCAAACACACGACCCTCGGATTATGAGTCGAGTGCCTTACCCACCTGACCACACCGGGACCGTTTGTAGTGAGTTTGGGATGTTAATTTGTGTTGCGCATCTGGCCCATTCCTATTTAAAGTACCAGTGTACTTATGATAATATTTTACTGGAAAATAGTTACAGCCCATTATATTGTAATGTTTCATTTTACCTTAAAACTTAAAATTCTAGTTTTACTAATTCCAATGTTAAATAGCAATATATATATTTATATATAAAAGTAAATACACACAGACATAATTTTACAGCTAACAGTTCTGGGGTGTAGTTTTGGGTGTTTATTTAACTAGAGCTACCATTTGGATCTGAAACATCAATAGAATTTTGTTTCATCATAAATGTGTAATATTATTTAATAGGATTTCATGTTTTATTTTAGAATGAAACTGAAGCGCTTGAGCTATGCAAGAGAGCCTATAGCAACACATAAATACACCCACACATTCAATTATTAACGTATTAGTAATGTGTAGTAACAGAAATAAGTTAACTGCAAAATAGCATATTATTTTGAAAGTTATTCTAACTCACTTTACGAATATTATTAAATAAGTATTCAATTAAAGAGAAATCAGCTCGCTAGCCGTCACTAATTTAGCAGTGTAAGGCTAGAGGGAAGGCAGCTAGTCACCACCACCCACCGCCAACTCTTGGGCTATTCTTTTACCAATTTACCAACGAATAGGGGGATTGACCGTCACATTATAAAGCCCTCACGGCTGAAATGGCGAGCATGTTTGGTGCAACAGGGATTCGAACCCGCGACCCTCAAATTACGAGTCAATCGCTTTAATCCACCTGGCCATGCCGGGCCTGTTGTACAAAATGTCCATTAAAAATATACATATGTAAATCTGCATTTTGTTTATATCCGCTGAAATAAGTACGCATTTAGAAAGTGAGGTGCACGTGCATTTTCTGGACAGACAAAAACTGAGTGTTATTAAAATATATTATTTTAATGCGAATAGTTCACCACTATATTCTATCAATGTTACAACAGCAGTTGTAAAATGATCAAAATCCAAGCGGTAGCTTACACTTTTTCGTCGTCAATAAAGACAAATGGAACCGAAATTATGCGTGTTTTTATAGCACAGCCACATCCGGCTATCTACTACGTCCACCAAGATGAATCGAACGTCTAATTTGAACGTTGTAAATCCGAGGACTTACCTGTGGCTCACTGTGTCAGCGTCCTTTTTTTCACGACGTCGTATACTTACTATATTTCATGTATCGTTATTAACAAAAGGAAACTCTTTGATCTTTGTGTTAACATGATTCAGGCAATTTGAAACCGTCTTTGTCTCATACTTCATTTACCAGGAAAGTCCTGAAACTTTGATTTTTTGCAACCGCTTGTTAACAATCAACGATTTACAGAGAAAAATTTAGTTTGTTGTTATTGTGTGAAGCGAAACAAAGTCTAATATGTACGATAACAGGCACTAATCAAGCAATGTATATTCTTAAATTCTAAGTTGATTTTATCATTTCTTATATAATTAAGATGTTGAATAATTAGAATCAAGTCCCTACATTTATACATATATATCTGTATTAACCATCAGAATGCACAGATACATTTGATCATTTATAAAGTCACGGATAAAGAGACTATGATCTTGATTAATACAAAAATGTATCATCCTAACTTATCTTCGATGTTAAGGGAAAAATTAGCCACACCGAAAAGTAGAATCGTGGCTTAACCTCTTTCATTAATGTCAGGAAAAAATACGTTTATTATTACTGGCATCACATGTTGGCATATTGTTTGTTTGTTTTTTCAGAGCAAAGCCACATGAGGCTATCTGCGGAGCCCACCGATGGGAATCGAACGCCTGATTTTAACGTTGTAAATCCGTAGACTTACCGCTGTACTAGCGAGGGACTTTACATATTGTAATTTTATTATATTGTATTTAACCTATTTAACCTAAAATTGATTTGATTCTTTGTACTATTCAATCAAACTTGGATTTAACTGAATTAAGATAGGAAAAATCTTGTTATTAGTGCCGACAAATCCTCAGTCAAATACCCTGAAAATACAACATGTGACGATTTAAATTACACTGATTATGTCTTTTTTCTAAATTAACACTTTTTGTCAAAAAATCTACCAGGAACTTTTAACAGCTTCGTCATAACTCGCAGCATCTCCAATTCTAACAGGACTGTTCCACCTATCGAGCCCTACATGTTAATTTACTCCTATATCTCATTAAGTTTATTTTTCTTTTCTAAAATGATAAAAAATCAAAATAAATGCACACCTCTTCCTTGCTTAAACAGAATAATTAATTTATACAGTAAAATATTATTTTAAACGGCTACTGTTTTATGTTTATAAGCATCTATCCACGTACGGAAGTTTTTAAGTCTTCTTACTTCTCTGATCGTCAAGACATAATAATGTAAATACCACTTTACTGATAATCATTTTTATACTATAATTTCTTTAGATGATAAATTAATAATAAAATATCTTTTGACATTTTCTTCGAGACACTTATGTTTTTTACAAACAACGTACCTAGGTAAAGAATGATTTATGAAGATGGGCCCAGCTGTTCACCGTAGAGAATAGCTTACAGTAACAACCCATAAATCTTTCTCTAGTGCTCAGTGTGTCCAAACATTGCTAAATATAACTAAATCTTTTAAAATAATCACTCTGTTAGAAATTGCTGACAGCCGTGATGTTGGTGAATGGTCAATACATCTCCATCCTTTTGCCATCTGTTTTCTGAGAACGTACAAGTGAAACAACCCAAACAAGAGTCTTACTTTCCATGATTATATACATATGGCTCTTTATAAAGAACAACAGTCTACAAATAAGGAACTAAAATCTCGTATTTTATAAAAAAATTTATTTGTTTTTGAATTTCGCACAAAGCTACTCGAGGGCTATCTGTGCTAGCCGTCCCTAATTTAGCAGTGTAAGACTAGAGGGAAGGCAGTTAGTCATCACCACCCACCGCCAACACTTGGGCAACTCTTTTAACAACAAATAGTTGGATTGACCGTCACATTATAACGCCCCCACGGCTGAAAGGGCGAGCATATTTGGTGCGACGGGGATGCGAAGCCACGACGCTCAGATTACGAGTGGCATGCCTTAACACGCTTGGCCATGCCGGGCCTTTATTAATAAAAAATAAATAAAATAAAAAAATATATATATATATACAATACCACTATATATTATTGCGATGAATTCTTATCAGAATCTTAAACTGATTATCAAATATCTGATAAATTGTTATCAATGCCTTTTATTTTAAAATATCGGTATACTGTAAAAGAATGATAAAGAAGGAAGTATTATTATAAGTGAGGCAAATTTATCTAGTCGTACAATGTTTGTTTTAGGACATCTTTCCAGAGATACTGACAAACTTATGGTAATTAATTAAACATGCATAATAAAAAAAGATGAATAATTATATATATAAATTAAGTTGAAACTGATGCTTTATCTACTGAGTATGGCGTTGAATTCAGTGCATTTGTAATGTATAATGTAGTACTCTGTCTAACACTTGTTTCATGAAGACTATTTTAATCTTAATAATAATTTCGTATTAGAAAATCTTCTTGCTGTTACCAAGAATTACATTTGGTAGAGTCAAAATAGGAGTTTACAATTTGAGTACATGATGTATACAGTATTTCCAGCCTTGTTTCATTACTTATTTACAATCCCTATTTGAAGTTTAAAAAATTAACAATTATTTATTTATTTTGTTTGCTATTTTTTACGCTGAACTATGGGGAAAGGATGACTTGATATGATATATCATTGTATTGATTGTAATGATAATAACAACAAGCAACAAGCTGATACGGTCTATGATGATTTACTGTAGTTACTAAATATTTGAACTTATTAGATCGAGATGTAAATTGTCAAACTGGAGCTGGAAATTTGTTTGGGAACACAGTGAACATTTATATCAAGTCATCCCGTGAGTAATGTCCGAAACTTTAATACAGAAAGTGCATCACCATTTCTGTCTTTGTAGAAGGCTTTAATGACTAAAACATCTAGTAGGATGTGTATAAAAATGTTCAGACAAATAAAAGAAGTTAACCCAACTCCACTTCCTCAGATCATTAATTAAATAAACCCTTATGAAGATGGATGTGTCTGAGGAGCACATTAGGCATATAATGCTTTATGAGTTTTAAAAAAGCAATAGTGCAGTAGAAACTACACGAGACATTCAAGGTGTTTATGGTGCAGGGTCTCGTAATGAAAGAAAATGTCGAAAGTGGTTTCAAAAGTTCATATCAGGTGAGTACAGCTTAAGTGATGCGCCACGTTCAGGTCGTCCGATTGAGTTTGATGATGACTTGCTGCTGGCTGCATTTGATTAATATTGTGATGTAACAGTTGAATAACTAGCACAGAAACTTAATTCAACCCATTAAACAGTTCACCGTTATCTGTAACAGCTTGGAATGGTGTGAAAACTTGGATAATTGGTCCCCCATTATTTGACATAAGCCAAATTTAGAAAAAGAGTAGACAACTGCACTTTTCTGCACTCTTGTGAACGTAACTCATCTTTTTTGCACAAGTTAGTGACTGGAGATGAAAAATGGATAGGTTAAGTGCCACAGAGAATGGTTGAGTGCAGGTAAACTGGCTAAAGCACAATCCCCAAAATGGACCTCCATCCTAGGAAAGTGTTGTTAAGCGTTTAGTGGAATATTGTTGGTGTGATCTACTTTGAGTTGCTGCCACTCAATGTAATGATTACATCAGACTTCTATTGCAACAGTAAGAGCACTTGAATGTTGCATTGAAAGTAAGGAGGCCTGCTTTGATCAATCAAAGGTGTTGTGTTACACCAGGACAATGAATGACTCAATACAGCAAGGATCACATCTGCAACGATTGAAGAGCTAGACCGAGAAAAACTTCTACATCCTTCAGACCTTGCCCCAATATATTATCATCTATTCCGAAGTTTGCAGAACTATCTTGATGGAAAAGAGCTTGGAACACATGAAGATGTCAACACTACCCTCTCTACATTCTTTTCCTCGAAACCCCAATAACTGTATAGAAGTGGCATTCAGAAGCTTGTGAATCGTTGGCAGGAAGTAATTAATAATAATGGAACATGCATTATTGATTAAATAACATTAAAAGCGTTTGAAATCCTTACTCTTTTTCTGAACCTAACATTGGATATTACTTAAGGGATGACCTGATAGTTTCTGTGTAACTACATTTTCTCTGTGTGTAATGCATAGCAATGGATAAACACATGTATAAACTAAGACACAACCCTCCATGGGTAAGTATAAAATTTTACGAGTTGAAAAGTAGCCTTTTCAAATAAAACATACACGTCTAAAGCATCATTATAAATAAACATTCTTGTGTTTTAAAGTAATCGCTCTATAAATGTGTGTACTAAAATTTAATATTGTATGTCTTGATGTTTTACTTTTTCACTGCATGCATAATACGAGTTACAGTCATTTAATATTCATTAATTATTTACCGTTAATGCCTGTTTCACCCTGTAATTTAGCTTTTTAAAGGAACGTCAGATATTTGTGAAAAGGGTAACTTTAAAGGGTAATTACAACATCGTTTACACTAGAATTGTGTAAAATATAAAAAAAAACGCACTGACTTTTCATTATCCTCTACGATCTTCGCAGCACCTTATTTAGTATTATACAAAATGTTTGGGCACAATATACCAAGTCGTTTTTGTTGTAGGTTGACAAAAAAAAAAATAATAATAATAATTACAAACGGGCCGTTTTGAGTGGACTTCCTTTTCCTTGTACGTTTAACATTTTTAAATGTGTGTAGCTTTAGTAGTTAATAGTTAAGGTCGTAAATGTTATTTGAACTGAAGTTTTACCGTTTGAGATACTTTTTGTCCGAACGTTTTATTAGTGTTTTGTGCAATTCCTTATGTTGTCTGTTACGAACCACTATCGTGATTCGTGATACTGATGAAAAGAGGTTATAACATACTTCTCTACTGTTTCTTGTGTAATATCTATAATTGATTAAAAGTGCTCTACTTGTTATCTTTTAGTGTCTCTATTGATGAAAACAGATGTGTACAGAGTTCTCTGTTGATTTTTTGACCATGTAAATGGAGACAGATGAATTCAGCGGGCTTTACCGATTTCCTTGTAATGACCACGTTAATGGAAATATATTAGTACGTATTAGTATACTGATTCTCTTCTAGTAACTATGACTCGTGAATTATGAATAACTTCTTAACACCAATTTATATATACATTTATTTACAAAAGACGCGTTAATTAGTTTATGTTGAACCTACCGTGGGCATCGATTAAAGTTATGTTAAATCAGTATATAATATTCAAAAAAATACACCATGCGAATCCTTTATTGGAAGTAAGAATAGTTTTATAATACAATACTAGAACCAAGGCTAATTCTAAACTTGTTTACTTTAAAGAACTGGTTGATGAGTAAAGTCTACACGTTGAAGAATTTGGATAAAAAATAATAATCAAAATCTCCCACTCGTAAGTATTATAGTTGAAGGAAATGTTCGTGTTATCTTTTTTATTCTCTATTGAGTTAGACACTCGTATACTTTTTTCAATATCACTAGCTATTTTTTAAACACATAAATCGTATCTCGACTGATATACCACGAGTAGCTTTAACCTTTGTATTTCTAATATGGAAAATAATTCATTTTTTAACATTTAATTGAATACCACTTGTAAATGGAGAGACAAATTATCATTCCTATTTTATCAATGATAGGTATTGAGTCATTCTAAGAAAGACTGAATTTTTTTTTATTAGTAAATGGTTTATTATAAGTGCAGTATATAATGGCGGAACACTATAATGACATTTATTACACGAAGAGTGAGAAATGAAGGATAAAAGTAGCGATTAAAAGATATGTTACTGTATTTATAGGGTTTATTTAAGAAGACTCATGTAATGCCCAAGCATGTTATATCTGTGTTCTCCTGTCTAATTTTAACACGTCATCACCACATATAAGTCCTTAGCTGGGCGTTTCCTTGCAGATAAGGTCTGTTCTCTCATTACCGCATTGGTCTGATTGTCGTGCTGAAGCAACCAATTAGCTCGTAAATCAGTCAGTCAAGGAAATACCTACTTTTTAACAGCTCGCTTTCAACTTCTGTGGTTTCTGTTTTATGTACCTATGGACCCTAGGTTTATCGATGGCGTCAGCTATTCACGCTGCCTTTAATAAGGATTTCAAACATTACGATGAGCGTGATGGCTACATAAAGAAAACCAAAGATAGCGGCTTAGGAATTATACTACACTGCTCTGAAACATCTTTTTGGTCTGAACACAACCGCTTCTTTCACAGAAACTCAACAAAACTCAAGCTATTTTTGTTTAACAATTTTACACAATTTGAAGCCATCGACTAGATTTTTGGTCATATCAATATATCCTGAAAATAACTATTGCATTTGAAAGTAAGACCTGGAACTGAACTATGTGATTAGACATATAGTTTAGAACGTATTTACTTGGACCAACAGTCTGTAGCTTATAGACATAAACCAAGTCACCAAATAATTATTATGGTCTGTAACCACACATCATAGAATCAATAAATAGAACATTGAGTATTATATATCGTAAAATAGTCATGCATTACTGGTTCTTAAGACAAACACTATTAGTTTCTATTATGTTCTGGACATTGTTGTATAACACAATGTTCCGAAAGATTAGATTACTATAGACAATGTACACATTATTGTTTACTGTTATTATAAAGTTAGATAAGGCTGAATAAATAAACAGACACGTTATAATTCACAGCTATACTCAAAAGATAAACTGTTTACTCAATAAAAATCCACACTACTATATATATAAATATATATTATCTCGAAGACTCACCTATTATTGAATTAACACATATTATTCGTTTTCTATTGTTCAACAAATGTTGTTGGTTTTACCGCAGAGATGTCTATGTTATTTCTACTGCGGGTAATCGAATCCGGAATTCACGATGACGATAAACCCATTTGAAGTAAAAATGTGTTTTTAATACGGCTAGTATGGGTATTAACACTTTAATTAAAATAAAGTACAGAACAACGTTTCGACCTTTTTATGTCATCTTCTGGTTAACCATGGTTAACAATAGTGTAATGTAAGTAAGATTATTGGGCGCTGTTAAAGATGGAAGGTGCATGGTTAAACAAATCTTTATACAACGTTACTTTTACCTGTTAAAACTTTTTATCATGAAAATAACATCTACAGTTATTATTTATAATTTTGAATTATTCACATGCTATCCAGTACCCAAAACTCAACTAAGTAGCACGCGGTTGATTTTTTGTTCTAACTTATTAGTTTTGTGACGTTACAAATTGACAACAAGAATATATTAGCTTGAACTGAGAGAAAAGTAAGCTTTAGCGCCACCTTATGACGATACTTTGATTATAAAACAGAGAATATCCCTAATTTTGGAACAATTACGTGTAGCAATCTTGGGTTAAGTATAAACTAATTAAAATTTGTTTTTACTTAATATAAAAACAAAAATAAAACATTGCGTATGAACCTGAATATTATTAAATTAAGACGTTTGAGATTTTTGTGAAGTACTTGGTCTATTAAAAGTAACAGTATGTAAACAACGAAACATACTATGTTTGGAATTATAAGCTATGCCTATCTATTGAAATCAACTAAATAAATTGTTATTATTTAATAAAAGGAAGAAAAAATATGCTAAAATACAAATTATCTTAAATTAAATACACTTATCACAGACGTTTCAGTACTTAAGTAATTGTGAACTGTAGAAACGTATATTAACTATCTTAACGAAGAAGTGTATTTACTTAAGCAAATTTATAATTCTCATAGGATATGACGAATATAGTGTGGCTGGAGTACTGTTATTATACATGATTCTAATTTTTGGTAATTCCCAATATAATAAACCTAATACTTATGTCTTATGACAAGTAGAATTATCGTCATGATTTCGTCGGCTTTTAAAAAATGTTCATTCTATAACAAATGTGTAGGAATAATTGATAAAAAACAACAAATTACTTTTTGACTGTTTCAGGTTGGTTACTTAAATTAGTGTTATGTTTTAAGCCTTCAATAATTGATCTAGTACCGGTTTTAGAAGTTATTTATACTTAAAATGATAATTTTTGTTAAACTATTTTCTCATCAATTAATAATTACTTTAAATATTAGAAGAAACAATTCCAGTTAAGGAATATAAAATATTCATATACATTTTTCTTAAGTAGATTTTACAGTTTGAAATTTAAATATTCACGTAATAAGCGATACACATTAAACTAATTAAAGATATAAGCACCATTTTACAAGAATTTTATTAAATTTATCTTAAGTTCATAAAAGTATTATTGCATTGTGTTAAAAATATATACAGATAATGTTTTAAATACGTCATTTAAAAAAAAAAAATTGATTGTTTGTTTAATACGTGTAACCAAATATCATTTTTTGGAGCTGTTTTTAGTACGGACTTATTAGATATTCCAGTGACGATTTTAAATTTAAGAAAAATGCTCGAAAAAACGTTATTCAAATCTATTACTCTTCTACCACAAGCTAATTTTCCAGGTAGCCTCTCGAAACCGTACTGTAAGAAATCCTTTTCATGCGTCACTCATGGAAGAAAAATTGCTTTGAAATGCTACTTTACTCAAATGTGGATTGAAATCCGCAGAATTCGAGCAAAAGGTTTGTGTTACAAATATGTGCTGTCACACTGAATGTTTCATCACATTTATTAGAGCTGAAGAGCTTTTTCGCTTCGCCAGTTTAAGCATCTTTCTTCAGCGTTATATTGCTACATTGTATGGTCACTATTGCCTGAGCTGTGTATGTATAAATTCATCTCAGACGTATGCTTAAGATTTTACTCAAATTAAGTGTGAAGGGAGTTTATGCAAAATAGTTTACATTGAATGAAAAACGGAATTCTTTTCCAATTTCTTCAAACGGCAAATATATAGAAACAAACTTTCTTGTATTCCTTTAACGATCGAATTATATTTGCGTAAATAACACCTGATTGTTTGTTTTCAGATATTAGCGTAAAGTTGCTCAAGTCATCGCTAATTTTGAACTGACAGACTAGAGGGGAGAGAGCTAATCAACAGCAACGCTTGGGCTTCTCTTGTGATTTGAATCTAATCTCATGTAATGCACTCACGCTCTCAAAGTGCAAAGTGTGACTTTTTGTTGATATGGTTGCGGTAACCTGGACGTTTAGGTCCACAGTCCGGCATGCTAGCCACAGGATTAGGTTTGGCTGATGATATCATTGCATGAAAATATTCAAACGACGAATTATGGAAACTAAAATAGTAAAGCAAAAACATACATTAGTTTGTAATATTGCTAAATATTTAGACACGAAACGCTTCACAAAGTACATATAAATTTATAAGCAAATATATTAATGCTCAAATACAAACAGTTCGTACTTTCTTTCTCGGTAATATAAATGCAGCATGACAACTCATGCGTATTGACGCTCGAATAAATAGTACATTTTACCTTTTATGTTGCAGGTTCAGAGTTATTAGATTATACTAATATATAGCGGAAGTAATACGTAAAATGATTAGGAAGGTATCATTGACAAGTTTTGTTACTTCAGAGTTTTAGTAACTAAATAACTGGTTGAGATAACAGTTTTAGTAACTAAATAACTGGTTGAGATAACAGTTTTTAGTAACTAAATAACTGGTTGAGATAACAGTTTTTAGTAACTAAATAACTGGTTGAGATAACAGTTTAAGTAAGATTTATATTAAATATTTCTCTTTCCGTTACTGCTTCTGAAAATGCGTCTACAAACATCCGATGCTTTTCAAAATCTGAATACACATCAATATTGCTGATATAAGCCACTCAAAATGAAAGGCAAGTAACGTCCTGAGTATACTACACGAAATTTGAAATTGACAATATTAAATTTGTAAAATAACTTTAAATTTAAAAGCAGATTCTTTCTTCTAACAATTTAAATAATATTAAATTCCTTCGAACAGCCGTCACGCACGCACGCACACACACACGCATATATATTAATAAAGGAACGTTTTAATACAAAAAAATACAAAGAAATAAATAACGATGGTTAGAGAGTATCATAATCGAATAACTGTGACATTCATGGACTAAACATTCAAATTAAAAATACTCCCTTAATATAAATGTATTTAGTACATTTGGTTAAAACTAAAGGAGATGAAAGATATTAACTACTCTTAGCGAAACGTCATGCACAAATGCTATTATCATTTAACGTCTAGAGCTATTGTTGTTTATCAGCATAAAGCTACACAAAGGGTTATCTGTGCTTTGCACAACACGGGTATAGAAACACGATTTATAAAGGTATAAGTTCGCAGACATACCACTGAGCCACAGGGGTTCACGTATAGAGTTAGCGGATGTTTAGTGTTTGCCATTCTTATATACTACTTACACACTAGCTAAAGTAAGAGTCTTTCTCGGAAGTAGTCTGATATTTTAAGTGTAAAGAGTTACATTACATAAAGAAAAGTCTGTAAAAACATCCAGTAATAGAATAATATGACAATATCACAGCAAAAATCGTAAATGCAATTGCAAGCCAATTTGAAGCGCTGAACCTAAAGGTTTAGGCTAAAGGAAATATTTTAATTATTAACAAAACAAATTATATCTTCTTTCATATAAACGAAGGGACTTAAGAAAATGGTAATATATCAAAAACATTGTAATTTTAATTGCAGAAAAAAAAAAAAAGGAATGATGCACGTTCAAAATGTGAAATGGTTGTTTCATTTTCAGGAGCTTTTAAATTATCAAAATATTGACAAATAGCCAACTTAACGAATTTTTGTGCCATACCACTATTCTCCCAGATCTCAAGGAATAAAGAATTCAATAACATAATAATGTCAACAGTGTCATGTTAATATCTTAGTAGTTTCATTGTTCTATGATAAATTACTCAGGCATGGGCCACAGGAATATATATACATCTGGTACACAACTACATGAAGGTCTTATTCAGAGCTGTAGGTCTGTTTTATTGGAGAAAAATAGAAATGGTATGCTCTATTAGTATCAGACATGTCATCTCTTCAGGCAGTATTTTTAACGTTATTTTTTATTTTATCAAATAATACTCAGTGTTAAACATACATGTTTAACTGAATCTCTTTTTCCACTTATTATCATTCATTTAAAAAATCTAATAACACTTATTACAATGCCAAAACTTTATTACATTTTGGTGTCACGACTAAAATGAGGTTAAGATCAAGCGTGTGTCAAATTATGTAACTAGAAGTGGCTTCTACTGCATATTGCCTTTGCTTCCTTAGTTTTCTGTTCTTATTCGATTACATTGTTGTTTTGAATTAAGCACAAAGCTACACAATGGGCTATCTGTGCTCTGCCCACCACAGGTATCGAAACCCGGTTTTTAGCGTTCTAAGTCCGCAGACATATCGCTGAGCCACTGGGGGGCTGTTTGATCACAAGTAACAAGAAAACACTACGCCACTGAAATCTGATGAAGACATGAATGGAATTGAGCTAAGAATAGAGAACTTAAGTTTGTTTTGTTTATTTGTTGTTAAACACAAAGTTACAAAATTTTGTTTTAAATTTCGTGCAAAGATACACTAGGGATACCTGAACTTACCATTCCTAATTTACCAGTGTAAGATTAAAGGTAAGACAACTACTGATCACCACTCACAGCCAACTCTTTGGTTACTTTTTTTACCAGGAAATAGTGGGATTGACCGTCATATTATATCACCCCCAAGGCGGAAAGAGCGAGCATTTTTGGTAGAAAAAAGAATTCAAACTCACAATACAAAACAAAATAGCTATTTATGCTCAACCAACCAAGTGGGAGACAATGAAAAACAATAATGAACCTTATCTTGGATATGGAGTACAGCCCTGCACTCAATCAAGAACTCCACTTCTTGATTCTCAAATCTTCAGCTGAGAGCTCTAATATACAACCTGTGACATCTCAAATTCACGATAACCAGCTTGTTTTTTCTGATATAGGAGACAAAACTATGTGATTGAACACAAGCATGAAAAGCTAGAATGCACTGAAACCCAGAGGAGATCTCTATAGAGCATCATTGATCTCACACACTAGCGAGCCTTTTCCTCATCACTGAGTTAAAGCGTCTATCGTAAGTAGAGAAGAAATGGTTAGCAGATGCATTCTTTTGCTAATATAATTTTACTCCTAGATGGAGTGGAAAATAAAACATTTGAAAGCGACTGCTCTAGATGGTATTTTCACTCATATGGCTTGCCATCAGATGATATTTTAAATCATCAAAATGTCATACCCCTAACTGAGATAATATATATGCCTGCTCAGAGAGTGCAACATGGAACTGGATTAATACAGTGTGTTTATGTGTTTTCTCATAGCAAAGCCACATCTGCCTGTCTGCTGAGCCCATCGAGAGGAATCGAACCCCTAATTTTAGCGTTGTAAATCCATAGACATACCGCTGTACTAGCAGGGAGCGGATCAATACAATCAAATAAATAACTGGTGTAATCATAGTATGTAACCCTGGACCTCTATTTCTTTATTGACACTTGCCCATTCAGTGTTACCCAACCAAAGGGAAAGTGTAGGGTAATAGAATTACTACTTATTTCAGGAGTGAAAAGCAAAGTAAAACAAGTAAATCTGTTATCATTCAAGATAGTAATGATACTAATTTGAACAGATTTTTGAGAAAATTCGAATGCGCAGTTCAGTTGTGTGGAATGTTTGAACACCAAACAAAGCTATATAGTACTTGTTTCTAGTCAAGGAAAGCTTGACTTTGGACACTATGGAATACCTGAATAATAACCATTTTGGAAACTAGCATATGCAATTAGGTTTTCTGAATTAAAGGCAAGGCCACGAGGAATGTCAAAAAATGTAACAGATTTTGTTCACGATTTATCCCATTTGCAAGGCAATAACTGTCAATGCATGGCTGTGAGAATTAGTTGTCATGTGATACACGAGTAAATGTAAAATGCACAGATAAAATAAACTCATATGTTCCTGATGAGGCTAGAGCAGTAGTTGGATCAAGAAGGTGAGAGGAAAGTCAGATAGAAATAAGAACAAAATTTATAGTAAATTTAATCCAGTTGTTAATGATGAGAGGTTGCAAGTTCTTACGTCTGAGATGTTATAGATTATACTGAATAACTAGAATGTTCAGAAGAATGACCACGAGGACATTATTAAACACCTGTAGCATTACAATGGTTGGGAATGAGCGACATATTGTAGCCATTTGGATGGCTTCATAGCTACAGGACACAGTCATCAATGGCTAAGGAAACCGAAATGGCAGTACTCAGATTCCATGGCGATGCTGTGGGAGAGGTCATCGGTTATTCACTAGGGCAAGCTTGCTAGGATGGCTATGAAGTAAAAATGTTATTGCAAATTTTACTTTTAGAGCTGCTGAGTAGAATTACATAATAAACATACTCTGAATGAAGTATTTGGTGAAAGCTACTTGATTAAATTATATAAGACGTGGTGGAAAATAGTAATTATGTGAGGAACTAAAGTAATGGCAATGAATGAAATATGGACGAAAATTCGTATTAGACGAAATGAGTAGTTTTATTTATATTAAAATAATTTTTGACAATGAGCACTCATAACTGTAAAATAGAATGTGACTTCGGTCAAAATCAACTTCTTACATTGTTAGCAGTGCTAGAAGGTTCCATCCTCACATAACAGCATCAAAGCATACCTGATTTAATTATGATGGAAGAAAGCTTGAATACTGTGACACGTAATGAATTTGACTGATTATAACTGAGTAGGCACCTGCCATATACTGCTGTGGAAAACTCATTGACCGCAACTCAGCATAGTTCTTCTGATTGTAGTTTTATTGTAAAGAAAAGTTAACAACATGGACACAAAAATTGATGAATAAGTTGCACATTGGCCAAATTGTATGTATTTTTATCTTTGGAAGATGGCATTTTGAGTTAGTATTCTTTATTATATGGCAAAGCTGAGAAGAGCAGCTCTAAACATACCTTCAATACTGGTTCATTGTCATTCATACATTCTACATTACTTTTCTGCTGTTTAGAAACTAAAGCCAAGTCAGGAGATGTTTCAGTGTCATCTTATAGTCTTCCTGGTAGAGTATCATTGGCTGTTTCAAAGGTATGCCTAAGAATGGAAGTTTCTTTGCTGTAAGTAAGCTATTAACCCCTCTGACGTGTAAATATTACCAATGATTTAATCTAAACTTTTAAAAGGGTCTATAAATAGTTGTGAGGGATTTTTCTTTTATTACTTTTTAATTATATTAATAAGTGATAATTTATGACAGGATTAGAAAGCCTAAGTGTAATTATACTGATCCAACTGCTAAGTTACAAAAATAAATAAAATGTGTCATGTGTTAAATTTAAGAATATTGTAGATGTACAAACTAATAAAACTTAGAACAATTTATCACAAGTAGTTTCAAGTACAAAGTTGTCTTGTGTTTTGTCTTCCTACTTACCTTGTGTTCCTTTATTAGCTTAGTGAACTGTTGTCACGCATTAGTTATGGTTCTAGTTTTTAATTTTAATTTTAATTAGAGTTACTGTGAGTTAAATTGCAGCTACAATACAGTTTTGTTACTACTGTTAGAATTAGGTTAGTTTCCTTTAAGCATCTTTTCTGGAAATAGTTTGAGACAGAGATTAATTTACTGATAAAATCAGCAATAGTGTTAACTACCTGGAGCCTAGATGTATGTAATATTAGTGGAGTTAATCCAAAGGTATGAGATCAACACCCAACGCAACTTAGAGCTGAAAGTTGCAACAAACTATACCAAACATTTACGTTAGATTCATATATTATCAACTGGAGAGAACACTCCTTGACATTCTGTTACTAGAAGGTGGACATAAATCAGAGAAGTCTAGCTATTGACAATAAACAGTGGCATAAGACCCTGTGTAAGGGAGGCTCATTAAAATTGTCATGGTGTCTTTATACTCTATTAATCAGTGTGTACCCAACGTAAGACTCAAGAATGGTCTACGTTCACTAGCCTCTTTTGTTAGGATGAAGAGGCTTAGAAACAGTGAGTAGTTAAAGGACTGCCTACAAATATTGATATATTATAAAATAGTGCTCGGAAGAATACCCACGGTGAAGGAGAGGAATAGGAAAACCAAGACATAAACATCGAGCTAGTAATTAGTACATACGTTTCAATTGTACCAGTCTCACATTATGGTCGGTTATAGCACTGTTTGAGGAATTAGGGTAAGTTCTCTGCATTTTATGATATCTTACTCTTTGAAAATAGTAAACTTTCACAACACGAAAAGCTCCTTTTTACTAGGATGGCCATTGTAGTTTGACATAACAGCAGTGTCCACTATAAATGTTATGACAATTCTGAGCGGAGAAATCACCATAGCGAGCTATATATAATCTAGATAGCACACCCAATATCACTCATGCAGATCCAAATCATTAATATGTACATGAAAAGTATCACAGCACAAGTCTGTCTCTTATGCATATAGCGGTGGGAGATTTCAGTGTCGGACACTATTGCAGGCGAAGGTGAAAACATTTATTACGAAGGTTTACATTCTACGCTCTACAGTACAGCTAACAAACGTATACTGCTCAACTCAGATGAACCAACAAGAAATGCTGAACTCTAAAGTAACTGAGACTCCTATATAAACCCTGCTTTGGCTAACTCCACTTGATTGCCATTTCTATCTGACATAGAAGTGATAATATGTGCAGTGATCACCTCATATATGAGGTGTGAATAAAAACTAGAAGGAAAAACTACAAAACAATATTGAAACTCACACAAGAATGCCAAACTTTCTGGCAGCACTCATAACTATCAAACATCTCCCCATCGTTGAGAAAAGTCAAATCATAAGCCCATGCAAAAAATACCACATACTAGTGTAATAGTGACACTTGTAAAGACTAGAAAACATCATACAATCAAGCACAGTTTGAGTTTATATCATATGCATAACCAAACCTAGACCAAGGAAGCAAGAACTGCATTGAATATATCCCATTTTTTTATTGGTTATAAGCTTTCAAAGCTTGTGACACGAAATTAACTGGGTTATGCAGTGGTGTCAATATCGCAATCATTTCTTTCTGATATTTTCAAAAGGCTGGAGTAGAAACCCAAAGCATGGCAATTTCATCGGTTACAATGATTATGTTACTATAACATGTGACGATGAGGACCAATGCAAGAGAGACTCAAACCATAAAAGGCCCTATCTGAACTACTGCATAGAATCAATTTTTAGCTTGGATGAGATATACGTGGATGATTTACGAATTTCTACATTTAAGAAGCTTACAGAAGCTAATCTGTCAAAGTGTGTGGAGAAGTATCAACGTTGCTGAGCAACAGACATCATCCGTGATATATAGACTGATACCTTTATCAAATACTTACTCAAACCTAAAGGCATCATTGCACCGAATGTTGCTTATTTTCTACCAGTCTTATCAAGTTCATCGAAGATTATGCAACATAACTGATGTATATGTGTGTCAAACAGTTAGATAAGACTGATAGGTAAAAAAATATCCGTTTAAAATTGGCCATGAGATGTATTTCAGCTAATCCTCTCAGTGCCATATTCTATTTTACAATCCTTATGAAGGCATCCACTCTCTATATCAAGATTTACCTGAACCAACATGAAGGCGCAAACCCTGATATTGTAAATTACAATTAAACATAAATTACAGCAGTAATACCATCTTAGAACAAGCGTATTTTATTTAATGTTATTTGAAATTCAGTGTAGTTTTCCAGTAATTCACTAGCTTCATAAAAATAGTTATAAGAAGAAACCATTATAAATAACGCTATGAAGATCCCACATTTGACTTCACGTTTTAGTCGATACTTGTATAGTACGATCTCCATAAATAACAGAACCAGTATTGCTCTATAAACAGTAAAGTGACAAGTAATAGATAATTTCCAAGTAGAAATCAAATCAATATTGTCCCATCAAGATTGGAATGTTAAGAAACTTAGCTATAAGGGAAGTAATTTGTGGGAAAATCTCTGAAACAAACAATTACACAGAAATAAAAGTCCCCAGACAAACATTAAAACCTAAAAAAAGGACATAAAAAGAGTGTGTATGATACATAAAAATTATGTATGACAAAAAACATAGAAGAACTATGCAAGTAATATGATATATTTTTATATTGTCAAGAAATAATTTTAACCAAAAGAGTATTCTTTGTTCACAATTGCTTCATAGAGTTCAAGTATTTTAGGCTTAAGGTTTGAGTCAGGAGTAAGGCTTTGGGCTGGCTACACGTTTTCTGTAAACAAATTATGTAGCGAAGTACTTAGAATTATGATATTTTTAAAATTTATACATAAAATTAGAAAATTTAAAACAGATAAAATGCTACAAATGACCAAAATCTTATTCTCAGTAAGTTTGTGCATCATCTGTCAGTACCTAAAATATCCATTTGAAAGTGTGTACATAGTAACGTCATTACCACGCATATAATAGAGGACCAGTCTTCATCAAGCTTTGGTATAAAGTGGGATTTAAGGTTACATATTCACTGAAGTTCGCCTTGATAAAAACGATACAACTAGTGCTAACTACGAAAGATAAAAAGGACTAATTTATATCCCAGTGTGTGGATGTGGAAAGAATTGCACTGGGGAAGAAGGAGGCATGTCAAATTAACGTATCAAAGAACACAAATACAACGTTTATTCTGGAAAAAATGCCAAGAAATTACATGCGATGAAACACTGCGTTTTATAGATAAGCAATGATAATAGCAAAAGGGAAAAGGTACTCGTCTGAGCGTGAGAATGAATAGAAACTGCGGAAGTTGCGACATTTATCTACTCTGTTTAATGCAATATAAGCACAATAAAACAGTGTTGTACTAAATCTTGCGAATTTTCTTCGTTTATTCTAGTGCTGCATTGTCCAAAAACTTGATTTTTTAAATGTATTACGTATGTTGGTCGTTTTATTTTTCTTAGCACAAAACTATACAATAGATTGTCTATACCATATAAACTGCAAAAAATCGAACTTTTATTTTTAGCATTGATCTATTTAGAGGTGGGGTAAATTATTATTGTTTTCTTGTTGTTGATTTTTGTTGTGTAAATATACTCAGCGGGTTATTTGAACTCTTTTACCACGGGAAATTGAACCTCGGATTTTAGTGTCGTAAATTCGCAAGCTTACTGATGACTCACCACCGTACATATATTTCGGACATTACTCATTCGATTTTTTTTATTTGTGCACCAAACTGATTTTCATAGTGTTGTTAAATTTGTCAATAACGGATTTTCAGAAGCAATGGACCCGCTATGGCCAGGTGGTTAAGGCACTCGAGTCGCAATCCGAGGGTCGCGAGTTCGAATCCCCGTCACACCAAACATGCTAGCCCTTTCTGCCGTGGAGGCATTATAATGTGACGATCAATCCCACTATTCGTTGGTAAAAGAGTAGCCCAAGAGTTGGGGTGAGTGATAACGACTAGCTGCCTTCCCTCTAGTCTTACACTGATAAATTAGGGACAGCTAGCGCAGATGACCTTCGTGTAGCTTTGCGCGAAATTCAAAAAACAAATAGTAACTTTAACGACTCAGTCTTGACTTGGTTCCATTTAAATGTAAGGTGTGTATCTCTATACAAAACAGTCTGATCTTTCTGTTTATAATATTATCGTTTAAGTTCTTTAATGGGATATATATGACAGCAGATGACACTTCCTGTTTTTCGAATATTTTCATTTATGCATACGATTAGGGATGATTTTATGTCTTACACATAGACTCCATTATTAATAGTGCATAACACACACAAATAAATACAAACATTTATGTACCATTTTTACATCAAATCTAATATTAAATGCTATGTAGCAAATTATTCATTAAACAATGCAACAAAGTAGCTAACAGCCTATATAAGAGCATCGCATAGGTTGTTATTATCTAACGTATAATAACATTAATGAAACAATGGTAAAATAAATGAAATATAACGGATATGAAATGAAGAGATCAACGTTCACTTTGTGTTTCATGGTTTACCTGTTTCTGAAGTGAACATTACAAATATTCAGAATAATATAGAATACCAAATTGTTTACAGCAACGGTATAGTGGTCCTCTAGTTGCGGTTAGTATTTAAATATCTCAAAGAAATGCTTTTCTTTCTTACCATGATTTATGAACGTGATTATTATTTTATCCGTTCTTACAATAGCCATTTATAACAATTCGGAGTTGAATTTGAATATAAGTAAATCTTGTTCTGTATGTTAACATCTACCACAAAAATCAGCCTTTTACAACTCTAATGATGGTCATTTGTTTCAGTTTTGTCTAGCATACACTTCAAAATAACATGTTTGACTTTTAACTTAGAGTTCATAGCTGCCGAGTTCAACTTTCATCGCTGTCTAAAGCTGGTCACTACCATATACTAATTATCGGTCAGTGGTTTCTTCCTAAATTAACCCCACAGAAATCATGCAAATAATTTCTTTTCGTGTTTTAATCGTGAAAGCTCATCAAGAAACTAAACACAAAATGGTCATGAATTTTGTATGTAAACAAGCAAGTTCACACATACAACTGAAATAAATTTATCAATTACCTGATTTACCTAACGCCCACTCATTGGACCACACATCTATGAAATAACGAAATTTTTCTTTACCGTTCCGTTTAACACCAGAGGGGGTTGTTGGCCGTGTCGATTTAACGATAAGCAAACGCTCGTGACTAATGGCGCCAATTCACGCCTCCGCCGAGCTTGCTAGAGATAAGATCGGTTTACCCATTCTTTTCCAGCAGATTGGCGAACGTCGAAGTTGTAAAAAATATTGCTGATAACAGGGTACTTATTCAATACTTGAGTTTCCTATAAACTTGCAGACAAGAAACACATTATTCTCCGCTAGAGGGCATATTACGTTCTCGTGGTGAAAAAAGATAAATTACTATGTGCAAAGAGCAGAATAGCCAGGAGTGTGAAGCACGTGAATTGCTGTTAGAGAACAAGGGTCAGAGGCAGGCGCGGTACTTCGAGACTAAAGTATCAGCTTCGTGAATCTTGACCTTTTTTTATTCTCATAATCGTGCATTCATTATGGTTCTTACGTGGCATGTGTAGCATTCTTTCGGCTTGTACATCCTACATTTATTTAGGAAAATACATTTCTCAAGAGATTGCAATGAAGATAGAGAATATGACACATCACACTGAAGATATCATCCCGCGAAAACAAGCACGAAGTTCGTCCTTCCAAACAAAACGTACCATTGCTCAGTCGTTTGCAGCTCTTAATATTCCCAAATAAACATTGTAAATTAGAAGTACCAAACCTGAGGGATGGAAACGTTTCTTCTCTCACTTGCATCCTCTTTGTACATGCTAAATAAAGCGCTGGTTGTAGAATACCACTTTCCTCATTTTTTCATTCATCAAACGAGAAACGTTGTGTTTTTGAAAAATGTGGTACGACCTTCTGATTCTGAAAAGTTAACCTTTAAACTTTGCAGATTTTAAGAATGATTAAATGGTGTATTTTTCCAAGTAAAACGATTTCATCACTTGATTCGTTTTTAATTGCTATATATTATTATGGCAAACAAAACTTTTGTTGAGAATATAATACATCACAGTTTGTGCCAAAGAAAGAGGGTATATTTTGATATAATGAGAGTAAAGAGGCAACATTATACTTTCCCAATTTTATGGTTTTCAAACTATAGGTAAGGTTGCCACAGTGTAGTTTTAAGTGCTAAATGTTCGTCTTAACATTTTCTTCATATACTTTAATAAGTGCTCTCTCTCCAATGGGACAGCGTTAAGTTTATGGACATACAACGTTAAACTCCGGGATTTGATTCCCCGGGGTGGACATAGCAGGTAGCCTAGTGTGGATTTGCTATAAAGCGAACAAATAAATACGTTGTTAATTATACCTAGTGCACTTTTCTAAAATCATTGTTTCTTAGAAGCGTTGTTTTATTATCCAACATAGTATCAACGTTCAAAGTCAGCTTAATTAGCCTAAAGAAATAGTTTCATTTACCGTAACCAGTATAGCTCAGTTTAATTAATAAAGCAATCTACCTTTATGATCAGAACGACTTCGACACGTTTAATGAAGCATATCCGTAATCATTACTTTAATAGTTAATAAATATTTCTAAATGGTTACACCATTTACAAACACACTTTTCCTAATTATTTCCATCCCGAGTATCACATTAAACAAATAAGTTTCTTGGAAATTAATAAGTGGAAACGACTCACGTACGTTCACCTGAAATTGTTGTTTTTGGTCTCTTAAAAAATATATGCATTTCTAGTTTTTCGCTTATTTAATTTCGGGCCAAGCTACTCGAAGGCTATCTCCACTTGTCATCCCTAATTTAAATATAAAAGACAGCTAGTAAACAAAACCCAGAGCCAACTCTTGGGTTATTCTATCAAATAGTAGAACTTAATTATATCCCTTCTCAAGGCTGATAGGACGAGCATGTTTCGTCACGGGATTCGAACCTGCGGCTCCCAGATTGTTTGTCGAACACCCTAACAGCTTAGTCGATGCTAGGCTTTCTGGCCTTTCGTTTAAATAGGGTTAGAGAAAAAGATAACCAGTTATGTGATACAACAACTCAATCAGATGATGCAACGTATTATTTACGGACAGGTTAGTTATATGACGAGCTGCCATATTAGATAAAGAACGTCTTTATCGAGAAAACACTTACTAGTTCACTATTAGTTGCCATTTTCAAACTGTAATTGTTTAACAATTCAGGTACCTATATTTTTTTTTAATTTACATAGTGAATTAGCGTTAATGCGTGGATTTTGGTATTGTTCGTCATTTTTACTGGATTTCCGGTTAACACTAAAACTTAATCTAATTTCCGCCAACGCATTACCCAAAAGACTACCAAAAGTGATTTATATAGAGACGTTGATAGTAAATAACTGGGAAAAAAGAAAGATTCTGTTGTATGGATGGACAGTATAGCGTGAGATAACAAACGTTAAACTTTACAGCCTTGCGTTAGTATTCATCGCCATCACGCAAACGCGATTAAGTCGTTAATTTGGTTTTGTGCGAATATTGTGTGTTGTAATGAATGTGTATATATAGAAATAGCGCTCTGATAGAGTTGGGAGTTAATAACTGCATTAAATCAAGTTGTTAGTGCAAGAAGAGAAGTGAAATTTGATGGCTATCAAGAAAGAGAAATATGTAGGTTGTGCATATATATATATAAAATATGGTGTAAGACAAAGAGAGCTTAGCTCACCTTGGTTGAATTAATTCTCTTCAAAAACCAGGAGTTAATAAAATAAAATATAATTAATCAATGTTTTAGTAATTGCTACAGTGTATCCACATATTAAAAATCCAGCTAAATTTAAATTTAACCCGATTTATTCTCAAAATAAAAACAACAGATAAGGTGGGTTGTTCAACATACGCACACAATATGAATTATCCATGTGGAACTGGGCCCGGCATGGCCAAGCGTGTTAAGGCGTGCGACTCGTAATCTGAGCGCCGCGGGTTCGCATCCCGTCGCGCCAAATATGCTCGCCCTTTCAGCCGTGGAGGCGTTATAATGTGACGGTCAATCCCACTATTCGTTGGTAAAAGAGTAGCCCAAGAGTTAGCGGTGGTTGGTGATGACTAGCTGCTTTCCCTCTAGTCTTACACTGCTAAATTAGGAACGACTAGTACAGATAGCCCTCGAGTAGCTTTGTGCGAAATTAAAAAAAACAACAACAAACAAACCACGTGGAACTAGCCATGTTTTATCTAGTTTCACGAAACTATATATTCTATCTTAAAATAATTATTTGCATAACGCATGCAATCAAGACTTTTGTGTGGCATGGCCAGGTGGTTAAGACACTCGACTCGTAATCTGAGGGTCGTGGATTCGAATCCCCGTCACACCAAACATACTCGTCCTTTCAGCCGCGATAGGATTATAATGTAACAGTCAATCTCACCATTCGTTGGTAAAGAGTAGCCCAAGAGTTGGCGGTGGGTGGTGATGATTAGCTGCCTTCCCTCTAGTCTTATACTAAATTAGGGATGGCTAGCGCAGATAGCCCTCGTGTAGCTTTGCGTGGAATTCAAAATTAACCAAACCAAATGTTTTGCGTAATGTTGCTAACAAATAAACAAAGGGGTGAGGGCCAACTTTTTTTTCATAGCTACTGTTGTAATTCTTTTCAATTGATAGTAATCAGAACTGACGTTTTTGAACACATACAAGTAATTTGGAAGTTAGAATATACAGGAACAAGCCAATTTCATTATCAGTCTTGTCGGCTCATATATTGTAATTCCATCATTGAATTTTCTCACTGAGTGTTCTAGTACATCCTCCCCATTTGCTGTAAGAAAAAAAGGAAACAAATTACGTCACATTTTCCCTCCTACTCTTTCCTGGGCTTTTAATTTCTCGTCTCTGGGTTGTCCTTGTTGGACTGTCTTACATTATGGCTTTAGTACCAAGATGGAATTCAAGACTTTGACTGAGACTTATTAGATCATTCCTTGCTTTTGATGAACTTTTATTTATTGTCTCGAGATTGGATCGTCTTTAACCGCAATCACAGACTCAAGTCTGTTCCCACTTTCTCCCAAGAATAAGATTAATGGGGCCGAAAGGAAGGTCTCTAGTAAGCATGTCACTGTTGGCACACAGTAATCTAGTTCTCAGTTTCTAACGTTGGTTTTTTTGTGTGCGTTTTAACTGAAATTAAAAAAAAAGGTTTATGCCTTATTCAAGAAGATGACAAGCTTATTATAAGAGTTAAGTAATTCGAGACTAAGCATGTTGAATTATACAGTCTGTTAGTTTATTATCAAAGTTTTGGTTTTTCAGTTTGATCTATTTCCCCTTCTCAGATGTACCATTATCTTTCATTACTTTTGCATTCACGCGTGAGATAAAATGATACAGCTTGTCGTGTAAGCTGATTAGATAGTCTCAACCTAATCACCAGAAAACCATACATATATAGTTATCAAGATAACTGGCTCTACATCCCAGCCATACGAGCACCGACTACTAGTTGTTAAATATATAATCAATCCAAAGTCATCCTAAACATCCACTAATGCAGTTCTTCATTTTTACCTCAACACACACATCCACGCTATTCTGCATTATCAGCCACTTTACTTTCTGTTGCAAAGGCAATGTTTGGTTGTGTTCTGATATATAAAATCTTGGGCAGATGTGACATGTTTTTATATATGTTCATGATTTCCATTATGGAAAAAAAGCAGCTTTGACATAGAGTAAACTTAACCTGATACGAAATTACCATTACGATAATTTTACACCAAACTATTATTGACGTGTTTAAATGTTGATATATTATTTTATAATGTACCTTTTGTATCACTGTTATTATTTCTTGAAAAACAGATTTACATAAAAAGATGTACATTTAAACGGCGACACGAGAAACTATTCTACAAGATGAATAATATTATATTTATGTTATAAATATTTCAAATACGCTATAACACGATACATGTGACTTGGATTTGGTTAAAGGTTGGGAAAGGAATTTCCAAAAGAATTATTTTCCCTTGTATGTGAATTCGTAACCAAACAATACTATTATGTTTCATGAAATAAATATCTACTCAGGAAAAGAATATTATATGCAAAGCTATATCTTATTACCTATTTGATATGATGGAAAAATGAATAAGAAAAACAGCTTTTATCATGTTTTTTCTTATTGTATTTGTATAAATTCTCTAATACATGAGCATCGTTGTCCAATACATTTAAATATGAAAACTTAATAATTTTACAGTAACTAATAGTAAATAGTACGTAATGTCAAAAAACAGTCGAAATAAGTATTTTTTACTGGGTTACACAACACGAATTCCTTGGCTATATATAAGAACAGGACAGTTCAATATCAAATAGTGATAACTAGCTAATCGGGGGTTTACGCGTCATCTTAAACGGGGAATGAGTGAAGTAAGCAAGCATATCCTAAAAGAATTAATTAGAAGTTTCAAAGCTCGTTATCAGATCCTGACAGGTAAGAATCAGAGTGAACATCACGTAATAGTTAGTTGTCATCAATGCTGTAGGTAAGTAATTTTGTCTGAGTAATCTACACTCAACACATGAACATATAAAGGAAGGAAAAGGGTATTTAGTTAAAAGCATTTCGAGAGACCGTTAAAATCTATAGCACCTCTTTTACTCTGATCATTTCCCGCGATAACAGTTTCATGGAATTTAATTAAAGGATAAGAATTTCCATTATGTTTTTAATCTACTGCTGGATCACAGAAAGTTAGAAACGACTGAACATTTGAAATCACCATGGTATCACCTCATCTATGTCGACATCTTAAGATGAATGTCATGAGTACCTTCATCTGTCCCAACAAGCAGAGATTGATGAAGCATGCCAAACACAAAGACACACCACCAGGGTAAAGCTGCGGGGTGTCACTTGAAAAGAAAGGTCACCAGAAGTAAAAGTTAACAAAAGTATATATTTCTTAGTCTTGTCTATCTATCATGATTTCATTTCGTTGTTAGTATTTATACAGTAGGGCTATTTTCTACTAACAGTAACCAATCTAAAAGCACACTTAGTCTTTGTAAGTACGTTCTTCGGTAAGGAAGCTTTAATAAAAAGAAAAATTAAAAAATAATAAATAACAAACACAATCACTGGAGTAAAATAAACGAATAACTATTTACTTACGACAAACATTTCCCGAAGAAAAATTATCGTAAACCCTTCAAAGTGAAATTGTTATGCCTGAAACGAAAAGAAATAAGTATATCCTCAGTTATCGGTTGTCTACACAAGGAAAGTGTGAATTCTAGTTTCGAACAACGCGGTATAACAGGTACCAATTAATTGCTGCAATAACCATTAGGGGAACATTTTTATTACTGTCTCAACAGTAGTGCATTTTTAGAAATATATAGCGATTTACATTGAGATATAATGAACAGTTCCTGTATCGCTTTATTTATTAAGCTAATATTTCTCTTTCTTATAGGAATATGCAAGTGTTAAAAATCCAGCACCTGTTAAAACTGATTAGGTCGTTTGTAATAGCGAGATCCTGTATTGTAAATTTATTTTATGTCACTTGATAATTGACTCAAGCTCTGCTATATGACAATATTGTTGATTTGTACGATAATATTTGTTTTTCAAAATAGCACGAACCATGTAAGGCTGAATAAACGTACGTTTAAATATTTGCAAGTGGAACAATTTATCGGACTGAAAAAAGTAATATTTATTACGAAGTTACAACATAAGTAAAAAAATGCAACAATTGAGACTAGAACTTTGTTCTTTCTACCCGCCCTTGACCTCATAAGATATTGTTAGATTTATTTGTTTGTTGAATAATACACTCACGACCCCAAATTGAGGAGCTCGTTTTTTCTTTTGAGTAACAAACAGTTCATGAACCACCAAGATTCATATAATAATATCAAAAGTAAATTACTCTAAAACTCCAACTATTTTCAATGCATTTCGTCATCACTTTTCATTCTAATGATGTAGAATAATTTACTGTGACGCTGCACTTTGAACTTTGACCAAATATTTAACAAAGCAAACTCTACTGATTCGAAATAACACATAATATTTTATTAAATATTTCCCATAAATAACTGTTTGTCCAGAGACAGGCATTACGAAATGTACACGAAATGTGGACGCGGTTAATACTTTAATCCAAAACTAAGAGATTAAAATTTAAAAAGATGCAATTTAATATTTAAACAAAACAAAGGAAAGCAAAAGATAAGATTTTAAGAAATCAGTTAATGATAGCATTAAATGTGACTAAATAAATTATAAATACTGTGCCCAAAATATTGATCAGTATGTAACATAAAGAGTGGAAATTTAAAATGCTTAACACTATAGAATTACCATTAACGTACAGGCTAGACAATTTCGTGAAAACTGAACACTACACTAAAATTCATAAAAGCACGCAGTTTGTCAAAAAGTGACATTAATGCCAGCATTTCCAAAGAATGAAACAGCACCTTCTTTCTTGTCGCATTAGCGTAATAGTCATGCAAAATCAAAGCTGCAGAGATAATTTTATGTGATTGGTTTATGATCCAAAAATTCATACTTATTGATATACTGCCCAATGTAATGATATTTTGTGAGGCTTTTAGAAGTGCTTTATTTTAGACTCTAATTTAAAAATATGAAATACGTTGATTAGTTAAACTTTATTTTTGTTGTATTTCATCCACACCATCGTCCGCTATTCCAATAAAATAGAAACGCTTTTACAAAAACAATTATAAACCTATTAATAATTTTGATGTTATTTTGTTTTGTTTGTTTGTTTAGAATTAAGCACAGATCTCAGCACGGGTATCAAAACCATGTTTCTAGCCGCGTGAGTCCGCAGACATACTGCTGTGCCACTGGGGAGTGACCTTATTTTATATGTGAAGTCACTCAGGTATGAGAAACACTAATTCTCTTGATGTGGATTTTAATCCGTATTCAAATACAAACCTCTATAGCGTCTGTGGTTTATATACATATTCCAATCATTTGAACAAGTAACCAGATATTAACTAGTTTAACTGGTAGGAATGGTGGAGTAGCACAGGTCGTTTTACTCTGAAGTTATCTCACTGTCTCATGGTCGATCACAAAGTTTTGACCCTTTTAGTTCCATGTGAGACACGGAAGATATGCCAATGTGGTCTTGCTATAAAACAAACAGCAATCGCCGCTTATAAAACAGAGTGAGAATAGCCTCTGAAATGTAATGTTTTAAGCAACAAACACAAACGGAAATAATGGTACAGGCGAATGTGTCTCTTGTCCTAAACTGAGAACAAATATATGAAATTAATAAATGAATAGTTAAACCTAATTAGAGAAATGTCGTTATAATATATACAGTTAACACTTGTACGGTACTTTACGTAATAAAATGATTCCGATACCTATTGCTTACCAATCCACATGCAAGAGATAATCAAAATAAGTGACGAAAGTTGATGCTATTTCATCAGCTAATTTGGTTTCAGGTGAAGCCTTCCTCTCTAGCTTTATGAACAATTAAATAAGACTATCTTTTTAATCAAACAGACTACTCTTATAAAAACAGTAGTATAATAAAATGTAATAAATTATAAAAATTATAATTCCAGGAGATATTTTATATTCACAACTTTAGGTTATTATTTATAGCTAGCACACTTTGGTACTGAAGAAAATAATATAAAACAATGTTCTTTAGCATTCCAGTTACACTTACGAATATTGCCTGTATTATTACTGTTACTTGGTCTTTCTGAGCTTCAACAGCGTAATGAACCGTGAGCTGATGAGCAGTGGAATGGAGGTGTATTATATTATCTAACAAATCCAATTAATTATGCTTTCTAGCCACAGAGTTAAAATTTAAATATGTTTCTATGGTTGCCATACGAAGAAGAAAGAGAATTTAATTCATTTTTGAAATTGTTCTTGAATTACTTCTTTAATAATTGGAAAAGTAAACACACAGAAAAAAAAAGTTTTATTTTTTCCCTTGCATACTACGAATGAGAATTCAAACATAAATGCAGACCTGCTAAATAAATCAAAGAGACTCATGGTGACCATGAATCATATAACATTATCTATAGAAATAAATACTTACAAAAGTAAATTTTGTCGCCTGTGGAACAAGGGTTAGGCTTACAAAAAAACGACTCGCTAAATAATTGTATTCGTGTCGTCATCATTTTAAAAGTGTGCTTTAGGCTCTTGAACATATACTTGTATATGTTGCTCTGCAGTAGTTAAAAATAATACTTGAAAATTATTGGATAATGATTCAAGTTATGAGCAAAGCGAAAACAGGTCATTTATACGACGAAAGCCTGAATGACAACACAATATAAAAGAGCACACAAACAAGCCTAAGTGCTAAGTGAGTATCTATAATTTTAAATATCTTACTATGATAATTAAAAACTGATCAGTGACAGTTAGCCATTCTTTAAATTTACCACAGTAATCAAGATCTTAGCAGTAACAGCCCACCTTCCTTTAACATTACTATAATGTCTAAGATCTGAGCAGTGACAGTCCATCTTCCTTTAACATTACTATAATGTCTAAGATCTGAGCAGTAACAGTCCACCTTCATTTAATACTATTATAATGTCTAAGATCTGAGCAGTGACAGTCCATCTTCCTTTAACATTACTATAATGTCTAAGATCTGAGCAGTGACAGTCCACCTTCATTTAACACTATTATAATGTCTAAGATCCGAGCAGTGACAGTCCACCTTCATTTAATCTTCCTAAAGAACTAAGATCTGAGCAGTTACAGTCCACCTTTTTTAATCTTTTAACAATAACTAAGATTTGAGTAGTAACAGTCCGCTATCCATTAATGCTCTTATAATCACAATAACAAATTATTTTCGGATACTTATATCTATAATTTTTAAATATTTTAGAACAACTATAGATTACCATAACTACTAGCTTCTGCACCTATTCTTGAAATAAACAAACTATTGATTTCCATTAGATACGCTTCAATCAAACATTTAAATTTTCTTTTTTTAGAAATATGTTCTATCGGTTGTGCAGATAATGTTTCAAGTTTATTGTACATAAGTATCTCCCTGCTGCTCAAACCTATAAATAATTTTTTTAATTACCACTATTCGAGTAATTTTAATATTCTTTTTTTAAGTTTTGAAGAAACTTTTACTCTCTTTTAATCAATGATATTAGCAATTAAAAGCTTAAGTATTTCGTAAAAAAACAATGCAGATATAATTTAGCAGAATTTAGAGGCATCCCGAAGTTGACAAATTTTTCGTCCTATATGTTCTTACAGAACAATTATCATGACAAAATAGAACAATGAAGGTGTGTATTGGTAACATATAAATTAAAATGTATTTCCAAGCATGTTTTTGAAGAAAGGTTTTACTGTATTTAGTAGTGTAAACAATTCTAATATTATATCTCGGAACAATAAGTTATACACAAGGTTTTAATTGCAGTCTTTTACTCATGGAAATCGAGAAATATTACTTTGCATTTCTCTGTTGGGGTTTTAATATAAGTTCTATACACGTATAATGTTTGATAATAGAAAACTTAATAATACACTTCATTGTGATTCCTTGCTGTTATTTTCCAACATCAAATTATATAATAAAAAAAGAAATATATTGAAAAAGTAGTATTATTTTTTAATAAAAGGATTCATCAATTTTAGTATATACTCAAGTTTTCTTCAAACAGATTTATATTTTTCAGAAGTTTTTATTGTGCTTATTTTTATTATGGCATTATAATTTTTCATATGTTTCTCACCTTAAACGTACGTACAATTCATTGTTCTATTATTTCTGAAATGGGTCGAATTACATGAAAAGTAGGAGTGGTTAATATTATTTCTCAGGAGATGCTGTATGTTAAAATCGCAATTTAGTGGAGCTTTTAGGATGAATATAACTTGAAACTATCATTTTAAATTTGCCCGAAAACATGCAAACATAACTTCATAACAAGGCATTTGAGAAAACAGTGCAATTAGAATCATCATATTATAATGGAACTCTTGCTGATATGATACTGGAAAAACTTTTTATTTACTAGATGTGCAACCCGCAACTTCGTGAAATTTTTATCCTATGTGCGTGTATATTTCCACTAGGGGTCACGATTTTCACGTTTCGCCTTTGTTTCCCGTAACGGAAAACTTTATTGTTCTTCATTCTCAGAGGTCGAATACTGTCTGTTGTATGTCCATGTAAATACTTTGCAGAATGTGGATGGATCTTCACCAAAATTGGTATGGATGTTCATTAGGTCCATAGGAAATACACACAAATTTTCAGTTTTGCATTTTTCAGTTTTTTTATAAGTGTTCTTGTGGAGGATTTTACCACTGCTTTGCCCTTGTTGATGGATCTTCACCTAATTTGGCATGAAAGTTTGTTGGGTCCATGAGAAATACATGCAAATTTACGGTTTCTATTTTGCTGTTTTATGGGCATTTTGGGGTTTTCTAAAAGGAAACAAATTTTCATGCTCTAAAATAACCTTTCATTAATCATGAATTTACATAACTTCCACCCAGGGTGCGGGTACCCCATATCGTATTTCTAAAATTAAAATCTATTTATTTCGCCTGGTATTTTTTTAAACTTTATTTTATGAGTTCAAATTCATATAATAATAGTAGTTATACAAAAATACCTTGAAGAGCACATAATCGTCGTCATATAACTTACAAGGAAAACTAGAAATGAGCTACAGGAGAGAAATTTCAAGAAAATTGTTAGAAACAAGGCTGTCACAAACAGATCTAAATTTAAAGGCATTTATTCTAGTTCTATTAATAAATGACACTAAATGCAATATAATTCCTTTAAACATCAATAAAATCAAGTTTTTCAAATGTATACTAACTTTCAGTTTCTATCCTTAAAGACTTCTATAAAATATTGACAGAGGAAGTAATTTATATGAAACATCCTTCCGAAGAGTCTAATTATTGAGTTTTTGCAGAATTATATTTTAGCGCAAATACTTTTGCAAAGCTTAAAGATAATGCATTTTATTTTATGATGTCTTGGACATAACGTTAACCACGTGAACTTAAATGTTAAATTAGCAAGAAAGAGATGAAATGTTTATGCGATAAATCATCAAGTGCAGTTAAGACACTTACATGTTACTTAGATTAATTATAGAGATAAAGCAATTACATGCTATTTCAACCACGATCTTCTGGAGTTTTAACCTGTTATTTATCTCGACGCATATGGCTAAAGTATTTGCATGTTGATTTAAACATGAACAGATAGAGATATGCGCGAAATTAAAAACACATTAACAAACCAAACAAGTTCTTTATGTATAAATTAATCGTTTACAATAAAATTGTTTATTATAATAATACAACCACGAATAATTAAACTAACGATATACAGTTAAAGTATTCACATACTAATGTTTTAGATGTTCAGACTCTCAAAATTCTCATAAAAATGTAATCGTTATATTTAGTTTTAACTCTAACTTCTGAAAATGTATTGTTATTGTTTAAAATTAAGCAAAAAGCTACACAATGGACTATCTGTGTTCTTCCCACCGCAGGTATCGAAACCCGGTGTTTTAGCATTGTCAGTCCGCAGACCTTCAGTTGTGCCACTGGGAACCACTCCAGAAAAACGCTCACTAATATAAACAACGGCGAGAGAGAAAAAAAGTCTTAAAACTTACTTTGTTTAGGTTTTCTTTTCTAGCGTCGTAGTAAAAAAACTACTCTGTAATAGCAAAGGTACCCGACAACGTCAGACATATGAAATAACGCTATAAATGTTAAGTTTGATGCAAAGATACCTGTGTTACACGTGGCATTAAACCACTTTTGTCTGGTGTCAACTTCACATGTTTTGCTACCAACCCCTACGCTCACTTGAGTCATTATTGCGACTTTAAAGCACTGAATTTCAATGGCATTGAAACTCGAACTGTTCATTCGATTGAATATCCATTTAAAAACGAATTTCATGGGGTTCGTCTAAATTATTTTGTAAAATTTCATCAAAATAGGGTAAGAGTATGTCACAACAATCTGTGGCACCAAAAGACAAAAAACCAAGACAAGTAAACAGCCAACAATTTAAAAAAAAGATGTACAAATATTCCTTGCAAAAGTTAATGCTGTTACTATTTAAACAGATGTTTACTATGTCTTTTTTTTAATTTCGCGCAAAGCTACACGAGGGCTATCTGCGCTAGCTCTCCTTAATTTTGCAATGTAAGACTAGAGTAAGGTAGCTAGTCATCACCACCCACTGCCAACTCCAGGGCTACTCTTTTATCAATGAATAGTGGGATTGACCGTCACTTTATAACGCCCCACTGCTGAAAGGACGAGCATGCTTGGTGCGACGGGGATTCGAACCCGCGACTCTTAGATTACTAGTCGAATGCCTTAACTCACCTGGCCATACCGGGCCATTTTATTAAATAGTAGTGTATTCCTTTTTTTAAACAGACTCTGTTTACCATAGTGTAATAAATATAGCGTCTTGTAGATTTCATTTAGGTAGACATTCTAAGTATAAAACGCACCTTAAACAAGGATAAAATCAATATATTATGAAACAAAAAGTAGAAACAGTTAAAGTTCTTACGAAATAATTTCCAGCTTTCTTCCTTTCAAAGTTTCTACATGTTTAAGTAAAACATGACTCAATGTGTATTCATCATAGATAATATTACAGTGCCAAATAATAATGATCCAATACAAATAAACCATTTTTTACTTGTTTTTAGGGTATGAAACAAATATCATTTAAATAAATAAACATATATATGTATGTTAACAAATAAATCACCGAGTGGAGATAATGATGAGTTACAGAATAATGTGACATCACCATGATTAGCACAATAATGACAAACAGTTTTGACAATATTACAATTCAACCACGTGAAATGTGTTATAATAACACTAGAATTTCATATAACCTTCAATAATGGCAAAATTAACAATTTGTTTTCTTGTTTTTCGTTCAACCTGATTAAATCTTTTACATTCTCTGATTTCAGTACAGTTAACCGAAACGTGCATTGCACGATGACTGGTTTAGTCGGTTTCTGTTAAGTGGTTTAAAAATATTAATGATCGCTGTTTTGAGAGGAATTCAAGAAAGAGCGTAACAGAACTTTCTTGGCATAAGGTACTTAATAGCCACCGGAACTGTTCGGTATTAGCTACGTTAATAACCATTGGAAACAAATGTAACAGTAACTTTAGGATCATACTATGTAACGTGGCTTTTCAACAATGGGGAATACATACGGTGATAAGCGAGTAGGGTCAACTTGTATTTAAGTGGGCTGTTAAGAATATTGATTTTGAGCTGAATTCTTGTAATGAGAGAACGACATCGAAAGCTTTATGAAGTATTTAACATTAAGGTTTAGATTAAATAAACCACTTTTAACAATATATAATGTTAACGCTGGGAGAAACGTAGAATAACAAATCACAATAAGTTTTGGAGCTCTAAGACTAGTATACTTCGGAACAAGAACTTTGTAGTCATATTTCAAACGGTTTTTGAAGTTTTAGATGATATATTCTGTATTTGAAGCATGCGCGAAACGTTGAACTGCGCATATGTAACTTACAGAATCCAGTTCCAAGGGACATTCACTTGCAAATAATTAGAGCTATATTTTAAATAAGAATTAATTTTGAAAAACAATGATTTTGAATGTATATTATGTTTAAACCACTAAGTTTATTTGACTTTATCTCAGAAGTTAAAGACTATTTGCGCGCTTTTACTAAGAAACTAGACAATTCATTGTTTTGAAATTCCAAAACTTCGAATTCCTTTTTGGTAGGCCCGGTATAGCCAGATGGTTAAAGCACTCCACTCGTAAACTGAGGGTCTCGGGTTCGAATCCCCGTCACACCACACATGCTCACCATTTCAGCCGTGGGGTCTTTATAATGTGACGGTCAGTCCCACTATTCGTTGGTAAAAGAGTAGTTCAATAGTTTGCGGTGGGTGGTGATGACTAGCTGCCTTCCTTCTAGTCTTACACTGCTAAATTAGGGACGGCTAGCGCAGATAACCCTCGTGTAGCTTTGCACGAAATTCAAACCAAATCTTTTTGGTATAAATATTGCCCAAGATTTTTGTTTTACATTATCTCAAAAGCGCATTTTACTAATACATTAAAATAACAGCCTATTAAGCACAGGTTTTTCCGACCATAGTAAAGTTGTTACGTGACTGACACACTGCTGTAGCTAGTTTCTCTGGTGTACAAATGTCAAATCTGTAAAGCAGAAGTGGTACACTAGTTAGCATATTAGATATTTATAAAATCAGTGAAGCCAAGGAACTATGAAATTATCCAGGCTATGCACTATTTAAAAATAAAATGTTGTATTAGTTTTAGTTTTTCAAAGAATATAAAGGACAGTATTATATACACATGTTACCTAAAGTTCCCCGGAGGGACAACAGTAAACATAGGGGACTTACAATGCTAAAATCTGGTATGTTGTGAAAGAACTTAAGCTTGTCGAAAGTTGCTTTGGCTCATGCCACACGCACACACTCGAGTAGCTTTACACAGTCTCACTTCAGCTGAGTTGTTTGAATAATCGTACGTTAACTGACTAAATATAAGCTTTGTTTTAACAATTTCTCCCACTTCTTCAAACTTTTTGTTCCGCTGAAATGTAGCTTTAATTCTGTAATTATCACATCAATCGAAAAGTATGACAACCTTTATTTTGTGAGAAAATATTTAATTCAATATGTATCTTTGGAAACTCTTAGTTACCATGTCAGTCAGGTTAGGGTAAGTGAGAGTTTAACGTATATATATATATATATACATAAGCGGTAGTTTAATATCAAAAATCAATTATATGGAATAGCAAATTGTTTATTGTGTCTTCAGACTTTATTTTGTGCGAGAAGTTAAATTTTTCAGATGAATAACTATATCATGAAATTATGAAACCAGTCTGAGTTACAGGAACCAATCTAAACATATACCATGCTTCTATGTACATAGAGCATTTCTGACTGTGATAGTTATAACCAGGTATTCAACCATTAAGTTCAACATAAATGATTATGTGTACTCTATATAGTCCCTAGAATGCAGGTGAATGCCTTATAGGATTCAGATGTTTATTTAATTAATTTGATGGTTTAAAGTCAAAATCCAAAGTTGACGTTATAATAATACAATAAAACTGTTTTTCGATTGTTTACAGCAAAACTTATTCCCAACCTTCCTTATTATCAATGAAAAGACTAAACATTACTTTAACTTATAAATTGCGTTTAATTTTAAATATTTATCAACAATGATTACTCAAAGTATTTTCTGAGCTTTTACCAAACTTCCCACCATAGACTCAAAAATTAACCACCAGCCGAAGATGTCAGTGATTAGATTTTGCTGCAGTTAAATCGAAGACATAATATGTTGAAGTATACTCAAACGTGTCAAACATTTTAGTGATATGTATGCATGTGACTATCTTCTATATATTTGTTAAACTATTATTGATATATAGTATTCCTGCCTGCAATGAGACTACTTAAGTCAAAACGTCTTAATGTCCAGCCGAAATCAATATCCTGATCCAAATTAGCACGCCTATCCAACGTAGATTGATATTTTGATTCACTTGAGGCCTTATACATCTAATGTAATCAAGACCTGAACGTAAATTATCCTTCAGATGTCTCCTTATTGAGATCGTATATCTGATGTAATGGGATGCGTTGTCTACGCGTTAAGATCTTTGAATTAAGTATCCCGCAGCTAACATTCCATCTCAAACACAGTACATTCATCACCATTGAATTATCTCTGTTTGTTACTATTGCTTGTTCATAGAATTCAAGTATTTCTCATATTTTATTTAGTAGGTTGAATGAAGGACAAACTCATTATTCCACGTTTCATTTGGACAACTCTATACTCTTCAGAGTGCTATATTTGAAGTTAACATTAACTGTCGTATTATAATTGTAATAACATTAAATAAAAATATAACTACACTACTTTATTTTGATATAAACTTACCATGTTATGAATAAAAGCATAAAATTATAACAGCTTATTAAAATTATACCGTTCATCCTCTAATATTATTTATCATGAGTAAGTTAAGTAAACCAATTTACCGTGGACTTGTGTTTTTAATAGCTCCATCAAAGTTCTCTATAGAGCCACAATAATCTTTCAAAATTATCCGCGATATTCATTTTTCTTTATTAAATTAAAAGCGTTAATTAACAAGGGTCAGATTTTTTAAATGAATTACGAAAGGACGAGAAATAATTTAAGTAATACCCTAATCACATACAATAATAATTATTAAAATCTTAGGCTTAGTATCACTTTAATTGGTATAGCTGTTACATGCTGGTTTCCTTGTTCTCAAAGACCCCAAAGGTGTGATCAATATTAATTTATAAATCCCGGAAGTTTTTTGTTTTGTTTTTACCGTGAAGACCAACTTAATTATCGCCTTGAGGTTGTCCAAAACAGTGTTAATAATAAATTAGAATCGATATTGGGTATGTACATACCAACAATTTATAGTTGCCTGATGCAAGTTTACTGAGAATGAGAACCAACAGAGACTGAAAGGGGTATTATCAGTGAAATCAAACATCAGATTTGGGCACATCGAGAAAATTAGCCTGTCTATACATTTACAAAGTTATGAAGTAGTGTCATTCATAATTCAATGTAAACTTTATCAACACTCCTGGAATTAAAAAAAAATTGGCATAGACCTTTCAACTAATTTAATACGGCTCCTGCTCTTAAATCATTTCCAGAATATACTCTAAAGAAAATAAAAGAGAAGGCGGTGCTTCTTCAAATCGAACTACTTTCTCTAATATAACTGTAATAATCTAACGCACAAGATCAAATAACAAATTATAAACTTATATTTATTACCAACATTTTGAAAAGCTTTACTTTTTCCCCTTCAGTGCAAAAAGTGACGTTTCTAGGAAATTTTCAAGAATATGTCTATAGCTAAATACAAACAATTACATTAATTAATTACTATTTTGTATGGAGCACTTGCTCTCGGAATCGGAATTTTTGTATTCACAATACCTTAAAGTCTTTGTAGCCTCCATTTCTTTACAAAATGTATTTCTAAACTTCCTTTTCATCTCGATATTCAAACAGAACTAAACTGGTTTATTTTACGATAATGTTATTCAATCATTTATTAATACTATTACGTGATTCATTTTTTATATCATACCAATAACTTCAAACGTTGCTAACACTTGCATGGCTAAGCCTAACTATTTCAAACTTATTCAGTGTCATTATATTTGCTTTATATGTCGAATTTTAACGGGGATGAAGATGTTATACTGTCTTTTGTTTGTGATTATAATTCACACTTGAGCTGTATGTCGATCGTACAAAGCTGAATAACCATGCAAGCACGTACTCTTAAACAAGGTTCCTCGGTCACTATACAATAAGGCATATCACGATATTATGGATCAGCAGTTCTAAGGGTGGTCCTGCTGCGGCACGTGATCTTAGTATCCAATAAAACGACTGGTTCTTTATCTCTCATTAGTCACACTTTGAGTTCTTGTTTTTTGTATATTTCGGCATATGAGAGTATCAGAGCCTAGGTTCTGAGTTTGCAGTAATTCCATAGTATTGCAACTATGTTTACTACTGTAACAGTGTAACTAGTTGGATGGGAGAAATATAACTTAATATCATTTAAGAAGAGTTTCTGAAATATGTTTAATTTCAATTACTTGGACAAATAAAATATTCACATTTGAGAATGCATCATTTTAATTTTGAAAGAATCTTAAATTTGAATAATATGCTAGCTTTCTTAAATAAACAAATAAACAGCAAAACTACATCTGAAATTAAACTGTAATTTCTACAATGATCAACTTTTATTGTTAAATTAGCTAATTGTAAGTAAAATCAACTTTTATGGTAACATTAATAGTTAATTATTAATTATCAAACCGACCCTATCCTCAGTGGCTAAGCAGTGTATTGGAGGGTTTAAGATTCGGTACTCAATTCCTACGGTGGGTACAACAAGCAAACAAATCTCAAACAGTATCAAAATCATAGGATTAAATAAATAGACAAAATTTAAACTTCAAGATTATATTCATTTATTTTGGATAAAAGGGTTAAATTGATTCGATTTTTCATTTTAGAAATAATAGATATCTTCTAACACGACAATAATTCATAAAAAGCTTTGAAATTTTAAGAGAGTTGAGTTTACTTTAGTAAAACAAGTTTGTTTTCAATTTATACCAGAAGTTTGTGTTAAAGAAAAAATTAAATTTTAAGTCCACACTGGTCTTTGTAAAATAAAAAAATGTATTATTGGGATTACGGCCCAATACATTAGTAAAAGCGACAAACGACTGATGGAATACTGCATTTTCATCTTTATAAAGAGGAATGTACGGAAGATATGTTTAGTTTGTTATAGCCACTACCTAGTTGACTTTTAGTTTATCTCCAAATAGGTAGCTTGTATTAATCGTAATTTAATATTAATTAAAGATTTTAATGAAGTAAACAAAAAAACTACAAGTTTATGTAATTCCGAATATAATAAACATAGAAGATAAACTGTGCAACTGTTAAATTTTGTATCATTAAGCGAATAATCCAGATATAAATTGATATTATATTTCTGAATGAAAAAAAATCAAGTTTGGACCGAGAGTTCGCAAATATTGCGTGAATAGCCATGGTTATGTGGCGCCATCTCTTAACTAGCATAACACAAAAACTAAAATTTAAGCAATAAATAAAATGCAATTTCACAAACGTCTGATATTCACATCTCTTATTAAATACAGACATATTAAAACAAGTACATAAGAAACAAATCAAATGCAATTTCAAAATTATCTGATGTTCAGCTTTTTAATCAACTACAAATATATACTAAAATAGGTTACATTATGAACTAATACTTGGTAACAAAACAGAGGATTTTTGTATATATTCTTGATGTTCCAATTTTGAACATGGAAAGCGAAGTGCAAAAAATAAGCTCTGTGTTATGATACTTTTAATAAGTGAGATATCATAAACAGCTGTTAATCATTTTTTCCCTAAAATTCTTGAACATTATGCTTTAAAACAATCAAATAATCCCTAAACTTAGATAACTAATAGTATTTCAAATCGTCAAATCATAGTAATAAAACATTCTCGATGACTTTAAATTTCTGGAGCTCAAGTTACGTTTATTTAGCTTAATATGAATTTATAAATTCTACTACTTTTATTTCACGTAAACAGGCTTACTCAGTTCATCAGAGTAGGCTTATGACTAGAGTTAGAGAAACTGTGTTAAAAGTGAACTACAGTTTTATTTGTTAAAATAACAGAATTTAGGTAAGAGAACAAACGCAGCTTTTGGACTCCGAGTATCCTTCTTATTCAACTCAATTGTAGTCAACTGTAGTTGAAAACTGTGGAGCTTCTAATTAGCTACATTTAATTACTTATACAGTTGAAGTTTACATTTGTTGTTAACCAGTACAGAAACATACCTATACCTTGTATGGAATTTTATGTTTCAAAGCATGACCGTAACCAGAATGATATCTCGTAAATTTATCACTTACTTACATTTTATTTCTACAGAACAAAAGCTTTATAATTATCATACTGTCTCTAAAGACAACGTAACCTCTCCAGTTTGTAAGTCTTCGTTTTTAAGTAATAGTTAACCTCAGGATTAGTGGTACCAGGTGTCTCAGAGTCATTATCGTTAGGCTCAGATTTAGTAGCATTCTTTTGATTGATACGTTTATAGGTTTAATGGCACCAACTGTCTTAGTTTATCTTTGTCTTTGTAGTCATTGTTTGATTGTACCATCTGCCTCAATTTCAACATTATTGCTGTGGTCATGTTCATGATTAGTAGTACTACTTATATCAGAATAAACGTATTTTTATACTTTAGGTTTAATAACATTTAAAAACAGTTATATCAATTCATCTATGATTTCGTATTTCGTTTACAATGAAACCAATCGAAACTCTTTTAGTTTATGAGAGACGGAGTGTATCAACAAGGGGTGAAGTGAAGCAAATAAAAGTAACGTATAGGCGCTTAAGTCTTATGGAGAGGACAGAGAAAATTGGATGAATCTGAAATAGTTGCAATTATCCTCTCGTTCGGGGAAATCATACGATTCTAACCCGATGCTCATCAAACTAGAGAGGTTTGATCAGAGCGTCTCGCAGGCGTCACTATTCGGCCGTTTCTCAACGAACATGTTTCCTGCCAAGGCCGGAAAAGGCTGTCCGTTAACAGCCAGTCCTTGTGGAAGCCCAAAGGTACGTTACTAGCACGGGCCCTTCATATGCAAATATCTCTTTCACTTTTATGTACTCAAAGAGTGCTTCTGTTCCGCTGATGCGGAACGCTGCACGCGCGGTTTCATACGTGGCCATCTTGTCTACATAACGTAGTTTTAGTAACGCATGCTTGATGTTATTTAGCAGAGCCATTTTTTATTATTGCCAGTTATGAAGGCGTCTTCTTGTTAGACACATCCACATGTTTCCAAGGGAGGATTATTTAAAGTAATACCTGTGATACTGTACACTTTCTAAGGGATTTTGGATAGTATCTGAATATCTATTACTTTCGACAATCCAAGGTAAATGACTCAGTACAGTGAAAAACGCGTCGTATATTTTACACAAGAAATAAAATATTTTTTTTCTTGTCCATTTCTATCTGCCGATCTATTTCTAAGACTGATAATTGCATGCTGGGGCGGGATACGACGACATGCAGCAGTAGGCTTGGCCACGAATGTAACATGTGCAGTAATAATTACCAGTAAACGAGCTTCAAGAACTTCAATGTACCAATCCTCTGAATGCGAATGAAGGCAGTAACATGCAGTTCACGTGAGGGTTGCGAGAGGTCACCTTTGTCGTGAAATCATCACCAATGTGAAAGGTTTACTGTGTTACCAAGTGATCTGTAAGTGCGAGTGTTCGAGTTGCTAATGCTCAGCCAATGGCTCAGGAAAGCAAATAATTGGCGAGTATTTCTTAATAATTTCCCTCAGAAATATAATATAATCTAGAAACAAGATAACAAAGCGGCTGAGCCACAATATAGATTATTTGAAATACTTCATGCGGAGAAAGCAAATTAGAGAATGTTTCGTTTAAACTATTTATCGTACATAATAAAGAATTTAAATGCTTTGTTCTCATCTTATACTTACAACTAAAGGAATCATGCAATACGGCTCACGAATAGACTTTTAATGTTGTTTCTGGGTCAATTTTAATTGGAATATATTTTTAATGTGACAGGTAAGTCATTTGAATCTTTTATGCCTATTTTTTAGGCTTCAGAATACTCTTGTTATTAAACATAGACAGATTTTTACATCACACATTTATCGAAATATGATTAGAATAACTGTGATTCCTAACTTACAAAGAATTTCGAGAATTAACAGTATAATATATAGTTCTATTTTAGTACATACTACTGGCTTTTACTTATTTTTAAACAAAATGAAACACTAACCACTTACTGTCTTTGTGCCTGTCACCAGACTGAAAAGCCCCCCGCTAGTACAGCGATAGGTCTACTGATTTACAACGCTAAAATAGTGGTTCGATTCCCATCGGTGAGCTCAGCAGATAGCCCAATGAGGCTTTGCTATGAGAAAACGCAAACGCACACCAGACTGAAAAAGAGCAACCATGACAGTTACAACTCTACCCTTGATGAAAATAGATTTTTAACTTAAGTACTAAATGAAACATTCTTAGTGGTCAATCCTAAGGCTGATGTTTCTGGAGTAAAACAAAACATTATGCTGAATCAATGAACATCAACATTATTAAGCAAAAGACTAAGTTTTTAATACATTAGATCATTCGTGTATAACATAGAGTCGTTATGACCTTACCGACTGTCATATCAAATATTTAAAATAAGATTTGGTTGCAAGTATCAAAAATAAATGTACTCAATTAGTTCGAATGTTGTATTACTATTATAAAGAGCTCGACATGGAAAAGTGGTTATGACGCTTGACTTGTTATCTGAGAGTCACGGGTTAGAATCTCCATATCACCAAACATGCTCGTCCTTTCAGCCGTAGAGACGTTATAAAGTTATGGTCAATTCAAATGTTCGTTCGTGAAACAGTAACTCAAGAGTTGGCGGTGGATGGTGACGACTAGGTGCAGTTCCTCTAGTCTTGCAGTGCTAAATTAGGGACGGCTAGTGCAGATAGCCGTCGTATAAATTTGCGCCCTTTAGTAGCAACTAAGCCTCGTTCCTAATGTCTCATCAGACTATTTCAATACGAATCTATTAAAACTGGTATAACTTTAAAATAGCTCTGTATACAAATGCCTCTTGTGAATGGTGACTTAGTACTAAGTTTAGAACTTGCAGCGTAAAAGTGGGACTTCGATATTCGCAGTAGACAAAACACACTGCAAATTATCTAGCTTTGTTCTTTGATCTGCTTTGAATTTCGTGTAAGCTGTAATTTAGCAGTGAAAGACTAGAGGGAAGGAGGCTAGACATCATCACCCACCGCGAACTGTTGAGCTACTCTTTTATTAACGAGTAGTGGGATTGACCGTCGCATTATAACGCCCCCTCGGCTGAAAGGGCGAATATGATTAATGGGACAGGGATTCGACACCACGACCCTCAGACTGCGATTCAAGCGCCCTAATCACATGATCATGTCGGCTCTAGCATTGTTTTTAATGACAAACAAACAAACACATTTTATATCAATGAATATCTTTTTTTGGAATCGTGTTAACGGTTCATTATTCACAAATAATAATTACGAAACTTTATTTGATTTTTAAAATGTTTTATCTTGTTGTTTTCGATTGGAGTGACGTCCTTTTGTTTTTACATTATATCATATACTTCCGTTACTGGACGACACTCTTGAGGTCAGACTTTCAATGAAAGCGAACTGTTACAGAAAGTTTTTAATTTACTAGCTTATCTATGATCACCTAATGTATAAATTTTTCTAGCAGTACAATAAAGCATTCTATTTGTATTTTATGGTAAATTTACTACGGCTGTTTCTAACTAGTAACCAGTTGTCATTACTATACTGCCCATTAACCACACCGAATGATAGACTGTCATTTTTGCAATGCAACTACAGTTTTAAAGTGAGTATTGCGCGGGTTGTAAGCCGGCTCGCCAGCTCCGAAATCCAGAGCTCTACCACGAAGTGTAACAATCAGACGTTAATGCTTCGGGCAATAGTTTGACAGGTAGGTCTAACTGGAGAATCTTACATTCTAGTCTGCTATTTCAATAAGAATCCATGCATGAAATCTGAAATATACTCTGACATCTTGTTATTAGTATATCCTTAGAACCAGAAAACAGTATCGTTGTCTCTGTGTATCTTGTATACTGTGACACGACCTACGAAAGATGCCTTCTTCTGTAATGAGACCCTGCGTAGCCAAGTGATTAGAGCGCTCCACTCGTAATCTGGAGGTCGCGGATTCAAATCCTCTTACATCAAACAACCTCGTCCTTTCAACAGTAGGGACTTATAATTTTACGGTCAATCCCACTGTTCGTTTGTAAAAGAGCAGCCCAAGAATTGGCTGTGGAAGGTTTCCCTCTAGTTTTGCACTGTTAAACTAGGGACGGATAGCGCAGATAGCCATTGTGTAGCTTTGCGAAAAATTCAAAACAAACAATTCTTGCCTGAATTCAGTCAGTAATACCAGCTTATTTAAGTAATTCCTTTTTTTCATCAAAACGTGAATTTTAGTGAAGAAAATACGATATAAAAGCTTATATTTTTAGCAGGATACTTTATTTTCACACCCTGGTATTAATCTATATTGGAATATTGAATATTATATTATCATATACATTCCTTACAACATACAGAAAGTGCTATATTTAGTCAATAAATAAAGCTGCCCTCTAGAGGCTCAGCAATAAGTCTGAAAACTTACAACGCTAAAACTGAATTTCGATGTTTGTGGTGGGCATGTCACAGATAACTCATTGACGTCTTTTATTCCTAACATCAAACAAACAAAAAACAGACATATATTATATTTTAGTTACATACATGAAGTATTTTTATTCTAATTCATGTTGCATGTTACTAAACAATTGCTTTTTCAAGTATTTTGAGTGTTTATTTGAAAAATAAAATAGAGACATCTAGAGGCAGATTTCAGCAGCGTCATTCATCAATGGCTACATCAATCAGTAAACACACTTAGTGGTTCTTGTAAAGTCATGGAATACAATGGTACTCATTATGGTCCTTTTAGCACGTGATAAAACTACACTCGTTTATTTCTTACTTAATCCCTTTTATGGGGCATATCTATTTTCGCTCATCTGAATGAACCAACGAAATTAACATGATTTTAAAATTAGTGTCTGGATATAATAATAGAGGACGCGATTTATTTTTTCAATGATGAAAAATTAAGCATCTGAAAGTTAGGTAAAATGGAAGATTCTGTGCCCAGAATAAAAGATTAGAACAAGTCTCTAAGGATACCAGAATCTATGTGACACGTGGATTCTGTTACGTTTAGATGGACAGCAAAAGTAATAGTAATAAAAATTAAACACAAGTGCATTGGACTGAAGCTGCCTCCTGAAGATTCTTTACAATGAAACAAACGTTTTCTAAAAGAAAGATAAAAAGAATTAGATCAATAAGGAAAAGACAGAATAGAGAGAGTTTGAATTGAAAATTGGTAGAATGATGATAGAAACTGATCCTACCCTACATTCACCCTATAAAGAAAAAAAACTTCGTACAATGAAAATTTTATATATATCTAACTGTTTAATGCTGGATCGATTATTGTCTTGATAAAGTTAGAACAGTTATTGGGTCGAAACATTTACTGAACTGTTTCGACAAAACTAAACACAATTATCTTTATCGAGATAAAAGACTTAGATAAGCAGTGGAAAGTAAACTTTCTTCATTGATTTAGACGGTTTCAGAAGCGAGGAAGATTTGTTTCCTTACAAATCACATGCCGGAAAACGGAAGTAACATCCTATCATTTCTCAATTACCCTGAAAGTAGGCATGTGCTTAATGTGTTGGGCTCTATACTAAAGTAGCTTTAAATTGTCAATAAATAACATCATGAAAACAGCATTAGTTGTATAACCAGAATAGGTCAAATTGAACACATAATTCTGCTATATAATGATATATGCTGAAAGAAAACAGGTAAATGTCTCATTAGGTGACGCTGACAAGGAAAGAAATGTATTGAAGAATGGATCTTTGTTTTTGTTTTACAAAATCATTCAGAGAAAGCCTAAATCAGTTTTGATGAACTTTAAATTTATAACTTGTTAAACATTCTGAAATATATCATTTTACTAAATTAAAGAAACTTCAAAGATTAATTAACATCAGAATGTACTATCAGCAAGAGTAGAAGCACAAAATTTCCACATGTAGGATAACACTCAATTGTGGCTGCTTATTGGTTCCTTGACTTTCTTTTAAGATATTAAAGACACATATCACAAAATTTTGGAAATACATATATATATATATATATATATATATATACGTTAAAGTTAATTGATAAATCAACAAAACCAACTAGCAGCCGGAGAATAGTGTAAACTATTTTTTCATGTGCTAAACAACACTATTAACGTTCAATATAAATGAAGAAAATATTCAAAAATCCATTTCAGTTTTTGTTATTTAACAGCAACCACCATGGTATGTCTGTGCACTTACAATGCCAGAAACCGGGGCTCGATACCCCTGGTGGGCAGAGCATAGATACTCATTGTGTAACTTTGTACTTATCTTGCAACAAAACAAACAAAAACTTTTACATATTTTAACAAAAATATACAAAATTCAACGTTAAGAAGAAAATTCATATATAAGAGTAAACGACTAACAAAGTCTTTTACAATTGTTACAACTGTAAGTAAATGTTTACATGAAAAAGTATGACTTTTTTTAATATTACCATCACAGGTGTAAACCAAATAAAGAGGTCCACAAATTATGTTCTGCATGTATCACTTAAAGTATAAATTACACGCATAACTTTAGAATGATCTCATACGTCTGATATTATTTTTATGTTGTGTACAAGGAAAGCTAGTAGCAATCATGTACAAATTACTATCGAAAGATTACATCCCTGAAATAGTTCGATCGAAATATAAGTTTGTTTTTCTAAAATATTAAAAAAACTCATGTTCTTATTTTCATATATAATTCTATCAAAATGATTAAAAATAATCACTGTTTTCATTTAGTTTACATCCTCATTTCTTGAGAGGCCAACTGTCTATCTAATGCTCTTAAATTATTAGAATATTTTTTAAACGTATAAAATGGTAGGTGATAATCTTACAAATGATTTCAAGTATAAAATAACAAAATGTTTCACATCACTAAACGTTCATTCACTTTTTCATGAATTTTAATGATTAATTAAATGTTTTGCTGTTAAGAACAAAGCTAAGCAACGGACTATCTGTGCAGTGCCAACCGTGAGTACTGAAACACGATATTTAGTGTTATATGCCTTAAGACTTACCGTCAAGCCACCGCAAAGAGGCTATTAAATATGATTAACAGTTCTATAGATGTTAATTCGCCTTGTTGAAAAATATTATCTATAGACTTCTTTTCAGAAATAATATTTCATATTTTATGTGTGAATGCTGACTGCTTGAGACTATGTACTCGTAAGTGTTTTTTTTTTCTTATAACTTCGTCGCATAATTACCATAGTAAAATATGCTGGGTTTTTTTCTGTTCCTTTACGTGTCATGGAAACGTGTACATATACACCTATTACAGTCAAAATAACAGCTTTTGAAGACATTAGATTTTACCATCTTATTAATCAAGCAATATTTTAATTATATTCTAGGTTTCTTAAATGAGGCAGTATTCGTCTCTTTCCGACGTTGCTCGTTTCTTAAATTGCCAATTAAGTCTTATATAAGATTATACTTGTGTCAATTTCCTAGTGCTCGTGTTTATTTCAACCCCAAATTTAATTATCGTATTTATTGAATTAAGATACTCTTTACTCTTTTTCATGCTAATCTTTAGTCTTCAGTTTTATTGAATATTTCATTTCTTTGCCTGCAGTTCTAGTGTATTTGTTCTTGTAAATTGTTGTTTGTTGCCTTATTTTGTCACACAAATCAAACCAGACCAAACCAAACTATCTGCAGCCATAAAATAATTCACTACACGTTCCATTTCCAAACTACTAGATCTAGTAAAAACGCTGTACTCACTTTTATCTTCCGAATCTGCACTTAATCCATTAACTTCTATTTCTTGGCAGAATATTTTTTTTTCAGAGTCTGAATATCTTTAATAATTACTTACATTTCTTAGTCTAAAGACAAGAGAAAATCGAGGGCCACGAAAAAAATTCACACTCGCTTCAATTTCTTTTTAATCTGGCGCTAAAATTTCAAGTCAAAAAATAATTAACGAGTTTTCTTTCAAAGACCGTTTATTATTTTATATTGATATTTAGAATTTAAGATAAATTTAAACCCTAATAAACATATCACAAACATTTCATTACCTTTCGAAGGTTTAAAAACAAATTAAAAAAAATTCTTGATAAAGATTCTTTAGACCTAATCATTTGCCTGTTTGTGAATTTCGCGCAAAGGTACATGAGGTGTACCTGCCGCTATTCGTCCCTAATTTAGCAGTGAGTCATCACCAGCTACCGCCAACTCTTAGGCTACTCTTTTACCAACGGATAGTGGGATAGATAGTAACATTATAACGCCCCGATGGCTGAAAGGGCGAGCATGTTTGGTGCTAGGGGGATTTGAAACCGCGAACAACAGATTACGAGTCGAGCGCCTTAGCCACCTGTCTAAGCCGGGCCTGCCTAATCATCTAAGTGTTCAGTTCTGATCCAGACCTATTACTGTCAATACAATCATATTTATCAATGTCACTATTATTTGTCTCAGTATATTCGTTTTCTTCTTTAAAATCACATTTAGGTCAATCCTCAGCATTTTTTAAGCCTAGGCTTGTATCATTGTTTTAACAAAGGAATCCTAAACCTGTTTTCAGTATCGTGCGTTAGCTTTGAATTCTTGACGAACGAACTAATTTTCCAAAATATCTATCCTCGCTGTTCTATCTAGCATTTCCTCTTTCTGTCAACAACAACACCTCAGACACAGTCGATTTAAAAGCAAAATTACAACTCCACAAGTAATAAACAACCAAATCAAACACAACATAAAGTACACAACATAACCGCACTTCGCTTTGCTATCTTCTAGCTTGAAAGAATTATCACACTTGCGCGTAACACGAATAATCCACCAACATCCATCTTTAAAATCAAAAGAGGCAGAACACAACGATTGAATTATTCGGTTTAGTTTTCGCGTTATTTCGTGTATTGTCTGCCAGTGCTGCTGTTTGAGGTAAAATGTTTCAAATCGCAATAATTTCTATTTCTTAACTGTAAACCAAAATTTGTATATGGGTATTATTTTATTTGTTTGTTTCCAATTCCATTTTTTTGTTTTTTGTTTATGATGCTATGAAGCTTATTTTAAACTTATCTACCAAAGGCAACTTAAACTTTGAGGATTTGCGCTAGCCATCCCTAATCTAGCAGTGTAAGACTAGAGGGAAGGCAGCTAGTCATTACCCCCACCTCCAATTCTTGGGCTACTCTTTTACCAACGAATAGTGAGATTGACCGTCATATTATAACGACTCTAAGGCTGAAAGGGCGAGCATGCTTGTTGTGACAGGAATTCAAACACACGACCCTAGGATTACGAGTTGATGGTGCCTTGACCATCTGGACATGCCGTGCATGTATTATAATAAATTTTGATTACGATTGCAATACTAATACAGGATTTTATGTGAATGATACCTACTACATAAAATGTATTTCCAGAATTTTTTCCTGAAATAGTTTTGAATAATATACAGCATTTCATTTAATTGCATATCCACGACTTGCCACATTTAATTATTTTCAAAAATCAACGCATCGTAGCATACTGAATGACAAAATGGTGTTTTTTTTAAACTCAAATTTGATGAAGGTCAAGAATAATGAAGTGTCCCGATTTTGTATGCAAGATTGTAACCAAAATAACACAAAATCAGTAGGAATATAAACAGAATCACATAAAATATTCTTTTGGCATGCGAAAACGTATAAACATAGATAGCACCAACATGTTTAACTGTTATCAGAATTAATAGATATTCAGTGCTCTACGACAGTTCAAATTTCTGGACGGATTTCGCTAAATAATCTCTCCAGTTCATGTTGTGTAGGCAAAAAACAAAACAGTGATTAGCTCATTGTGTGGAGTACAATGACGAGATATTAATGTATTCCTCTTAAGCAATATGAAAATGTTACCACAACAACAGCAGTTAACTTTATGTTTTTTTTATCACGAAAAGTAGCTCACGTATTTATGATAGAGTCCCCTACTGGTACAGCTGTAAATTTTCGGATTTACCACGCCAAATGGACACGGTAAATTGCCCGATATGTGTTTGCTATAAGAAAAACGCACACAGACTAGTGACAGTATTATGAAATGTCCAGAAAAACATGACTAAGTAGTTTTAGCGGAAATAGTTAATGTTTTTCTTAACATCAAATGTGAATTTGCACTGCAAAAGAGAAGAAAATGTATAAAAATATTCGGTGAAAGTCTCAGTTGTGTTGGAAACTATAATAAATAAATGGTACCGTGGAAAAATGATCGTAAATGTTTTCTAATCTTCAGAAATGTATATCAATGGTTTACTTTTTTTGTGAAATCCTAGATTTGGTAGCCTTATCATAAGACACCAACCTCACTTATGTTTTATAATAACAATTGGTACGTGCTAATGCAGTAGAGTTTCGTCACACATGCAAACCGTAGCACCACGGTGACATGTTTAAAACCTTTATATTTGGCTCAAGGCGAGTTTCTGAACATTTGGCACTGCAATGCTGTCTGTATGGTCTTTTGGCTAGGAATTTGTTAACAGCATTTTCCCAAAAAAGCATGATCGCGTTGCGAGGTTGCTAAATGTTGCACAACACAACATTACAATATCTTTCTTCACAGAAATGGAAAATCTTGCAAAACAGGAGGTTTAGGACAACGCTGGGCATCAATTCTACACTATCAATTCAGAGCAACGCCCTCCTTGATGTGGTAATTTGTGAGATAACAGGATAACATGGTTCCGACACAGAAGTCTTATATGCCAAAATGTTCTAGTACACTTTGAAATTGGCAGTGATTTTAATGAAAAAGATGATCAAATATCTTATTATCACATTTGAACAAATTCCTTTCAAGTCGTTCTACATATTTCCAGTAGATATCGATGCCTTTGGTCTGTAATAGACGATTTTGGAAGCCGACATCTGCGTAAAATAGGCTCTAAATAGTTTATGAATATGTATAATTTCAGTGTGAACTCACCATCTTTTGCATAAGCTTATTATAATGAAAACTGCGATAAGTATAACCATCAAAATGACCACAGACGGAAAATGAGGAATTGAAATCTGACTCATGGCAACGTTCTTATAAAGTCAGACTATTGGTCCTCAATCACTTTAACAGTAATAGATAAACACGCTCCTTTCTTTAACTTCTACTTAGTACTTTTGTCAGTGCTATTAGCGCTATGTTCACAAAGGAGAATCAAACCATTGGTTTTAATGTTGAAAATCATTATATATACCGCTGATCCACCAGGTAATTTTATCCTGGCGCAAAATAAGTATTTAATAAATTTAGCTAAAAACATGAAACCGATGATAAAACCTTTAAATAAAAAATGATCTAAAAATTCTTGGAAAGACTCAGTTTCACTTGTTATAACAGGCAGTCTTTTCTAAAAACCCTGAGCTCAAAAAGGCGTTTTTATTAACCGTTTTAATAGCTTATCATACTGTATGATAAAATGCTAAATTTGTGCAAATAATTAAAAATACAGCGACAAATATTTTTGAAGCGTGGAATAATCTAAAGCAAATCACAGAAGGTGTTGAAGTACAAGCATATATATATTAAAAATAAAGTGTTTGTTTTTGAATTTCGCGCAAAGCTACATGAGGGCTATCTGCGCTAGCTGTCCCTAATTTAGCAGTGCAAGACTAGAGGGACGGCAGCTAGTCATTACCACCCATCGCCAACTCTTGATTACTTTTTTATCAACGAATAATGGGATTTACCGTCACATTATAACGCCCCCATCGCTGAAAGGGCGAGCATGTTTAGTGCGACTGGGATTCGAAATATAAAGTGAGCCAAACTACAACTAAAAAATATTTTATATTTTCCCGTTCTCTTCACATCTGAAACTGAATGAAAGTTACTTACCTCTCAAAGTAGCTGAAGAGGTGTATATACTGTTTATTTCTAGTGATTAGAACAATATGTATAATCTATGTTACGGAAAAGTTTATTTTATGAATCTTTGTGCAATATTAAAATCTAAGTGTGTTTGTGTGTTTTCTTACAGCAAAGCTACATCGGGCTATCTGCTGAGTCCACCAAGGGGAATCGAGTCCCTGATGTTAGCATCGTAAATTCGTAGACTTACCGCTGTACCAGTGGGAGACTATATAATGGGCCTTAACGTCAAACACAATGTCATGCAGTGTCTTCTATATTCATGAGTAGTATTCTCGCAAGCCTAAATGGCAGATGGGCGTTTCAGCGTTTTCGCTACTGTGAAGCAGACATTTATTTTTGGCTATGCTTAACACTAAAGGTGTGTGGGTGGGAACGTCATGTTTTCTAAATGATCCGTCATCTAGATACATCACCTGACCTCGGATGACTTGTACGGGCTGAGAAATAATCAGCTTGTCCACGGAATGGTCATTACCATGCGTCATTAATCATGATCCTAGAAATTAGTTGATCCCTGTCTTTTAATTACACGAATATTAAGTATACTTTTTAGTTCTAGTAATAGTACAGGATTGTATACAGATTATAAAATTATTATGATTGCTTGGTCCGGAATGGTCAGGTGGTTAAGGCACTTGACTCCTAATCTGAGGGCCGTGGATTTGAATCTCCGTCCCGCCAAACATGCTCGCCCTTTCAGCACTGGGTGGTGATGACTAGCAGCCCTCCATCTAGTCTTACACTGCTAAATTAGGGAGAGTTATCGCAGATAGCCGGCGTGTAGCTTTGCGCGAAATTCAAAACAAACCAATCTTTGAGGATTCGGTGGATACTGTTTGCTGGTCGTGAATGTTCATGCTGAGACAAAAAACTTTTGTTTAACGGTAAGAACCTTTATTTGTCGTCCTGTACCTCAGCTCTACTCACTTGGTTGCTTAGCTAAAAAAGAAGATGACATATTCAAGCTATTAAAATTTATAATCTGTTATCGTTTAAAATCTTTAAACAGCAAAAGATCGAAGTAATGTTTTTTTTTTTTAATATCACGTCTTGTGCTTACTTAAGCGAAGATGAAAATTAAGTCAATATACAACAGTTGTAAAAAAAGTCTGAATAAAATGTCAATTTTAATATTAGTGCAAATAGTGAAAATACATAAAGAAAGAGAGTCTTAATCATTTAAACTATTGTTAACACACGTTGTACTCAAATTATGAGTCTATATAATATAATCTCACTTTAATAGTTAAATATTAGTTGTGATTGAAACGATGCACTAGAACAGTTTCATTGTTATCCAGGTGGTCTGAAAGTAAATATACCAGAAATAAAGTTTAATAACTTTATTGTTAGTTGATATAACAACAGCAATTGAATATAAATACAAATAGTAGTGTAAGTTTTGTTTTGTTATTAATAACGAAAATTCGATAACACCGATGAAAAGTCACGCTTATACTGCAATTTAAAAACCTGACTTCATAACACTTATTTGCTACTAAATATAAATTTTGGTTACTATACGGGCCTTCGTATAATAAATAATCTGTAAACGAGATGTTGCGTCTTCAGTGCATTAATTGGGCTTTTTAATCGATAAAACTGTTTTGAAAAATAAATATAATATAAATGCTAAACATTTAAACAAATTTAGGTTACTGGACGTAATAATACACATGTGGTTGGGTAATCACTAATTTGAAATTAAATTGTCTTGTTATTGTCACGATTTTCAATCAGAATTTCTGAAAATGAAAAAAATATATGGTGAATTTCAAGAGACATTTTACGATTAATAGTGAACAACTGCACAAAATCGGATATAAACTTTTCCCACCGTTTTTTGTGAGATTAAGTCATAAAAATAAGCTAAAATCAATTATGTTACCTAGGTGAGAAAGAAGGGTGTATCATCGAACGTTTTCAAATCATATAAATAATTTATTAACTATTTGATACGTTTCGACCATAATGTAGATATCGAAGTTACTAGTTTGAATATAACACCAGTAAACCTCTCCAGCGATACAACAGTATCTGTACGGACTTACAGCGCTAGAAACCGGGTTTCGGGTTTCGAGACCCGTGATTTGGCAGAGCGCAACGATACCTTTGCGTAGCTGTGTGCTAACCTTTAGAAAAATAATAGCAGTAAAAACGTTGTACAAAAATAACTTTAAATTACGATAAGTTTATCTATGACATAGCACAACAGTACTATGTTGAATTATTAGTTAAATATTAATAGATGTTAAATACAAAGATATATTAATCATTCAACCTTCCTATTTTTTGATAAGTGAAAGGCGCTTCCATTTGGCGATACAGCTTATAATTTATAAAAGTAAAAAGAAATTCAATTTTTGTTATACCAGAAATAAAGGAACTAACACAGATCAACGTATCAGAAAATACCGAAAGGCAGGAACTCTCGGGCTATTTGCTATGTCCACTGGGAAACATGCGTGAACTCGTGCACGTACAGTTAAAGCCATATTAATCCATCTACTACGTCCAACGAGGGGAATCAAACCCGTGACGCCCCCCGCTAGTACAGCGGTATGTCTTCAGATTTACAACGCTAAATTCAGGGGTTCAAATTCCCTCAGTGGGCTCCCAAGATAGCCCATTGTGGCTTTGCCATAGGAAAACACACAAGATTCTGATATTAGCGTTGTGAACCCGGAGACTTACTGGGAGATATGCATAAACTTAATGGTTGTGGCCAAATTTATATAATTGTGAAAATTATTTTGATATAACGGTTCGAAATAACGTCACAGTGACATTATGTTAGTATTCCATGTGAACTAAATCTAATTTTGGAGAAACAGATAGATATAAATATACACTGATAGTTCACGTTTCATAGTGAAGTACTTTTTAATAGAACCAGACATCAATTTTTTTTGCAGTTGTTCATAATCACAAAAACTGAATATTGATAAACCATTAATAATCACGATTAGGTAGATTTCGCGAAAGATTTATTTCTCTACGATCGTTATTCTATGGCGATGCTTAACATATAATCCGTTATTTAGTTCATTTTAAAACCATTTAATCTCCAGCTTTACATTACTTCATATAATAATGCTTGTTTTCTAACGTACTTCTTAAATTTAGTTTAATAAATTGGTCTGAATAAGTTTAGGTGTTATAGGTAAATCACATTAAGTAATTACTAAAAGTAACAAACTTTAACAAAAGTATTGATCATTTCGGTAAAGACATCCGATTACTAATCTCTGCAGAATTAATCTAGTTTCTCTTAACATTGGTCAAGAATTGGCAGATATTGTCCATAAAATGATACGATCATGATCATGGCCAGGATTAGTCGTTAATGGCTGCCTGGCGGTAAGTAGGTTAGTCCTCATTACAACGATGAATGAGGTCCCTCGAGGCAGCAGCCAGAAGGGGGAGGAGCCAAATTTGATATGCACGAACTAACAAGTGCGGTACTTGTTCGTCTTGTGGTAGTTCTGTAGTTGCCTGTAGGTGTTGTAATTTCTCAAAGACTTAGCTGTGGCTCACCCAAGTTTTCGTCAGTTTTATTATCATTAATTAGAATGTTGATTGCCACCAGGATGATAGCGTTTCGTGAGGTGGGCGCTTTCATAAAATAACTCGTAACTTTGTTAATGTTGTATCGACAGTTAGGGACCGTCACACATTTCTCAAAGATGAAATATATATCTCATAAAATTGTACAAATATTTTACCAAAGAAATTATTTAAACGCAAGAATAAGACCTACGGTAACAAACTGAAAATAAAACACAAAAATCAAGTTGAACCTTTAAATGAGTTATGTGATTTGAAATTGTTGCCTCCTACTCGCATAGCGATTTGTTTACGGACTCATACCGCCAGAAACCGGGTTTCGATACCCGTGGTAGGTAGAGCACACATAGCCCAGTGTGTAGCTTTGTGCTTAATTCCAACCACATGAAATTGTACCAAAACGTAGTATGTAAAAGCCGCATTGCTTTACCTGTTGTTTATTTCTTTTATAATACTAATACTAAATAATGCATGGCCAAGCGTGTTAAGGCGTTCGACTCATAATCCGAGGGTCGCGGGTTCGAATCCAGGTCGCACCCAACATGCTCGCCCTTTCAGCCGTGGGGGCGTTATAATTTGACGGTCAATCCCACTATTCGTTGGTAAAAGAGTAGCCCAAGAGTTGGCAGTGGGTGGTGATGACTAGCTGCCTTCCCTCTAGTCTTACACTGCTAAATTAAGGACGGCTAGCGCAGATAGCCCTCGAGTAGCTTTGCGCGAAATTCAAAAACAAAAAAGCTAAATAATACTAAACTTCTTAATACAGAGTGATAATTTTACAACACAAGAACGATTTGCATATGCTAATACAGTGTTTTATCTGCAAATACGAGTGATAATGTCATGTTTATTACGTTTAAAATTTATCTGTATATTTGCTACGCAACGACACCTTGACCTTTGGACACTACAATGCCGAAGAGATAGCTCATAACCAAAGATATATTTTACAGCCTTTTCAGAGAAACGATATCGTAAAGTGGGCTTTAGAAACAATGTATAGCCAAAGGACATAAAAATTTGAAGGAAAGAAAACCTTGGGAGTTCCTCACATAAAGAAACAACAACACAAAAACAACTCACAACAATTCGAAGAAACACCTCCGTTAGCGAAATAAAGGTCATGGTTAAGAAACAGAGTCCTCTGACCCTCTAATCGCAACAAACACACAAAAATAAATTTCTATGAAGCTGAAAGTTTTTCTGCTACATGTAACAAGATAGTAAACAAGTATTTGTTAGCCTGTGGAAGGCTAGCAAGCTATAAGCTAACACAATTATAGCTCCACTTTCGAATACTGAAGAGGATGTCAGGACACATTGGAAACATTGAAATCTCATTTGATCATCTACCTATCAAGTCCCCTGATGTATAATAAGCAGAAACTTATATCTTTGGTCTATTAACATCAAATTTATTCTCGGAAGCCAAAATCCATGCCAATGGAGGATTTCTAGAAAGTTCGTCAGGACTGACTTTGTTGCTCTTCGAAAAAGCTTGTTTAAATGGAAATTGTGGTGTTGACCAATAATGTGTCATACTTTTATAGTAACCTTTAGCAACGTATATTTAGTGAATACAGAGTTTGATAAAAGTCCTTCTATGAAATAACTTCTAATAATTTCCTCTAACGCAACGAAAAAAAACATGTGTAAAATAATTTTCCAAACAAATGAACTTTAAAATCAACTCTACGTACAATAGTTATACTAAACCACCCCTGCAAACAATAAACCTATCAACAACCTCAAAAACAGAATTGCTCATTCACGTCAACAAAAAACAACAGTCTTAAACTATCTAAACACACAAGCCTAACCACTCTTGGTGAATAAGGGAATTGTCAAGTTACCCAAAGTACAGAGAACCGTCCAGCAATGTTTTGTTAAATCGTTCTCCCAAAATGAGAAAACTGTCCACAGCTCTCCATAAATTGATTTGGTTGTTTGTAGAACTCCGCGCAAACCGCCTTGAGGGTTATTTGCGTTAACCATCCTTAATTTAGAAGAGATAAACTGGAGTAAATATATCTAATCAACACCACGTACACTACATTTTGGGTCACTCTTTCCAACAAAAAATGGCATTTATTGAAGGTGCGAGCATGTTCAATAACAGGATTCGAAGTCACATCCCGCAGATTGCGAGATGGATGCCCTAACCATCAGGCCATACATGACAAACAGACAAACTTCCAACCACCCTATCCCAAAATATGACTATTCAACTCACAACAGTAACATAACACAACTCTAAACTAACAAAGTAATTTTTCACTATTGATACGCCCAGCATGACCAGGTGGTTAAGGCACTCGCCTCCTAATCCGAGAGTCGCGGGTTCGAATCCCCGTTACACCAAACATGTTCGCCCTTTCAGCCGTGTGGGCGTCATAATGTGAGGGCGAATCTCACTATTCGTTGGTAATAGGGTAGCTGTTAGAACTACCCTATTAGAGCTGGCGGTGGATGGTGATTACTAGCTGCCTTCCCTGTAGTCTTACACTGCTAAATTAAGGACAGCTAGCGCAGAGAGCCCTCGTGTAGCTTTGCGCGAAATTCAAACCAAACTAGTCTGTAATTTCGAAATATAGTGCAGCTAAATACCTTTCACACATTTTAGTATGGACACGTTATAAAAGTGAAAATCAGTTCCGTTATCTGGTTCAAACAGCAGAACGAGCCCCTTGTCACTGACTTTTACCCTATCGTTAGTAGCTTAGAAGTAGAGAATGCTTTACTTTCCCTGAGCTTCCGATCAGGCCATTTAACATATGGCTTATAAGGTGCGATCCAGGTTGAAATTTCCAATAATATTTACATTATGTACGTGTTAAAGAAATAAAAACGTACCTGGGTTAGATTTGCACTAAATTATCATGTAATTACACCTGTTTCTAACAAGTCCTAATAACATATGATGACTTACATTGAGTTGTTTTGTCACTTACGAACATTTACATTACCTAACTGTGCACCAAAATTAGAAATGCTGTTTGATGATAAATCCAGTTCAAGCAACAACAAACATATTTCACTCACAATACGTTTACTCCATGTTGGTTAAAGAAACCCCACAATGATGATTAATGATGCATTTCGAAGTCAGAATATAGTCTATAGAAGTCAACATAGGGTGCATTCTAAGATTTAAATGCGTGTGTCAGATCAACTTTAAACTAGTTTTTCTCTATATAAAATTTTGTTAAACATAAAATAGGAGATTCTACTTTTATTTTCAACTAAAAAGAAACGATAAGGTGTAATAAATTGAAGTAAAAATAAAATAATATACATTTTTTACCTACAGCTACTTGACTACTTAATGAACTTGATGCTTCCCAGAAATACTTACATGCTAAAAGATATAACAACAGAAGCTATTGCCGTGGTAACTCAGCTTCATCCGATATGGGCCCACCCTGTCTTTGATGATCAGAACTATTCAACAAAACAGGTGTAGGGTGAGATAATGAGACCTAAAGCCTCACCTCGTCACTCAACACCGTTCACAGCGAGGTGTGTGGCCGTTTGCCGCTCCGAGATCTTTCTGATGGCGATGAATATTACGACTTTAACTTACTAAGCGCGCGCTTCCATGTCAGCAGAGATTTAGGCAAAATGTTGCTATTTGTTCATTCTATTTCCACGAGTCACACTATTTAAAACCCAGAACTCAGAGTAAAAAAAAAAGTATGAAATCGTTCATACAGGTTTCAACATTTTGACCTTTTAGAAATTTAATTTATAGAATTATGAATAATTTTATTTGAAAATTTATTTTAGTGATTAAACATCTTGTATTTATATAAATGATTAAACATATCTAAACTGCAAATATCTCATTAACTATTACTTTTGATATTCTGAGCTTATATTATTCAATTTCGTGCAATAAGATTGTTTTGTTTGTTTGTTTTGTAATTTCGCACAAAGCTACTCGAGGACTATCTGTGCTAGCCGTCCCTAATTTTGCAGTGTAAGACTAGAGGGAAGGCAGCTAGTCATCACCACCCACCGCCAACTCTTGAGCTACTCTTTTACCAACGAATAGTGGGATTGACCGTCACATTATACGCCCCCACGGCTGAGAGGGCGAGCATGTTTAGCGCGACGCGGGCGCGAACCCGCGAATTACGAGTCGCACGCCTTACGCGCTTGGCCATGCCGGGCCACTCGTGCAATAAGAAACCTACAAGATGTTTCGTATAAAATAACAGTTACAATAATGCGTAACTACAGTAAAAATAATAATCTCATTAGAAAACTAACGCAACACAAGTTATCTTAAAAGTGCTGTAGTTTTTACATGGTAATTTATAGAATAAATTAATCTGTGCAGAAAGTTTTTGGATTTAGATAACACATAAAGTTGTGTCTACGACGTGGAACAGTTTTTTTTTAGGTCAAGAAATGAGATTTATAAATAGAAAATTAATTATTGCATTTTATTTATTATTTTGTGTAAGTTTAGTTGAACACTTAATTGTACTTAGACATTCTGCTTTGCGAAACTTACGACACTGGGTTGGGCCTACTGCCATCATCGAATGGCTTTCAGGACCCAAATATTAAGTTAGAATATTTTACGATCGAATACGTCTACTTAAAGAAGATTTACAGACCAGTTTTGTACTTATATTTGTTCGCTCCAGGATTACAAATAGAGGAGTGGAGTCAATTACTGTAACACAGTTTTTGTTGTCATAAAAATACAACAAAACATTGATGAGGTATAATGTTTAGTTTGAACTAAGCCTAATCTTGAAATCGTCACTTCACAATGTCTGACTTAGTTGGATGATGCAAATTACGTAATGTCCATTAATGCAAAAATGTTTTGTTTTACACTAGAAGACAACTTTAATAAACAGTTATTTGTAAAATAAACCTATTTGTTCTGAATAAAATATTAATGTATGAGAAAATATTTAATAAATATTTCATTCTTCTCATCAACACAAAAACTGATTTTCCTGTGTCCTGCTTGGATAATGATATGAAATCAAAATAAATAAACGCTTCTGTAAGCTTCCAAAATCCTTCAAGCCTAATTTTGTTTCGTGAAAGATTTTTCAGCCTTGTCCACTATACCCAGAATTGAAATGAAATATAAACTTATTCTGGTATCCTCACCAGTTAACAATCACAAAAATTAGTAATATTAAATATTTATACCATCATGATGTGGTATCCTATATCAAAATTTGTCTCATGTTATCATTTGTTAATATATTGCAATGTACATATATTGCCTTGCCTTCTGTTTGCTTTAAGAAGTCTTCCATAATCCGCCTTCGATGTGTCATATTTCTAGTTGTTTCTCGTTTAGACTGTCTCCATCTTCTAGTTGATCTGTTTGGTCCTGCTGGATACAAACTGACCTTGTGAGGTTACCACGTGGGGAGATAGAGCAGTCATTAACTAAGTTCACCTGATTGTGGTTAGCTCTGTTATCAGAGGTGATGGCGCCTGTCAGTCCAAGCGGAATACTAAGTTTAGTTCTAGCCTGCAGCTTCGTTTCGTACGTACTCTGACCTTTTACAGATAGTGTGTTCATATTTTTGTAAGGTTGATTTAAAGAGTTAGTCTAGTCCTATCTATTAGTCTTTTTTTTTTTTCGTTTCGTAATTTTATTTTTTGTTCACTTTATAATGTGTAAATAAACTTGAATTTCTATGAAAATTTTCTTTTACGAAGCATAAATTATAATGCATTCTACTAACAATGTTATATCTATCTGGCGTTCTTTTCAGTAATTTCATTTGCATTCTACGTTCTACTAAGTCAGTAGAAACGTTCTGTGAATTTCCTTTTGTTTTGAGTTTTAAGTCGTAATATGAACATGTGACATGACCTATTTACCACCACATGCAAGGGACCATCGTGGGAGTTAATACAGAACTAGTAGAGTAATAAATACGTTTAAACACGATATTGGAACAGCATGAATAACTTGAACTGGTCAGAGAAAAGGTCACGGGTTTTTAGTCATGTGCAAGACCGAATCTTGAAATAATCGCATTGTTGTCTCATTAAAGTATTTGACAGTTTAAGGAATCTCATCACAAAGTACCCACACCCATAAAATAAATTATCTCTCATTTTTAATGGTTGAGTCGAGTAAATTGTTAAAATTCTCACTGGTGAAAAAATAGAGTAATATTACTGATCCAGTATGGTCACGTGTAGACGGGATTCATATGTGAAGTATGTACATCAATGGTGTTTAAAGTGTATGTTGTTCCCAAGAATGCTTGGCTCGATTCTACTTGATGTACAAACTGTCATCAGCATTGAAACCTCAATTAATGATTCCATATTCTTGTTTGAGTAATGTTAACAATTTTGTCCAATTTAAACAAATAACCGAATAAGGGCTTGGAGGCAGGCAAGAGAACAGTTCGATAACAGTCAAGAATAGTGACAGATTTATTATGGAGGGGACTGTACTCTACGGTTTCGCACGGGAACACGTGTGAAGTGTCTGTAAGTTTTTAGGCCTGTAGATGTGAAAAGATTTTAAACAAACATATTTCAAGGACCTTAAGTGTTTTTTGATCAGCAGTCTAATGACGTTGTTTTAGAAGGATGTTGATCCTGTAATAAATATTTCAAAGTAACAATATTACGGCCTTGGAATAGCTTAACTCAATAGAACATCTTCAAGACTCCGTGAAAGATATAATTCAAAACATTACACTACAGAATTTCAACAGTAATTAACTGGTCAAGTTTTTTAAAACAACAGCAATAACAAAGTATTCCAAAAACCGTTGGACTTTAGTTGGAAGCACGTGCCACAAAATATTAACCGTTATTATGTCCAAGAACGACCCTACTCGAACATTAAACACTTAGACATATCTAAATATGTATGTGAAAGCAGTATGTATACACTTCTGTATGTGTGAATATATATATGATACTGACTGGTTCAGAAATTCATTGATAAACAAAATATTAAAAACGCTAATAGATACAAGAGAATAATTGTTAGCGGTATGGAGAGATATATTGTGGATCTCCTCTTTGACAGTATCAATAACTGTGTAATAAATAGAAAATATCTATTCTCAAAGATGTTGACAATAACAGATGAAACATTTTAAACCAGATATTACTAAAATCGTTATAGGACAGCAGCAGTTATATGCTTAAATACTGATTAGTTGAGCATCATAACAGTAAAAGGAATAAAAAGAAGCTTGTGGCAATCAGTCAGTATCTGTGTCTGAAGTGCTGCTCAAATGTGACGAATGTCAATACGGTGGTTTGATTGTTTGGTTACTGTTATCGGTATGCTTGTACAGCATCAATGTGTAAACTAGCCTCGGTTCCATACCGCTAATAATTAGTTTTCTAAATCTTGATTTTGTGAATTATTTTCGTGTCGATAGATTTCTGAATCATTCAGTGCGTGTATATGCACATACATATATACACAATAAAACTGACAAGGTTAAAGAAATATAACATTTCAATTGAAACAAACTCAAACAATACAGAGTTTTACAAGCGAGAACCGTATTTACTGGTTAGAACAATGACTACGTTATTTTCTACTTATGATAAGTTTCGGAGGTAATTTTGTGGTTTTTACGCATCTTGAATTATTCAATTAAAATGTTGTAAAACAGTTTACAATGGATAGATTATCACAGGATTGTTGAAAAGTAAACCTTGATTTAAGTGTGAAATGTATACCAATTACTGTACACTTTCAGCCCAGATTTTCAGATTGAAGATAAAGGAAATAAAAACAGTACCGAATACCTAGAAATTTTTCTAACAGCAAAAGCGTGATACGTATCAGAATTAATGAAAAACGGTGGTATGTGGTGCTAATAAAACTTTGTATTTCTATTTTATATGTATAATTTATCCTAGTTGCAACAAACTACATTTCAGGTACAATCGCAACTAAATGTTTAAAAGGTTCTGCAGAGAAGCACCACATTACGAATTAATCTGACTGAATCATCATACTTCTTCCACGACAAATCCCGAGTACAAAGATACAATAGCATATGGTTTCTCATGATATGTAACAAACTAGGTTAGTAGAACTTGATGCATTGCTTAAAACAGCAGACCTCACTTGAGCAGAAAATATATTTTGTTTTAGGCCTAACCTGATATATATATATAGGATCCGGATGTCTTTGATCATTACATTTATAGGATCCGGATGACTTTGATCATTACATTTATAGGATCCGGATGACTTTGATCATTACATTTATAGGATCCGGATGAATTTGATCATTACATTTATAGGATCCGGATGACTTTGATCATTACATTTATAGGAAGTCAAATATTTTTCCTCCAGTTCCTCATTTCTTCACAAAACGCAGTTAAAGTTTGTTGGATATTTTATTAAAGGTAACCATACGTTAAAAAGCCTGGGTTTTAATTACAACACCGACAACTTTCTTTATACTTTAACTTACTTACACCAGGCTAAGCCTGGTGTGGTTTAATAGTTAGACTTCCTGGATTGTGAATCCAAGGTTTCATGGTCTGTGTTCCGTTGCCTCAATAATGCGCTCCGCACTTTGGAGCCGTGGGTCTGTTATTAACTAGCTGTCTTCCCTCCACTCTGTCGATACAAAATTAGGGACGACAATGCGCAGATAAGCTAAACCATGAGCCATCTTTTATTTTGTCATTATGTCGGAGGCTGGCAGTTAATTTGTTTTTACATACGTAAAATATTTGGGCGAAATATTTAGAAGTTTCATTAACTTGTTTTCCAAAAGATAAAAATGTGCACTATTTGTCTAACGTCCACATCATACACGTAAAAATAAAACCTATGTTTCAGTGTGTTTAGAAAAATTACATAACATACTCCGTTTGTTTGTTTTTGGAATTTCGCACAAAGCTACTCGAGGGCTATCTGTGCTAGCCGTCCCTAATTTTGCAGTGTAAGACTAGAGGGAAGGCAGCTAGTCATCACCATCCACCGCCAACTCTTGGGCTACTCTTTTACCAACGAATAGTGGGATTGACCGTCACATTATACGCCCCCACGGCTGGGAGGGCGAGCATGTTTGGCGCGACTGGGATGCCAAATGTGACGGTCAATCGCAGTATTCGTTTGTAAAAGAGTAGTCCAAGAGTTGGCGGTGGGTGGTGGTGACTAGCTGTCTTCCATCTAGTCTTACACTGCTAAATTATGGACGGCTAGCGCAAATAGCCCTCGTGTAGTTTTGCGCGAAATTAAAACCACATCCGAAAGTCTATCACACAGTAAGAGGTATATAGTAATAGTGTCGAAATATCGAAATATTTTCGGAAATTTTTTTAGTATTTCATTTAAAAACGTAGCTAAAAACATTTCATTAATGTACTAGTAAACCGCGAGTCGCTCTTTACAAAAGTGTTTTTTTAATATTACTTACTTCTGTATAAAATAATCAAAAACTTTTTTCTTTTGAACATATTAAACGAAAGACGAAATTTTATTCAGGTGTTTAAGAGACAGGGTTGTCTTATGTTAACCATTATTTTCTTCTTATGGTGACGCTGATTTCTTTTTGATCATGAATAATGCACAACTACAACAGTTATTCTGCTTGAAACCACAACAGGAGACTTAATGGATTTTGATATCCTGAAGTATTCAACATTTTTATAGTTAGCTATTTCACCAACTTCTTATTTCGTTTCATGTAAAGGATGTTACAACAAAGGATTTTATTGATGGTTTACTTTTTCTCTTACCAACCAGTGTGAACAAAAGTTTCTGTAGTGCTTTTGAGGTTTGTATAAAAAAAGAGAAAAAGGACAGTATCACGCACTACAACTACAGAAAGTGAATCAGAAACATGAAGCGTAGACTCGATTTGGTTGAGATTAAAATTTGGCCCTTGTCACGTTTCTTTCGAGTCGCTTTAAACATAAATGCGCAGACAGCGGGGTTCCGAAGGTCACAATTCTAAATAATGCGAGGCAAATGTTTTTACTTACTTAACTTTGTTATAGTGTAATGGATGAAGCTCCTTGTCTAGCTTTTGCAGTTCTGCTTGGAAAGATGGGGCTGTAATATCTGGATGTGAAAGGTCGTCGCTAGGTGTCCTACAGATGAGCTTAAATAGTCATTGTATTCTTTCTGAGACCTAGTAAAGCCAAATAAGTAATTAATCCAAATGTTTTTTCACGTGAGAAAAACAATTATTGGGGTCCTTATCATGATTTCTCCAGTGATATTGAATATAAGTAAATACATGGGTGTTAACTTGAGGTGTTTAAAGATATTATTAATAATTATCTATCTTGATTTTCAGTGTTTCAAAAAACTAAGTTATAATGTAAATAGTATTAATAACCTGATTCAACAATTATAATAATTGTTATTCGAGGCAGCAGTTCTTTCTTTAGCTATTAATTTTAATAGTTTAAATATTCTTGGACACTTTGTATGCATATAAAATATTCATTGAATGACTCAGTGCTGTATAAAGTTTCACTCTCACATACAAAAGCTATGATTACAACGCCTATGGTGTTGACTTCCTAGCTGTAAACACGGAGAATGCACGTTGCTTAATTAGATTCTATGTTCCATCTAATAAATGGGATTAATATTTGACATTTAATCTAATTAACGAAGAAATAAAGAGCAAAGAGCAACATATCTTATATCAGGTAACTTGGATCAATAACGAATGCACCTACATTACTTACTTTATTTTTACTCAGCAATTAGTAATCCAAATAATGTATAACATACACAACATCCAGCAAAGCAGTGACAAAGGTAATCATTCACCGGACAGAATTGATTTCACACTCACCCTTCAGAACGTGTATGTAGCTCCCTTCACTAATTAATATTTTGTCAATATAAAATTGTATCGGATCTCCAGCCCTTTCTGCACCATTCTTTATTTTTATTAAGACCGAAAATATAATTGTGATCGACTTATCAATCGATATTTGTTCAATAATTAAGCAAAGTTAGTTAATAATTTGGTTCTTCTGTACGAAAGTAATGGAACTACAACAATAACAATACTTTACCATATCTTCTACACTTCTCAGGCAGAAATGACCACCTAGAAATAGTCCAGTTTAGCTAGTCTTTCAGCCTTTTAACGCAGGTTTTATTTTTCTGTACAATTTACTTGATTCTCAGTATAAAAAAGTGCAAATATTCAATATTTACTCTTGCGATATGGTCCATCCTTCACTTTGTATGTTCATTGATTGTTGTTCCTCATAAAATGTTTTCCATTATATTCTCAAAACTTGTATTTTGTGTTAAGCCACGGGGGTATTATAATGTATCAGTCAATCCCACTATTCGTTTGTAAAAGAGTAGTCCAAGAGTTAGCGGTGGGTGGTGATGACTAGCTTCCTACCCTCTAGTCTCACACTGCTAAATTTGGGACGGCTAGCACAGATAGCCCTCGTATAGCTTTGCGCGAAATTAGAAAAACAAACAAACATACTTAGAAAAGCAATTTTTAGCAGACAATTAAAATCCCGTACGTGGTAAAACGTTAAAAAATATTATTTTTGTATATTCGGTGTTTCTTAACGAGCTGTTTTTCGCAATAAATTGTTTTTTCATATTCAGTGTGAGAATTATCATTGTTTTATTGTTTATTTTTTAAATCTAGTAGTTTTCTTCAGAATTACTACAAGAAAATGTTGATAAGTTCGACTTATTTTCTTGTAAGTGCGATTTTTATTAAAACATTTTCAAACGTTACATTCAGTTAATGAGGTTTATTGATGTATTGTAGAAGCGTCCTAATGTGATGTGAGAATTTTCTTTCAGGTAATTGTTTGTTTTTTTACTAATATTTTTAAGTACAATAATTAGAAAGACCTATCAAGAAAATGCTGTTTCCTGTCACATATCATGCAACATTTTAGTTAACTGTTAAACACTGAACTGTATACAAACTAGCTCATTACTGAAGATATATAAACTGTTCGTTACCGTCTTCACATGTAACCTTGTGTCACTCAAGCCTAAAAAAATGTGTGTGAATTGGAAGACCTTTGATGCGTGTCTTAAAAAATTAAAGAAAAAAACCTCATACAGCAGTTTGTCTTATAACAATCTGGATGATTATCAGTTCTGTTCACACACCGTGAACAATTAGAGAAAATGTTTTCATTTGCATCAATTAGTCATTGTAGAACTCAACTTACTAATTAATAAGTTTGACTGATAGATCTTTTTTTTTCTCTTTATTAAACCTGTTTGATACATGTATAATGTATACTGACTAATCTTGGGAGTATCTTTCTCCTTGCTACAAGTTTATTTGTGGTAATGGAGTAGGATTATAATCTTTGCGAAAACTGTTTATTGTACCCTTTACACAAACAAACAAAGACAGTGGTAAGGATTCTTTTGTCATTTGGTGTATGTGTGAAGGGATAAAGGTAATTATATTGGATTTTAGGATATGGTAGGTAGGCTGAAGAACTTATAAAATAGCACAGATAGCCCTCTAATTTAGAGACTTAGTCATCACCAATGCCAACTCTTGGGCTACTCTTTTACCAACGATAGTGGGATTGACCTAACATTATAACGCCCCCACGGCTGAAAGGGCGAGCATATTTGACGCAACCGGGATTCGAACCCACGACTCTCGGATTACGAGTCGAACGCCTTAACACGCCTGGCGATGCCGGGGCTGGGATTCGAAGTATTTCTTGTTTGTACTATTGTTTGTACGAAATATTAACAGTAATTCATTTCTAAAGCTGCAGACATTAAACTGGCATTTTATAGCATACAGTATAAAAAAAAAATATTTAGAGATCCCTTTGTGAAAAATAAGACTTACGCCGTTGAACATAACAGAAACCCAACTTCTATATACACTTAAGTAAACAATAGTCTGTGTTAATTCTTATCAATATATTTATGTGAGGAGTTTGCCTTCAGACAGCTAGATCGTGATCTTATAAATCACACACAGATTATACCTGGTGTTTTCAAATATGGAACTTAATTGTGTGTTGTCAAATTAGACTGCTAATAGCCAGAGGGTAGAAGTTTTAGGAGGGTTATTATCATTATATATTAGCATTGACCCCTGTAGTATCGCAGTTTCGTGTTCACTGCACATAAGATTACGTCTGCAGATATAAGCAAGTCCTTTGAAAGAGATTGCAGTGTCTTTATCATACATTCAGGTCTTGTGGGAGAAATACTCTTTAAATTCGAAGGTAAAACAATATATATATATATATACAAATATATACAATTTTCTGACACAACTATTTGTATTAATGTGAAAATAGATAACAACAGTAATACCTATATAATAACTGTTTACATTATTTTCATGAAAGTTATTGAAAGCTGCGGCACTCTAAGAATAGGTCGCTGATGGGTAAGAAATAGGTTTACAGATAACACAGGCCTGCAATGGTTTTATTATCTTCAAGTATTTACATGTTCTACAGTGATAAGTGTACGCTGAATTCGAAAATGATATTCATTTTTTCTTCAAAACGTATAGAATTTTCACAAAACGTCATATGTATTTTTACATAAGTAAATCATCTTCATTAAAATCGGGTCACATTTTATTATGCTTAAAATGTTGACAACCACTGACTATAGATTTCTCTAGATCAGTTATGACGTGTGTCCTCCGTTAGTACAGCAGTAAGTCTACGGATTTACAAGGCTAAAATCGGGGGTTCGATTCCCCTCGTTGGACTCAGCAGATAATCCGGGGTGGTTTTGCTAAATGAAAAACACATAATTACAAGGTGAGAGTGTTATCGATCGTTCTAGAACTCATGAGAAACACACCACTCATTTATAAACGTTTAACAGACCGCATGATGTGTCATTTCTGGATAGTATTTGTTCGTGCCTACACTTTGGCATTATTTTTTTTCTTTTCAATATTATTTATTCATCGCTATGCGCAACAAGCTGTGTAAATGAACCAAACACGTTCTGTTATAATTGTGGTTTGTTTATTGTAACTAAAAAGTTTTGTCCCAGATTTGTAAGAAAGCTCTAACGTGATAGAGAAAAAAGAATGTTATTTTCAAAGTCTGCTTTATTAAATTCGTTATTAAAATCAAAACAACTTTTACGAAATATACATTCGCAGGCTTGTGTAGCTTAACGAGAAAACAAGTGTAAAGGTTAAGCACTTGTTTCATACCACAAGGTGTAGGTTGAAATATCACGTGAATAAGATTACAATTTAACAAAAACATACCTCATTAGATAACATACCCAATCAATGGAATTCGATGTTGGTGTATTAAAAGCTAAAATGTCATCTCATGTGACAAAATACCTCTTTAGATATTCAATAATCATATATTGTCTATATATTATATGTTTGATATTTCTTATACCAAAAAGTTGTTGTTTCAGTATTATATTTGACTTCTGACAACTTTATTCGTTCCTTACAACGTGTAAAATTATACGACCCATTTTTAGAGTTATAAGTTTCCGTCAAGCGTCCGACGGAAGTTTCTGACGATCAAATATGTTCTACTTACGTTAATTGAGTGTCACTAAAACCTATACAGTTAATACGTTAACAGAAAAATAATGTGTGTTTTTCTTTGAAATACTTTACATATTGTTATCGACTTCAAGAACATAACTGGAAACTCCAGTTATGTACGCTAATTGTTTCTCAAAACAACGCTTATCTTTATTAACATTTGTCATGAAAGGTAAATTTGATATACTTTAAATATTGAACTCAAAAAAGTACTAAATCACTTGTGCTGAGAAAGTAAATTATTTTAATCAAATTCAGATTGTTATACTCAGTGGCGTATTTAGGTAGGGGCTAGAGGGGCTCAGCTCCAGAGCCTGTAGTCTCAACTGGGGCTAATTGATATTTTTATTCTATGTAAAATTAATTAGATGTATGGCTAACACAATCTTAAATCCGCCATTGGTTTTACTCGCAAAGATTTAACAGCTTCCAATCATCATCAATTTCGATATCATTTGCACTGTATGTTCACTTACTTTTGAGAAATAAATTACCATGTGGAGATTGAAAAATTCAGTCTAATGTACAGTGAGCCTAGCGTATTTACCTTTTGAAGAATTTAAACCTTTGTTTTGACTCTGGGCTAACTTTACCTAGTAGGTTTTTAAGAGATTTTTACGAACAAGTAAACACATCTTGAAAAAGGTACGCCATTCAAAACGTTTGATAGAAAAGCATAGCATGATTTCCAGCTGAATTGAATATGAATGCTACGTGAGCAAGATATTAGGATGTTGTCAGAAACTCTTTGATCAACCGAGAAGATCCTGTGATAAGAAAACGTAGAATATGTTGGGAAACCTTGACGCACCTAGCAATGAAACGGTTAAATTTACAGTCTGCCTTAAGCTTAGCTTAGTTCACGAACTTTTCCTGCTTCCCCTGACGAAGACGGTTGGATGCCTACGAACCACCGTGCCGTACATTTTATAACCACTCCCGAAAAATGTTGTTTCTTTTTGTTCAGTTTTATGTCTGACTATTGCTGCGAGTTACTTGAAATAGGAATCATGGATGAAACATCCTGTTTGCTACTACAGTTTGTGGAACTTTCATAACAAATGGTTAAACTATGTTGACATTAATAAATCTCTTACTGAGAAGTTGAAACCATACAAAATTGCAACATTCCACACACACACTCACCCACATATAAATAAATACATTATGTGTACATAATACCGAAGAGGAATTATTTTAATTTCTACGATTATCGTACGCGTACAATGACATCTTTCAAAACAAATGTATTATTCAAAAGCAAAGGCTTCTTTATTATATTTAGTTATCCTTCAGATATTCTGAAAGAATAATATTATTACCAGTTAAAAAACAGGAGCTGAGTCTCTGTAGGAAAAATCCACTCGCTTTATAGTAGAAATAAACAGAAATAGCCTTGTTTCAATTATCAGACTCCAGTTTCTAAAACACAAATATATAATGATTAATTATTATAATGTTTTTAATTGAAAATATATATTCCACCAAAAGTAAACCTTCTTTTAAGGCAGCGCTTCCTTTTATATAACTTCGTCTGCCAGCTTTTTTTCATTTTTGTCACGAACGTATTATAAACGTTTGTTCTAGGAACAATAAATTTATTATTTCCACATTAAAAACAAAATAGTTCTTCGTGACGTGCCTATACCTTAGTTCCAAACCTGTCAACATTATTATGTATATAACATCAGTGAACTTGTTACTGATAAAATAAATAACTTACCTCTTGTTTTATTTCAAACAGATTCAAATATGTAGTTCATTTTTCGAAAGTATGAAAAATAACTATTGTAGAATTTATAAACTATTGAACTGTTTTCAGAGTAGCTGCGAGTAACTTTACTTAAAATCTTGTTTATTGATCAAGTATTTAGTGCAAAGACTAAATATAGATGATCTACTTTTAATAATGTAGATCTACGAATTTAAACCCCATATAAGTGTTTTTTTGTTTTAATAAAATATTTTCCATAATTCAGCTACGCAGATTTCGAAAATAATATTCTTTTTTCTCTCTATCACATAAGGATTTTTGATCGGTAAACACGTAACAAAATTTAGTCATTTGTATTCAAGCATTAGCGTTGTTAACATCTTCCACTGACATCTCCTGTGTTACCTTGGGTAAAAACATGGCAAAGGCTAAAAAGTTGACAGAGTTTGAACGTGGCAGAATTGTCGAGCTGCAAAAGCAAGGTCTCTCTCAACGTGCCATCGCTGGTGAGATTGAGCGTAGTAAAACTGCTTTTGCAAATTTCTTAAAAGACACTGAGGGATACAGAACAAGAATTTCAAGTGATCGGTCCAAGAAAATTTCGCCGGCATTGAGCAGGAGGATTCAACAGGTTGTCCGACAAGACACCAGTTGATCGTTGAACCAAATTAAGGCCCTTACGGACGCAAAATGCAGCTCAAGAACAATAAGACTGCATTTACGAGAGAAAGGCTTTAAAAACCGTAAACGTCTTCAAAGGTCACGCCTCCTTTCACACTACAAAACAGCTCAGTTAAACTTTTCTGAGAAGCACCAAACATGGGACGTAGAAAAGTGGAAGAAGGTTTTGTTCTCTGATGAGAAAAAAATTAACCTGGATAGTCCAGGTGGCTTCCAACGTTACTGGCATGATAAGGATATCCCACCGGAAACATCTTCTACACGACACAGTGGAGGAGGTTCCATCATGATCTGGGGTGCTTTCTTCTTCCATGGAACAATGAAGCTTCAGGTTATACAGAAGCGTCAAACAGCAGCTGGCTACATTGGCATGTTGGAGAGAGCATCCTTATTGACTGAAGGCTCTCGCTTGTGTATAAATAGCTGGATCTTTCACCAGGACAACGCTGCAATCCACAATGCTCGCAGGACAAAGGACATTTTCATGGCGAATAACGTGAATCTTTTGGACCATCCAGAGTGTTCGCCCGAACTGAACCCCACTGAAAATGTTTGGGGGTGGATGGCAATGAAAGTCTATAGAAATGGACGTCAATTCCAAACAGTGCATGATCTTCGTGAAGCCATCTTCACTACTTGGAATAACATTCCAGCCAGCCTTCTACAAACGCTTATATCGACCATGCTAAAGCGAATGTTGCAGTTATTCGTAATGACGGCCGTGTAACTCACTACTGAGATCTCTTGTTGGGCATTTCCTAACCTGTTTAGAACTTCGTTTCAGTATGGTCTTAAACTTTTGACCAGCTAGTATTTAGGCTAATTTCATAGTGTTCACATTTTCCCTATTAAATGTTAAAAAAGTTTTTTATTTTTATTTTCCCTTTTTTTATTTTCATCTTTCGAAGCTCTACTCAAATAAATGGTTGAGTCTAACAACCCAAAATGCATATTTTTTCTCTATGTTTGTTGGCCTTGAGATTTTGGCCAGCAGTGTATTATGAGTAATGATTTTTCTAATACACTAAACATTATTGGATATAGTGAGAACCTTACAGGTAAACTGATTAAAGTACAGATTTACAACTTAGTAAAAATATTTTTATGGAGCAAAAGTGTTTACACAAACGTTCTTTTAGTAGTTCTGGTTTGGTTTTTAAATTTATCGCAAAGCAACACTAGGGCTATCTGCTCTAGCCGTCCCTAATTCAGCAGTGTGAAACTAGAGGAAGGCAATCAGTCATCACCTTCCACAGCAGACTCTTGTGCTACACTTTTACCAACGAATAGTGAGATTGACCTTAACATCATAACGCCTTCACGCTTGAAAAGCGAACATATTTGGTGTGACGAGAATTCGAACCCGAGACCCTCAGATTACGAGTCGAGCGCTCTAACGACCTAGACATGCCGGACCGTTTTTATGATTTGGAGACTTTTTTCCATGCTGAAAATATTTAGCAAATGAGCTTTAATAGTTAAGACAAACAAGTGAAGTGATTCATTTTATTAATTTTTATTTGTTCACTTGTATTTTTATCCAACCACATAGAGACTTTGGAATTATTAAATTGTGTGTTCATATCTTCTCATTTATTTACGAATTGGCACGTGCACCTCGGTGGCTCAACGGTAAGCCTGAGGACTTATAACGCCAAAATATTTTGATACCTGCAGTATTTCATTGCGTAATTACACAAATTGTGTAATTTGTTGGCCTCAAAAGGACGTATACTGTAAATTAAAGTAAAGTACGCTGTACAAGAAATGAGTGTTTTTGTGTATGTGCTTCTGTACTCGGAATTTGATATGAAGGGCAAGTACTCTAACTTAGCAGTAAAACGTTTGGCATTGTATCACACCATCTGCATACTTTATCTAAAGAGGAGGAACTATTCCCATGAACATTTATATACTACACAGAGAAAGTGCTGAACTTTTGGGCACTATATAAAGGGTAAACCTGTGTTTCAATGCCTAGGTGACTTATATGAAAGGCTAATGCTTTACCTATAGTGGTTAATTGCTCTACTTTAAGACTTGGACACTGTGAAAGACAGGTATTGTAGATCTTAGCAATTAGTTGTTCAATGCAAAGGACAAGTATTCTGTCCGAAAACCTTTACCGCCCGTATGTAAAAGTCACACTTTGTATATCACAATAGTTTGGTGCTCTATACATAAAGCAGGTGTTCTACTTTAACATTTGGACATTATATATGAAAGACAAAGGTTCTACGTTCACATTTAAGCATTGCTGAAAAACAGCATTTAAAATCTCTTGGGTAATCTATGTAACGAAGAAGAATTTATTTTCAGCACTTTGCCTTGACACTTGGCAATCAACTGCTGTACCTCCACACTTGGATGCTTTGTACAACAGATAACAGCTTTACCTCAATGCGTGAACACGCTACATAAAAATCTTGGGTACTCTACACGATATCCATGTGCTATACTTCAACACTTGAATTCTATATATAAGGAGCATCTTAACACATTAGTGTTCTAAAGAAAGAAAAAGTGCCTTACACTAGCACTTAACTCCTGTATATAAAAGGTTAAACACTGTAAACTTCAATACACGAGAACTCTATAAAAATGACACATTCTCCCCTTCAACATCTAAAAACTTGTGAATCAGATTATAATACAACACATGAGAGCTCTATAAAAGTAAATTGATCTATATCCACATCTGAACACTCTATGCAAAGGACAAGTGCACTATCTTAGCATTGGACACTACATATAAAAAGCAAGTTTTCTACCTCAAGAAAAGGGCATTCTATATCAAAAGAAAGTTCGTTTACATAGCACTTCGATATTATGTGTAAAAGGTAAGCACTTTACCTCACTATTTTGGTACTAGACGTAAATAGCAAAACTCTACTCAGCAGCTGGACACTTTAAATAAAGGGCAAATATACGAGAGATTATTATAAAGTATAATATTTTTATACACAAATAAATGTCAGCTGAGAATCAACATGTTTCCACTGCTACATTATGTTCTCCTATAATAATTTGACATTGCTCGCAATTTAATTACTGTAATCGGAACACAATTAAAGTAGACAGGCCGTCTTTTCGTTTTTGAATACAACTCTCACCCAGCATTTTCAGTGACTATCATCCTTTTTTTATTATTTCAAGGACAGTTTACGCGGACAGTCAACACCTTCAGACATCTAGTGTTGTTAAAACAGTTGTATACAGCTGGATTCGTTTGTTTGTTTGTTTTGGAATTTCGCACAAAGCTACTCGAGGGCTATCTGTGCTAGCCGTCCCTAATTTAGCAGTGTAAGACTAGAGGGAAGGCAGCTAGTAAGCACCACCCACCGCCAACTCTTGGGCTACTCTTTTACCAACGAATAGTGGGATTGACCGTAACATTATAACGCCCCCACGGCTGAAAGGGCGAGCATGTTTGGCGCGACTCGGGCGCGAACCAGCGACCCTCATATTACGAAGCGCACGCCTTAACGCGCTAGGCCATGCCAGGCCAGCTGGATTCGTAAACCACAATTGTAATTTACAAGACTAGTGTAAGGAGTCTCACGAAACGATGGAGAAAATGATCTGTGCTTAATTAACGAGCACTGTGTTGAAAAGTGACGCCTGATTGTCAACACCATGTTTACTGGGTGTAATCTCATTTGATTTCTTACGTGCATTTCTCGTCATTTTGCTTTTTCTGTTGCTTTTTTCCCATATTTTATTTTTAGTAAAAATAAGAAAATTCTATGCTGCTTAGCGAGCAACAGTTTTAAATCTATGATTATTTCTAAGATTCTTTATAGTTAATCATTCATCACTGTTTATAAACGCATTGGGAGAAATTTCACAACGTAATCTAGAGCTTTCGCTTAAAATAACAATTCTCTGGTTCGTTCAAAAGTGTTAACAAATATTACAGTTCATATTACATATCATAAGCAGATCCCATCAAAGTAATAATTATTTCTTTTTCTTTAAGAATACCATATAGAAATAATGCTAAAAATATTTACCATGGAAGATGTTCGTAGGGTATTTCCAGTTTTCCACCAACTTTCCAATAACTTAATTTACCAGTAATACATCGCTGAAATACGACTACATTAAAAAAAAACACGTTAAACTGAGCCACAAAAACATTATCAGCTGCTTACCACACTTAACATAACATAACATAATGTTCAAGGACAAGAAGAGCCAATCGGTCTATCTCGGCTGCCCCATTCTCTAAGCTAAACTAAAACTATTAAAGAAAAAAAAAAAGATAAAGCTAGCTCTTATCATTCGTATATCTATTAAAGTTCCTTTCAAACTCACTAAAATTCACTACCTCCACAACATCCAAAGGCAATCCATTTCATAAGCAAAACACTTTATCAGAAAAATAAAACTGTCTTAGCTGGAGACGGTTTTTATCTTGCCTAGATCTGTATTTGTAACCTCTAGTTCTATAATTCTCGCTGCTAAGTATGAAATATGTTGTTGCATCAGAATTATCAATTTATTTTACAATCTTTAACATTTCAATCAGATCCCCTCCACCTCTTCCATTCTCAAGAGAAAACAATTTTAAGTATCTTAATTTCCCCTTCAGATGACAAACCCTCAATTCCAGGTACCATTTTATTAACCCTTCTCAGAATTCTTTTCAGAAATTCGATGTTTACTTTAGGTAAGGAACTCAAGACTAAACACAGTACTCCAAATGTGGCTTAACCAGTGATATATACAATGAACTTGTAATATCTTTATATTTGTGTTTAATATTTTTATAGATGGGACCTGAAACCTTATTTTTCCAACCACTAGCAATAACAAATTGCTCAGATGGCTTAAAAGACTAAATGACCTAAATCTTTTTTAAAGCATCATTATCCTGTTTCCAGCCAGAAACATCCAATACCTTGATATCATCAGCAAATTTATTGATTATTCCTTCATTTACGTCATTAATACAATTAAAAATGGCAATAGCCCTAAGACTGAGCTCTGAGGTACATCACTTGCAACATTAATCCAGTTTGACTGAACTTCATTTATAACAACTCTCTCCTTTCTTCCATCGAACCATTCTTCTATTCAATTATTTAACTTATCTTCCATACCTTTAAGATGTTTCTTCACAATCATTTTATGTTGCAGTTGTCAGATGCTTTTTGAATATCCAGATACACCAAATTTACATCATCACTTTCATCTACACATGCTGTAACATTTTCTAAACATGCCAAATCTTTTTAAGGCAAGATTTTCCCTTAGTGAAACCATGTTTACTATCCAATAACATTTTAAATTTTGTTAAATGACTCTGTAAAGTATCTTTATCAGACATTCCAAAACCTTACCCACAAATGGTGAAAAAATTAATAGGCCTGTAAATACTAGGATAATTTCTATTACCTTATTTGAAGATAAGAGAAACATTAGATAATTTCCAATTTGTTGGTTCTTGTTCACTATTGAAGGACTTACAAAACATCATAGCAAGTATCCAGTCCTTGACGTATTTTAAAATTTTCGGGGGAATATCATCTGGCCCAGGATCCTTATCATTCTTTGAAGTTCCCATTTTAACTTAACAAGCGCAGAGTTTATTCACTTGTCTTGTTCAACTTTATTTTTTTGTATCAAGTGTTAAAGATGTGGAATACTTCTTCAGTCTTCATTAGTAAAAACTGAAGAAGAAGCAGAATTTAACAACCTGGCCATTTCATAATTACCAGATACAAGCCTCCCTTTGTTATTCTTCAAAGATTCTGTCCCTATCCTAACATTCCCTTTACCTCTAGAAGAAAATCGCATTTTGAAGCATCTAAACTGTTTATATCTATGTTTATAATGGGCATATATGCTAAGATTTCACTTTAAAACATTCATTCTCATGGTTAACTAGTTTACTTTTTCACGCAGTTTTACTTATAACTCCTGAGTTTCAAAAACGAGCACAATAACTTCATTTACACGTAAGGTTACATTCGTAGACTGCAAACTGACGATGAGTTAAGCTATCACCGCTTCAGCCAAGTAGTTGAGGTTTTGGTCGGTAGGAATAAGTAACACAAAAGACGCGAAACCATAAAAGTAAGAGTTATAGTTGTAAAGAGGTGAAAGAAATTGAATGAAATGCTCTGGAGGTATTATTTTACCCCTCCCCCCAAACAAATAGTTAAACTTGAATAGCTTCAAATGAATATTTTTAGTTTAAATGTGTGTATATATATATATATATATATATAAAGTGAGAAATTTTCTGCGTTAAATTATTTTTTTTTCTTATTATGCACAAAGCTACACAAAGAGCTATCTGTGCTCTGCCCGACATGGTTATCAAAACCCGGTTTCAAGCAGCATAAGTCTGCCACTAGGGGATTTTGCGCTAAATCTGGGAGCAACCGCTGACGACTCATGACAATAACTCAGCCGGAAAAAGAAAAGAAAATGGAACTTTCTAAATAAAGACAAAGAAATAAAAAAAACTGTAACAAAACCATGCGTTACCATTTCACACTACACAGGTATAAAACATACGTTACCATTTCACACTACACAGGTATAAAACATACGTCACCATTTCACACTACACAGGTATAAAACATACGTCACCATTTCACACTACACAGGTATAAAACATACGTCACCATTCTCAATACACAAGTTACAAAACTTGTCTTGCCAGTTCTAGCCTATAAAAAGGTTTAAGAAACCTTTACAATTCTTTGAGAATATCAAACTAGTAACCAAAGGAAGCCAATGTACAGATAACTACCGTTTAACAAACTCATGTGCAAACAGACACGATCACGAGTGGCGAGAGCCAGAAAAGAACAACATTCCTAAAATACTTATTAAAAATCATCCGTGTTAACTTTCTAAAAATAAATAAAGTTTATAAATTTACAAGTATTGTGCTTTAGTATTCTAATTAAGTTACAGAAGTGGTAGTTTTAATGTACGCATATTACACGTGTACACACACATGTTAAAGAAAATCATCATACAATTAATATTATGATTATTTGTTCTGTGTATCTGGAATCCCAGTTATGTGCAAGATAAGTTAGATCTTTACACCTGTTGTTTTCAAGTCCTGATTACATAAAATCGATTTGCATTTGTTACTTTGCCAAGCTAAATGACGCAGTAGAGCATATACACAGATCTTGTAAACCTTGGAGAGTTTGGAATAACAGGTGCACAAAACTAATCTTATAATTAACCTTTCTCCGTCGTAGGGACTAAAATTTACTTCCACTAACCAATATTATACAAATCTACCACAGTGAGGTTTGGCAACTAACCTAGAACTCACAATGTATATAGTAATTATAAACCAAACCACAGATTATGACCCCTTACTCCTCCACCCCTTCCGGGTAGCGGTTTTGTTTCGAGATTCTAGTTGCTGCAGAAGGGGTAATTAAAGCAAGATCCTTTAGTGCTACAGAATAATTAAGGGTTATTGATTCCACCAAAGCATTAGGAGCTGAATACAAAATGGAGTTGGAAGAAGTAACTATAGCGTTCTAAATATGCGTCATTCGTCAAGGATGACACAGATGAGAGCTCAACAAAGAGCTGATTGTAGTTGCCAGAATGAGTAGTGTCGGTTTAGAAAGGGTGTTTCATTAAAGCAGCTACACAAATAAAAGAAACATAGTGTAATTTACATGCTTGTCATATCCAGCTCCTAATTCAGTGCTAGCATTTTCATGTGCTTTTCATATTACCATTCATTAAATTAACCGCTAGAGAGTTTTTTTTTTTTTAAGACGTTATTAACATATTACAGGTACATTGTAGAGAGAATCTTCAGACTGAAGGCACATTTATATTTTGGTCGTTAACTTCTATAAAACTTCTTGTGAGTACATTAATAAAGAAAGATAACATCAAATTCTAGTACTTGTTTATCGAAAGTTTGGTATTGGTGAAGAATTATTTCTCACACCATTTATCTTGAAAATCCCATGATCGAACACATATCTTGGTATTGAATATCATTGATATCTTGCTCATTTAGAATATATATTCAAAAGTGCTTCCTATTCATGAAAATTTCAAACTACAATTTGTTCAAGTTGTCTTCCAGGAGTACAAGCCTGGCCTAATTTTCATCTTTCAATCTTGAAGTGAACATATTAGCTGGTTCGTATTTCCCATTCATATAATAAAAGTAACACCAACTATTACATCCTATTTACTTTATAATGCATATCATATGTAAAAGTTATAGAATTAATACCATAGGCTTGTTATGCCTATAAAATGCAATGTACCATAAAACATACTCGTAAAAACATACCACGTACTTCTTAATTAACCTATGATGATTTTTGCGAGGTACATACAATGATTTGCTTGCTGGAATGGTGTGCTTAAATTCTTATGTTTTAATCTTTTGTATAAATTTTCTAGTTCAACGCTATGCTCCAACAAACGAAGTAATTCTCTAAATTATAAACTAAAACTTAAAAAGCTATACTATATGTTAGTGGCTATTTTGTTTCTTAAGTTTAGTTTTATTGCCTATTCTGCTTCTTACTTAAGTTTTGTGTTACTGGCTATTCTGTTTCTTTAAGTTTTGTGTTACTGGCTATTTTGTTTCTTAAGGTCAGTGTTAATAATTATTATGCTTTTGAACATTTATCTTCAATATAATATTTTCATTCTAGAAGGTTTCAAGACTAAATTTTATATGACTCTCATTTACATTACAAATACTTCACAAAGTTCTTCGCAGAGAGAACTTGTTACTATGTTACCTTTCGAAAAAGATTTCATACGTATTAGACTACACACGTTTAAATATTAAGAAGTTTTTATTTCTGTATGGATAAATTTGAGTTTGATTTACTACTATTAAGATTTACTACTCTATATACAGTGCAAGTTTTTTTTATAATTTCGCGCAAAGCTTCACGAGGGCTATCTACAATAGCCGTCCCTAATTTTATGTGTAAAACTAGAGGGAGGGCAGCTAGTCATCACCACCACCACCAACTTTTGGACTACTCTTTTACCAACGAATAGTGGGATTGACCATACGTTAATAACGCCCCCACGGCTGAGAAAGCAAGCACGTTTGGTGCGACGGTGATTAGAACACGCGACCCTCAGATTACGAGTCGAATGCCTTAACCCACCTGGCCATGCCGGGCCCTACGGTACAAGAAAATATGGGCCTGGCATGACCAGGTGGTTAGTGAGCTCGGCTCGCAACCTGAGGATCGCAGACCTGAATCCCCGTCGTACCAAACATGCTTGCACTTTCAGCCGTGAGAGCGATATAATGTAACGGTCAATCCCACTATTGGTTGGTAAAAGCATACTCCAAAAGTTGGCGGTGGGTGATGATCATTAGATGCCTTCGCTCTAGTCTTACATTCAAAAGCAAACAAACAATAACATGTTACACAGAAACAATGGATTCTTTAGTGTTAACCAGCTAATTATAATAACAAGTTAAATACTTGTGTTTTAACACTTTAGACCTAATATGACCCCATAATATAAGATTATATAAACATATATCAATAATTCTAATGCAACAATAGTCTCCGTGGGTGTATTCTAAAACTTCAGCAACATACAATGTGAAGAATAATCGTAATGATTGCACACGAAAAAGAAAGTACCGGATATAAATAATACTTGTGTTATGTAGTTAAAAGAGTAAGTAATAATAATTATATCCTTTAAAAAAAATTAAAAACATGTAACACAAATAATATATTTACAATAATTGTTTGTTTGTAATTAATCACAAGGCTACACAATGGACTATCTGTGCTCTGCTCATCACGGGTATCGAAACCCGGTTTCTACCGATATTGGTCCACAGATATACCACCGGGGGGCATTTTCAGTGAGACTTATGAAAAGGTAATTTACAAACAATACCTTTTAATGAATATATTAAGTTCGAAAACGTAAGTAATAGGCAATTGTTTGAAGTTAAGCACAAAGCACACATTGAGTTCAATGTGGTCTACCCACCATGGGTATCGAAACCTAAATTTTTGCATTCTAAGTCCATAGACATACTGTTGTGCCACTGGGGGACAGTTAGAGATACACAAACCATACCTGAGGTTGATATACTCGTGAATATAAGAAAAACACATGATAATATTAATATACCATGATATTCGGCACGTGGCCAAAGCTTTCAGGAAATATTATGTAAGGAATAAATTAAACTTGGAAAGTGAGATGAATAACAGTTGAACATAAGTGATTAAAAAATTCGTCAGGATAGTTAGTGCATGCGTGTACTTCACTTACTGACTAGATTCTAACTTTTCTGCTGTGAATACATGGACTGCTTGCTAGGCTCGAGAGCTTTTCTAATTGCGCCCGCAAAGGACAAGTACAGAAGGAATAACGTTATGCTGCACTTTCAGGTCAAACAAGAGAAGGGGGTTAATGAGTTAGGCTATAATCCTTACATTCCTTACGTTGACCCTAATTTCAAACGAAGAGCGCAAAGTTCCAATCGAACTTGTACAAATGCCCTTGCTTTCTATGATGACGGGCTTGTCTGGTCCCAGTGAATGAACACAGATTCACGATAAAACTGATTTAAGTGTTATAAGAGAAGGTTTTTACTTAAGCTAAATAATTAGTAAATATATAAAATTTCGATATCTAGTTCATAAGAATGTCAAACCAATAAGCAGTTCATCTGATGAAAATTTGAGAAAAATACCCGAATATGCCTTATACCTTAGTAAAGAATTATCGTTAACTGGTTACAGAAGGGTGAAATGTTCAGTTAATTTAACTACGACAATGGCCCGAATAGTGAAACAGAAATAGCAAAATAATTTGGTTTGAAGATGTCATTATTTTTACTTGTATCAAAGTATATATTTTTGAATAAACTTTATTATTGCACACTTGTTCACCTTGGCTGTAAAAGTTTGTTGCACGGTTTGTGGTGTGATTTAACAAAAGCATTTATAATGCCTCTTTTGTTCTACTGTACAGTTTTTAACCAGTTTAACCCAGCTGTAAAACAGCGAAGATAGTCCATTGTGTAACTTTGCGCTTAACAAACAAACAATTTAATTAATTACCTAAGAACACATTGTTTAATTAATCACCTAAGAACACATTGTTTAATTAATTACCTAAGAACAGATTGTTTAATTAATTACCTAAGAACACATTGTTTAATTAATCACCTAAGAACAGATTGTTTAATTAATCACCTAAGAACAGATTGTTTAATTAATCACCTAAGAACAGATTGTTTAATTAATTACCTGATAACACATTGTTTAATTAATTACCTAAGAACACATTTTTTCTGTGGTTTCAAGTCATTCTTTACCGTTCGTGCTTCTTGATCTACAAGGTGTTTAATTTTTAAGTTATTATAAGTATTTTTGTTCAACTCTTTAATGTGAAATTGTTGTCTTATTTATCAATTCGTATAAATTTCGCGATAAAGCTTCCAAATCTTATGTTCTCCAAGTTTTGCTGGTTATATCCACCCAAAAGCCCTGGAACTATTTGTTTGGTTTTTCATTATCTGCTCTAGTCGTCTCTAATCTAGCAATGTAAAACTAGAGGAAAGGCAGCTAGTCATCCTCACCCACCACCGACTTTTGGACTATTCTTTTACCATCAAATATTGGGATTAACCGCACATTATAACGCTCTCACCGTTGAAAATTAGAGCATGTTCAGTAAGAGAGGTATGAATCTGTGACTTTCAGATTACGAATCTAGCGTCTTTAACAAGAAGCTATGCCTGATTCGCCTTGGAACTGACCGAAAGGCATCGTCGGCATTGACTGTAATAAATATAAGCTGTTGACATACTATTATACATTATTCTTTACTACCAACCTGAAATTCTTCTTAGTAATGTTATCTGTCAACTATTTGGAGATGTACCTGCTCCAATTTTATACTCTTGAACGAGTAAATAAAGTTTGATCGACTTATATTTCCATTCTCTTTGACTTTTCAATAACCGTTCATCCGAGTTGATTAAGTATATAAATAAGTAAGATAAACTATATCAGAAATTCCCTCGACTGTAGCTATAAACATTATAACAGAATTAAACTAAAGTTTGTAGTGAACTCAATTAATATGTTCTTATATAGAGTTTGTACACATGGACAAGAATTTAATCAAACTGTATTGTCAAGCTTATCTAGATACATGCAAACTTTAATTTGAACAAGACAAGGATTCCTGGCAATTCTTCTAATAATCTTTCGATTGGAGTTCCTCAAAAGGTGCTTTCTAAAACAAGATATCTTCAGAGATTACGAACTAATTAACACTTAAAGCAAGCAGAAGCTGTGCTCATATAACACAACACCACCTAGTTGCATGTATTACAATAATAAATTATTCCTACGGTTAAAGCCTGACAGAACGTAGGACAAAAACAGGCACCACAAGCTTCGTCATTGAATATTTTTGAGTTAAAGGTCTGCACGTTGAAATATTATTATTCATGTGACGCTGGGCTTGCTTCTAAGTAGAAAAGTATGCAATAATTTGAAATTCATTGTTCCTAGACTTAATAAAAAAGAGTTTCGTACAAGAACTATATATAAATTATATTGAAGTAAGAATGAACTTATATCAAAAATATTGCTTTGAGTGGCATCAGTTCTTTGTAATTTTGTTACTAAATCTATGGTTACCTTTTTGTTCGTCCAGCACTTTCGGATCATTTTGCAAATAGAAATTTTGTTGCTAAGTTTTCGTGGTAATAGTCTTTATACCTAATGATGGCAGATTAAAATGTTGCAAGATGCTTTTCCTATTTTTTTAACAACACATTTAGTTACCCAAAGTTCATATTACTCGATATCAAAACATACATACAGATCAACATACCAGACGCATTATCTATGGATTTTTGTTAAAATGAGCGCTCGGTATCCTTTTTTTTCATACACTAGATGGATTATGGAAAGCCTAAGTGGAGAAGTAGTTTGGTTTGAGCCTGACACACCTGAAATCGAGCCTTTTACAATGAAATATACATAGCAGGGCTACTACCAAGATGGAAGATCGTCAGAGAAACCACGAACCGGCGTGGAGACATGGTCTATAACGACAGTGAGGCTCCAAATCATTTCAGTATGATGTAACATACTGAATTCAACTCCCTTTATCTGTTCACTTATGTGATTTGACTTAATTTGTTGGCCAAGTTCGTCATAAATCTATGTACAAAATTTTCAGAACTCACGTTTTGCAAATACTTAGTTTCCTATATATCGATCATCAGCGTGCCTCAATACCAGATATTTAGGTATCTAGTTGATATTAAGAAGTGTTTACAATCAAGATATAATTTTAGTTCTACATATAATATGTTTCCAAACACGACTAACCAACCATAATGTTAGGGTATACTTTTATTTCTAACTTAAAGTATTCGTATTCAGTTTTGTATGGAGTACACTTTTAAAAAACAGATATATTATCTTAATTCGAAGATGATCTCTTTCTAAAACTAAACATCTTTAATTTTACTTAGAATATACTTTCGAAAGAAGGGCATCTACTCTTAATGTTCGAAATCATATTTGAACTATTGGTAAATTTATCATGTGGAAATTCTCTACAAGAATAATATCTTTGTGTTTTCCCTCGAAAAAGGATTATACCTTTGCACTTCCATCACAATTACCGATGAAATTGAGTTTTCGTTCATTTTGGTTAATACCCGATTAAGAGTAAAATGACTGCAAGAGCTCATTTACCGTTTGGATTAAACGCTCTGTAATTATTCTTGTTTGTTATTCAGCTCTCCTCAGTTCCGTACATTCTTGACTGAATTTCGAAAACAGCTGTGTTTTTCTAATAACGCATCTACTCTTCCAGAGTAATTAGCTTTTGGCTCAGCAAAACAGACTTCTCTTCTGACGCAAATCTTTATCTGACATTTACTTAATTTTAATAGAAAGGGTTATTTGAAATAAGAATATCCACTCTACTACGTACGCACAAACAAACAACACAATGTCTATAAATATGCATAATGAAATAATGTTTTTCCTGATTTTCTTTAAATCTTATTTTGACGTTAACATCGTTTAACTAGATATCTTTTAGAATAATTTAGTATCAACAATAATACAAATATACTAAAATTTCACTGGACATTTTCAACTAGGTTGATTTTTATGTATTGCTGAATATAATAGTATAAATTTTGCTTCGCCTACGTTACCTTTACTTAATCAGTTAACATAACTTAAACATACATAGCACCAAAACAAAACTTGGCCCAATATCACAATATAACTTATGATAACCTGCGGCTATCTAGCCACTATCCGTCTACCGTGACAGTATTAAGTTTTTGAACTTACAATGTTAAAATCAGCAATTTATTTTCTCCTTGGTGGACCCAGCAGATAGCTCGATGTGGCTATTTCTAACCAATAAAGAAAACTGATATAATGAAACCCTACTTTTTTAGGTAAATCTGTCGTGTGATCTTATAAGATGTAACAATGACCTATTTTTGCTTATTCTGAAATAGCATTGCATTTTCTTTTATTATAGGTATAGTAATTACTTTTTTAATTTTTATTTATTAAGATCTTGCTATTTTTTTGTTATATTTACTGTTATTTCAACCATGTCTAATGTAGTTCCGAATCAAATCTGTTCAGCTGCAATTGAGAAGTAAACAAGGCGATCATTATTATGTAGTAACAAAACTACACGATTTTATAAAAAATAGATGTAATGGGTTATATTTACATCTGGTATTAACGCTTTACATTAAATTAGTGATGTACTTGTTTATCGCTTTCGGTAAAACTAATAATCATACCCAACCGATGTACGGTGTTTTGCCTCTTGTCACTGGTGTGATAATTGATGGAGAGGTTCTATATGAGAGAGAAAGGTTGCAAGAGCCAATGAAATGCTCTACTATCTTTTTTCTGTATGAGAGCTAGGTACTCGAAGAATGAGAAATATTTTGAAGTCTTCATTTCTCATAGGAAAGGGAACATAATCACTTAATTCCATCTAGCAAGGAAAATAAAAATTTTATCTGATATATTTCGTGCTGTCACTGTCTTTCCATTATAGGATTATCTGGACATTGAAAAATGTCTAGATAATCACAGTAACCTTGGTATACGGCTTTTGTTTCTTTAACATTCAATTAAAAGCTGTCTTGTTAAATAAGAAATATACCCCATTGGTATATAGCATTTATTGTTTTTAAGCATTTTTAGCATAGTGCTCTCTTTATTTTTTGTAAAAAATTTTACATAGAAAATCCAGTACACATTGTTGTAAGATTATAAAAAAAAAAAAAAAACAGAATGAGAAAATGGTCATGCGTGTGCGTGTATGCACGTGATCGTAAGATTTTTTGGAGCGTTCGTTTAATAAATGTTAGTAGTTGTCAAACCAATCGGCGGTGTACGTAACTGTATCTTTCGGAGTTATAAATACTAATTATCTCATTGAATCAGTTAAGAGAATTAACGGATTAAACACATAACTAAAGCGAGTTGAATACCAAAAAGTCTGTCACTGTTGTTGTTGGTTTGTTGTTTTCAAATTGATATACAGTGCACTGTGAAAAATCTTTGTTAATGAAAGTAAAATTAATCAAAGTTTCATGGAAAGTGTTGAAACAAAAGTATATTATTGACCAATGGGCCTAAAGCTTGTGAAAACAATGATGTAAAGTGTATTATGTATTTACAGTGTTGTAACTACTAAATTAAATAAATTAAGCCATGTTATGAAAAAAAGTGAAAATATGCTCTTCTCGACGTATTTATAATGTTTCTAAAATTTTACTAACACAAACGTGTTGTTATACAGTATGTTATTTTTATTTAGAATAAATTCTTTTGCATAACTTGTATAATATCAATGACTTTGATTGCACCAGCCAATTCGTGAGAACATAATCCATAATAAATTCAACTAATATCTTAATTATTTCTGACATAATTTCAACATAATACGCAAACAAGTAATATCAGACCAATATTAACATATTAGAAAAGCATCATGTAACTCTTAATACTTTACAAGAGGCCTGGCATGGCCTAGCGCGTTAAGGCGTGCGCTTCGTAATCTGAGGGGCGCGGGTTCGCGCCCGAGTCGCGCCAAACATGCTAGCCTTTCAGCCGTAGGGGCGTTATAATGTGACTGTCAATCCCACTATTCGTTGGTAAAAGAGTAGCCCAAGAGTTGGCGGTGGGTGGTGATGACTAGCTGCCTTCCCTCTAGTCTTACACTGCTAAATTAGGGACGGCTAGCACAGATAGCCCTCGAGTAGCTTTGTGCCAAATTAAAAAACAAACAAACCAAAAGCTATTACATTCATGTCAACTTGAATCGTTTGTTGAGGTTATAGTCATGTAGTTTCAAGTTAATACATTCACATGCATGAAATTCATTCGAAAAAAAACATTTTCTAAAGGAAAGTTTGATATGACTTGCCGTAATATAGTGTAGTTTATTTCTCTTAAATCACCTAAATTAAATAAATACCGTGTATAATTTATGTTAAATAGTAAAACTAGTTTAAACACATATTTTCTATTCTTGTAAAGTATTTGTTTGTTTTTGAACTTCGCACAAAGCTACTCGAGGGCTATCTCTGCTAGCCGTCCCTAATTTAGCAGTGTAAGACTAGAGGGAAGGCAGCTAGTCATCACCACCCACCGCCAACTCTTGGGCTACTCTTTTACCAACGAATAATGGGATTGACAGTCACATTATAACGCCCCCACGGCTGAAAGGGCAAGCATGTTTGGCGCGACGGGGATACGAACCCGCCACCCTCAAATTACGAAATGTAATAGCAAAAGCACACTTTTAGAGGCCCAGTATGGCCAGGTGATTAAAGCACTTGACTCGTAATCTGAGGGTCGCAGGTTCGAATCCCTGTCCCACCAAGCTTGTTCACCCTTTCGGTCATGGTGGCGTTATAATGTTACGGTCAATCCCACTATTCATTAGTAAAAGAGTAGCCCAAGAGTTGGCGGTGGGTGGTAATGACTAGCTGCCTTTTCTCTAATCTTACACTGCTAAATTAGAAACGGCTAGCGCAGATAGCCCTCGAGTAGCTTTGCACGAAATTAAAAACAAAACAATACTTTTAGAAGTTAAGGTTTATACGGTGAAAGCTGGTAAAGCATTAGAAACCAATAGGCATAAAATGTTCATAAAAGTGGCGTGAATTGGAGATATTTGTCTTCTAAATTCTTCTTAAATACAAACCTAAAGATAATTTTACTGAGTTTCTCTATTAGCGTATATAGAATGAAACAACGACAGTTATACTATTGTTTCTTTAAGAACATAAATTAATTTCTGACATTTTATTTTGAAACAAGGAATAACTTGATTGGTTTGATTTGTCTCCTAATATTTTTGTCAATACCAATCATATGAACCTTATTGCATCAACTGTATAGTAACGTTTGCCCCGCCCTGTATATGTCCCCTTTTAGACTGAACCCTTTCATTTGAATTTAAAGTTCCCTACTAGCATGAAGAAAGGCATTCCCTCTAAACCTTCCAAAATTTACCAGTTTGGATATTCAGTTAATTAATAACATAACATGCTTTTTGTTAGAAAGTATCTAAAAATAAATCTTACCTCAGGGGAATTATTTATCTCTATATGTGGTGGTGAAATGTTTAGATATTTTTATTTTTTCCTCTCACATCATTTCACTACATCATGATAAACCAACAACGTTAAAAAACAATATAGAAGTAATATTGCTTTATTCAATAAAAAACATCTCGTCGCTCTAATAAGTAGTTTGTATGTTTATTTCAGCGTTTTTATTCTTTTGAATTTTCAATTACTTTTTTAAATCGTTTTCGACAGTCTGAAGAAGTGGACTTTCATCTCAGCACTATTCCTGTTTTGAAAGTTTTAATTTGCATTAATAACTATATAACATTAACGTTTCCGCTTGAAGATATACCATACTGTTGCTTATATTCTACCATCCTACCTTTGTAAATGCGAGTGATAAATCTTCCCCATGAGGCAGCATGCTATCCACAAAGGCCTCAAGCAATGACATCCATAGTTTGATGTTTAATATAATTCGTACATATCATACAAAGAAAATTGAATGTTGCCTCAAATAAAACACGATACGCAAGGGTAATGAAACATTTCAGAGAAGAACAGCGAAGCATAACATAGCATCTAAGTTATAGTTTTAAAGGAAATTAAGTTGCTTTTTGATCTCAGTCTTCAGAAATAAGAGAACAGAAAAGTTCATTATAAGTTAGAGCAATAGCGAGGAGAACCAATAGCGGCTCGCATTAACATTTAGAACATAAGCCTATGGCAATCATTTGATCGCATGCATGCCTGCAATATAATCTACATAAACAGCATGTGTGAAAATGAAAAGCAAGCCGACTCCCAGTAAACAACTGAGCCACAAGTCACAAACAGGTAGTGTTTGAAAATAAAAGGCAGATTGACTTAACGTTCTTTGTGCTATTTCCTAGACTTGTTTTATTCGGAACATGGAACTAAATTTGTGGTAAAATATGAACGAACTCATGTGACTTTTCAGAATGATTAAAAATGCTTTAAAGCCCAATAATAAACTTTTTATTTATGATATACTTGAACAAATAAATAGATAGAAAGACAGGGCAAGAAGAGAGGTAGAAGTTAAACGGAGAAATATAAAAATTAATAGATTAATAAAATATACATGAAACATATAAGTATAAATTGTTTGTTTGTTTGTTTTTTGAATTTCGCACAAAGCTACTCGAGGGTTATCTGTGCTAGCCGTCCCTAATTTAGCAGTGTAAGACTAGAGGGAAGGCAGCTAGTCATCACCACCCACCGCCAACTCTTGGGCTACTCTTTTACCAACGAATAATGGGATTGACAGTCACATTATAACGCCCCCACGGCTGAAAGGGCAAGCATGTTTGGCGCGACGGGGATACGAACCCGCCACCCTCAAATTACGAAATGTAATAGCAAAAGCACACTTTTAGAGGCCCAGTATGGCCAGGTGATTAAAGCACTTGACTCGTAATCTGAGGGTCGCAGGTTCGAATCCCTGTCCCACCAAGCTTGTTCACCCTTTCGGTCATGGTGGCGTTATAATGTTACGGTCAATCCCACTATTCATTAGTAAAAGAGTAGCCCAAGAGTTGGCGGTGGGTGGTAATGACTAGCTGCCTTTTCTCTAATCTTACACTGCTAAATTAGAAACGGCTAGCGCAGATAGCCCTCGAGTAGCTTTGCACGAAATTAAAAACAAAACAATACTTTTAGAAGTTAAGGTTTATACGGTGAAAGCTGGTAAAGCATTAGAAACCAATAGGCATAAAATGTTCATAAAAGTGGCGTGAATTGGAGATATTTGTCTTCTAAATTCTTCTTAAATACAAACCTAAAGATAATTTTACTGAGTTTCTCTATTAGCGTATATAGAATGAAACAACAACAGTTATACTATTGTTTCTTTAAGAACATAAATTAATTTCTGACATTTTATTTTGAAACAAGGAATAACTTGATTGGTTTGATTTGTCTCCTAATATTTTTGTCAATACCAATCATATGAACCTTATTGCATCAACTGTATAGTAACGTTTGCCCCGCCCTGTATATGTCCCCTTTTAGACTGAACCCTTTCATTTGAATTTAAAGTTCCCTACTAGCATGAAGAAAGGCATTCCCCTAAACCTTCCAAAATTTACCAGTTTGGATATTCAGTTAATTAATAACATAACATGCTTTTTGTTAGAAAGTATCTAAAAATAAATCTTACCCCAGGGGAATTATTTATCTCTATATGTGGTGGTGAAATGTTTAGATATTTTTATTTTTCCTCTCACATCATTTCACTACATCATGATAAACCAACAACGTTAAAAAACAATATAGAAGTAATATTGCTTTATTCAATAAAAAACATCTCGTCGCTCTAATAAGTAGTTTGTATGTTTATTTCAGCGTTTTTATTCTTTTGAATTTTCAATTACTTTTTTAAATCGTTTTCGACAGTCTGAAGAAGTGGACTTTCATCTCAGCACTATTCCTGTTTTGAAAGTTTTAATTTGCATTAATAACTATATAACATTAACGTTTCCGCTTGAAGATATACCATACTGTTGCTTATATTCTACCATCCTACCTTTGTAAATGCGAGTGATAAATCTTCCCCATGAGGCAGCATGCTATCCACAAAGGCCTCAAGCAATGACATCCATAGTTTGATGTTTAATATAATTCGTACATATCATACAAAGAAAATTGAATGTTGCCTCAAATAAAACACGATACGCAAGGGTAATGAAACATTTCAGAGAAGAACAGCGAAGCATAACATAGCATCTAAGTTATAGTTTTAAAGGAAATTAAGTTGCTTTTTGATCTCAGTCTTCAGAAATAAGAGAACAGAAAAGTTCATTATAAGTTAGAGCAATAGCGAGGAGAACCAATAGCGGCTCGCATTAACATTTAGAACATTAGCCTATGGCAATCATTTGATCGCATGCATGCCTGCAATATAATCTACATAAACAGCATGTGTGAAAATGAAAAGCAAGCCGACTCCCAGTAAACAACTGAGCCACAAGTCACAAACAGGTAGTGTTTGAAAATAAAAGGCAGATTGACTTAACGTTCTTTGTGCTATTTCCTAGACTTGTTTTATTCGGAACATGGAACTAAATTTGTGGTAAAATATGAACGAACTCATGTGACTTTTCAGAATGATTAAAAATGCTTTAAAGCCCAATAATAAACTTTTTATTTATGATATACTTGAACAAATAAATAGATAGAAAGACAGGGCAAGAAGAGAGGTAGAAGTTAAACGGAGAAATATAAAAATTAATAGATTAATAAAATATACATGAAACATATAAGTATAAATTGTTTGTTTGTTTGTTTTTTGAATTTCGCACAAAGCTACTCGAGGGTTATCTGTGCTAGCCGTCCCTAATTTAGCAGTGTAAGACTAGAGGGAAGGCAGCTAGTCATCACCACCCACCGCCAACTCTTGGGCTACTCTTTTACCAACGAATAGTGAGATTGACCGTCACTTTATAACGCCCCCACGGCTGAAAGGGCGAGCATGTTTGGTGCGCCCGGGAATCGAACCCACGACCCTCAGATTACGAGTCGAACGCCTTAACCCACCTGGCCATGCCGGGCCACTAGTATAAATAGGCAGACAGATGCATTAATCGATATGGACGAAAACAGAGAAAGAGTTTGTTTGTTTTAAAGCAAAGCTACTGAATTATCTGCTATATACTGTGGGAATCGAATCTCGCATTTTACATTGAAAGTCTACAAACTTTCTGATATCCCACCGGGGGACCGCAGGAAAAGATAAAAAAGAAAGATATACAAATGAATGGAATGATAAAATTTAATAAGCAAAAGATAATTGATTTCCTTTTTGTTGATTTTGAGGTATCCAGTTCTACATCAGGACTATAGGTGTCAATTATTCAAACAAAGAGATGTCTTCGGTTTGAAAAATTACGCGTATTTGTTAAGTATGTTTCAAAAAAGCTGTTTATATTTATGAAATTGTTTGTTTGTTTTTAAATCAACAAAACAATTTAGAAAACAGCTTCCTACTGATAGGCCTAGTTTCCGGAAAATTAAACCCATGAATTATGGCGAATTGGATTCTTGAATAGGATAGATTAGAAACAGTTTGGTAACGGATTCTATACAGCTATCTCAGCCCTTACATAACTATTACCATACCAACTTGTACTCTCAGAATGATATTTTACGAATAACGAACTACGCAGGGCCATCTTTTAGAAAGCACGAGACCTCACAAGAGCACAAACTCACAGAACGAGATTTTTTAAACCATGTGGCCTCTTAAATAAAAATTCAAATCCCTCTTCCTTCTTCCTGTTCTTCTGTGGGTCAACAGTAAGTTTAAGGACTTAAAACCCTAAAATATGAGCTTCTGCACTAAGAAACCAACAATAAATCTCCCTACTCCACTTCCCAGTATATAATTTTACTAAACCCGATCTGCGAAAAATTAACTGTTAGAAACCTCAGAACTTCACAGGATGGACGGATGAAAACCTCGAGACTTCACAGAAGAAAGAAAGTATATACACCCAAAATAAGCCTTTACAAGTTATGCAATCATAATCTAATTATATATCTATATATATATCTGGTTTATCTGTATTGATGACTGACACTAATTTATTTATTTTTAAATCTTGTTTTCGTGACGTTAGAACTTTACCAGCTGCTTCATGTTTTGCACGGTTTAATACCAAGAAACTCTAAATGTGTTTAACATTACCTCTAAACGATTATACTAAGTAATGATCTCATTGGATCATATAATTTAATGTCAGTAAGTCTACCATATGAAATAACTGAAGTATACAAAACAGTGGTATTACTGAATCATACAGTGTTTTCCGTTACATAATGTAACTAGAGGGGCACTCAGTGGAGCGTATGCTTCCGCCACACTCATTGGTTCATATTCGGACAACAAAAAACACAAAATGTGACCGTATATCCGTCGTTGTCAACAAACACGAGCCATTTTTGGTAAGAAATTAGAAAGTTTACATATGTTCACCAAGTTTCTTCAAAATCTGATCTTTTTTGACCGTGTTATAGTGTGAAAAAATTGGTTCCCATGTTATCAGATATATATATATATACATATTATTTTTGAGACATTAATCCTCCAAAAATTAAACTTTTCTAACTTTGATCATATTCAAAATGTATATCAACTTTCGTTCAAATCCATTCACCCGTTTTTGAGATATCTTGCTGACAAACATACATACAAGATCTCCGTCTACCTTCGGTGACGAAGGTAATAATTCCACTGAGTTTGAAACGCAAAATATAATAATGGCATTTCATTACAACGCACAATTTTGGTAGATTAATACTGAAAATATTTGTGTTACAACCGTCTATTCAAAGTACTATGTATTATTTTTAGTATTATTTGTATAGATACCTTAAACTTTTTAAGAGTCAAAGAATTCAATGAAATTATTTATTTAAGCCATATTCATGTTCGCTGTGGTACTTTACGTTAATTGTTTTTAGCACATTAATATTCTATTTATTCAAGATACATTCAAATGATCCGTTTTGAAATGCTTATACGTGGATAATCCAGATGTATGACAGTTTAAAGCATTAGAGACAAAAAAATCAAAACCTTTCACCAGTTCGGGATAACGGAACAAAAACGACAAATAAGAATTTCAAAAAATATTTTTTTTTTGTCTAATGCTCTTAGAAATCAGAAAACTAGAGCGTAATCTCAATATTGAGACGTTCATGAGGTTCTTTGGAGATATTTGATTTAAATAGAAAATTTATGTTTCTAAGTTTACTAATATTGTAAATATATGTTCTTGCATTACGTCCTTCTTTCTAATTTAAATATTTTGGAGAGAATGCTGAACTTTATCTTGATGTATATTAACAGCTTCGCATACATCATTACAGTGACACAATGGTAGAATTAGACTCACAGTATCTTCATATGTGTATTGTTATAAATGTGAAATTCGAATGTACTAGCAATTATTTGGGTATCGCATTAAAACATAAGAAGCGGTTAATCTTTGCATCGAAATTTTCTTTATATTCTCGATATAATTCACTTAATATTAAGAGTATAAAAGAGGGTTTCTGTGAGTCACAGACCTGTATCATAATGTATTTTCTACCATTTCATAATGTATGAGAAAAAAAATTCCATTTGAAAGATATAATTTTAAGGATTACAAAATTACATGTGTATCACTGAAAGGAGAAATGTACTTGGGGCTACTTTCATACTTGCAATAAAGTTATATTGCTACATTTATTTCTTTAAGCTTGTTCTAACAACAAGCTTAATAACAATTGAATTACCTACCAAGTAATTAATGTCAAAGTTAAATTACAGCATGAAAACTTGCCTATGTAGGTCAAACGTACTAATTTCAAGCGGTGCTAATATAAGGCTTGTTTGATCTTTTATTAGTTGTATCACTAAAAGGTAAACCTTTAAAACCCACATGCTCCTGATACAACCCCTTTGGTACTGACAGAAGTGATAAGCGACAAAAGAGCATAACATGTCTCTTCATAATTAAAAGGCCCGGTGGTTAAGGCACTCGACTAGTAATATGAAGGCCGCAAGTTCGAATCCCAGTCACGCCAAACATGCTCATCCTTTCACCCGTGGGTGTTTTACAATGTAACGGTCAATTCCAGTATTCACTAGTAAAAGAGTAGCCCAAGAGTTGGCGGTGGGTGGTGGTGGCTAGCTGCAAAATAAGAGGTGGCTAGCGCAGATAGTCTCCTTGTAGCTTTGCACAAAATTTAAAAAACAAACAAACAAAAGTATTTGTATATAGTAGTTTGAGTGTGTTGTGCTTCATATTTAATAGTGTTAATTTTTTACGTTATTAAGCTATACCTTTACCTGAGTAGATTTCCGTTTTTGATTTGTACATCGTGAACAAAGTGAGTTTCAGTTTTTTCTGTATGTGATTCTACCAAATGCCAAATAATTCTCACGGCCATTGAAAAATGCTCCACTTTGGTCGTTATTTCAGTCTGTTAACTTTGTGCTGCTCCTAGTGGATCAGCAATAGGTCTGAGTGCTAATAACGCTAAAAATCGGGTTTCAATGCCTTCAATGTATCTTTTTGTTTGACAGCAAACTTTTTATAGCCAGATTTAATCTATTTTAGCCTTAGCCAACTTCATGCTATGGTTGATGCTAAGATACCTCCTACAAATATTTGTGGCTTTACATTTACGTAAATAAAGCATCTATAAGCTTTTTTTCAAATTTTTTGTATAAGTAAAAAAAAAAAAAATTATCGTTTATAAGCATTCGCATGTTTGTTCTAGTTGTAGTTTCATAATCGTCTTTTCATCCGACATCTTGTAATCACTAATATTATAGACGAATCACATATCTTGACATACAACAGACAAAAAGTAGGAACGACATGTAAATGGTTTGAAATACAAATTTTAATCAACAACAGAATTAATAATTAAAGCACAGAGTTATGGGCAGACACATATATTGCAGGTACAGACAACACGAACTCAATAAACGAAACAAGCTATTGGAACGCGTCACATCTTTGTGAAACAAAACGTCCATCATATTTCAAATACTTCAAGCGACCACTTTTTTCCACAGATTATAGGTTAGGTTTAAATCGAATTTTTGAATTTCTCTTTTTAACTTTCTGGGCATTGAAACATTAATAATATTATTTTACGAATTGCTACAAGATATAAGTGTAACGGAATGGTTTTTATTCGAAAGATGGATACTCCATTTAACAATTTAACTCGTTTTATATGCAAAATTGGACTACGATATGGTACTACATGATCTGTTATTTAATAAATTACGAAAACGTAATTAATACCACTGTGTTGTATTATAAGTTGTGACAAATATACTGATTCTATACGCTACCAATATCTAGTAATGGTTTTTACTCAAAATAATGAAAAAATATTGTGTTATGAAGACAAAACAGACGCAATTGATTGCCTATTCATCTAAGACACTTTAATATAGAGAAGTTTAAAGAACAGTAATAGAAATGAGAAGACCGTGCAGGTGATTAATAGAGTGATGGCCTTCATCAGGCGGGAAACAAATGGTTCATGGTTTGGCCTTGTGCTTTTAATTAAAGTAACCCTCCGGATGCTGCCTCTCCTAATGAGTCTTGTGGATATGTGACGAGAGAACTGATTGCGACACCTTGCCGTTTTGTACCTTTCTGCTTGAAAATGAAGACCATAAAAATTAAATAGCCAGTTGTGCTTGTTACAAACACACCATAGGCTAACTTTCAAAAGTTTCAGCGGTCTAAACAGCCTCATCAACCAGCAGGAGTTTGAAAAACTTGTAATGAAAAGTGAAATTTTCACATAAGCAGATCAGAAAGAAGCGTGAAGAGTACATAAAGACAAGACACATTAAGTGTTGATTAATCAGGCAGAAGGGAAACATTAAGAAGAGAGATGTGTGAACTGTAGCTGCAGCTGAGCAAGAAGAAATAATTACATGAGGAATTTAAGTGTACAGTGTACAACAAATCATTGAAATATATAGATTGATCACGCATTAGACATGTTATTTGATTACGTACTTTGATTCATATACATACACACACGTCAGTATATATATATATAATTTATTGTATTTTACGTCGCTCATTTCATGTGTTGAACTCCAATAAATATTTCAGTTTTATTTTTTGATGTATTAATCACTTTTCAATTCTTAAATAGTGTGTTAAGTACATTCAATATGATTTTAAACATAACGTAATACATTTCTTAAAGTTTACTTTGATGCAACCCCATTCATAGAGTAACATTTGACTTGTGAAAATCTATCTCGGGACGTCTAAAATCGAAACGTTGTTCTCTGCTTTATTAGTAAAAGTTTTAATACCCATACCAGCCGTCCTGAGATACATTTTTTTTTTACTTCAAGTGGGTTTCTCATAATCACGAATAACATTTGACTTGTTCTGAGCGGTCGGTTTTCATCTCTAAACAGTCACTAATTATTGTTCATCTAATTTTGGAATAACGAATATGATTCAAGTACAGTGAAGCGGTAAAAGTAGCTTTATTCATTTGAAACCCAGCCAACAAAAAAGATAAAAAAATAGAAAACACGTGTCATCTATCATTCGTTCTCATGTAAACGGAAAGGAAGGCTTCTGACATTTAAGAATCGACATAATATGAGTAATCGGCGAAGGACATTGTTCCAGTCAGGCTTCGCACAGGTGGGCGTTGTGTCGATGGTGAAACTAAACCTTGGTGAATACACCATCTGGTTTATTTCATTGTTATATTTATGTACATGGCAGGCGTGAGGTTTCCGGCTGATACATAATAGGCCAGCGTGCGGCAACACATTAATTTTCACGTTTCTGAAAGAAAAATCTTGTCACGTTCATGAAGCCTCTATTGATACCTGTGTTGCATAGCATTCACGTTACTTCCTCACAGTTTACTTTACTGTGTTATAATTCTTTTATAGAAACTAACAGCAATATATTTACTTAATTAATAACAAACTGCTCATTTTCAGTAGAGACGATGTCTTTTTTTTTTTAACATGGATGTTACGCGTCTTTTTACATGGTTGGTCATTACAATGAAATATATGCAGCATATAACATTTTGATTTTCTATAATTAGGAATAAGAGCACTCTAATTAAAAGTTTCGTGCTTGCTAAATTTGATTTTGCATTATTAAAAATAAAAATTTTGCTGCAGCTGCACTTTTATATATATATAAGGTAATCTTTCCATGTTTATGCGAGTGTTCTATTTAAATAATTAAAACAAGTAAAAACAGGGTAAAAAGTTAACGTGAGAAATTGTTAAAAGGTACCTTAGTAATAGAAGTATTTACTGAAATATTGCTCTCGCAGTGGTTTGTTTTGTTTTTGAATTTTGCGCAAAGCTACACGAGGGTTATCCGCGCTAGCCGACCCTAATTTAGCGGTATAAGACTAGAGGAAAGGCAGCTAGTGATCACAACCCATGCCAGTTCTTCGGCTACTCATTTACCAATGAATAGTGGGATTAATTGTCACATTTTTTATATACAGTCTCACATGTGAAATAAAATAAAACTATAAACACACGTTGATGTTAAGCGAGGAATGCTCTACTTCTAAAACTGGCAAACGGTGTTTCCACGCATCTGTGTTGAACATTACTTCCTCTGGATTCTCCAAAAGCTATAAAGTTTATCCTTCCCATATTGTAGTAGGTATCCTTGTTGATGTGCAACGTCTTTTGTTTCTTGGTTTCATTTTCTAAATAGTTAAATTACAATATCTACAAAAGTAAAGAGATTTTACCCTTCTTTTTTAAATCTTAAATAATTTCTGTATTAGATAAGTATATTGTTAGTAGAATGTTGTTATGGCTTTTATAAGTAACATAACATGAAGGTGAAATTTAGAGATATAAGTACTATCTATCTATTATCTATAATTTGGATGGAACTCCTTTGTTTCGGTATATGATTACTGCTCTTAACCATTATAAAGAGAAAACATGAAATTCTCATTTTAAATATAGTTCAATAAAACCTAAACATTAACATTTCATATCCTAACACTATCGTACTTATCTATATAAATCACTATTGACATATAATAAGACGAGACAGTGTCAGCGCTATAACTATATATGTATGGTGGAGGTAGGCTTAGTGGGATTTGTGCGACCCCCGTTACAAATTCAATATATTCATATAAAAAAAAAATCTGTTACAAATATAAATCACATCCTAACATGAAATACAACTACACAATAAGAACATTGTTTAGTGACGTTTAATATTAATTAGTATGTGATTGACAAGTCATATAAAAAAAAGAAGCATTTTAAAACCTGATTATTTTCATATTCCTTTGATCAAAAAATCCAAAAAAAGGACTATATGAACAAACCGACATTAAACTGGAATCACAAAATTTAACATAACGTGTTGGTAGACTGATTTCTAAACTAAGATGTATATTTTACAATCACTACGTGAATTATAGGTGTGCTAAGAATCCATGAAAAATGAAAAGTCATCTTTACGTGCTATAATTATTTGTTTATTTGGCTGTAAGTAAAAGCTTTAACGAAAAAAAAATATTATATTGTAAAATTCCCATGTGACTAATACAAAAACTATGTTATTGTTTTTAAAGATAAGCAGTGAGTATTTAGGTTCTAATTAAGATAAAATAGTCTTCTATTAGTCACTTCTTTGCAAATTTGTTTTAAATATAATTAATATCAATTTTAACACCAGAAAAATAATTATTTCTACGCGTCTATTTGCTCAATATTAAAATGTTGAAAATTTTGTCAATAATATTGAGGGGGTATTGACAGCCAAAGATGAAATATTTTAATCCATTTAAGCAATATTTTCTGATTTTTCCACCTTTGAATAGAAGTAGAATATTTGTTTTTGTTTTAGAATTTCGCGCAAAGCTACAAGAAAGCTACCTGCGCTAGCCCTCCCTAATCTGGCAGTATAAGACTAGAAGGAAGGTCATCACCACCCAGCGTCAACTATTGGGCTACTCTTTTACCAACGAATAATGGGATTGACTATCACATTATAACGTCCCCCACGGCTGAGAGGGTAAGTATGTTTGGTACGGGGATTAGAACCCGCGACCCTCAGATTACGAGTCAAACGCCTTAACCCACCTGGCCATGCCGAGCCCCAGAAGTAGAAGGAATATTCAATTCAATATATACCGAATGATCATTTAAAAGTTTACCACAAGAATTGGAATTAGTAAGTTTATAATAGAAACTAGTTACAGTATCAAATTGTCCATTAAACTTAAGTAAAATTACCTAGAAGTCAAAGAGATTTTTGAGTTTCGATAATGCAGTTCAAACGGTAGTACTAAACGTATCCAGATCACAGGTAAAGGCCCGGCATGGCTAGGTGGAAAAACACTCGACTCGTAATCTGAGGGTCCTTAATTTAGCAGTGTAAGACTACAGGGAATGTTAGCGCAGGTAGCTTTGCTCGAAATTCAAAACATTCACAAGAAAATTCCAGATTATATAACAGTAAAGAAGGATTTTTTCACGCTGTTTTTTATAAATAATGAGTACAATGATATTTTAAAAATATTTTGTTTCTGATCAAACATTATATTTTAAATAAATGTGTCGTTAAGGTAACTTTAATTGGTGGCAACAATTGTCTCAGAGCTGTACAAGTAAGTTAATGTCAAAACAATTTGTTGTTAAGAAAAGAAATGAAACCCGGTCTGTTACTCCAGAAAACACAATGTTTTCGGAAGTAATAAGTCGTGTTTTATTTATATTTTTTAACAATGAATGTAACTCCCTAGTTTACACCACAAACCTTAAACCCTTAGAAAGAGCCCCCCAGTGACTCAGCGATATGTCTGCGAACTTACAACGCTAAAAATCCAGGTTTCGATACCTGTGATGGGCAGAGCACAGATAGCCCATTGTGTAACTTAGTGCCGAATTCAAAACAACAACAACAACTCTTAGGAACATGTTTTATTGACAGAAAAGCAACAGAATTTGATGCATACCCTGTGAAGTATGCTGAAACTGTGGCAACAAAAACGATTTTAAGATATTGTTTGGGCCTGGCATGGCCAAGCGCGTAAGGCGTGCGACTCGTAATCCGAGGGTCGCGGTTTCGCGCCCGCGTCGCGCTAAACATGCTCGCCCTCCCAGCCGTGGGGACGTTATAATGTCAGTCAATCCCAATATTCGTTGGTAAAAGAGTAGCCCAAGAGTTGGCGGTGGGTGGTGATGACTAACTGCCTTCCCTCTAGTCTTACACTGCTAAATTAGGGACGGCTAGCACAGATAGCCCTCGAATAGCTTTGTGCGAAATTCCAAAAAACAAAAACAAACAGATATTGTTTGTATAACCAGTAAGTTGTCAAAACAATAGTTTTAGGCCTAATAAAAGTGATGAAATTCGTGTGTGGCTGTAGAAATTGTTTATCAAGTTTCAATAATTTTTAGTCACTATTGATTTGAAATATGTACTGGAATAATTAAAAGGAATGTGTTAAAAAGATCTACAGTAAAACGTAATTTTCATCCCTTTTGTTAAACCGGATAAACTCCCGTTATTTACGAATTATCTACAACAGCACTAAGCACTAATTTCCTCGAGTAAAGTGTATACCAAGAGCACAAATCTGTTTTTGAGTTGATTTATAATCGTAAAAAACAAAATCACTTTAATATCTCTTTTGGTAATAAGTGATCCCCTAAAGGCAGCATTGAAAAAATGACGAATTCTAGATAATTTTATACAGACAGTTTGCGTTTTGAATTTATTTTTCTTTGAGAAATGTGTTAAAGTCAACCTAAAATTTAAACATCGCTTCTCACATTTATCATAAATCATAGTGTTAGTATTTTTCTATGAGATATGTTTTATTTTAAGCCTAAATGGGCAGAATGGGTTATCCATGAAGTGTTTACTGCAAGAATTGAACCTAATGTTTAGCGAAATAAACTTTCAATCTTGGTACCGAGCCACCAGAAGACCTTACGAAACAAAAAACCGAATTCAAATAATATGTGGTAGCATTTAAAACTACAACATTGACTGCTTGGAAAAGCTTTGATTATTTTTTAAACACCTGTACAATGAAATGATTAGATAATTAGGGTTTTAAAATATTCACACAATAAAACAAGATTTCCCATAGATAGATAGCTCATGTTCATAACTTTTCTGAAATAATCCATTTTATAATATGTGAGTTTAGTAAAGTTAGAACACGGCGTGAAAACTTTTGAAAAATTAGTGTTCATGCGAGTGGTTTAGATACGCAAAACATAGTATTTTTATATTTAAAAAAATACGTAAAAATGCCATGTTATATATTTTATGACACTCTCAGTATCTTGAAAGTCTCCTCCATCATCATGTTAATGTTTTCTTACCTGTTAATGATGACCTAATAAATGAACGATCTCACTGCCCCCTATGTTAGTTACACATAAGATGCTTCATCCTCATTATTTAATTTGTGCTCGAAGAGTGGACCGGCATGGCCAGGTGGTAAGAGCGTTCGATTTGCACGTGGAGGGTTGCGCATTCGAATCCCTGTCACACCAAACATGCTCGCCCTTTCAGCTGTGGGAGTGCTATATAGTGACGATCAGTCCAACTATTTGTAGGTAAAGGGGCAGTCCAAAAATTGGCAGTAGGTGGCGATAACTAGCTGCTTTCTACTGTTAAATTAGGTAGGGCTAGCGCAGATAGACTTCGTGTAGCTTTGCCCGAAATTCATAAAACAAACTGCTTGAAGAACAGTAACAAACAAGCGTGAGAAGAAACTAGTTATTAATGAAAATTGCAACCGAAAGAAACTTTGTATTTATTATTTTATTCAACAATTCTACTGATGGGGGTTTAATATTTTTATATACAGAAATATTTCTGAGAAAGGTTTAATATTCATATATTCAGCAACATCTCTGATAGAGATTTGATATTTGTTTGTTCAGCATTCTTTCTAATAAGGGTTTCGTATTTACTCATTCGGAAATAGGCCTGTTAGAGATTTCATATTCGTTTATTCTGCATTCTGCCTGCTAGATGTTTGTTATATATAGCTATCTTTCTAATATGGATCTAATATTTATGCATTCAGCAATTTACTCACATAGGTTCAATATTTATGTAGTAAGCATCCTGCCTGCTACACGTTCAGTACTTATATATTCAACAATCGACGTGTTAAAGGTTTAATATTTATTAATAGTTTCTTAACTATTAACCAGTATTCAGGAATTTGCCTGTTAGATAGAAGTTTTACATATCCTTCATTGATATGTACATTGGTAATCTGTCACAGAAAATTTGGTAATAATGTACAAACATGTATGTGTGTGTGTGTCAACCATTTCATACATTCATGCACCGAAAATTATTTGCAAGACAACACAAGAACATAATCATGTTTTTGTAGATGATCTCTTAACCTAGATGTAAGGACCTTCGTGTTCTCACAAACGCCCTTCCGACAAAAAGTGAAAATTTTACAACGTGAATTTAATTAAATAAATATTCGTATATCTTTCCGTACATTCCACTAACTTATAAGCTGACTGCAAGCCTGATGTTGTTTGAAAAGAAGATGAATAGAAAGGTGCAAATATTGATCTAGTCCCAAAAGCAAGTTATAACGTAATCACTCTTGATGGTAGGGAAACTTGGTGTGAGCATACAATTTAATTAACTAGAAATATCACCCGCTGAGCAAAGCGACGTGTACATCATAACAGGCTAAAGGACTGTGGCCGAGTCACCATTGTGTGTCATCTTATAGCACTATAACAGCTCTGGTCAGCAATAAACCCTAGAAGTGAAGGTTTTCGTGCATTTTACGTTTTAGTTTATTGGGGCATATAGTGTTTGGCAGTGTTGGGGAGAAGCTACAAATATACTTCCTTCTATATTATTTAATAAGTGTAGTGGAGAACGTCTAACAGAGAAGTAATTATCCAGAATTAAAAAAAATAATAATGTGTATTGTCATAATTTAGTAATAGTTAGCCAGGCTTAAGGTAATAAGAGATTACTTGATTTTCATATTGATTTTCCAATGATATGGTAACTTTTGTAGATAAAGAGTTGATCCTCCAGTATTTGTCGAATCGTTATTTTGCTCATCATTTTGAAGATGGCACGTGTTAGTCGCTGAATGCTTTTCATTATCAGAGTTTGATGGCTTCCTTTGGTGCCTGTGCGGGCGAAACAAATTTTTGGATCACAAGAACGAGCAATCTGAATTATAAGTGTTCATGAAATGTTAAAATTATTCACAATATAGTTTAAAAATTTAATCTACAATGTCTAAATTGTCAGTAGTATACTGTTTTCATGTAAAACATGGTTTCAAACTTAAACTAAAGAGGTAATTTGATATCTTATTTTCATATGAATGAAAATAGAATCGCTTATATCTTGCATTTCCAGAAAAATATAGATATAAATATGAGAATCAGATATCGCCAAGAAAAGCACAACTAGTTTCTGGAATATCTAAGCTTGGCATGGCAAGGCAGTTAGAACACACCACTAATAAATTAGTAAACAAACAAACAAGAATATTTAGATTTTTAAATGGTTAAAATAAGCAAATTCCAGATCACCACGGTTGTAGGTGAACATAAACCATTTTAGTGTGTGAATATTTCAGAAACACAAGCCCCCCAGTGGTTCAACGGTATGTCTGCAGACATACAACGCTAAAAACCGGGTTTCGATACCCGTGGTGGGCAGAGCACAGATAGCCCATTGTGTGGATTTGTGCTTAATTCAGAACAACAACTGAAACACAATACAAGGACAACATAAAGACAGAAGAGTCGTTTTCTTTCCCTTTCTGCAAGTATCCCTAAGAATCTAACCCTGTATTTATAGTATATAAACTAATAAACACAATAAATAATCGAGTAACTACAATTTTTCTGATACATAATTCTGGAATTTTTTTTTGCGTGAATTATTCACAAATACTAAGTTTTGTTTTCTGAATATAATGTAGAGCGACTTCTCCTATTGGTTTTGCAATCTAGTTGGACTTATTTTTCTTATCAGGTTATCAATCTTTAACGTGATCGATTTCGGAATTGGATAAAGACGTGGGTAGGAGCCAACGCTGTTGTTACCACTAGAGTCGTAATTTCTAAAACATACAAACGAACACACTGCTAAATATCCACTTCATAAGAAAAGTACAAATCAAACCTCGTTTGAGGGAAAGATATAGCGTTCATGTAGGAAATCAACGCTTTGAAAATCGCTGGTGTAACTTTGCACGAAATTTAAAACAAACCAAAACAAGAGCTCCCATGGTTATAAAACACTATAATGCAATATATTAGAAACAGATAGAAGTTCAGATTCCTAATGGACCACAGGTTGCCTACCGCTGATCTAAAATGTGTGTGAAGGATATTTTGTCTTACTTGAGTAGGCGAGTGGCCTCTAGTGAGGGAAATTTGTTACCGCTCGTCTAGTTTCACTGAAAATAAAATGAAACAAAGAGCCACTCACGTTCCCTTTTTAAATTTTTTATCGTCATTGTTTATTTTATTGTTTGTAATTACACACAAAGCTACACAATGAGCTGTATGTGCTCTACCCACCACGGGTACGAAATCCAGTTTCTAGCGTTGTAAGTTCGAAGACATTCTGCTGTGCCACTGGGAAGGCGTCTTTTTATCATAAAGGTAAAATGAAACTAGAGCAAACCCCTGTCTTTCTTTTGTTACGTTATATCATCAAGATATTTCACTAAAGATAGCGCATTAAAAATATGATAATACACGAAAGTAATAATTAATTAGCAACATTTATAAAACCAGTCGTCAAATTTAGCTAAAGTCCTTCTTTAAATATTCTCTGGTTAATTCTTTGAAAAACCTCAAACAAAAAGCCAGTAATATCTTAATATGTATGCCATCTAATCGTAAGAGATGCCTTACAGCAACAAATATTATTAGCAAGTGTATATAATGCTGACACTACAATGACAAACGAAAATAATTGAAAGTTGACATGGTTAGAGTTTTAAAGAATTAATTATTAATATCAGTTAATTTACCGTTCAATGTCCGGAGAAAGACAAAGGAGCCTCCGGGAGTGACATAGACGAGGTCAAATCCGAATGTCATTCCTCTTTGTCTTTTCCGAAAGTATCCTGAAATGCCTTCGTAGTTTAATAAATATCGATGGAGTGGTGGAGAACATGGGGGCTCACGGGGTTGATTCGTGGGATTAGATCCAAAAGCTAACTCCGAGGACAGTAAGGGTTAATGCCAAATTTGGTTAATGAACATCAAAACGGGTATGCGTGGAAAGCAAAAACACACGTACAGCGTTTCTGCTCTCACCATATATATATACTAGCAGAGGGTATGTTTTAAGGAAACGTTAATTATATAAAGGATAACATTAGATTGGTTTGGTTCTTTTTTTTTTAATTTCGCGAAAAGTTGCACAAAGGATATTTGCGCTGGCTGTCACTAATTTATCAGTGTAAGACTGGAGGGAAGGCAGCTGGTCATCACCCTCTACCGCTCACTCCTTGACTACTCTTTTACCAACGAATTATGGGACTGACCGTCACATTATAACAACCCCACGCCAAAAAGGGCGAACATGTTTGATGTGACGGGAATTCGAACCCGCGATCCTCGGAGAAGGAGGCAAGTGCCTTAACCACCTGGCTCTGCCGGGCCGTAATGTTAGATATTGTCTCTCTCTTTCACTTGTTATTAAATTCCTTATGACCTCGTTAGGTACCAGTTGCGTATTCTGTTTTGTGGAAGGTAAAAATAAATTAATTAAACTGATTAAGTACTTGTGTCTTTAAATTTGGAGCTAAATGTTTTTTGAAAGTGAAAATGTGCCTTATTTCACGGTCTTCCTTCTCTTCAGGCAAAAATAAAGAACAAATATCCCGTCTACACCATCGGATAGTTTCCAGTAGCCGTGTAAAAACTTTAGGTGATCTTGATGATAAATGCTAAGACGCGCAAACAGACAGACAAACACACAATAAATCACACTTGTAGTAAGATTTACATAAACACAAATGGACTATCACATCAGTTGAGCACAAATTGTTTACGTCTGAATTACACCTCTGAAACAAAACATTGTTAAAAACCGATTTCAGAAATCGCACAATAACAGAACCTGAGAAAAAATAATCTTTATTCCTAGAATTCAATTACTCTATAAGTAGGCATTGCGTGTAGTTTCATCTTGGAAAGTAGCTGAGTTATCAAAAACGTTGATTACATGAGAAATCATTCTCTGGTAAAATATCAAGATATTATTCCATTCTATGTGGATCTCGTATAATCCAAGGGACTTTATGCCCAAGGGGAAAAAAAACCAAGGAGAGGAAAGTTTGGTTTGAATTTCACACAAAGCTACAAGAAGGCTACCTGCACAAACCGCCCCTAATTTAGTAGTGTAAGACTAGAGTCATCACCACCAACCGCCAAATTTTAGGCTACTACAGTATACCCTGTTCTATTTTACTACTCATCGGGATAACAACTAGTCTATCCTCAAACTAGAGTAAATTAATTTCTCAGACTTAAAGCTTGGTCAAATACATCAACGGAAAAGGATTGATCTCTTGGGTTCAAAACTATAACCACATTTCAAATCGATCAAAAGATGACACATCTATGAGCTAAGAAGTTTCATTGAAAAGGTACATTAAACTCCATAAAACATGTCGTGAGAAACTAGCTATAATCTCTTAAGCGCCGTATCAGCTCATAAAATAGCTCTGAGTTGTTATTGTTTTCAAGTACAAACTTTTAGCTCATAGATGTGTCATCTTTATAATTTATTCTTATAACATATAAGAATATGTCGAACATATACTCGATTCGATTTGATTGCTCATCAGGATCTCCACCAGTTTACCCTCGTTTCAAATTATTTTAGGTAGGATTAGAGTAAATTATTGTGTGAGATCTTAAGCGTTATCAAATACAACTGTCGAAAGGGTTGGACCTTTTTAGCCCATAACTATTATTAGATCTTAAATCCAGCAAGAGATGACCAAGCTGTGAGCTAAGCGTTTGTGCTTCAAAAGAACAACACCAAAAAAGAAAATAAACTCAAAGCCGTTAAAAAGCTTGCCCAGTGGTTGAGCTATAATTTATTCTTTTCCTACAATTACCGTTAACAGTAAAAGCTGTGGTGACTTTCTACATTTGTTTACATGAAGGAAAAGAATAAATTATAGCTCAACCACTGGGCAAGCTTTTTAACGGCTTTGAGTTTATTTTCTTTTTTGGTGTTGTTCTTTTGAAGCACAAACGCTTAGCTCACAGCTTGGTCATCTCTTGCTGGATTTAAGATCTAATAATAGTTATGGGCTAAAAAGGTCCAACCCTTTCGACAGTTGTATTTGATAACGCTTAAGATCTCACACAATAATTTACTCTAATCCTACCTAAAATAATTTGAAACGAGGGTAAACTGGTGGAGATCCTGATGAGCAATCAAATCGAATCGAGTATATGTTCGACCCACGCACAAAAATATAACTAACAAGAAAAATGTATCATAGATTATTTTACTTTTATTCTGTCTAAAATAATTTCAAGCGCTGCAGATATTGCTTTTTCTTCAAGTTTGTCATGTCAGTTCGTCATAGCGCTCATCATATTGAAAAAGTGATACTATGTAATGAAAAACGTACTCTTTCAATGGAGTATAGATTTCCATTCCATCCAACATGACAATGATAAGTGATGAAAATACACCATTCATGTAAGAATTTACGACTACCCTTAACATGGATTACCAACATACAGTCATGTGAAAAAGTTAGGTCACCCTATGAAAGCCTGTGTATTTTTATAACATTTTTGGATATATAGATATTTAATTTCGATTTTAACAATACTGAGAGATTATAGGAATATAACTAAACAATTAAAACTAAAGAAAAGACTTTAAGATCTTCTGTAAATGTAATCCTACAGAAATGCATATTCCAACTGAGGAAGAAGTTAGGACACCCCCACATTTATTCCCATTTAAAATGGCTCAACTCGCACACATGTGTATCACACCAGGTGCACATGATTAGAAGATTGTTACTCAGCATTTTGAATGAAGCTTGTCCTATTTAAATCTCAGACATTTAGTTTGGTGTGCTCCTGACTGTTGAAGTGAGAGTGAGCACCATGGTGAGAGCAAAAGAGCTGTCTGAGGCCTTCAGAAAGAAACTTGTAACAGCTTATGAGTCTGGTAAGGGATTTAAAAAAGATCTCAAAAGATTTTGAAATCAGCCATTCCACTGTCAGGAAAATAGTTAACAACTGGAATGCTTTCAAAACAACTCCAACATGCCCAGGTCTGGTCGTCCAAGCAAGTTCACCCTGAGAGCAGACCGCAAGATGCTAAAAGAGGTCTCCAAACACCCTAACATGTCATCACGGGACCTACAGCAGGCTCTGGCTACTGTTGATGTGAAAGTGCATGTCTCTACAATCAGAAAGAGACTGTACAAATTTAACTTGCATGGGAGGTGTGCAAGGAGGAAACCTTTGATCTCTAAGAGAAACATCAAGGCCAGACTGAAGTTTGTCAGAGAGAATGTAGACAAAGACTTCTGGAATAATGTTCTTTGGACAGATGAGTCCAAAATTGAATTATTTGGACTCCAGAACAGAGGACATGTTTGGCGTAAGCCAAATACAGCATTCCAGGAAAAGAACCTCATACCACCTGTGAAGCATAGAGGTGGAAGTGTCATGGTTTGGAACTGCTTTGCTGCAGCAGGACCTGGACAGCTCACAAACATAAAATCCACCATGAATTCTATTGTGTATCAGAGGGTGCTTGAGAATCATGTGAGACCATCTGTAAGAAAATTAAAGCTGAAGCGAAACTGGACCCTGCAACACGACAATGACCCAAAACATACCAGTAAATCCACCAAGGACTGGCTGAAAACTAAGAAATGGAGAGTCCTGGAATGGCCGAGTCAAAGCCCAGATCTTAATCCCATTGAGATGCTGTGGGGTGACTTGAAACGGGCTGTACATGAAAGAAATCCCCTCAAACATCTCACAGTTGAAAGAATTCTGCATTGAGTAGTGGGGCAAACTTTCTTCAGACCGATGTCAAAGACTGGTAGATGGCTACAAGAAGTGTCTCACTGCAGTTATTTCAGCCAAAGGGGGTAGCACTAGCTATTAAGGGGTAGGGTGTCCTAACCTTTTCCTCAGTTAGAATATTCATTTTTGTAGAGTTACATTTGCAGAAGATCTTGAACAGTCTTTTCTTCAGTTTTAATTGTTTAGTTATATTCCTATAATCTCTCAGTATTGTTAAAATTGATGTTAAATATCTATATATCCAAAAATGTTACAAAAATACACAGGCTTTCATAGGGTGACCTAACTTTTTCACATGACTGTAAGTATTGGTTGTTACTATCGTGACCTTTGATATACATGAATAAGTTCCAGAGGGAAAGTCCCCTATGTAATCCTAAACCTTTGTACTAATACGACTCAATTTTGAGTAAGTTTCTAAGATAAAATAATAGAACAACTTAACGAAGCCACACAGTCGTTGCACTTAGAATAACATTCTTCAAAACATAACTTATTAATCGCTGCTGTTCACTTAACAATCAGTTGAATGTGATGGGATTTAAATAAATTTATTAATAAAAAGTTTAAATTTGTATTAATAGTTTGTGGCAAGTGTTCATTTTGTTAGTTATAAAATTTTGCTTTCGACCTTCGACACAGGTTTAATATAAAAGCTACTCGAGAGTCCATGTGTGATACTCAACATTGTACTTCAAGTTGGCTTACCTTTATCGTTTTCAAAAGCAATAGAACTGGTTATACATTTTACATAAAAGTTGACCCAATTCATCATTAATGTTTGGAATACAGTTTTGCTTTTGAAATATATGTGATACACTAACATATACCTTAAACGTACAGGGAAGACATAAGAACCCAAAAAGAGTGACATAGAGGGGGCAAATTCAAACACAGATTCCCTATGCTACTCAAATTTGGCAGATATCAATAGAATAGCATGAGAACAAACAGGAACGCCAACATGACACAGGCAGATCAGACGCGAACCCCGACTCTCCTGTGTTACTCTACGGGAGATCTGTAAGGATACTTGACAAGTTTGGTTGAAGACGATGAGAACCAATAGGTGTGAAAAGGGAACACACAGCTGAACAGTGTTCTCTCTTCAGGGAGTGGTGGAGATAAGATAAAATGCTGACTCACATAAGACATTCCCTGGAGACCTAGGGGGTTACATTCCAAGTTCGGTTGGTATTAATCAAAAACTCATATACACAAACAAACAGTTCCCCCTGCGGTGTGAAAAGGGGGGATCAGATGGAACGCTGACTCCGCTATGAATTCCTTTGTGATCTATCAGGATGAAACCATAGTTTGGTTGAAATCGATCGTAAACCATAGGCGTGAAAGACCAGCTGTGACTTCTATGGTCTCTTGGGAGAGGGGGGAGTCAAACTTAAACAACAAACGTGCTATGCCACTCCCAGGGGTTATATGACAAGACTAGATGAGTTCGGTTAAAAAGTATAGGCGTGGCAAACGGGCACAGACGCCACTTCTGCCTTTTATTTTCACCAAAGTCGAATTATGTTGTGTTTTTTTTGTTCCTGTTTCAATGCTACTTCAAATCACACAGGTGCACTCTCATAGCCAAACAGACACCAAGTCGATCTCTGAACTTAAAACTAATCAAATATTTTTGTTTCATAATTTTAGCTCAGTAAACCATTTAGACATTTTATTTCGTGAAACATAGATAACTACTGTTAACTGTGATCAATGAACTACAGCAATAAAGTCTGAATGACAACTGTTTTGTTTCAAGTCTATCTTTCTGTCACACATATAAAATGTTTTGAGAAAACTGTTCATTGGGAAAATGTAAGAGAAATTCTTGCACGGCGTAACGCAGAATCTTTCATCAGATCCTTTTGTTAGAAATAATATTGACGATAAATAAAGGTTGAACTGATCTCTCACCATAGTGAAAGAAAATGTCACAGAATCCATGTAAATAAGGACACGAGATAATTAGTTTGTTTTTTAATTTCGCACACAGTTACTCGGGAGCTATATGCTCTAGCCGTCCCTAATTTAATATTAGGTTGTCCAAAAATAAACGTTTTTGTGCTGCGAAGTTTGAAAAAGTATAAACCAGTGTTGTAAAACATGCTTAAATCAAACTAAGCTCCATTTGCTTCAATACACTTTTGTCAACGTGTAACGATGCTGTTTATGTCCCTGCTGTAGAAATCAGACTTTTTATTGTCAATGAACTCCTTGAAAGCTTCTTCTGCATCTGCCTGGTTTTGAAAGCTTTTATTGTTCAAAAATTGTCACAGTGCTTGAAAAAAATAGAAATATATAGGAGAAGATAAGGTGGATGAAGCAGAACCTTGATTCCCAATTCGTTAAATTGGCAGATCTCATGACGCTGATTTTGTTGATCTTCAGTCAGCTCGTGCGGAACCAACTTATCCAACTTTTTCATGTTTTCAATCGTACTCAGATGGTTAGCTGTGCTTGATTTGCTTGTGTTTAGCATTTCTGCAAGTTCACGTACTGTTGTGCGAAAGTCTGTCGCAACTGCTTCTCTTAATGTGTTTTCATCTAAAAATGGTTTCCTTCTACGACCTTCGAAACCTATGGTACCAATGCTGAAATGTACGTTCCGTAATAGATCCATGGCTGAATGCCTGGTTGATGTTCCGTATAGTTTCGGTAGTTTCTCGTCCAAGATGGAAGTTGTAGAAGAAAATCAGACGAAAGCCCTTCTTGTCCATTCTGCCTTGGGGGTTGCGAAACTTACTCTGAGTAGTTGAAACAAAAGACGGTTAAGACACCTTGTAAGCGACCAACGTTGAATTAAACCAGCAAACCAAAGATAAGTTACTCAATATTCAGCTTCTAAATGTCATCGTGAGAATTCCGCCATTTATTTCTGTACAACCTAATACTAATAGTCTTGAAGAAAGGCAACTGGTCAACACAACCCAATACCACCTATTGTGCTACTATTTTATAAACGAATAGTGGGATTGACTATCGCGTTATAATACCTCTATGGCTAAAAGAGCGAATATATTACCGGGATTTATATTATCTTTTTGCAGATTGTGCGTGAAATAGTATAAAAACTGAGTAAAAAAGCCATACTTTTCACGTATTGACCTACGTCTTTGTATAAGAGAGTATAAACAATATGCAATTAAAAATAAGAAAAAAAAACATTATTACATGCTTTATTGAAGCTTATAAAAGCTATGGACAGTGGCAGAATGTTTAGAAGTAGAACAGAAATAAAAAATTAAATAAATCAACTAAAATGTTAAAGCTACTAGCACAAAGGCCGTAATTGTTGTGATAAGAACATGAGATGTCAGCATAGACGTATTGAGAAGTCAACTAAACCGATTCAATCAAAAAAAATGTATTTCACCTCCATTTATCACTCAAATTCTTAATGCAACCTGATATCAATATTTATATATAATATAATTCTCTCTGATACATTACATATATATAAAATACCCTATCTGCTATTTTCTAATGTAAATGTGAATATATATAATATGAAAACTAATAAAAACTGCATGTACATAAAGAAAACTCCGAAAACAACAGTTTTATATGTTTGCATAGCTTCCTCATACATATCATGATTTTTTCAAGCCCAGATAAAGTTATAGTGATTTTGTTTCTGGCTCCCATATGTGAAACGATAACCTATTCTGATAAAGAGAAGCTAAATTTAAGCTAGGTGGCAGGCTAATGTGAGCTAAGTTAGCTAAATTACATTGTATCATTCAACATAAAAACTTAAACACAACGTTTTAAACTTGACCAAAGTCATTAAAGTTGCTATTGAAGTAGTGCTTATCAATTAAGAGAACACTAGTTTTGTTCTTGGGAGGAAGGTAAGCAGTGACTTTTTCTTGATGACGAGAAACCCACTTAAAATAAAAAATGTATCTCAGAACGGCTGGTATGGGTATTGACACTTTAACTGGTAAGAACAACTTTTTGACCTTCCTAGGCCATCTTTACATTAACAAAGAGTTTTCAACTGACCGTTGACGGACATATGTTTTAGGGACGAGAGTATAAACGGGTACGGGATTGTAGAGGGCATTGGAGTTTGATGTTAGGTTATTAATTAGTATAGGTATAAAGATGTTTCGTTATATTGGTTTAATTTTGGTTTTAGTTGCTGTATAAGTTGGGTTTCTTTTGTTTTGCGTTTGTTTATATTTATTTTCCCACTTAGCATCTGGGTAGCATAACAGTCGAAAACTCCGAGATATATGTATTTTTGTCAGCCAGATTTCTTATCGTAGTTAAGAGTATAATGCTTAATTCATTACGCTTATAGACTGAGTATTAACTGGATATGCTACTACTACTACAAACATTATCTATAACTTCTGATCAGGAACAAAATAACTGTGTACAGTAATGAAAATAAATATAGAAAAGTGGATAAAATTGTGCTAATTTTAATTGTGCCACAGTGTAGATGCATGTTGCTTGCTAACTTACACTTTAAGAGTTGTCCTCTAGCCAAATAAACAGTGACACATCAGCATAATCCCTACAAAAATAGAGGCTGTCATATTAATCCCATCAGTAGCGCGGTGAATGCATTCATGGTTTGCAGAACAGAAACGTTACATGATAAACACATAGAAACCAAAGTTTAGGCTAGTTAAGGCTACTCTTTGTGGCAGATTAAGTTGAAATGTTATACTTCAGTCAGAACTGAATGGAAATTTTGAAAAGACCAGGCGAAATTAGTAATCTTGATAATAGAAGCGATCGAGGAGAAAAGCGTGGGATATTCAAAAGTTATGTTTAGTAACTCAGAGTATTCTCTTTTCATGATATACTACAATCCAAGATAAGTCTTGCAAATAAACTAACTGTAAGTACAGGTGTGAGTGCTACACCCAGTAAAGAAGGATAAAAATTAAAAATGGCCTCAATGGATGGATAGCTGCTCATAAACATCACTGCTTAGGACCAAAAGACTGAGTACCATACTTCAAACAATAGGTACTTGCAGGCAATTCCAAATTCATATTGTTTGACAACAATCAACCATAGCTTATTCGATGGCAAAGAAGAGAATAACAACACAGTTAATGTCCAACAGGGAGTCAAGCTAAGGATCGGATTAAATGTGGACTGCATCTTAGTCAGTGGTGTTGAAAATCCAAACAAAACTGGTGGCGCTCTAACGGCTGATATGTACATGCAGATTCTTATTCTTCAAAAATAAATCTTGTTGGATGAGGATTCATCTTCCAGCAAGACAGTGATCCTAAACATGCAGTAAATATGGGGAAACAATACCTGGTTAGGTAAAGGAAAATGGAATATTCGCTACCATCGTTTGACTTGAACCAATTCCGATAATTTTTAAAATTATTCTTTACAATACAAGAGCTTGGCATAATTGTGCGGAGCAATACAGAGCACTTGTATCATTATTTAACGGTCATAAACTTTTTTAATGTACATGTTTGCACTGTTCTGTTAAACACAAATACAAAGTACTAGTGCATGCGCAACTTATTTCCTTTTCTTTTGTGTTTTCTAAAATAATGTATTGTACTAATGATTAAGTCAGTATTTATTTGCGATTACATATTGTTTAACTCCTGTATCGTGACCAGAACGTAACTTATAAATTAATGAAGACAATATAAAAACTACTAGATTTGCGTCTAAAATCAATATCAAATAAAGCTAAAACCTGTTTTTAATTAGAACACAGTGAATCAGTTTGGTCCCTTTGCTGTTAACAATATTTTTCGCCGTTAATATAACAGCTGTAAAATAACTAGTTATGAAACCAATACATAAAAAGTCGGCTGTAGCGAAACTCTAAATAAAGGAAAATTGTAATACAAGTATCACAATAAGTTTTCACCATTAAGCTGTATTTGAATAAGTACTGAATTAATCTGATGTGTAATATGTTTAAATGCTCGCTTCTATTATCAGTAGGTGTTTAATAAAAAATATTAACATGAAATACAACGAAAAGTATTCCCGTTTCTTATCAACTTTATTGGAAAGTTCTTTAGGGGTTATCCTTTTCACACATACTGCATTGTTACGAAACTTCACTTTTAAAAATGAACAATAGAAAAAATAAAATAAATTTATTTATAATTTGTTTTTCATTCATTTACTTGTTATTTTAAATTTAGTTACTTTCATTAAACAAAATGTATGTTTGGATAGGTTTAGCTGTGTAATTTCTAAACTTATCTTTTCAAGACAAAATATATGAAATATAAGCTGAGTTTCTCTATTCGAAAAATATCTTATTTATACATTATAAAAATATGTCTGGAGGCGCTGAATGCAACCGACGAGAGAATTCTTATTTTTTGACGAAATGATCTAAATTCATGAACTACAACCATCTTATAAGTCTTTTGGGAACTAAAGTTTAAATGGAAGAAAACGGGGCATGCAACGAAAGCATCCATTTATTACCTGTGGAGGACCATATTCAGGAATTTCTAAGCAAGTAAATGAAAAAGATAGCTGTCTTTAAGTTGTTTCTTCTGTATCCAGGTTCTAAGGTTCTAGTGTTGTGAGTTTACTCTTGAGAAATAATATGAGGTTGTATCAGATTATATTACATTACGTTATTATGTATTCAGTAAAATAACATTTCAGAACACACTAATTGACACAGCGATAGTTTATACACATGTAACTACGAAAAAGGTTATATTATTAGTTCTCTTGTAAAGAAAAACAAGTAAAGGAAATAATGTTCTATTCATTTAGTTATATGCATTGTTAGAGAAATACCAAAGTTATCAGAACATTCTGATCAAATCAATTATTCATTATGGGTCTGTTTCTTGGTGAGCAATTGTTCTACGTCAACCATCAAGAATTGAATTCAATGTAAATTTCTTAAGCTTACCCAGTGAATGTGAATGACACATAAAGTACTTCAGTATCAAGATTAAAAGTAGATTGTATCTCTTACGAAGGAAAGGAAAGGAGATTAAATAGGTTGAATATTTTGTATTAAAAAAGCGTCTTACATTAAAGAAGCCTTATTGTTATGTATCTTCCCATAAAATAATGTTTCATTTCTGATGATACGTACGAGACTAAAACTATGCACATATTTTACTTTATTATCTATGTAAAAAATTAGTTTTTATGATCTTACTTGTATATATTACTGTTTAATTTATTCATTCTTTTCTATTATATGTACGTTCAAAGAAAGACATTTGTAATTGAACAATAAAAGAAAACAGATAGATTAGTGCTAAAATCTTTGATGTAAAACGTATCAGTTGGCTAAAGCAAAATTCACGTCACTTGTTTTACGTCTAATGTACAACGACGACAATTTTTCAGAACCCATTTCAATTGTTTAATCCGACGACATTCTTCGCCAATATGTCTTGTGTGAAATAACATGTATACCATATTAGTTCCACAGTTGCTTGAGGTATCCAACTGTTGAAATGCTTTGTTGTGTAAGCAACTTATGCAAGTTAGACTTATATTATTTTTCCAACTAAAGATCATACTTCTTCATATTGTGTACCGCTCTTTGAGGCATGCGGATGACTTTTACAGCTAGATAATCTTTGTGTTCATAGGTTCCAACATGTTACACAACGCTGCAGTTTGGTTACCACGTTTGAGATACAACTTATTGTAACTCTCTTTCTGCATGGTCTTAAACCCCGAAGTTATTCCATATTCATTTGTCTTCCCCAATTTTGAAACTCTGTCTGATATTTTAACTTATTTTCATGACCTGAGAAAATGAATATTTTGTTTCAAGAAAAGGTGTTACATTATCTTCCCAAAACCTATAAATTTTTGATAGCATCACACTACCTAGAAAATAAAGAAGTCAAAAGGTTATGTTTGTTATGTGACTTGCCGATTTACATATTTAAAATAATTTGAATGTCACGTACTCAGTCCTTTGTGTATTTCAAATAAAAAAAATATTTATTTGAATTTCGTTCAAAGCTATTCGAGCGCTACCTGCGCTAGACGTCCCTAATTTAGCAGTAATGGATTAGTTGGAAGGCGGCCTATCACTACCACCGAAAACTCTGGGCTACTTTTTTTTACCAACTAACCGCGAAAATGACTCTCACATTATAATGTCTTCACAACTGAAAGGGTAGGCATGGTCAGTGACCCGAATTCGAACCCACGATCAGCAGATTATAGTTCTTGCACCATAAACACAAAGCCGTTGCGAAATAATTTGCAACGTAAGAAAACCACTGACAACTTATTGGCTTCGTAATGTTTGTGTGGAACTAATATTTAATTCCTTTCTTAATTTAGTTACAGATGTTCATAAATCGCTTTAAATCACTAACTAGCTTTGTCGATGAACTGATTTGTAAGAAAACATTTAAGCTCACACATTCAGGCTTTAGCTTGCCCAAAAATAAAGTGGAAAAAGATAGAACACCCTAGTAATCCAACGTTAAGTGGATTTTTTTTATGCACAAATTGCAACATTTAGGGTTATGACCTTATTTAAAAAAGTTCTGATTTTGATAAATATGTTTACGTATGCGCAGCTAAAGATCTCTGACCTAACCATATATGATTTGATTACTCCTTATCATATTAGCAGTTTAATAACTAAAAATTATTGCAAAGCTGTGAAAGAAACAATAGTGCTAAAATCAGATTAAAACTATATGTCTACTTATTTTTTCATACATCTGTGAAAAATTTATACATTCAGTTAAACACTAACTCCACTAGGCCAACAACTGAAACGAATCAACATGATTTTGATGATATGTGATTTTTTAACTTAATAATAAAATTGAAACAAAAATTTTCAGTAATGTAATATTTCAACGCAAAATGTTAACCCACATTTTATTAATTTAGTTTACGCTTTTAATTATTTCACGGGCACTAGTTTAGTGGGGTGTGTTTTCATGAATCTAAAACAGACTTATTTAATGCCCTTTATTACACCTATATATCTGTTTTAAAAGGAATGGAATATCAAATCATCTGGTTTGTTTTCAAAACATATCCATTCATCTTTATATAAGGCCCGGCATGGTCAGGTGGTTAAGGCGCTCTACTTGTAATCTGAGGGTCGCGAATTCGAATCCTCGTCACACCAAACATGCTCGCCCTTTCAGCCGTGAGGGCATTATAATGCGACGGTCAGTCCCACTATTCGTTGGTAAAAGAGTAGCTTATGAGTTGGCGGTGAGTGGTAATGACTAACTGCTTTCCCTCTAATCTTACACTGCTAACTTAGGGAAGGCTAGCGCAGGTAGCCCTTCTGTAGCTTTGTACGAAATTTAAAATTTCGAAATATGTGTTATTTGTGTGAGTAGAAAATATTCAGCTTTATTATGTTCAATTTAAACTGATTTCCATTTTATTATGAATATGAAGCAATGACTGATTTACATTTATGTTTGAATTTTAATATTGCAAATATATATATCTGCTCCCTCGACGCTAACCAGCTCTGAAGTGTACTAATACTACTAACTGCTCGCTAGTCAAATGTTTGGCCCTCTGTAAAGGGTTTGTTCCATCTAAACATATGTGTTTGGATTAGAAAATGTGGTTGGACCAAAGAATTATTCTAGAGTTAGGGAGGTTAATAAGAAGAATTAAGTATTTGTGTAGAAATTGGTCGCTGGAGACGAGATTGTATACAACACAAAATTAAACAGAATTACTACTGCTGATGGCAAGAGTGGTCGTCACATACCGTCAAAAATATGCACATGATAGAGAGAATTAATGTGACCTAGATCACCTTGTGTACGCAGATGACTAGATTGAAATGGCATATTTTTAAAGAGAGTCCTATGCGGAGGTCATTTATATTACGGATACAATGAGATGACTCAGCTACACGAAGGAAATAAGCAAACAAGCAATATTTTATCTTTGCAACAGTTGACTATGAAAATATCTTCTATATCATACGTTTTAACATAAAATCCCTGAAAAGATACGTTTAGGCGGTTGTATTAAACAACCAGAAACTACTAAAACTACTGAGAGCCATTTTTTTCTGAAAAACAAAATTATCAACTTTTAAGAGGCTCGTATTCGTTTCTTTTATGTTCATTCTGTTTTTATTAGTTATTTTTCATTTCTTCTACCTAGTACTTTTTAAAATCGAGTTCCGTAATCCATTATTATTTTCATTTTCATCAATTACACATAAATAGATAGAATGTATACTTTGTTTTAGACATACGACTGTGGTGAAGTAAAGCTGATAAATTGGGTTGTTTAATGAGATCTTATCGATCTCTTTCTAAACTTTTTCAAAGTTTTTTTTCTCAATTTAGACACAACAATCTTCACGCGCTACGAGCGCTCAGAAACTAAAGTATGAAACAGAAACATTAGATTATACATCAACATAAAATAACAGTCCAGTAGACCTTTATCTACGGTTTGTGTATGACAACCCAGCATGCAGTAGGTTCGAAATTACAAGTAATACAAGTAGTTGACATGTGTCAAAATCGTGACAATGTATTTTCCTGTGAGTAGAACAAATGATTCCGTCAATAAATCTTCTATTCACAAAGTGTCAGAACAGTATCAAGGACTGCTGCCTCTTTATTCACACTGTCCAATGCGTGATGGGAGGCTTGCGTGACCTGAAGTCATTCTACGAACGCTTACTTGGTCAGCCTTAATTGTAGACATCTTATAAGCTTTGCGATTGTTCAAATATTTAGCCATTTCGTTTCATTCCTGGTTCTTTTATACATCAGGCTTTATAATAATTAATTATATACATTGAAGCCAGAAATTACATTAAGTTAATCACATTTTTCTCTATTAAAAAAGGTATCTAAGATTAGTTCCTATTTTCTATATCATTACCACAATTATCTTAGCTGCAGTATCTAAAGCAACTCCTTTGCAAATTACATCGCGGATCTGAAATAGATCAAAAATAAAATTCGTCCGAGACTACATATTAACAACTTCACCACTTTTTAAGTAAGTACTACAAGTATTGATTGATTTTTGAAAACACAAACTTATGTATTGTAACGGTTCATAAAATTAAGGTTCTATAAAACAATCAAAAGTCGATCACAAGCCCCCAGTGGCTCAGCGGTATGTCTGCGGACTTACAACGCTAAAAATCGGGTTTCGATACCCGTGGTGGGCAGAGCACAGATAGCCCCTTCTGTAGCTTTGTGCTTAATTCAAAAAACACACTCTATCACAAATTTTGTGGACTAACTTTAAACTCTTTTGTGATACCTTTGTGTCTGTTAAATTTGATGCACACAATTTTATATTAAAAAAAAGCAACCCAAGGTTAAAAGTACAATGATTTGAACGAAGGAAAACCTCAACTTCTTAAGTAATCTTGCTGTGTTCGGTTAATTTAAAACTTAACCCAAGAAAGTTCATCTATTCAAACCTGGCCCGGTGTAACGATTTCAAACTACCCCCCTGTAAATGCTACCCCCCGGTAATTTGAATTCGTTTTCATGTTACCGTGGGGTATGACAAAATCGATTTCAGGTTACCCCTCTTGATTTCAAACTACCCCCTTCCCGATAGACTCGTTTTAACGGTTTGTTGAGATGCTAGACGTTTTTATCGCACACTGTGTGTAAATGAAATTAACACATTAATAATAATGTAAAAATTCGAATATTTATCATGTTCTATATCTCATGCTATCAATCACTCATTTTTATTTCAGTGCGCAAAAAGAAATGTAAAATAAAATTAATATGTATAAATTACAATATATTGAATGAAGACAGTATGTAGACCTTTGGTCTGGCGAGGACGAGCCCTTAAAATACCCTTTATCTTATATAAATCATCAATTTTAATAAAAGAAATAATAGACCTTTTGCCTATTATCATGTTCTTAGATACGTACTCGACACGCACTACAAATATTAAAAGCAATCATTACGTTTGTCATTTTGGCGATAGAAGAAGGTGTAATTTGAAATCAAGGGGTGTAATCTAAAACCGATTTCATGTTACTTCCCCGGTACTCTGAAAACGATTTCATATTACCGGGGTAACTTGAAAACGGGGGAAATTTGAAATCGTTACACCGGCAGAGCCAGGTGGTTAATAAGGCACTCGACTTGTAATCTGATGGTCGCGGGTTCGAATCTCCATCACACAAAAAATCCTCGCCCCTTCAGCCGTGGGGACGTTATAATGTCGGTCAATCCCACTATTTGTTGGTAAAAGAGTAGTAACAGAGACAAGACTAATGCCACAGAACAACAGTGTCTTACTAAAATGAGATCAATGGGACATAGTTACAGAATTTCACAATTTTCATGGAACTGTTAAACTAGAGGGAAGGAAGCTAATCTGATATGACCTAATAGCGAAATCTGATTGACACTCTTATAATGTATCCAAAATACTGAGTGCATTTTGGCCTCAACGGACAATTGTAAGCTCTTAGATTCACAATCTGAACAAGCTAACCATTACGATACATATGGCTTCCCTAGGACAAAACAGGACGTATTTCTTCTCAGTGTGTGATATCTACTATTTCAACATTGCTGTTTGTCTTTGAGAAACAAAGTGTTATTACAAACTCATAAAACACTGGAAACGAAATTACATTTTTTTCTAATGTAGTTACTTTAACATTTCATGACAATATACAAAACATAACTTTCATAAATTTTGGAAATCTTTAAATTTTCTAAAATTTTGTTAAGTATATCAAGACCAAATCTTAAACTAAAACACCCTTCAAAATATATTACGTGCAGAAAAGAGGCTACAATGCAGCTTAGTTTAAACAGATATCAGTACAGCTTCCGGCCCGGCATGGCCGAGCGTGTTAAGGCGTTCGACTCGTAATCTGAGGGTCGGGGGTTCGAATCCCGGTCGCACTAAACATGCTTGACCTCCCATCCGTGGGGATGTTATAATGTGACGTTCAATCCTATTATTCGTTGGTAAAAGAGTAGCTCAAGAGTTGGCGGTGGGTGGTGATGACTAGCTGCCTTCCCTCTAGTCTTACTGCTAAATTAGGGACGGCTAGCATAGATAGCCCTCGAGTAGCTTTGCGCGAAATTCGAAAAAACAAACAGTAGAGATTTTCGTTCAATTTGTCAAATCGACAAACAGGCCGTTTTATAGTACGACGACTTGAAAAAAAGTCGAGATTAAATTTTATACAAAAAATAACTTTACGTCGAAATGTTTAAAGCGGCATCTTACGAAAGAAAAGGAATAATCTAACTTTTAAAAAATTCGCGAAATAAAAAGGTAAAAAAAATGTATACAATTATCTGACTAACTATATGTTTTGAAATTGGTATGTTAATCATTCGTGGTATTATGGTACCCGATTAAAGATCTATTTGTAGTAATCTTTACAGAAGATAAGCTTACCTTTATATATTTTTCAAACTCCTATTCGAAACCATGAGTTTTTCAGTATGAAAATTACTGACATCGATTTTGTTTTCACTGTCAAAATGAGTTAATAAAAATCCCTCCTTCATCTTCTTTGAATCCATTATAGAAACAGTTTGAAATGACATATGATTTGACAGGATTTCAAATTCAATAGAAAATATAAAATGTTTTAAGTATGCCAACAAGGATACTCCACATAAAAAAAATTATCTAAAGTATGTAACATAATAAAAACACAGTTTTGGTTCTTCAGAAAACTTAGCAAAATAAACATAACCAGAAAACACCATTATAAACAGTTAAAATTTATCCAAACATTCTGGGGTTTTTAATATAAAAAACTGGAAAGAAAATGCAATGGGTTCTGAAAAAGCAATATGCTGCAGTCTCTGGAGATTATTTCTTTTGTTCCATGTTGATAACATGATCTTAGAAAGGTGACGTAGCTTTTACTCTTAACAGGTTGGTTATTGCTGAGGTAGTGTGTTTATAAAAATTATAAAAATATGTATTATGATTATAAATAATCTGATAAGGATTTTTGAACTAAAGGATTAAAAACAAGAATTATCGATAATAGTATGTTTACCCTGAACACTTGCAAGAAACTAAAACGCTAATATTGTGTGATAAGAGGACGACTTGTTCTCATTAAAGTGATTATATAAATTCATTATGAATCACACTCTTATGACACCTCTACGAAGTATATAAAAATAACTTTTAGCTAGCAACTTCGTAATTGCATTTACGACTACTGAAAGGTGATAATGCTAAAGTTAGTTTTAAGATAATGAAAATTAAAGTTACATGGTCGTTGTTGAGACAGGTGACTTATCTAACGCTGTTATGTTGTTGGCTACGATGCTAAATAAAAGTATATAATTAAAGAAATTTAAATGTTTTACAACTTTCGTAAAATTATCTGAGGGAAACCTATTTTGAACAACAAATAACATTGCACTTTAACTTGTTTTAACATATATTTAAGTCGTATTAGTTAAAGTTATTAATTAATAAAATTAACCCTAGTAAGTTTTAAGACTAATTCATTAGGCATAATTGTAATCTGTAATTATTATGTAATTATATAAATAGTAATAAATAAACATTTGTTAAATTTAATTATTGTGAATTGCGTTGCTATGCTAAAGAACATTATTTATTAATACTTTTAAAGTTATAGAGGAGTTTCAGTTTTTCTCATATCATAAGAGTCTTTTCCCACTCGGTTAAAAAGATATTATGTTGAATTTTTTCATTAAACTACACAAATATATTTACTTGTTAATTCCTACAATATTTTAATGAAAACACATTTATGTCTCTTTAGCTTTATCGCAAACATTGTTTCTGTAAGTCGAACGCAAGATAATATTATGTACAATTTCTTGCTTAATATGTACATATGTTGGTGTCACATCACCCACATATACACCAACCTGTATATGTATATATATATATTAGAGAAGCACTTCTCCGTGCTTACCAATCAAAATAGAAGAATAAAGCAGACAGTGGGGCTATGAGTACGTTCGTGTATGCTCAAGCACACATGGCCACGTACATGTGTTTCTACATGGCAGAGTGCTGAGTATCTCTCTGCTGCCTGAAACCACTCGTGATATATCGAAAACTTGAATACATCACTTTCTATATATGCGCTTTAAAGTGGTCCACCATTACCAGGGCCGTCCGTAAACAGCAGTACATTAAGGCCAAGCCTAACGTGCTTTTAGAGAAAGTTGTTTGATTTATTGAGTAGAAAGGAAATTCTAAAACCTTACAAGACTTTTACTTATCTGCTTCAGGCTAATATAATTTTATTCTAGTTTGTGTTAAGCTGTGTTGTGTGTTTTTTTTTAAAGTATTTTGCGTTCCTACTATAAACCTACTAATACTTGTCTAAATATATGTACAGTGTGCCCGTTTCATTTTGTAACAACTTGAATAAAAACAGCCGAGTGAAAGAGACAAAGAAAGTAGGGGAGAAAATGTTTTTTTTTGGGTTTTTTTTTACGTATTCTGATCACATTCACTGTAGGTTATATATAGCTATAGACGGCTAGGTAAGATGGATTGCATACAAGCTTTCTTGTAAATAAATGAAAATATAAAACTGCTTTACTGTAAAGAAAGAAGGAAACAAGAAAAACGGTATAGGACGTGTGTTTATATAGTTATCATTCGGTTTTCTTTATTCTTATTTTTCTTCATTGGGCCCAAAAAGTTGATAATAATATTCCAATTATTATCCATGTCTGGTGATCTGCAACTAGTAGATATAGGTGTGCGAGTGTTAGCTATTTATATTATGACGTTATTCGAAATTTACTTAAGAAACAGAAAAAAACATTCTTTGTATTCTAATTGCTTACTTTGTAAATTAAATACTTTTAAATTCCAACAGTTAGAAATCGATAGAATTGAAAATAAAGGATAAAAACCGTGTCTCGATTCTCGCGGTTTGCACAGCACAGAAAGCCCATTGTATAGATTAGCCCTTGACGACAAGCAAGCATAAAACATATAAGTCCTCAGTGAGACAGAGGTAAGTCTTCGGGTATACAACGCAAAAACTAAGGGTTCGATTTCCATCTGTGGGAACAGCAGATAGCTCGATGTGACTTTGCTGTATTAAAACACACATAAAAGTTTTAGTTAAGAAGTTAGCATACAGGATTACCTACAAAAGTTCCAATGCTTTCAAACGAAACCCAAAACTCGAGCACGTTGGAACAGTTGATCAGTCTAAGGCGCTCGAGTTTTGAATCTTGTTTGAAAACAAATGTTTTTAAATATTATGTTTTAAGAATTTAAGTGAATAAATATTTTAAATATTTAAATAAAAAGTGTTTAAATATTTAGTGAATTTGTTAAAGCTGATATTGCTAAAATGTAGCAGAAAATAAATCATTTATTGATAGATTATTTGAGAGACGGAAGATTTGTGTTATGATAACTTTATAATACATTAACTAGTTACTGAACTCTTCAGACAAGGAGGAAAACATTTGAAGGCTTATCAGAAGAAGAAACTATTCAATCACGACAATAGTGATAGCCAACAGTGTTAATAACATATTTAATAGTTAAAGCAATCAATTAGCGTTTTCCTAGCCGTAGCTGCATTACTAACGTAGTAGAAAACTTGCAATAAATCATACGTTTTTGCTGAGTTTCGTGCTAGAGGTTCTCAGTTCAGAAATTATACTTAGATTATTATTTATCACTGAAAAATGAAATTGACTGTACCATGGTGTCGTCCTCAAGGCTGAAAGAGCCAGCATGTTCGATGACGAAATTCTTATTCGCAATTCGTAAATTGCGAGTCGAGTATCCTAGCCACCAGGCAGACAAATAAACAAAGAATGTTTTTAATAAGAACACCTCTAACCGAATATCCCAGCAGGAGGCGTTATTACTATCTGACGTTGTTTTTTTACACTTATGTCTCTATTAACCTAAAACTTTTTATGTGTGAAACAACTAGAGTTGTTGTGGTCGTTACGTTTTATATTTCATCTTCTAATGATTTTAATAACGGACACTTTACTACCTAGAAGTCAACTAAAATGAAAATTCATAAAAGAGTTCACTATACAAAGATACACAGTTTTGCTTGGATGTCGAAAAAGGTTTTGTATTCCTCCATTAAACAAACGCTTACACTGGCAGGGTAATGTATTATAAAAAACAACCATAAATTGTAGGGATTAGGTAAATCGGGTTTCAAGTACATCTTTTAAAGATTTCATTTGGGGCTATAGAAAAATACTGCTCTTAATGTGCTGAATCTGTGAAGTTGGGGCAGTGTAAGTTTAGTGTCCATTTTCTGTTTTTATTACTTCCTTCGTACAGTGTAGCGAGTCAGCCAACTAAGCAGGCAGCAAGTAGCGCGACACAGATAGAAAGTAAGCCTAGTGACACAGAGATTAATACTACAGAATATTTTATCAAGTATCTAGTTCTACTGCGTGCTATATGTAAATGATGAAACCTTAGAAAAATATACCAATCTTGAGATGAGTCATTCTGAATTGTATCAACCATTCAAAGAAGCCTTAGTTTATGTGGCTTCGATGTGCGTTAAATAAAAAACGATATTGCTACTCGCTTGAACTGAAAACTGCAATTATTTTCCAATACAAAACAATTCTCTTTAAAAAACCAATTATTTTTTTCTTTTCTTAAAGACGAGTTATTAATTTATGTGCAATAAACTTTTCAATACTAAATAAGAAAAACTTTAAAATTTATACAATATATTTTGTTTTAAAAATACAATAATAATTTATTCTTGTATATCTATTTATATGCTATTGTTGTACATTTTATTTATTTATAATGCATATGTAGTTTTGTGTATTTAATCAGAAATATAGAACTTATCACATATAATAACTTCCTTATGATGCTAAGGTTAATAAAACCAGCACCACTTATTTGTACTACTTGTTAAAATAATACAACTTATTTGTAATAATTGTTAAAAACATTACAGCTTATTTTTAATGTTTGTTAACAAACAATACAGCTTATTTGTAATACTTGTTAACAAACAACACAGCTTATTTCTAATACATGTTAAAATACAGCTTATTTTTAATGTTTGTTAACAAACAATACAGCTTATTTGTAATACTTGTTGACAAACAACACAGCTTATTTCTAATACATGTTAAAATACAGCTATTTGTAATATTTGTTAATAAACAATACAGCTTATTTGTAACATTTCTTTAAAAACAATACATATTATTTGTAATACTTGTTTAAAGCACAATTTACAGCATAAAATGTAAAAACTGAAAGAATATACTAACAATAAAATATTGTAAAGTTAGTTCCTTACAATCTATTTTAACCAAATATTGTTTATACAGAAAATAATATTTCATGATTAAAATTAATGTTTCTAAACAGTTGGAGATTTGTATTGGCGGTCTCCCAGCGGATCAACGGTATATCTGCAGATTCACACCACTAACACCAGGTTTCGATACCCGTGATTAACAGAGCACCAATAGCCCATTGTGTAGATTTTGCTTAGTTCTAAAGAAACAAACAATCATATTGTTGTTCCTATGGCGTGTCCGTAACTAAAATTAAAGACAGAATGAACCCGTTCATTGAACCAAAAATGGAAGTTAAAAAACATTAATTTAACTGACGATATTAACCGAACTCAAACAGTCTTCTGTAGCATACAATCTTAAACTTGTTATAATAATAACTATACTTTCTTAAGTTGTTTATCTCTCTGGGTTAGCAGTAAGATTACGGGCTTAAAACGCCATAATTCGTGGCTCAATTTACCGCGGTGAACAGAGCGCAGATAGCCTACTGTGTAGCTGGAGACCAATAAATAACAACAATGTTCAGTTAAACGTTTACTTTACCTCTATAACATACAATACAGAATGTATAATAATTTGTGTTTCTACGTCTTATTGTTGCTTAACAGAGACATCTTGGTACGTTACACATTGTATAACAATCTTTATTAGGGAAGAATAAATGTTTAGAAAGCAACACAGTGATAACTCAGTGTAATACTAACTAGATATTGTGTATATAGAAACCAAGAGTATGGTGGTCTAATGCACAATCGATAATAATGTGTTTTTGGAAAGCCACTGTTGTTTAAAAAACAGAATTTTTTATATATAATACGCTGTATATTAACGTTATTTTTTAAAGAGTAATACGTACTGTTAAATTGATGAAATAGCAAATTTATTGAATAGACAACTCTGAAAAATTACTTCATAATAAAACCGATGGATGTCGCTATCATACAGTGTAATACGCTCTCGCAGGGCTCAAGGCAACTAAATGTCAAACACAATAATATTTAGACAAATCTATATTAGAAAATTATTTCAAAGGTACTTAACCTTTCAGTATACCTACTCACCTACACTTGAGCTTGGAATGAACGTAATACTTAGAAAACAGATTACCAATATTACATTGCATAAAATATATAATTCCCATTCCAGTTATTTCTTCAAAGTTACTAAGTATAATTTTACGGATTTACAACGCTAAAATCAGGGCAGATGGCCCGATGTGGCTTTACTATAAGAAAACACACACACACCAACTAATTTTATTGTATTTCACAACAAAATATCACATTTCTAGTTACAAAAACTACAACCTAAAACCACAGAAAACATTATAAAATATTACACTCTAACAAACCTATCTGCTAATGATTTGCAGAGAGAAGCATTTCTAAGAAAGAGATTGAATATAATTTGCAAACTATTTAGTCTTCGAACTAGATTCATTGGTCAAACTGTTTCATCTGCAGACTAACTACGTTGGTTACTTTATTTATTCTTCAGGCTGAATTCAGCTGCTAATGTGTTTGGTTTTCAGAATCGATACACTAACTGAAATTTTTCTTTCTTCAGACAGGCTTTGTTAATCAAGTTCCTCTACTCTTAAATTTCCATTCATCGGACTGGAATCACTGATAAACTTTCATTCATTTTTGATGTAAAACTCACTGATCAAAACAGATACATTTTCAGGGGATATGCAATAGTTAACTTAACCCGTGTGCTAATGTTCTTCACTTTAGATTGAGGTCAGTAGCAACTATTTCGTTTCTGGTTTCAAAACAAAAACATCAACGCCTTTGAATATCGTACACAAAACTTGTATCTTAAAACTATAGCATATCATCGGGACAATCTGTAAGTTTAGACCCTCGATCCAGTCGTCTTCGGTTGGTCGATCTATTAAAACGACAATAGAAAAAACTGCAACAAGTATCTGTTAGAAACTAGAATAAAGTGTTATTTGCGGATTAAACATAGTTGTTTAGGTTAAGAATGTTGGTACGTTGTATTAGGACAGTAGCCATTATGATTACACTCTGTGACTACATAACGAGTACTCTTACGTAAAACATAATGAGAATAAAAACATACTTTGCATTAGCAAATTTTCATGTGTTGGTGGGCTTTCTTCGCTAAATTTATGTGAATCGCACATAGTGCACCGTTTTGTATCACTTAGAACAATGAAACTTCAATTGGACGGTTGGTTGGATTCAAGATGAGATGCCACGAGAGGGATGGGGCACCTACAGTCTTCAAAGATGCATTGCAGATGGATTCTGCGTTGACATGTGAGCGTCCAAACAAATTCATTTTCCTACTTATACCCAAATCTACTGAGACTAATTTGATAATGAAAATGAAGTTTCAACATTTATTGAACAACCTGAAACAAAATCTAACTGAACCGTTCAGCTGCTTTCGGACGTCGCATGAGGAACAAAAATTTAAAACTTTATTAGACTTCGAAACGTTTCGCAAAAAAAAAAAAAAAAAAGTGTCTGGTGGCAAATGTTAACGAACAAGTCCAGATCTTGATTAAAACATAGCTCACTGCTGTTACAGTGAGGATTTAGTAGTGAAACGAGAGGCAACTTTTCAGATCTTACTGTCCCAATACTTTGTATCTCAGAACGGCTGATATGGATATTAATAATTCTTCTTCAGACAGGCTTCGTTAATCAAGCTGTTCTATTCTTAAATGTCATTTATCGGACTAAAGTCATGATGAACTTTCATCCATTTTCGATGTAGAACTCACTGATTAAAATAGTTACATTTTAAGGGGATATGCAACAGTTAAATTATGTTAAATACATTTTTATTTCAAGTGGGTTTCTCGTCACCAAGAACCCCAATACTTTCATTAATACATTATCTATATTTATAAGCTAGCATGTTTAACGTTCATACTTTAAATCAAATTTTTAATTTTTAAAAGTTAATTTACTTAACGAATTCTGGAGAGTCTTTAACAAGGGCACAATTCAAAGATTTTTGCAAAACTAATTTTACCAGACATGAAGCGATGCATTCCACACTACAATTCTGTTGACTATGTTGACAGGGATCTCACAACCTTCTTACTGTTTGTTTCTGTTTCCCTCCAATTTAGGCGCAGCTAGCTTAGTTGCTTTGCACCTAACCCACGATGACGAGAAACACACTTGAAGTAAAAATGTATTCTCAAGATAGCTGGTATGGATATTAAAACTTTAAATAAAATATATTACAGAACAACATTTCGACCTTTTTAGATCATTTTCAGGTTAACCACGGTTAACAATAGTGTAATGTAGGTAAGTTTATTCATAATGGAGTGATCAAAGTCGGGATTTGATCATTGCGATGGGTACAGCAGAATAAGCTTTGTCTTTAATATTAAACAAATTATTGATATTAAATTATGGATCTGTTGTTTTGAACTTCGTTCAAAGCTACACGAGGGCTATCTGCGCTAACCGTCCCTAATTTAGTAGTGTAAAACTACTGGAAAGGTAGGTAGTCATCCATCCCCACCTACCGTCACTTCTTGGGTTACTCTTTTATCAACATTATAACGCCCCCACGACTGAAAGAACAAGCATGTTTGGTGTAAAGGGGAATCGAACCCACGACCTTCTGATAACGAGTCGAGCGCCCTAACAACCTGGCCATATCGGGGATAGAGTACATTTACGAGCTTACCAAGATACATTATCATTTTGTCTTTCTTTCCTTCATTCATTACAGATTTAAAAATACATTCGTTTTCATTTTCGTTCGTTTTTGAATTCCACGCAAAGCTACTCGATGGCTATCTGCGCTAGCCGTCCGTAATTTAGCAGTGTAAGACTAGAGAGAAGGCAGCTGGTCATTACCACCCAGCGTCAACTCTTGGGCTACTCTTTTACCAACGAATAGTGGGATTGACCGTCACATTAAAACGCCCCATGGCTGAAAGGGCGAGCATGTGTGGTGCGACGGGGATTCGAACCCGCGACCCTCAGATTACGAATCGAACGCCTTAACCCACCTGGCCATGCCGAGCCCTTGAAAATACATAAGCAATGCTAGGCATTTCTAAGACAAAGAAGGATTAACTGTCGGTAAGACTTCTGTAAAACATGAACATGTTTTAATGTTAAATTTACAGATCTGTCCAAATGTTGCTCTCTTTCGACAGGGTTATTTAACAATCACAAACAACTTTTCTCGCATGTTCCTATCTTGTAATGGAAGAACCTGTTGCTTCTGAGAAAATGTGCCTGTCAATAATCAAGGCAAATAATCTAAAAACAATCTTTCCTATCATTTATGGATATAACAGTGTGACGGAAGATTTGCTATGCTTGATACAATTTTTTATTATTGGAATAAAAAAGAATTTGCACAAAGAAATTGGCAAGGAGAGTCAGTTCCTCTTTACACTAGTCATTAACAATACAGTAATTGGCACTTGCACAGCTTACACGTGGGGCTGTTTAGTAAGCTGAGCTATCATTAGCTATGGAAATTAGATCTACAGCAGGCAAGGCGGTAGTTTTTGACTTTATATTTATAAACCGAATTGAAACGCTGAATGTGCGTATATCTAATGGGAATAGCGTATGACTGTCACCTAAGTCATTGGCCAGTGTGATCTGTTTTCAACTAACAGTGAAACCACCGAAACCCAATTCTAGTATACACTCAGAGACTTTTATATATGAATATTTTCAATGCAAGGTCATACATAGTCTCTTCACCGGTGATTGAAACTTCTATCTTTGTTGATTATTAGCATTAGGTTCACGTGGAGCACCCGCCTCAGAACTCCCCTTCTCTCTGCCCACGAACCTGTAATTGTGGGGTCCAAGTTACAAAGTAAATATCAAGGGAGAAACCCCTTTTTCAGGTAGAAAGCAAATTGACAAACCTATAATATTAGTTATTACCATGAAATTATTCAAGACACATCTAATAATTTGAATATTTTTCATTTCTTTCTCTATGATGTAGTTGATATACTTTATATATATATATATATATAGGGAAGGTAAAATGAAAAAGAGCTTAAGTTTTTCTCCTTATTGTAGTACTTTTAGTTCAAGTAAAATAATTCCTCTTTATGACGTTTGAACAATCCTGCTGTGACAGGGAAGAAAATGTTATCATTCTGGTGGTAATCTACCTTCATTTGAATTGTTTAGCTTCAAAGATGTTAACAATGAATATTTATGTTTCAATATTTTAAATTATATTGTAAAACCTTTTGTGCATTGTTTCATTGAAAGAGAACCTAGTAGCAGAGTGCTAAGCCTTTACAATCGTATCTTTACCTTTCTTCAGTAAACAAACCTTATGACGAGATTAACGATATTTTCAGTGAAGATTGTTGTTGTTATCTTCTTACTACAAAGCTATAATGGGAATCTAACCTCAGATTTTAGCGTTGTAAGCCCGAAAACTTACCGCTGACCCAGCGGGAAACTTCAATGGAGAAATAATATCTGCTGCGCTAACTTTTTTCTTAGTTTAGTTTATTTCTTGTCACGTTGGCATTCCATGCAGCTTTGTTTCATAAAAAAATTATTCAAATATTGGAAAATTAGTGTAATAGCCAATACAAATATAATGATTTAATTAAAAATGTATTGTATTTATGTTACGTTTACATTTTCTCTTGAGTGAGAGTCACGTAATGTATTATCATTCGCCCGCGCTTTGAGCATCGCATGTGATGCTCATACGAAACACTCTTCTAATCTCATACTCTGAAGTAAAAGAACCATTTTCTGTGTATTACGTGCGACATTCAAACTCTTTAGCATTACGCCCTGTGAATCACATGTGATGCACAGAACAAGGATAGGATTAGGAAATATATTTAAATATTATGAATTTTTCAATAGAGATCCCTGTAAAAAGACGTAATTTCGTGGTTAAGTTGTCATACACAGCTTGATAATGTTTCATATTATTTGTTAACAGAAGCACTCAGCATTTACATAGGTTTGTCAAATTCGAATGTTTCGTTAACAAAAAAAATATGAGAAGAGCTCCAGCTATAACTAGAAAATAAGATATAACAATATTTTATTGCGTTACCTTAATAATACCAAGAGTAACTCAATTAAAAAATTAGAAGGGCATGCAGTACTGCGCATGCCTCCGCCACTCAGTGTTAAAAATATATGGCTCTAAAAAACGCTAAAGGAAATATAAAATGTGTTCGTATTCCTGTCTTTATCAACAACACACGGACGGCAGGAAATGAAAATAACATTCTACATACGTCACCGAATTTAATCAAAATCCGATCATTTTTCACAGAGCAGGAACAGTGTAAAAAATTGGTCCCCATGTTAACAGATATAATTTTTTTTAATGCTCGTGACCTTGCGGTAACCTTAGCCTTATACAAACTAATTACTCCTAGTTGGGTCATTTCATGATAAAGGAGGGGTCGTATCTGATAATTATGAGATGGCTAGGTTATTAGATTGTGCTTTTTCCTTAGTTTTTACTAACGAAAATTTAAGCAGTATTCTTCATCTTGAACAGTTTATTAACAGGAAACGAAATCTATCAGTAATATTACGTTAATTCTCAGATGGTTTAAAACAAATTGGGAAGTTCAGAGAACGATAAGGTTATTGGGTCAGATAATATTTCCCCAACGGTTTTAAAAGAGGTTAAATAAAGACTGTAAGCCATTTACTATTTTTTTTGCCAGTCCTTGAAAAGTTGGCAGGTACCAGACAATTGGAAGTTTACTAATGTAACTCCTCTTTTCAAGAGAGGTGATAAAAATTGTTCCAGTATTTATAGGCTTATTAGCCTTACATTAATTCTGGAAAAAACAATCTTTGGAAATATGATAAAAGATACTTTGCAAAGTCATTTTACAAACTTTAGAATTTTAATGCACAGTCAACATGATTTCACTAAGAGAAAACCTTGCCATACAAATATTTTGACAAGGTTACTGCTTACGTATATGAGGATAATAATGAAGATTCGATGTATCTGGATTTTCAGAAAGCAGTTTACAAGATGCCACATAAAAGGCTCGTAAAAAGTATCCCTAGAGGTATGGGGGGATAAGTTGGCAATTGGATAGAAGAGTGGCTGGATTGAAGGATAAAATAGATGATTGTTACAAATGGAGTTCTGTCAGACTGGATTATTGTCACACGTAGAGTACCTTAGGGCTCAGTCTTAGGACCTTTGTTCTTTTTTTATTTACATCAATAGTATACATGAAGAAATAGTCAATAAGTTACTTAAATGTGCATATGATATCAAGGTCTTGAGTGTTTTTGGTTATGAAGAAGAGGCTGATGCTTTACAAAAGTAGTTAGATCATTTATTGAGTTGGGCAAATAACTAGCAGATGGGTTTTAATTATAGTAGATGCATGTAGGCCATCATAATTTAAAACACAATATAATTTGGATGAGAATAACCTTAACAGTGTCATGAAAGACAGTAATCTTGATGTTATCATCGATCGTTCTCTAAAACCATCCATCAGTGTGCTGTTGTTAGTGGTAAGGCAAATAGGATTGTAGGTTTATATACATAAATACTGGATACAAGTCTATTGAGATTATAATTTAATTGTATAGACTGTCACTGGCTGGACCACATTTGTAGTATTGTGTTCAGTGTTGGGCTTCTTACCTTAAGTAAGACATGACATTGAATTGTTGGAAAGAGTTTAGAGGAGGGTTACTATGGTGATTCCTGGGATGGAGGAGTTGTCATACGATTAGAAGTTGAAATTCCTCAGACTGTTTTATCTTGAAAAACAAGGAGTTGGAGGAACTGAGTGAGGTGTTAAAGATTGTAAAGAGAATTAACAGTGTTGATTCACCACTTTTTTCATACTTAATAGCAATAACAGTAGGACTTGGGGACATAACAATAAATTTTAGCAAGGTAAAAGTCATCTTCAGCTAAAAAAGGTTTATTTTTATAACAGGATGCTTGACTTTTAGAATGGGTTGCTTTTGAATGCTGTGAAGGCAGTAAGTGTGAGTTTAAGAAAAAGCTTGATAAATATGTGAATTATATTAATTGACTTTAATTTTTTTAATTTATTTATTAATAGTATTAATATAGAAGGTGGAACAGTTGAGAGGGGCCAATATATTCCACACTATTCCAAAACGTTATACCAACTTCTGTCCAAATCCGTTCAGCTGTTTTCAAGTATTCTTGCTGAGAAACACACACACATACGTACAGGGGTGAAAACATGGTGGACGTTACATCAGAGGTTGAATTACGTATTTTTACAGTATCAGAAATTTGACCAACATCATTCGCTTATTGCTATCACTTGGGTCAGTTTACTGCTGTAGACTACGTACATTTTAAACAGGATATAAGGGTAAGCTGAGATTTTGATACGTGAGTAGTGGAAATCTTTTCAAAAAGGTAAGGGTGTAAGCAGGTTGTGAGCCTTTCGGTTTGCGTATCCATTAGTTGCCCAGTATTCTCCGCACATCTTCTCTCAGAAACTCGACATTCTGACTGAGGTACCTCACCCGATGAATCTCTATATATAATGAATATCTTAATGGTGTTACGTATATTATGTACTTGATACGGCTTTCTCTACACTTTCCTATGGCCTCAACTTTAAGAACCCTAGCTGTATTGGATGCCCAAAACTCATACCCCATCGTTGCTAAACACACTTATATGTGATAAGAGTGACAATCAATCTGAATTTAATGTACTTTGTGTGTTACAAAGCGACTCTATATTCTGGTAGAGTGTTCTTATGGTACCTAATATGTGGTTATTATCGTGTGCCCAATACTTAGAATGAAATAAATAAATCATGGCATATACTATTTATAAATATTTCTTTTACAAGAAACGTTCTAGTTTCAGGAATCAAGACGTGTAAACATTTTAAAGACACATTTTCTTGAGTTATGGCTAGATTGAAGTTCTTTAGATGATATGGAAAGACTATATATTGAATTTATTTTAAAAAGTTGTTTGTTTGAAGTTAAGCACAAATTTACACAATGAGCTGTCTTTGCCTTGCCCATCACGGATTTCGAAACCCAGTTTATAGCATTATCACTGGGGGCTAGCTTAAAGTATCCAACACAAATGTCCCTAATGTAAAGTAACTGTCTTTTCGTCTATTATTATCATAAAGATACTAGTCAGAATAGATTAATTAGACCTGCTAATTCTAACACCTTCAGTTTTATAATGATTTTTAATTTGGTACTGAAAATTATTTTATGTTCTTATAGATTCTAGTAATTTTACTATTGTTTCACAGAAAAGAAAACTTCTAAGGATGATGTCATGCGTACGACTTTTAAGGCACAGTTACAGAACTTTTAAGTTTCTAATAACTTCGGCTACAACTTGGCTAAATTTTGTTTGAATTTTCCATCATTAGACTTAATAACAACTTGTCATTTTTGTAGAATGAGCAGGATTTTATTAAGAAACTCAAAACTGTTGTCTCCTCTTTCTAAGCCTCACAAGCCATGAAGTTTTATTCTTATTTATTAAACTGTCAGTTCAAGGATCCTACAGTAGAAGCCATACAAAATAACAGATCTTCCACGAGAAACCATAACCATGTTGCTTCAACATAGAAACAACGAAGAAATAGACGGCATGGCATTAGCATGATTAACCCTAGTGAAGCTATTGTAGCTTATTTCTTCATGAAAAAATAAAACTATAGCAAGCTCTTTATCTCAGTCTCTCTTTCGACAGTGTTAAGTTGATGATATTTTTATAGAGTAAAATCTGTGGCTAAATGGAATTTACTGAAGAAGACGTTATTTAAACTTCTTTTTTAAGAATATCATTTATAAAAAATACAGATAGTGGATTACTTATTCTTTGGTCTTTTGCATGTGATAGCTAGATTTGAGAACTATAAAAAGACGTTATCTGAATGCTAAATCCATTTGAAATAAAAAATAAAGTTTGTACACGAACAGCAAAAAGTAATAAACACTTATTTAAAGTGAAATAAAACATAAAATTGAGTGTATAGCCAAAGATTACTCTAGTCAAACTACTCCAATAGCATCCTAGCGGCTCAGTGGCATGTCTGCGGACTAAAAACCAGGTTTCAATACTTGTGAAGGGGCGCAGCGCAGATAGCCAATTATGTAGATTTGTATCACGTAAGTCTCTATTTGTTAACACTTTTGCTGTCGACTAAATGGGTTCACGGGAGTTCAATTTCCTAAAAACTGAAGCACTTTACTAGTCATGGATGTTTTGTCTTTTATCCTAACACTAATTTATTATGTTTCATATTACAACTGTTAAATATTATTTCAAAATTTTCTTAGTTTTTCACACTAACCCTGTAATTTAGGTTCGTTGTTCCACCTAGTGGCATAGATGTAAGTAACATAACGAACAAAGTTGTTATCTGGGGTGAGCCTTTTTTTCTTAACTCAAACATCAATAATATTTAAGATATTATTTCTTTTTATTACAAGTATAAACTGTATATCTTTATACGGCTTTATTTAAATTGTTAAACATTTGGAGACTTGATTCTGCTAGAATTTGATTATAGATTAAACTTTCAATAATAGAACAATATATTACGAAAACAAGTTTGATGATAGAAATTTCTCTTTTAATGAAGATATTTTTCTTCTTGGCAGCTTTTCTAGTAAATATCGATTCTTTGTAATCTTGTTTTTGTCATTTTCAAGTTTTATTTTTATATTATTAAATCGTAAATATATGAATTACAATTTATTAGAATAGAATGAAAAATAATGTATTTTCATTTCTATTTGGCGTTAATTAATAGATGTCTTTATTTCATTAAATAACATATCTGATTACAAACTACAATACCTGTGTGTTATAAAAATAAACTTGAACATCTATTGTTTAATAATAAGTTTAGAATAAAAGTAACTTAAATATTGTGTGTATTTCAGATATTTAGTGCTCGTTGTGATTCGGCGATAAATCTAAGGGCTTATAACACTAAAAATTGAGTTTCGATATCTGAGATGAGCAGAGCGCAAAACATATTATGTAGCTTTGTGATTAACAACTAACAAACAAATATGCATTTTCATCATACAAAACTGTAGTATTTCATTGAATCTAATTACAGCTAAAGTTTGTTGTATTATTGATGTCTATAGAAGATAAATTAGACCGACAATATATTATTGTAGCAGAATGAATAGAAAGGCTAATATGTACAGAAGTTTCATTAATGATCTGGAAAGAGCAAGAACGTATTAACAGTTGCACTGTTTAACGTGTTACTTGTCGAAGCTAAAATGTAAAGAATGTATTAACAGCTGTGATGTGTGCCATAATAACTGAAAGAGTAAAAATATTGCAGATATTAAGTTAAAGAACACATAAATTAATCTCAAATTTTTTCTGTCTACTGTTCAAGTTGTTTATAATTTTGAAAATGAAAAACAAGGACTGTTTATCGGGAAGTTTTTAACAACTTACAAGTTTAGTTCTGATTCAGAAAGCCACAACAACGCTAAGTACGTCCAATTTTTAATCAATTGTTTAAGAATTTTGACTTGTGCGTATCCTTTTAAACTTTTAGTAAGTTTTGTTTGGTTTGAAATTCGCACAAAGCCATCACCACCCACTTCAACTCTTGTGGTACTCTTTTACTAACAAATAGTGCGATTGACCGTCATCACATTATAACGCCCCTACGGCTGAAAGGGCAAGTCAGTTCGGTGTGAGGGAGACTCGAACCCGCGCCCTCAGATTACGAGTCGAATGCCTTAACCACCTGGCCACGCCGGGCTTGAAATTGAAGTACTTTATTAATATTTCGAACCTTTTTGACATCGTGTTTGTTAGTTATTTTATATATATTTATCCTTACACGAACTTACACTTCTGTCTTTACTTCTAATTATAGTAGTTACAACGTAATAACTTTATTTAGTAACAAAGCACCGCAAGTATATGAATCTTCAAGTTGTCTGTGTTCATACTTGATGGCTTGTTTAATTAATGCTTAAATAATTCACTTAATGATAATTGCTCACTATTCATACTTCACCACCACAAATAATTAAATAATTTTAGTCAGTTAATATAATTTCAGATACAAGAAATTGTTTAAGTAATGAAACGCGATGTTTAAAAACTTGGTTCCAGCAATTAATTCTTGTCTTGAATTCTTATGACTCGAGTAATTTATACCTTGACAGAACCGGAGTAAACCTCATATGGTTATCTCCGTAACGTAGCATTAAACATGTATGTCTTTACTAGATGTTAGATAAAGTCAATCTAATGACCGGTAAATTGATTTGTTACTGAAGTTTTAATACTTGACATTTAGTGAAATTATATATTATTAAAGGATTATTTTTGAAGCTTGTTTAGCCTAATTTTTGATTATTTTACTTAAAGCAATATTATATATATGAGAGAAGGTGTAAATATTCAATTAATGTACAGCTGCAATGATTACGCAGAAGGAAGACTTTCAGCTATGTATTTATATTTACTTAAAAAAGAAAATGAAATTTCTCCAATCCCATCCTAAATACTTTGGTAATTTGTTAAATCAACGTTATGGAAAATGGTTTGAAAATTATTATACATCAAGTCTTAATAAGCTGTGTAGCTAATTCTGTAATACTGCACAATTTGATTAAACTTCAATTATGAAAACTGCTGTAGAAAATCCGCGTATAACTTTATAATTTACAAATTCTTTTTCTCGAATTCTACTCAAATCAGTTGCATCAAAATCTCTCAAATTGTTGAGTTCTATTCTAAGTCTCGAGTGTTCGCTGCTTTCTCAACACATTTAATAATTCCAGAGTTAAAAACAGAGTGTTGAGAAAGCAGCGAACACTTAATCGCCATTTAATCGGTCTCTACTATTTAATAAAAGAAACGGCAACTGTTATAACGTTTGACATTTTAACATGTGTTATCAGGTTCTGAGATAGAACAATTTTGTGACTATATGATGACAATGTTTTATTGTAACTTTGAGGACCATAATTATATTCTGTATGTTCATGGTTAAGTGTTAACCGTAGAAGTAGTGATGTTCCTTCAGTATTATATTTTGAGGTGCCCTGGGATTATAATGAAGTGGTAAATATTGATGATAGAAAATTCTCCAAATATTATGATCCAGGTCGGATGTGCGCTTGAAATAATAATTTTATACTAGGCTATGATTAATTGTTAAGTTTGAGATAAAACTGAATTACGATTTGAGGCTTACTTTTGAGACGAAAATGTTCTTTGGAATTATGGATTCCGCCAGTGTTTTCTTGGGGGAGATTTACGATATGAGGATTTAACTTTAATGTCAGTTCTATGGATTATGTTGTTCTCTTAATATTATGTTTTAGTCCCAGTCATTGAGATCAAATTAATATTTCACTTCTGGCAGACATAATTCATCGCAAGTGTTTAGGATAATGTAGAGGATTGTTTAATCTTTAACTTATTAGATTATACTATTTCAAGGACGTATATGCGCTTAGTGTGATACTTAGTATTATTAAATCTCAGATTTATAGTACGTTCATAACTCTTGAGGTTTGTCTCTCCATATTATGATTCGTTTTCATTCATTGGAAAATAATTCGGTAGAACATTCTTAAGATTTCCTACGATTGCAAGGTATAAAACTTATATTTCACAGTATTGGCTATTGCATACTAAATCAATTGTTTTTTAAAAAAAAAACAGAATCGGCTTAATTCCTTTTAAAAAACAATTAATTAAGTAAGCAATAGCTTAACATTAAAATACATGTTATTTGTTATGCATATTGGATATTTACGTATGTACAAAAATCAGATACTGATCTGATTGTATTTGCTTTGTAAACATTTACAACAGAAAACTTGTAACAATCGATTTATACAAATGACTGTAAAAATCGCAAATCCTTGTGATGTAATTTATTGTACGTTTCTATCGAATCACCTTAATCTATCTACTGAACCTTTACTATAATTTGTGACAGCTACAACCTACATTTATATATATTTTTATTACAGTCTTAATCGACAACGTTAAAATAAATAAAACATCTACAGTCTACTAACATATTTTATTCTCTGTTATAACGAATGAAAAAATACAAAAGAAGATATAAAGAAAAAAAAAGAATGAAGGAAGTCATGTTCAAAATTAATTGGTGCTCATATTTGTGTGTTGATAGATGTGTAAAATTATTTTCATGTGATGAAATTTTACTTTGCATCTATATTAAAAAAACGAAAGAAAGAGTAAGTAATGTACCATTAACAAGGTGTAAAATTTATTACCTTTACTCTGCGACAAATAGAATAATAAAAAACGAAATATTGAGGAAATGTGGACGAGAAAAGTTTGACTTATACAAATATAACACCACGAACTTTCTTTATAGCGTTCTTATACTAAAGAATTACAGTCGGTGTATAAAGAAAATATGAATCTAATAAATCCTCGATCTGCTGGCCTCTGTAGACTTTTCACTCGACGATCCGACTTTTTTTCCAACTAGATTTTCCTGAGGGCATTTTGAAAGTTTCAGGGATGTTGGTTTGGCATCGTATTTTGAGTTTGACGGATATTGATTCCGTAAACTTTATGCTGAGAGAATAAAGGATTTTTGTATGTTTTTATTTTTCTTTTTAAACTACTTAGAGCACAAATATACCTCCGTACCAAAGAACTTGTGTTGAAAGAATTATTTTACATAGAATATTCGTATAAGATCGTTTTTATTTTGTGTTTTTTTTGTGGGTGATCTTATTTTACAATAAAGTTTTTTAAACAATAATTTTAAATAAAATGCTCGTAAATTTCAGGTTGTTTATTAGTTCCCAACGTAGCACGAAACTGATCATATATTTAAATACAATTAATAAATTCACCAATCTGATTTCCTAATTCATTGACCTATGGTCCTCCGATGGAAAGTAAGCCTGCGATCTTACAACGCTAAGCTCCGGGGCTCGATTCCCCGATTCCCGCAGTGGACACAGTAGATAGCCCAATACGACTTTGCTCTAAAGCAAACCAATCGATCAAACAATCATTGTCATATGATAAAGCTAACGTAAAGATTTAGTACCTGCAGCTCAGATCTCACAGGAAAACTAGTAATACAAACCTTACTAAAAGGCTCGGCATGGCCAGGTGGTTAAGGCACTCGACTCGTAATCTGAGGGTCATGGGTTCGAATCCCCATCCCACCAAACATTCTCGCCCTTTCAGCCGTGGATGTTACAGCGTGGCGGTCAATTCCATTATTCGTTGGTAAAAGCCTTCACTCTAGTCTTACACTGCTAAATTAGGGACGGCTAGCGCAGATAACTCTCGTGTAGCTTTTCGAGAAATTCAAAAACAACCATTTCAATGTCAGAAACATACATTTATTTTAAGTTAAACCTAATAACAATAAAAAATAAACAACATGCTTTGATATTAAGTACATAGATCTGTTAGAGATAAACTCAGTAGCGGAATGAAAACAAACATTCTTTGATGTTATAAACTGAGAAGAACAATGGATCAATAAGTAACTGTAGTATAATGTCAAAAATATAGATCCACCAAAAATATAGAAATACTGGGAAAAAAAATTAGTTATATGTGAAAAACACAGATATCATAGAATTGGTGAACTCTATAAGTAGGGATGATCAAGGTATTCAACAGGCTTTATCTGTTTTTGTGAATTTAAGTAGAAAGCTAGAAAATAGCCTGTATGTGCTCTGCCCACCATGGGTATCGAAACCAAGTTTCTAGAGTTGTAATTGCACAGACTCAATAGACATAATACAAATATGCACACTAAAAATCAACAGTGACAAAGATTTTATTTTGAAAGATAAATACCACCCAATTTCACTTGTTACTCTTTCCAACAAACCTATAAAGAAAGCAAAAAAAAAAACATCTTCGTTTTAAATAAGACTTGACATGGCCAAGCGTGTTAAGGCGTTCGACTCGTAATCTGAAAGTCGCGGATTCGAATCCCAGTCGCAACAAACATGCTCGCCCTCCCAGCCGTGGGGGCGTTATAATCCTACGGTAAATCCCACTATTCGTTGGTAAAAGAGTAGCTCAAGAGTTGGCGGTGGGTGTTGATGACTAGCTGCCTTCCCTCTAGTCTTACACTGCTAAATTAGGGACGGCTAGCACAGATAGTACTCGAGTAGCTTTGCGCGAAATTCAAAAACAAACAAAAAAATCGTTTAAATAAACCAAAAAAAAGTGAACAACGCACCAACTGTTCATCTTTCTTCTAGGTAACTCGACAACTACTTTATCACCAACGTCAGTTTAAACCTAAATCCACTCTACATACTCCTGAGCAGTGCACGATGTAACCGTTTAGTCGCAATAACTAGTAGTAATTAAAATCAAAAGTCACTGTTTTACTCTAAATGACGTTATTATTACTCAATGAAGCTAGCTTTTTATAGAAAGCTAGTGTTTCTTTAAAAAGCTTTTGTACAGGGTAAAACTATAACTGGCCAATAATGTATGAACATTAGAGAAAGGTAACATGCTAATACTCAACGCTTTATATACTGTGCAATCAGTGTCTTTAGGGAGCCAGTCCCTATATCATGTATGAAGTGAAGGAGTTAAAAATATAAATGCACATAGTATCACATTTTATTGCACACGTTCATAGAATACACTAACTTTCTGTCAGGGGAAAAACAACACAAAACAAGTAATAAAATATTTTGTAAGTATAAACTTATGTAGGAATGGCAGTACCAAAAAGAAGGTAAAAAGAACACAGGGATAATACATATTAGATGTTAAGGTATTTTCGTTTGTCAACTTTTAGTTCAAGGCTTTTACTTTTACTTCTTTATAGTATAAATATATACTGTGTTGTTATTGTTTGGCTTAAGATTCTTTTACAGTAGGTGTCTGTGATTTGTTGGCGATAAATTCAGCGATAAATAATCAGCATACGTTTTGAAAATAACATGTATGTTCGAAACTAGTTTAATGCACATACGACAACTTATTTACACTGTAATGATCATAAACTCTATACAGTTCTTCTTGTCAAAATTCTAGTTAGGCCTATTTAAATATTTTAGAATTTCAGTTGAGAAACCAAACTACTTTTCCCTGTTTCTATCGCTCTAGTAGTCTGTAATTAATTCACTTATAATTCTTATGCGAGCTACCGCAGTCGTATGGTGCACTTACCGTAATCCTTTGGTCTTCTTTCTTCAATCTATCTTATGTTTCTTTTGTTAAAATGCACTCAAGCTTTGAGAAATAAATTGTTTATTTTTGTTCTCATTTTCTACTGTTAGTTTTGCTCTAACGTATTAAACATTATTGCCAATCACTTCTACCAAAGTTAACTTCAATCGAACCTTTATTTACCCGTGACTTTATTCTCTTAATGTCTATGTCCATCTGCTATTTGCTGCTCATTTCATAATATTTATGTGTTTATTACTAAATGGACATCCGTGAGTTACAAACGCAACTACCAATAATCATCTGCTTTGAAATCTCTTATAATAAAACAACTAAACAATCATAAAATATTTATTCACACAATAAACCAAATAATATCTACATTAAACAGTTTTTTATACTATGATAATACAGCTGTAACAGACCATCTCTACATGATGTTGAGTATTAAAATGTAATGTTACACTGTAAAATACATACTTTAATACAACTGCAGTTGGAAATAATATATGATATTCCTGACTGTTGGTATACAGCTTGTTTATCGTAATATCATAGTCATGTCAGGATAGGCATAAATGTAATATAACTAAGAAACTAGGACTTACATACAAGGAAAATAAGTAGAGTCAAAACATGTCTCGCTAAGAGGTCGGTCAATTCGACAGATCTCATACCCATTTTATATTGGTGCACTTTACGATATGACATTAATTTGTAACATTGAAAGTCATGCAGACATTATCTATGTATAAGGGTCGCGGATTCGAATCCCGGTCGCACCGAACATACTCACCATTTCAGCCGTAGGGGCGTTATAAGGTAGCGGTCAATCCCACTATTCGTTGGTAAATGAGTAGTCCACGAGTTGGCGGTGGGTGGTGATGACTAGCTGTCTTCCCTCTAGTCTTACACTGCTAAATTAGAGACAGCTAGCGCAGATAGCCCTCGAGTAGCTTTGCGCGAAATTCAAAAAACAAAACAAAACAATCTATGTATAGCTGTATCGTCTCTATATTTTCGCTTTCATTGTTTTTGACACTGCAATCCAATCCATACATCATTTTACACGTACAAAATACTTTTATTAGTTATGTTATAAATTAAACGAAACGGCAGAATAAAAATAATAAACTGTTTAATTTCAGAACTACAGATGTAAAATAAGTTTCAAGGTGGGGTAATAATTCAGTTTGAATCATATAAAAACATTCCATCCTTCTGACACAGTTTAGATACACGTTTAATAAAGTTGAATGAATAGTTTAAAATATTTCTCGAAAATGAAAGAAATAATTTCATTATAAATTGATTAATAAATCACTAATTCCAGGTCAGATATTGAGGCCGAGCGTAGTCCAACAGTAGTCCCTACTTTTAATAAGTACAGACAAGGGTTTGACGCTAGTCATTGATACCTGCTGATAAGTGTCCTCGTATTCTACTCTATGATTTCAAAATTAAGAATATAAGAATACTCATCAGCAGGTATCCTTTGCGTAGCTTCCTGAAATAAACTAAAACAAACCCACAGGTAGAGAAATAATTTAATGACTTCTGAACAAAATATACATATTTCTTACAGGGTCGGGAATTAAGATAAAAAACTTGGAGAGTTCTTTATTCGATTGGAAGTTACTATTATAAGGAGGGTTGTTTTGAATTTCGCGCAAAGCTACTCGAGGGCTATCTGCGCTAGCCATCCCTAAGTTAGCAGTGTAAGACTAAAGGGAAGGCAACTAGTAATCACCATCCACCGCCAACTCATGGGTTACTCTTTTACCAGCGAATAGTGAGATTAACCGACACACTAAAACACCCCTACGGGTGAAAGGGCGAACATCTTTGGTATTATGGGGATTCAAACTTGCAAATCTCAAATTACGAGTCAAGTGCCTTAACCATCTGGCCATGCCAGGCCCTTATAAGGAGGAAGAATATTATATATATTATGTCAACACATGCAAATTATGTATGAGTTAATACCAAATATACGCAGACAACGACGTTGAAATTATATTAATACTACTTTTCCTTTTATGGAAAGATTTATAGGTTTGTTTGTTTTGAATTTCACGCAAAATTATACGAGAGATATTTGCACTAGCTGCCCCTAATTTAGCAGTGTAGACTAGAGCTAGTCATTATCACCCACTGTCAATTCTTCGGACTACTCTTTTACTAAAGAATAGTGTGATTGACTGCAAATTATAATGTACCCACGGCTAAAAGGGCGATCATGTTTATTGTAAAGGGGATTTGAACCTACAACTCTCAGATTACGTGTCAAGCACCTTAACCAAAATTTATAGGCAAACAAAATGTATATTTAACTTACAAAGAATATTTTTTGTTTTTCAATAATTACATTGATTAAAGTTTAACAAACAAAATTATCTTTTATCTTCAATAAAGTATATGTGAACATTTCCCTGTGTTTGGTTATATATTTAAACTCAAACAAATATTAATGTTATCACGTGCAACGTAAAAAAATCTAGTGATTAGTTTTGTGTCATAATTGAAAAAACGTCACTTTGGAATGACAACTAAAATCATATCCAATATTTAAGGTATCATATTCACTCTAACCGAAAAACTGATATTTTACTCGGCTCGTCAATTTCATTTGGCAAAACAGGATGGTGTAATGAATGACGTAAATTGTCAACCTTTATTATAAACAATCATAACCTTACACAGTTTTTCTTTGAGAGTGTTGTCATTATTTGCCAACAAAAGTGTTCAGAAAACGTGTTGCATAAATTACTTTTAAAAGAGCTTTGATTGTATAAGTTGAGAGCTATTAGCCAGTAGCGTAAGCATGCGAACAAATTTGAGAATTGCCGACAAGGAAGTAAAATTACTTTCTATGCAGAAGGGGCATCTTTTATAGTTACGCCGACGTTATGTTCTATGCTCATAATTTCTCTCTTTGTACTGTAATATGCACACTTCTCTTCATCAGGATCCATATGGAAACAGGAGAGTCAACCACAAGCTTGAGCTCTTCCTCCCTCTGCACGAGCGTTATTGTTAAATTGTTCGAATATTATCAGTTACATAAAAGAGGGCGCTGATTTATATCCCGAATTCAATAACCGTGATAGCCAATTAAAGAAAATAGAAACTTGTGAAAGAGATATTTTGAAGAGAAATATCTCATGAGTCATAGTGTTTCTAAAAGTTCCAAAATGTTTGTGCCTTCCAACGGTTTACTTCCACGTTATTTCTGATTATCAGTTATTTCTGGGTCAGTGCTGATTACCAGTTAGTTATGTGTTATTCTGAGGGTCGCAGGTTCGAATCCCCTTCGCACCAAACATGCTCGCACTTTCAGCCAGGTGGGCGTTATAAGGTGACGGTCAATCCCACTATTAGACGGTAAAAGAGTAGCCCCAGAGTTGGCGGTGGGTGGTGATGACTAGCTGCCTTCCCTCTAGTCTTACACTGCTAAATTAGGGACGGCTAGCACAGATAGTACTCGAGTAGCTTTGCGCGAAATTCAAAAACAAACAAAAAAATCGTTTAAATAAACCAAAAAAAAGTGAACAACGCACCAACTGTTCATCTTTCTTCTAGGTAACTCGACAACTACTTTATCACCAACGTCAGTTTAAACCTAAATCCACTCTACATACTCCTGAGCAGTGCACGATGTAACCGTTTAGTCGCAATAACTAGTAGTAATTAAAATCAAAAGTCACTGTTTTACTCTAAATGACGTTATTATTACTCAATGAAGCTAGCTTTTTATAGAAAGCTAGTGTTTCTTTAAAAAGCTTTTGTACAGGGTAAAACTATAACTGGCCAATAATGTATGAACATTAGAGAAAGGTAACATGCTAATACTCAACGCTTTATATACTGTGCAATCAGTGTCTTTAGGGAGCCAGTCCCTATATCATGTATGAAGTGAAGGAGTTAAAAATATAAATGCACATAGTATCACATTTTATTGCACACGTTCATAGAATACACTAACTTTCTGTCAGGGGAAAAACAACACAAAACAAGTAATAAAAATATTTTGTAAGTATAAACTTATGTAGGAATGGCAGTACCAAAAAGAAGGTAAAAAGAACACAGGGATAATACATATTAGATGTTAAGGTATTTTCGTTTGTCAACTTTTAGTTCAAGGCTTTTACTTTTACTTCTTTATAGTATAAATATATACTGTGTTGTTATTGTTTGGCTTAAGATTCTTTTACAGTAGGTGTCTGTGATTTGTTGGCGATAAATTCAGCGATAAATAATCAGCATACGTTTTGAAAATAACATGTATGTTCGAAACTAGTTTAATGCACATACGACAACTTATTTACACTGTAATGATCATAAACTCTATACAGTTCTTCTTGTCAAAATTCTAGTTAGGCCTATTTAAATATTTTAGAATTTCAGTTGAGAAACCAAACTACTTTTCCCTGTTTCTATCGCTCTAGTAGTCTGTAATTAATTCACTTATAATTCTTATGCGAGCTACCGCAGTCGTATGGTGCACTTACCGTAATCCTTTGGTCTTCTTTCTTCAATCTATCTTATGTTTCTTTTGTTAAAATGCACTCAAGCTTTGAGAAATAAATTGTTTATTTTTGTTCTCATTTTCTACTGTTAGTTTTGCTCTAACGTATTAAACATTATTGCCAATCACTTCTACCAAAGTTAACTTCAATCGAACCTTTATTTACCCGTGACTTTATTCTCTTAATGTCTATGTCCATCTGCTATTTGCTGCTCATTTCATAATATTTATGTGTTTATTACTAAATGGACATCCGTGAGTTACAAACGCAACTACCAATAATCATCTGCTTTGAAATCTCTTATAATAAAACAACTAAACAATCATAAAATATTTATTCACACAATAAACCAAATAATATCTACATTAAACAGTTTTTTATACTATGATAATACAGCTGTAACAGACCATCTCTACATGATGTTGAGTATTAAAATGTAATGTTACACTGTAAAATACATACTTTAATACAACTGCAGTTGGAAATAATATATGATATTCCTGACTGTTGGTATACAGCTTGTTTATCGTAATATCATAGTCATGTCAGGATAGGCATAAATGTAATATAACTAAGAAACTAGGACTTACATACAAGGAAAATAAGTAGAGTCAAAACATGTCTCGCTAAGAGGTCGGTCAATTCGACAGATCTCATACCCATTTTATATTGGTGCACTTTACGATATGACATTAATTTGTAACATTGAAAGTCATGCAGACATTATCTATGTATAAGGGTCGCGGATTCGAATCCCGGTCGCACCGAACATACTCACCATTTCAGCCGTAGGGGCGTTATAAGGTAGCGGTCAATCCCACTATTCGTTGGTAAATGAGTAGTCCACGAGTTGGCGGTGGGTGGTGATGACTAGCTGTCTTCCCTCTAGTCTTACACTGCTAAATTAGAGACAGCTAGCGCAGATAGCCCTCGAGTAGCTTTGCGCGAAATTCAAAAAAACAAAACAAAACAATCTATGTATAGCTGTATCGTCTCTATATTTTCGCTTTCATTGTTTTTGACACTGCAATCCAATCCATACATCATTTTACACGTACAAAATACTTTTATCAGTTATGTTATAAATTAAACGAAACGGCAGAATAAAAATAATAAACTGTTTAATTTCAGAACTACAGATGTAAAATAAGTTTCAAGGTGGGGTAATAATTCAGTTTGAATCATATAAAAACATTCCATCCTTCTGACACAGTTTAGATACACGTTTAATAAAGTTGAATGAATAGTTTAAAATATTTCTCGAAAATGAAAGAAATAATTTCATTATAAATTGATTAATAAATCACTAATTCCAGGTCAGATATTGAGGCCGAGCGTAGTCCAACAGTAGTCCCTACTTTTAATAAGTACAGACAAGGGTTTGACGCTAGTCATTGATACCTGCTGATAAGTGTCCTCGTATTCTACTCTATGATTTCAAAATTAAGAATATAAGAATACTCATCAGCAGGTATCCTTTGCGTAGCTTCCTGAAATAAACTAAAACAAACCCACAGGTAGAGAAATAATTTAATGACTTCTGAACAAAATATACATATTTCTTACAGGGTCGGGAATTAAGATAAAAAACTTGGAGAGTTCTTTATTCGATTGGAAGTTACTATTATAAGGAGGGTTGTTTTGAATTTCGCGCAAAGCTACTCGAGGGCTATCTGCGCTAGCCATCCCTAAGTTAGCAGTGTAAGACTAAAGGGAAGGCAACTAGTAATCACCATCCACCGCCAACTCATGGGTTACTCTTTTACCAGCGAATAGTGAGATTAACCGACACACTAAAACACCCTACGGGTGAAAGGGCGAACATCTTTGGTATTATGGGGATTCAAACTTGCAAATCTCAAATTACGAGTCAAGTGCCTTAACCATCTGGCCATGCCAGGCCCTTATAAGGAGGAAGAATATTATATATATTATGTCAACACATGCAAATTATGTATGAGTTAATACCAAATATACGCAGACAACGACGTTGAAATTATATTAATACTACTTTTCCTTTTATGGAAAGATTTATAGGTTTGTTTGTTTTGAATTTCACGCAAAATTATACGAGAGATATTTGCACTAGCTGCCCCTAATTTAGCAGTGTAGACTAGAGCTAGTCATTATCACCCACTGTCAATTCTTCGGACTACTCTTTTACTAAAGAATAGTGTGATTGACTGCAAATTATAATGTACCCACGGCTAAAAGGGCGATCATGTTTATTGTAAAGGGGATTTGAACCTACAACTCTCAGATTACGTGTCAAGCACCTTAACCAAAATTTATAGGCAAACAAAATGTATATTTAACTTACAAAGAATATTTTTTGTTTTTCAATAATTACATTGATTAAAGTTTAACAAACAAAATTATCTTTTATCTTCAATAAAGTATATGTGAACATTTCCCTGTGTTTGGTTATATATTTAAACTCAAACAAATATTAATGTTATCACGTGCAACGTAAAAAATCTAGTGATTAGTTTTGTGTCATAATTGAAAAAACGTCACTTTGGAATGACAACTAAAATCATATCCAATATTTAAGGTATCATATTCACTCTAACCGAAAAACTGATATTTTACTCGGCTCGTCAATTTCATTTGGCAAAACAGGATGGTGTAATGAATGACGTAAATTGTCAACCTTTATTATAAACAATCATAACCTTACACAGTTTTCTTTGAGAGTGTTGTCATTATTTGCCAACAAAAGTGTTCAGAAAACGTGTTGCATAAATTACTTTTAAAAGAGCTTTGATTGTATAAGTTGAGAGCTATTAGCCAGTAGCGTAAGCATGCGAACAAATTTGAGAATTGCCGACAAGGAAGTAAAATTACTTTCTATGCAGAAGGGGCATCTTTTATAGTTACGCCGACGTTATGTTCTATGCTCATAATTTCTCTCTTTGTACTGTAATATGCACACTTCTCTTCATCAGGATCCATATGGAAACAGGAGAGTCAACCACAAGCTTGAGCTCTTCCTCCCTCTGCACGAGCGTTATTGTTAAATTGTTCGAATATTATCAGTTACATAAAAGAGGGCGCTGATTTATATCCCGAATTCAATAACCGTGATAGCCAATTAAAGAAAATAGAAACTTGTGAAAGAGATATTTTGAAGAGAAATATCTCATGAGTCATAGTGTTTCTAAAAGTTCCAAAATGTTTGTGCCTTCCAACGGTTTACTTCCACGTTATTTCTGATTATCAGTTATTTCTGGGTCAGTGCTGATTACCAGTTAGTTATGTGTTATTCTGAGGGTCGCAGGTTCGAATCCCCTTCGCACCAAACATGCTCGCACTTTCAGCCAGGTGGGCGTTATAAGGTGACGGTCAATCCCACTATTAGACGGTAAAAGAGTAGCCCCAGAGTTGGCGGTGGGTGGTGATGACTAGCCGCCTTCCCTCTAGTCTCACGCTGCTAAATTAGGAATAGCTAGCGCAGATAGCCCTCGTGTAGCTTTGCGCAAAGTTCCAAAAAACAAACGAAAAAGTAACCGTGAAACATTACGTAAAAATCTAAGAATCTTGCCCTAACAATAATGCATCCACTCTAAATATACTTCTAGTAGAAATTTGATAAATCACATGAATAGTTAAAGGAAATGATAAAAATGGCGACCATTTACGCTGAAGTGAAGAACAATCCAAGTCTTGTCACAGTCTTGGCAGTTGTTGACCGTATGGGTCAAAGCTGATGTAAGTAGAAGGGGAGAGTAAAGATTAGGGTGAAGATTTATGACTGAATGCTAGTAGAACTACCGTCAAACTTGTATTTGATACGGACCCTTGTTTGAAGCACTATTTCTTCTAGGATCATTAAAACGAGGGAAATATCATGTTGGAATTGTTCATGTGGGAGAAATCGAATATATTTTATTCTCTCAAGTGGTCTACAAGTTTGTTTAAACCTCATCTATCTAATTTAATGAAGGAACCCAGTGTCATTTTCTTATTGTGATTTATCAACTACTTCTTATCTGCTAATATTATTATTTCCTGGATCACTGATTTAATTGCCCCTATGTCGTGAAATTATTCACACCACAGACATCTGTTTCTAAACTTAAATGCATGTATTGGACATCTACATTTTTATTCTAAGCAGTGTGATTGTAATTCAAATAATCATGCTATCGCTAAATTCAAAATATCTCTATCTTTCATGAGATATATAATTAACTTTAGAGGGCACTTGAACAAAGAATTATTTTGGGCACTTTAAAGGATATGCTTTCAAGTGGTCTAAACAACTTCTAAAAATACGTATCATAATCGAATGCCCTCAGTTAAGCATTAATAGTGAGATTACTTCGACCTACTTGCATAAAAGCAGTCTCTCCATTCCACCATGGAAAAATGATAAGTTTTCGGATTTACAATACTAAAATTATAGGTTCGCTTCCCTTCGATAGATACAGCAGGTAGTGTGATGTTGTTTTGCTGTAAGAAAATACACGCGTAAAAGTACGTTTGTAAATATAACTACGAAAGAAGAAAATTAAAATTAATATTCATCGTAAAAGTTGAGGTTCTAAAAACATGCTACATCACATATAAACTGCTATAAAACTAAAATATGTTTAAACACAAATAATATATATCAATAGTCTGAGAGTTTTCGGGTAGCTCAGTACAGAAACTCTTGCGACACTGCGCCTTCCTGCTTGGTAAGGCTTCCATATTTTATAAGGACTAACATCTCTAAGCAAGGTGCTTACTCCAGTGTAATTAGAAAACTGGTAAGTAATAAGCCTTCTCTTCTGGTATTGAACTATCTCTTTATTCTCAGTAATATATGTTAAAATGTAGGTTTCTGCTTTATCACTACCAGCGTATCTAGACTATGATAAGTTTGAAATAATACATATATATGAAAATATATCATTAACATGTCAGTATCAATTGACAATGTAATTTCAACTAGAAAATACTGTTGTGTTCCTTAAAACTTGTCTTAATGGTTGGAAATACTTTTCACAGTCCATGTTTCAATTAAATTGTGAATCTACCTTAGGGCATACTGCCCATGTTAATAATCTGCATACAAAACTTCTATATGTAATAACGCACACATTCTGCAATGGGTTTAGCTTTAAAGCTGTCTTTTTGTTTTATAAAAATACTATTTTTAGGTTTATAAAAGCAATATGAAATATTTGGTCAAATAACATTGTGCCATCAGTGCAGTTTATACTCTGTTCCCATGGGATGCAGACGCCATTAGGTACATGAAAAAAATGGCTGCACATTGCAAAACGTGATTGACATTTCCAGAAACTCAGAGAATCCTTTCCATGTCTTAATAGTAGTTTTAGGTTTAAATTCATCCTCATCTTGCAGTTGCCAGATGTTAACTCTAGCATGATGGGACCAGGACTAGGTCGTATTGTTGGAAGTATTCAGTGTCCTTCTAATCAGACTCTTTAAGCCTTAATCACCAATTTTGTCGTTACATTTTTTATCACGGTTACTCTTGTCTATCTTTATTGCTTTAATTTGTTACATTTTGAGTAACTTTATAAACAACCTCACTTCTCTCTGGTTAAGCGGGAAGTCTGTAGGCTTATAAAGCTAAAAAGTTGGTTCCAACGTTTACGGTAAACATGAAACTGATAACCATTGTGTACCTTTATGCAGAAGTGTGACGGGAAGAGATGTCACAACGTTCAATCTGCTCACCCATGGTTATGTGCGATGCTGTTCTGATTTGATTCACTATCTTTTAGATTGTGCACCACATTTAGATGCACTATCTAAATGAACCACATTTAGATGCAATTGCTAAGCTGCGAAATTCAGTATGGTGAAATATGTAAGACATTCTGCATTTGTTCTTTGGAGAAGCCACTTTTCTATTTCCATTTATGTGTTGGCTTTCTGTACATCTACAAAGGGGTTTTTGGAAGCATTGAACGCACAATTATTTATGTTATTCACAATAAAGTAGGGTTACTGCCTATGTAAAACATTGAAAATGATATCAAAAGTAATGCCAATTCGCCATTTTGGAGTTTTCTTCTACTTATTACATAGGCTTATTGTTAGCAATAGTTTTTTCTTTCTTATTATTTCCCCAAAGCAACAGTCAATTTTATTTTCTTAGCACCATAAAAATATATTCCTCTCTTTTGGGATTACTCTAACTTCGGTTTAGTTAAAATTAGCCAATGGACTTCTTGACAACTTTAGTGTTTTTTTATACTTAATATTGTTTTTTTCTCTAAATCCTGGATCTCCACTGAGTTACTCAAGATTTAAAAAATAAAACATTAATATCCCTTCTCAATAAACACCTTTCTTAAGCAATCACAACACTTCTTCATATGACATGCAACCTCCTTAAGAGCGCTTTTAATTTGGCATTAACTTGTAAATATTTTCAACTTTGCTGGTCAAGACACTAAACTCTTCAGTTTTTAGAACATTTGAGACTATATAAAGTCAGTTATCGAGTTCGAAGACTATAAATCGAACTTCATGTTTTCTCGTTACAACTAACTTTTTTTTTTGTTAGCTTTACATGTTTTAATGGTTAGAACACTCAACTCGTAATCTTTACGCCTTGGGAGTGTTATATGATGTCAATCAATCACACTATTTGTTGGTAATAGAGTAGCTTAAAAGTTGGCGGTGGATGATGTTGACTAGTTGCCTTACCTTTAATCCATCACTCCAAAATTAAGGACAGTTGCAGTAAACATTGAATAAACAAACAAACGCATTTTCTTATGTCATTACCAAAGTATCTCATTGCTTTCCAACAACATTTATTTCATATTTTAATTCTATAAGTTCAAGATGGAAGTTCAAACGTTTCACACTGTTCAAGATAAATAAATATCTTCAATTCTAAATTAGCGATCGATCATACAAAAAGTACTATTTGAAAAAGAGAAAATTTATTAGATCAATTTCTCATATGAAATTTTACAAAAGTTTTACTTCAAAAAATGCAAAGAAATTTCTGAAATATTGTTTCGGCATTGGTAAAAAGTATTTAGAAAACAAGGCTACTTTTACCAAGAGTGATTTCATTTCGACCTTGATTAACAGTGTAAGAATGATTTTTAATGTGTTCATAACAATATAAGACACTGCATATAGTAGAAACAATAATAACTGTTCTTTAAATATGCCTTTCGTTAGTCGAAGTCTGGTGAACAATATTTTAAATCTATCTATCCGGTTAAAATTGTTCACAGGTTTCTTGTCCACTTCAGTCAAACATTTGAGTGAACATATATGTTCTGTCGAAGCAATTTAGCTTTAGATTGACTTATATATATATAAACCATTCGTGCAGTATTGGACTTGAATTCTTCATCCAGGCTATATGGATAGTATAAATTATACTTCTGTATATTTGTACTAAAGATAACATTTTCAAATCAAATATCTATGGATAGTGCTTGAATAAAATATCAGAAATGTGAAGAGGCTTAATGTTATTTGACTCTAACTTGTGTTAATTTCAAACAATCGGAACAAAATGAATACCATATATATATAAAACCAATTTACATACAATAAGGGATTTAATTATGGAAATAGATAAGAGATAAACACAGTGGAATCACAAACGACGACTAATGAGTACTAGATGGTGAAGTTATCTATGGTATAAAACATTATAACACAAAATACAAAAAAAAAAGGTAATAAGTTCTACAAGGTACTACTGGCCTACAGAGCTAAGTCATTTTTCTTTTCCAAGTTCTTTACATACATACTGTAAACAAAATGCAAAGAAGCTATTTACTTGTTTTACTATATATAATTGGTTCTCCAGTTGAAAGTAAACAGTTGCTAACTTTTGAGTACACGAAAGTTTAGTTTTACTTCGCAACTCTCTAAGTATTTTTCGACCTTACAGAAACAAACGAATGCATATAGACTATTTTATCAAAACAACGAGAAACTTGCATTAGAAATATAAACAAGTATGTGACGCAGTGCACTTCTGTCACATTAAACCATACTAGTATTAAGCATGAATCATTTTACCAAAATCACATTTCACTTACTGTTTTCAAAAAGATATTTCCAACCGAAAAGATTTGCTTTCAAGCATTTTTACCATTAATTTTAACTTGACAAGCCTAAATCACAATACAAATATCCAGCTTTACAAATAATCACCCGCTTTATAATTCTTGTTTCTTTAAATTTAAGATTGAGAAGGAACGCAGATTGCTAACAAGTAACTGTTGATGACAAAAATTCAAGAATATAAAAGTTCTTAAATATATGAAAGGCGAGATTAGCGAGACATTCTCAAGTGTTTCTTGCCACCAGGTGTTTGCCATGGAGATCATTCCATTTTAACCGGATTAGTCTTGTTTTCTCTTTTCAGCCTGAGGAGGGTTCCTGCTATAAAATTGGCTCAGTCAGTAGAACTAGCGCTAACTATGAGTCGTAGAGCCGTTCGTCTTACAAAGACAGGTTTATTTATGAACAGTAAGTTGGACAAACATTTTGGCAGCCAGGAGACAGCATCGGGTGCTTTTAAATTCAGTCTACTTTGGAATTCCATTACTTCATGATCTTCTCACTAAACAGGGACCTCAAGAATTTATTGCTTCTAGGTGTTTTACAAAGAAAAAAAAAAGAATGCTTATCTGACTTTCAAATCTTTGGAGATCACGGACACACTACTAGTTATAAGTCCTTAAAATTCCAAAAAATAGGCATGAAAATGAAGTTCTGTTTCCTTAAGAATCTCTTTAATGAAAACAAAGCCTGTGAATCCGTTTTGGGATGTGAGAAGTAAAGTTTTGAGTTTGGTTCTTCCAATCAACTTTATAAGAATTACAAATAGCCCGAGTCGAATAGAGTGGAAAGACTCTACACTTGAGGTGATAGTCACTTCTTATGTATACTAGAACGTTAGTGTAATGAAAACAGAATGAGGACTAACCACATTGAGCGGAAAATAAATACATATAATAACCTGAGGCCGGAGATATACGTCACGACAGCGTAGAACTTTAGTTTGTATGCTCAGATGACGGCTAAGATAATTTACAAAGTTATCAGACTCGCTCGCCTTGCGTTTTCAACTGACATATTCATTTTGTAATGCGTTTTGGCGGAAACTGCTTGTCATAAATGATGAAGATTGGGGAAAAAAAACGGATTTTGATAACAATAAGCTTCAGATGTATGAAACGGCCAACGACGACCAAACTCGACGTTAGAACTACTTTATTTTATAAAAGTTTCCGTTCAAGTTGATACAAAAATGATGTTTTCCTAATCCCATTTTCTCGCTGTGTTCATCTCATTTATGGACAGAAGGGTTTCGTGTTCATGCTTTACTGTTCTAGAAAATGAAAAGTGTGGATTAAGTTAGAGTTATATGAAATACACCTGATACATTATAACATTTTTTTTTACTATTAATTTCGAAAATGAAAACTTTGACAACATATTTTCCCTCTATGTCATTTTAATACATTTTCACAGGAAACTTTTATTGATCTAGCTGGTGTTGGAGAAATTTGTTTCAAGTAATATTATTATATTGTAGGGTTTTTGCAAGCAAAGCTTAATGTTTTTCCTAATTTTGATCGTTTTTAATTGATCAGGAACTCAACTTCTCTGCATCATTAAGAATAACTACGACCTGTCTTGGTTATCAGTTCCTGTATCAAACAAGATTATTTCTTTCTTAGAGATAAATGGCTTACGACAGAATAAATAACAGAAGAACGTGCAGGAATGCATCATGTTGGCATAAAAGATTTGTTTCTGTGATCAACCTATTATACTGGAAAGCAAAAATTTACTTTCTGGCTTCCAGCCCTAAGCATTATATTTGAATAACTCAATTATAAAATTTGTGCTCACACAAGGCAAAACAGTCAACCAAGATTGCTGAGCATATTGAACAAGTGGCTCGTTTTTTAAAGACAGTGCTGCCATCTTAAATTAAACATCGATATAATACGGGTATTCAATTTTTAATCGATATAATGTTTTCATTTGTACAGCTGAGACTAATCAAACTCTTTGAAAATACAGTTCAGTAAATTTTATTCGAAATGTAAAGTTTAAAATTTCTAAATTTTGTTTTTGAAACAAAATTACATTTATTGTTATTTTAATAAAGTTTATAATTATAAAACGTTTTCTTAAACCCATTGATTTCTGTATGGGATACAATTCTAAAAGAAAAACAAGGTTTAAAAGATTAAGACGAAATATATGTTAATCCACAATACATATACTCATACAAGGTTAGCCTATAGAAATGGCTTCTACATTTATGACAAAACAGTACCAATACTTATTGGAGTATTAATACTATGTGGTAAAAAAACACGGGCAATATACATACATGAGTCAGCACAAACAATGAATTGACAATTAGATGGTAAATGGTGAATTTATTAACGGTACAAAACATTGCCACAGAAAATACAAAAGAAATATGATCAAGTTGTTGAATGCTCAAGTAATCTATAAGCGATCCTTCACTTCAAACAGAACATTAACTTGCTTTCATGCTGCCATACAGTTTACCAAAGTTTGATTGTGAAATATTGTTCTGTTTTGAATGTGCTCTGTTACTTCTCAGAATTCAACCAAGCTCTGTCATTACCTTTTGACTGTTTTTGAAAAACGCCCATACTGCCTCAGACATGTCCGTATTGGAACTTAAAGCAGGCCAAGTCATGGTTGTTAATGTTCTTTAGGTTTCTTTACTGTTGAGATTCTCTTCCATCACATTTTTTATATACTTAGGATTTCTGTCTTGTTGAAAAACGAATCGCCGCCAGATGAGCTGTGTTCTCACGATGGGCAATCTGTGCTCTGCCCAACACAGGTATCGAAACACCTGATGCACTAAGATATTTTACTTGTTCAAGGCTGGCAATTAATTTTTTCAAAGCGGAATTTTAAAACCAAAATAATAATAATAATAAATTGAGAACCGCCCTTTTGCAAGTAGTTTTTGAGGTATAACAATTTTAAACGTTAAATATAATTTACCGTTATATGCTTTTATTGTCCTTCTTTTTCCAGTAAGAGAAAAAAAAGATAGATGTCATATACGATTCGACTAAACTATAATAATACAGATTTAAATGCTTTAGTGATAGTACATCAGTTTGATTTCTCCATCAAACGTGCCCAAGCATGAGCAATATTTAACACCTGCTTTTGACAACGATGTAATCCGATCTCATTAGCATATTTCTAAGACAATCTAATGGAACCAATTCAGTATTTTTAAAACGCCTTGAGAATTACAACTAGTTGAAAAGGCTAAGTTAGTCAAATGTCTTTCAAAGTACAGATTTTGAAAAACTATGAAGGTTTTTAAAGGACAGCCTGATGGTAAATTGATGGAATACTTAAATAATATGCACTTAATAGATCAACTCGACCTTTCTTTGCATGTTTCTTTAAATGTCGACTATTTAAAACCTTCTATAACTAATTACTACCTATCGATGTTTTCAAAGAGAATTAATATTTGCTTAAAAAACTAACGAATTGAAACCGTCACAGAATGCTAGATAAACATAAAGACTACGTTGATTTTAACTTTTGCTCATCCAATGTTTATATTTACGAACCAAATAAAAGCAAGAAACTCACTGAATGTACGTCCTTAAAAGATTATTAACAATAATAACATTACTTTACTTGAACATTGGGTGTTTTATTACAATAAAACTACACTGGGATATCTGCTGAGTCCACCGTGGGAATCGAATTGCCTGATAGTAACGTTATAAATCCGTAGACTTACCGCTGTACGAACGGGAGACTTCCATGAGTATTATAAAATAATAACTGTAAACTATATCTGTAAGTAAGTATAAAAACGACGAACTACAAATTGTTTTTTAATATGAAAATGTTTATAAATAATTATAGTTTCTTGTAGAACTTTCATGATTTATTTGTTTGTTTTAAGCACAACGATACACAATGTATTGTCTGTGCTTTGCCCACCACGGGTATCGAAATCTCGTTTCTAGTGTTGTAAGTTCACAGACAAACCGCTGTGTCACTGACAGGAAACTTCAACGAGATTTTACATATAGTGTATAAGGTATGCATCTACAAACTTTTAATAAGTAATACATGAAGCACTTTTTTATAGTTTCATTAAAGAAACGTGTTAATTTTAACAGTTTTACTTCAGAATTCATTATTAATAATAAACTACTGGGATCTTTTTATATAAAGTTGTAGTTAACTATACAAAGTATTAGTAGATATAAGAACAAAATACAAAGATTATTTAGCAGTAATTAATTATTTTAGTCTAAAAATTAAAATAAACAACTAAATAAAGTAAAACAGGAAACTGATAAGACATCAGAATGATGAAGTAATATCAAATATCGTTGATTGATTGATTAAGCTGAGTCCATCGTGAATATCTAAGCCCGATTCTTAACATTGTAAGTCTCGATGATTGTCGCGGAGCTATTGTGAGGAAAACTATTAGAAAAGACATTTAATAATGAGAAGATAAATAATAAGGCGTTATTAACAAAATAGATTTGCATCAGCACAGACAGACGCATGTTTATATCTTGATGAAGAATATTCTACAACTCATGAGTTAACATGAGATAAGAACTTGAATATTGGTACTATTTTTAATAGTCCATTACATTTCATACAAAAGGCTCGAAAGTGAGTTTTCACAGTCTAACTTTTGGAGAGAATAAAAATATAACTTATGCTGATATAAGTTTGAAGATAAACCTAATATATCGTTGAAATAAAAATTTGGTATAGCATGTGTGATAAAATTATTTTCGAATCATGAAAGCAAATGAGTTCGTGTTTGCGCACGACTTTGAAAATTTTTATTAGGATTTAAGTTTTCGAAATGTTGAATGCAGTTTCATTTATTACATGTATACCAAGAATAAAACGCCAAAACAAAAATTCTTTAAACTAATTTAATGTGATAAATATTATAAAAAAGGTGTTTTATTGAAAAATGTAAATAAAATATAAAACATATTGCTAAAATATATAAAAGTCATTTAACGTGACACACCACATGATCTCTGATATTTGCTGATAAATACAACTGTTATGTTATTAGGAGTTTCACTGTTTGTTCAATAAAACTATTGATAAGTTCACGTAAAAGATATTATGATAAATATATATAATAGTATGTTACAATGTACTGTAGGAAGGAAACTATGGAACTTTTTTCCTCTTATCTAATATGATTACGTATAGTTAAGACTAATTCTTTTGGCTTAATCTCACATTCAACATCCCGTTACTGTTTTGCAGATTTAATTTGAATTTCAATAAATATTTTATTCAGCTAAAAAGATCTCCCAGTAGGGAGAGAATTATGGTTTTAATTAAATGTCATTAAAACTGTAAGCTCTTGAAATCCACCAATACGAGACTGGTATAACTGCTTTTTTTCTAAATATTTTTTTTCGGAACTTGATTAATCACACTGTCTCTGTTTCACATATTCGCTATAAAGAAATCAATATATTTCTTTTAGTATCGATTTCTGGTTCTTATTCTTCCCTTAGTCATCCATCTTTTGATACGAATTGGTTAATTTTTCTCTCCCGAGGTAACAGGATCGTACCAAAGCTATTTTAAAGTCATTTCGATGCCAACTTTCTTAAGTGTTGAAATTCGGAAACTTAGCAGTTTTTCCGGCTTTACTCACAGCCAACGAAAAGTACATTTATCAATGTAATTCATTATCTGTCGACTCACCCCCTCTGTTTAACCACACATTGAACAAGATCGTTCTACCGAGACTCCCAATTCCCATCTCTTCCATCGAAAAACAGTAACTTACGGCTAAGTTTAACAAGGCCTTCATTCTGCCTGAATCTTTAAGCATCAATCACATTGATTTGGAAGCATAATTCACAGTGAAGTGCCTTCTATTGTAAAGAGAAAACTAGGGAAGAGGTTATTTTATTTATTTCGAGTTGGTGGAATAAAATATATATGTATAAATTCTATATATATAAGTTTCAGATTTATTTTCAAATCTGACAACTGAACTTAGAAAGCCTGTATTGTTTAAATACATTCCAAGGTTAGCTTTCACTGAATAACGAAAATATTTTTCTCCGCACTTTTTTTTTATACTTTCTGTGCAGAAAGTTGTGCAAAAACTTGAACGCGTGATAAAAATCTCAGCATGCGTTTCTTTTTCGTGTTTATATGAAGCTATGATCCTAATAAAATAATAAATAACATTTCATTTACATAAAATTAAGACTATTATTATGTTTCAATATTTTCTGTTTGAGGGGACACTACATGGTTTTATAAGACGTAAAACTACCAACGCCACTGGTTCACCAGGGCGTATCCTGAACAGTTGTAATAGTTCTAATGGGCATTCATCAAAGTGGATATTCATTAGTTATTAAATACAGTGCATTTATTTTAAAACTGCCATATACATTTGAATAAAGACTAATAGGAACTTCTGGGAACCATTTCCAACTAGGGACTATGATCTATAAGCTACAGTACCTGTTCTTTCTTCAGGTAATGCATTAAAAAAGTGTGAATGGATGTCATGATAAATAGCGCAAACATCCCAACATTCACATAATTTATTTATAACATATTATTACAGTATTCATTATTACCTTACCAAAGGTTTTGTATAAGCTTCAATAACTCATTAAATATATAATTAAAACATGGTATAAGCTGTGTGATGGTCAGGGTGCCTTTGTAGGAAGAGGTAGCGGCAAAAGTCAGGGCGGTATGGGTGCTGTCTGTTACACAGTTTCAACACCCAGCTTTTAATGTCCTTCCACAATATTTTGCGTGATTAATTAACTGACGGTCATTGGCCGCAAAAGTGTCTGACGGGCCGAAATTGAAAGGATCAAAACAGGAAAAAAACGGCTCTTTAAAGCAACATTATGATGGCTGTTGGAATAGAACCTTTAGCTGTGTTTATGTGTTATTGCAATAGTGGAGGCCATTTTTTTCCATTAAATTTCTCTATGTAATATGTAATACATTTATATGCCCTCCTATACACTGAGTGTATGTTGTGTTACAGAAAATTTAATAAATGTTTTGGTATAAGGACATCATGGTAGTTAACGATAACCTACGTCAAAGGTAATAAATGTTTAATTACAGCAATACTAAGATGGAGAGTTTTTATGAAGTAACATCCACTTGTTCCAAACTATAATCCAATAAAATTTTGTTGACATCAGTTCAGTGACCTAGAAGAAGTTAGATAACGGACAGACAGACACAGAGATTTTTCTTCTTTATATATATAGATTAGTTGAAAATGAACATTGAAGACAATTGAAGAGAATAGGATATAATCTATGTCATCAAACATTGTAATCCATACACTGGGCATTATATTCTCTGTTTTATGAGAATTTCCAGATAAACATAAAGGACTGCCATTAACCTGAGAATTTTGGACGGCTTAGAAAATTTTTAGGATTAAAACATAAACTGCACTGATCTTAGAGTCAATGCCTTAGCTCGTGAGAATCCTGATAAAAAGTCTATAGTGTTTGTGGAATTCAGAAAAAAAACTATAGAAGTAGAAATTATGTACTCTCTTAGGTAACTACTATTCAGTTTTAAACAGCATCGCTGATGGATCACTAATTGATCTATTACTCAATAAACACATACTTATCTGGATTTCTCAGTGTTTTCACTCCAATTACCAGGAACTTGTTACATTCCATAACCTTTAGAACAAACAACAGGATCAAGGAAGTAACAAAGATGACGAAAGTGACCCTAACCTTAACAACCTTACAAAAATAACTAATGATGGAGATACCAATGGGGTCTCACGCGCATAGAAAAGTTATGTGCAGTATAACGGCAAGGACGACATATTGTAAGAGTAAGTCAAAGTCATATGTTTTTTACTGGCTCATTATCATGACCATCATACGTTTTGTGTATATTGTAATTAGGTTTTATGCTTATTTTTATATAACAACATTACTATTTTCATGGTCATCTATATGGAAACATGATGAATAATTCAATGTAACACATTAAATATACAACATTATAATTACGTATTTTTGGTTCGTCGTTTTTCACGCCAGGTTTTGAAAAGAACATATGGTCTTTGCTACTTGTAAAGCTATCAGTATCGTTGGTTTGTTAGAGCGTCGTCTGATAACATTAACAGAACCAGTGTTAATTCCATTAAAGTCTTCATTTGTTTGTTACTAAACTGTAATATTTTGTTGAAATAATGATCGGATATATCGTTACTAAAGAAGAAAAACAAATGATAATCATTATAAAGTTTCCTTCCTTCGTGTCAATCTACTCACTTCTTTTCAAAATGCCCTCATTAGTTTTACAAACTACTTTTTAGTTTTAATTTAAATAGCTAGCTTGCTGTTGGTCAGATGTTATGTATATGTTAGTGTCTTCATTACATATAGCATTTTATTCTTTTTTCTACAAGAAAATATCTCACATTTCATTCCTTTTTTCAAACAAGAAAACTCGTTTATCGTAATCATGTATCCCTATGACACACACATACGTATATATGTACATATGTTGTCGTGTTGGTTCCTCGACAAATAAATGAGATGAATGTATTTATTACTTTGTTTGAACCATTTATTGTTTATTACCTTCATTAAACCACTTATTGCTTATAATCTTGTATGAACCATTTATTGTTTATTACCTTCATTAAACCACTTATTGCTTATAATCTTGTGTGAACCATTTATTGTTTATTACCTTGATTAAACCACTTATTGTTTATAATCTTGTGTGAACCATTTATTGTTTATTACCTTGATTAAACCACTTATTGTTTATAATCTTGTGTGAACCATTTATTGTTTATTACCTTGATTAAACCACTTATTGCTTATAATCTTGTATGAACCATTTATTGTTTATTACCTTCATTAAACTACTTATTGCTTATAATCTTGTGTGAACCATTTATTGTTTATTACCTTGATCAAACCACTTATTGCTTATAATCTTGTGTGAACCATTTATTCTTTATTGCCTTGTCTGAAGAGTTTATTATTTATAACCTTGGCTCAACCATTTATTGTTTATTATATTGATTGAACCATTTATTGTTCATAAATTTATTTAAGTTATTTGTTGTTTATTAATTTGTTTAAACAATTTGTGGTTTACTACGATGGTTGATCTCTTATGACTCCCTTAAAATTCTTATGTTCGGATTTGTTTAGATTTATTACGAATATCACAATATTTTTAAAACCAAGAAAACATTGTGTAGACCCACAAATAATCAAGTACATTCAAGCACAAACACGTATGATAATATATCGTTGTCCATTTGAAAAAAAAAATCCTTGTACATTTGTCTTAACAGGCTAAGGTGAATGATAGTACTGATTTTGTTCATGGCCAAGCGTGTTAAGGCGTGCGACTCGTAATCTGAGGGTCGCGGGTTCGCATCCACGTCGCGCCAAACATGCTTGCCCTTTCAGCCGTGGGAGTGTTATAATGTTACGGTCAATCCCACTATTCGTTGGTAAAAGAGTAGCCCAAGAGTTGGCGGTGGGTGGTGATGACTAGCTGCCTTCCCTCTAGTCTTATACTACTAAATTAGGGACGGCTAGCACAGATAGCCCTCGAGTAGCTTTGTGCGAAATTCAAAAACAAACAAAAAATTATACGATAATTCCGAACAGTGACAGTGTTGATCTTGTTCATGTGTTAATATAGAACAGTGATAGTGTTTAGTGACCTAATTGCGATGATCATTGTGAAAAACACTTTTAAAATACGCCTGTACATCTCCTGGGGATAGATTTTGGTTTGTTTTGAATTTCGTTCCAGACTACTCGCGGCCTGTCTACAGAAGCCGTCCCTAATTCAGCAGTGTAAGATTGGAAGGACGACAGCTAGTCATCACCATTCACCACCAACTCTTGGGGTATTCTTTTACTAACGAATAGTGGGATTAACCAGCTGAAAGAGTAAGCATGTTTGGTGGGAGTGGGATTCGAACCCGCGTTCCTTAGGTTGGGAATCAAGCGCTTTAACCACCTGACCATGCCGGACCTCCTAGGAGTACAAATTGCGAATGTACGAAGTATGTTGTATAGTAAGATAAGGATTTAAATATATATATATATATCCAAAAGACACATCCAGACCACTTAATGCACATTAAGTTACAACACCATTACACGATTATTTTGCGGTTATTTAGCGTGTTTACTTATAAAGGTAGATGTTTAAAGATGTTGACATTAGTTATGAAATTCAGTTAGATTTGAACAAGTCAGAATATATTATCATAGTCCGTTTAGGAAATGTTAAACATTGCTGAAACTTTATATTCACGAAAATATTTTACAAATTATCTATGATTAGTTGTTTTCGTCTTTGTTCCCAAGGAAAATCTATACCATTAATATAGATTGATTATTATATGCATGTCCGAACTCTCTTAACAAATACATAATCTTTTTCATTGTTGAAATTTTGAATGAATGAAAAAGTATCGATTTTCCATGTCGGTCTAAGATTACAACTCAGAGTTTATTGTCTTCTCATCTTCAGTATGTTATTCGTAATTCCTGTTAGCCAAGTTTATAACATATTTTCATTACTTTTATCAATATGACATGTATGAAAAGTGTAACCTGTACATCAAACATGCTCGTCCTTTCAGCCGTGGGGGTATTATAAAGTGACGGTCAATCACACTATTCGTTGGTAAAAGAGTAGCCCAAGAGTTGGCGGTGGGTGGTGATCACTAGCTGGCTTCCCTCTAGTCTTACACTGCTAAATTAGGGACGGCTAGTGCAGATAGCCCTCGACTAGCTTTGCGCGAAATTCAAAACAAAGCCATAACCATTAACTTGCAGAACAATTATTGTAACATTTGTTTCTTTCATTTTGTAAAGAGCGTCTTCGTATACTGCACATTCACCGATAATTAAATTTTCATCGAAGATGCTACGATAAAAATTGCATTTGACATCCAAATCTATAATCTTAAATGACTTAAAAAGAGCGTGTTATGCATAGAAATTAAATCAAATACTTATATCGGTCATGTATATTGAAAAACGGGTTATTGGTTCATTCTAAGGTCATTTCAAAGTTAAGTTGATAAAAGTTCTCTGTTCAATTGTCCATTCTTGCTTCAGATTTTGTCTGCTCAACATATCTTCATTTTAACGAAACATCTAGAGCACTAAAATCGAATGTAATATTGGATTGTGTAAAATGCCGCACAAGGGAATGATCTGATTAAATTCCTACGTCACTCACTAAATCAAAAGCTTTCTGGATACCAGCTGAAGCTAGTTTCAGATGATCTCTTACAGACGTATTTGCAACGTTTATATATCCAATACAGTGAAATATCGATAAGTTTCACATTTAGTAATGGTGTGTGTGTATGTATGTATGTTTTCTCATACCATAGCTACATCAGGCTATCTCCTGAATCCACCAAGGGGAATAGAACCCCTGATTTTAGCGTTGTAAATTCGAAGACCTGCCGCTGTGCCAGCTGGGAACTAGTAAATATACTATTAGATTAAAAACTAATATTACGTAAAGTAAATCTCGTAAAGATTTATTTTCATTATAATGATGTTTAGTAATAATGGGTAACATTTCAACAGGCTGAATTTTGAGACCAAGAAATTAGAATACATTCTAATAAACAGTCACTTCTACAATTAAATCTCTAGGCAGAGTATAATTTCATTTTCTTCATATTTTCTTTTCTTTTGTAATAGTCAATACTTTTCTTAAAGGTAGTTCTGTTTACTGTTTTTACAAACTTGTTGCTCTGAAACACACTGAAATGGATGTTTGTACTTTAAAGGACTGAAAGCAAAAAAACCGGACACAAAATTTCATCCAACCGACTAACCAAGTATAAACAGAAGAAAAGCAAATGGTGCATAGCGGGAGAATATTTACAACTAGAAATTAAATTTATTGTATTTCACGAAATTTTGGATAAAATAAGCCTTGGAAGAATAAAAAGTCAAATATGGCTTCACGTATAAATTGTAACAATGACGAATGTTTGCTACACAACCTGTGAGCGACATATAGAAGGAGAAACCACTAAGAAACTTTTCTTAGTGATCAAAAACATTTTACATTTATCATATAAAACCAAGTGAACATTATCATGGCGAACTTGCGCAGTGTTTCACGTCCTCATTATTTCTATGAACATGCTCAGCATCTTTATTCGTTGGTAAAAGAATAGCTCAAGAGTTGGCGGTGGGTGGTGATGACTAGCTACCTTCCCTCCAGTCTTACACTGCAAAATTAGGGACGGCTAACGCAGATAACACTCGTGTAACTTTGCGCAAAATTCAAAAACAAAAACAAACTTTTTGAAATTAATACTTTTTTGTGCAAAAGCATTCACAATTACTTAACTTAGGGTTACAAATCAAACATACAAGATTTATAAAATTATACATTTTTATTCTATTCTATTCAAAGAGTCTTAAGATTTTAAGTTAAATATTTACAAAAGGAAGTACAAAACCACAAGATTTACATCAGTTTTGTTTACCGAGTTATCTAAATGATAAGATTGTAATTCAATGGAGTTATGTATCGTTGTACTTATGGAGAACTGCTTGGTGCAGTTTCTTGATATTAGAAAAACAAAACAAATAAAAGTTGTATTTTGTGATAGTCTTAAATGTAATTGAGCCCAACTTCTAAGTCAATAATACCGCAAATTTAGGATATTCGGATAACTTGTTTACAACTAAACGTGGCTATCAAACAGAGTGGACTACGTTGTTTCACACAGAAGTAAAACAAGAAAATCAATGGTTTTTATTTCTTTCAATACATAAAAGAAATTGTACGTTGATGCTTATGTGCTTCGGCTTCTCACTGAATGGAAACTGGACAAGGTCAAAATAATGATTTTAAAAAATTGGGTAACATGAAAGAGCTAAAGTTCTTATTTCACTCGAGGGAGTATGAACATATGTTACAGACACATGAAGTGTTAACTTAATATATCTGGATGGTATACACCTTTTAATGTTCCACTCTTCTGTAGTTTACACGGGCTAACTGAGTTGACAGAGTTCGTGAAGTAGTCCGTTTAAATGTGATCATATTAGTAATAATTTCCTAATATTACTGCTTAATGTGGTAAAAGCTTGTCAAAGTTCGCATGTTGTTTTCCAGCCAATGATGTTTTGATTTTACTGCAACGAGCAGTAATGATGTCTTTGATAAAGCTAGATAGTGGGTATGGGTTTCTAAAGCTGTATTTATGCCATATACACTTTATAACCAATTTTCGTTCGCTTAAGACAATCATTGTAATTTCTTTCAAATTCGTCTTGTGGCATCTTTTTCTTAATGTAAACACATTCAGACTCTGTATTTACTCTCTGAATCTTAGATTTGACTGTTTTCAGTTGGACTCTAATTTAGTAATCTGGCAAAGATGACCATCATATCAGCGATATTTTAAATGATCGCACATTAATAAGGTTTGGTTATGATCCAGTGTGTGACGCCAATGTAGATAATATGAAGTGTTATGGAGTTTCTGTTGTCGTTTTGTATATTTATAAACAAATGAAACATCGCGACTCTCAACATTGGAGACAAAATTAGAGCCATAATCAGGGGCAATCTTATCATTCTGGAGCCCCAGACATATATCAGTAAATAGAGCCCCATAATGATAAGAAAACTCAGAAGTAGATTCAAAGGCTTGGTAACGAGGGTCATTCCATGTGTGGAGCCCCGGACAATTTCTCAATTTGCCCACTTATGGTCAGGAGGAGCTAACATGTTGGAACTTAGCCAAGATGAAAAACTTGTGAGACATAAGAATGAATTTGATGATGAAAATGGAATGCAGGGTGAACTCTACAACATGCCTTTTTTCAGTGTTTATCTTTTACTGATATAGGTAGCCTCACATTTCTGTAATTTTGGACATCCTAGAACTTCTAGTATGGAGGATAAGTCAAAGGCTTTGACACCATGCTAGATGCAATCACACCAGTCCATGAAACATTTCAGTCTTTCGTTAACAAATTCTCAGTGCAGAGCTGGATTATTAAAGGCACCAATGGCGGGAATATATTTTGTAGATGTACTTTACTGGCCAAGACTGCTTTACCAACAGATGAAATGGGAAAGGAGAAGCTTGAGAATAGATCTGATGTGAACGAACTTGCATTGACTGGTATATAATTTCACTTTGAGCACTTACCAGGTTGGAAATTCGTCCATCTAAATATCTTACCACTACCTGAGACAATATTTGCACATGCTTCAGTAGTACTACATCCAACTGGAATTTAAAAATGTACTCTGTCAGTCTGAGTAATCATAGAATTACAATTATGAACCTGCACATTTTTTTACCATGTGATCAGCTAGTATTCATACTAGATGGGTGTTCCAACTGATCGTTCCAACGCACAATGAAGTAAAACAAATAACTCCATTGTACTTCAAAGGCATAGTGAAGAAGGATTAAGACTGCTTCCTCAGAAGATTCAAACTGGTAAATGCATAGAAACTTCTATTACACACTAATCAATAAAGCATCAATAGTTTTCTACGGCCTTATATGAGAACCATATAAGTGAATATAACTCTTTCTTGGGAAAGTTTTGTTACAGACTTAATTTGTCAGAAAGTTTAATTATTTATTCAGCTGAATTCAAAGCCAGATACTGTAAATTTTCTGAAAGCTTGTCAGTTTGCACCAATTACGTGTCAAAGCATTTCCAAATATGGCTCAACATACTATGAAGAACACCATTACTGATAAATGTATAAAAGGCCTACCAAACGAGCCCTTCAGATATCACTTAGGAATTAGGGACATTCTTACGTTCACTGAATGTCTGTCACTGATAATGAGATTTGAGGTGATTATGAGAAAAGCACAACAGCACAAAAAACTGACAACAGTTATTACTGTAATTTTTTTCAGCAGTACAGCCCGCAGAAACTTCCAAACCTCAGGGACATTGGAGCAATAGAAAATTAGCTCAGCCACAGAGATTATACCAGTTGTAAAGTAATAACAAGAACTGAGTACGTCCATATAACAGAGATTTCAGCATTCTTTCACTCTTTCTGGACCACAGATGTAACCAGATATTTGTCATGGCCAACATATAAACAGCAATAAAAATAGGTGTTTCAGCTGTGTCTATCCACAGCACTGGGGACATCCCCTTTATGAAGTGTGAACTACAAATGCGATGTGGTAAAATCTATTTTATTCAAGTGGTAAACGATAGTAAGAATACCACTGATAAGCCCTGAGAACTGTCAAACTATATACTTTGATCTTGCTTGTCCTGGTCAAGAGACACGGTGCAATGTGGCTTGTTATGTTAATCTGTGATACTTGGCTCCTACATGTAGTGATTTGTAATTCTCACTTTAGGTTGTTACGAGCATGCATCTAATCATTTCCATTACAGAGTTTACTTTTTATATCATTTCCATTGTGCTATAAATGAGCTGAGATTTATATATATATATATACACTTTATCCTGTCTTAACGTGTTTAATGATTCTATTTGGTATAATTTGTAATAATCAGCTGTGTTAGAATAGATTAGGTTATTTAATTACGTCAGTTTGTGGTTTAGGATAGTATGTGTTTAGCTTATCAACTGTCAAGAAAGATTAATTTTCAGAGCTAGTATGTTTATGTGTCTGCCTGCTTGCGTTTAGCTTTAATGGTGATAAAATAAGTTGGTTTGTTGGACTATTATGATGCATGGTTAATGCTAGAATTATCATTATCGTTATTAACGTAAGTGATTTTGCTTAACTTTGAAAAGGGTTTTATTGTGCAGATATGTATAGGTAAGCGTTATTGTCTTATAAAATGTGCTTATGCAACTCTGGCATAGGAAATGTGTCGTACTTTGACTTAAATAATCGGATCACTTTAAATTTAGATAAGTGCATACACTTTGTTTACATGTTTATAATATCCTGTTTCTTAATATACTTTATTAACACATGAATTTTTTTTTCAGAGTTGTAAGCTTTATTGAGTATCTAATGAAGCTTCAACTCGATAGTATCTAAGCAGTTGTTGTAGGTGGTCTTCACACACACACACATGAAATAATACACGAGTTTTGTATGTGTTTGGACTTGAAATAAGTCTGCAGTTTTTCTAGATGGTATTTTACTCATTTGAAAAGTGTATTTTCTCGGTTTCAACCACAAAGGTTATGCTTTTGTTCCTTATAAGAAGTATTCTAGTCTCTCATACTAATCTGCCGCTATTCGATATTTTAAGCCACATTTTTCAAGTATCATTATTATATCTCCAGTTGTTTTTTCACTGAATAAATGCCACTTATATCTGCATTTAACTTTTCAGAATGTTTTAACGGTTTATCATGTGTACACATTTCAAAATATTCTCAGGGATCCCAGAATGCCTAATACCAAACGAGCTCCATTAACAGAAAAGAGAAAACAGATTTTTGATGGCTAATTCTCCACATTTTACCAGCATTCTGAATAACCTTCTAAGTTCCACCAAATTCATTATAAGGCAAATTGACCAGGTGAAACAAGTTCTGGATCAAGCCTACAAATCTGAGAGACACTTTGTAAAAACAGGACTAGAATAAAAGAAGAGTGGAACACTATACTAGGGCTGATACGATATGATCGGTATCTAGATTCTTGATGCTGCAACACCTATCTATGTACGGTTTGTTACAAAGTTTGATAGTCTTTATAATAAAATTTAATCAGATACATATATATAATGTTAAGAACTTTAAGTTATTTAGTGCAAGAAAATGTAGTTTTATGCTACACTTTGAAGTAAGTCTAGAAAGAATAAAATGATCATTTTGAATAATTTCGTATGTTTTATGGTGTTCACGAGGCTAGACAAACTGATCAACTTCACATAAAATTAGGGAAGTGAATATAGCAGATAAAATATGATGGTTTATCGAAGAAAAGTTGGAAATTTATTTCGAAGGTTTTAGAAATAATTCAAAATAAAAGTATTTATAATCTTAACATGAAATTCGTTTTCCATTCGAAGCAGTGACTAATTTGTCTCCATTTATCAAAATATTAATTTTTAGCAAAAATACTTTATTAGAAATTCTGGTTTTGTGTATACAAAATGCTTATACTGTTTGCAAAATGTTGTAAAGATACACAAATTGTATATCTTTTATAATTTTCCGTTTATCGTAACGGACGATGTGCCAATGCAATCGTATCATGGCTTCACGATATGATATTTGTATCGCATTGCTGTATTTCTACACCCTTAATACATCCATTCAAGAAAATAATATCGTCACTGAACGTCAATTAACTGTAGTTATGAGTTAAACATGGACACTGTTCCTCAAATTGTAAAATAAAATCCATAAGGTTTTGAGGAAAAGTAATATCCAATGACTGCACAGTTATATTTTTCTTTTGTATCTCAATTGCATATAATGTTTTGTTCTTGTGGAAGAAATTTTCAGGGTCATGAATGATCATGACAGTAATAGTATTTAGTGATTTTTTTCGCCATATTCTGCTTTAGGTCAATGAAGAAACCAGACATGTCCTCATGAAGAAAACGTGAGCATTTCTGTACTTAAAAACATTGGATAAAGCCAAACGTTTGCAATAAGTACATATCGAATTTTTACAAGAAGACCAAAGTTCCAGATAATGGTGGACTCAATGGTAAAGATAATTTCAAACATCACTTTTGTCGGTTAATCCAACACTTTTGAATCCTAAATGGAGTAAACTTTAATTTTTTAGGAAAAACATATCACATTCGAAATATATAATGTAACATTCAAAATGTATAATATATAAAAATGCAGTAACGTTATTTCGTCATCTGCCAAAACTTGAACTGATGTCTTTGTCAGTGAGAACATAATTACCCTCAGAGGGAAGCCTTTGGTGCTCCAGTAATCTGTGGGAAGAACATCTCAAAATTATGTTGTTGTTTGGATGGTTGGTTTGCATCAGAAAACAACATGAATCGAACAGACATTACATATTATTAGACGACATTAGAGAAGCTGACAAATGGGAGTTGCCTTTGTTTTAAATCATGTAGGAGGTATTTCCTATGACGATTAATGCACTCTTAATGGTATCAATAAATATTAGTTTTATGAGATTTCAACATTTCTGGATTCAACTCAGAACACGTACTTGTCACGATCTACTTTTCACAAAGCTGTGGAGAAAACTCTCTTTACTTTGTTCAGCTTGAAGAAAAGTCAGTCAGCAAAGCCATACATGCAGGTTGTTAGATAATGACGCCATGTTCTGTTCCCAAATTTTATGAGATTCAGGCAATAAAACAACAGTCTGTTTATCATCTCACCCGAACCCTTGCAAACCAGCTCTTTGTTTACAGTTAAGCTGTGGTAAATGTTGTGGCAAATGCAAAAACACTCACACACGTATGTATATTCAGAAAAAAACTATATTTACACTTGTAATTACATTGTGCTCAGTACACAATGATTCTCCTTTGGTTAAGATGATGGTGCTGGTGTGTAGTGAGAAATGCATACCTTATTTAATATATATTAAAGATGAAACAAATACTATTGCTCACTCACTGACTCAAAACATTAAGGTTCTGTTTGTAAATGGCAATCTTTCTTTGACCTTGACTTAATATTTCTAGAATACATTGAAATCAGGAATTTTTTTAGTTTAAGAACCAAGTTATGGCCAATTGTTAGTGGGTGCGGTATAAGAGTGAAGTGAAACCCCACTATTCCCTTGGACAAAAGTAGTTTCAGGTTTGGCATGCTCTTGACAAGTTGCATACAGCTATATACTCTTTCAGCTATTTATAGTTAAAACAGTCCCACAGTTAGGTTTAACTAATTTTTCTCTGAAACTACAAACAGGTATATTCATATAAAAAACAAAACAAAAAACGATACATATTCAGGCTTATTAAGTATACAAATTAGCTTGGTTTTCAAAATATTTTTCCATAATTTCATACCCCCTTCTTCAAGTCAGTTTTGAAACTAATAACTGAGTAAATTTCTGGTTTTGTTTTGTTTATTCAGAATAGAAATAATCCTTTGGGAAATTGAACAATATTGTGGAATTTGTTTTAAAAAATTATAATCGTGTGCCAAAAAAATCATGTAGTACACAAAGCTGTGCGTTTCCTGAGACTTAATTTTCAAACTAGTTCGAAACATCTAAAATCAAGATTTAACTCCAAATTATTGAGCATTGTTTTTCATTAATGATGTTACTTGATAGTTGTTGCATGACAGTTAGCAGTCTAATTATTATTGGCATACACTCGTGACAGGAACATGATAATATTACTTTGAAGAGTTTAGTTATGCTTAAACTTTATAGTAATGCCATAATGACGTACTTAAGATATAACTGTGTTTGTTTGTTCTTGTTTACTGAACTTGGGTGATCCAAGTAGAACAGATCTATATTACTTGTTTACTAAGTAATCATTAGAGATGTTTTATTAGGTTAAAAATATTGTGTTCAGCTCGATTGGAGCTATTGAGTAACTTGATAGGGAATCAATGTTTTTTGTGGGTTTTTTTTTCTTTTAGAAGGTTATATTTAGTGTTTCGATCAGAGTTAACATTGATGACCGTTAGAGCCATATCTTTAGGAAATAGACACGTTGGATTATGATGTAGTTCTTCAAAACATAAATGCAACAACTCACCCGACGGTGTTTAATCACTCAGGTGACATCAATGTAGTTAGCGCGTGCATTGGACTGGATCATCGTGTACCGAGGGTGGAAAATACGTCACTGGGTGCTAGTGTCCGGGTGTCCAGCTGTCAAGACCATTTAGAGGAACCATTTATTACTTGTCTCGTCCTATTAGCAAACCACTGAGGCAAAATAGTCTGATAGTAGAAATAGAAGGATTCTCACAGCCACGCACAAAATTTTCAACTAAAAGATTTGCTCATGTGTGAGATAATTCGATCTACTCTACACGGGGGAAGAACTAGTGTAAGCATAAGAGATGGAATTAACTAGCGAACGCTAGAGTAAGTCTCGTAGCGCGTAATGCTGTACAAACGTTTGGTGTATCTCACGGTGTAATATAAACTTGAAGAAAAAACCACGTCACAAGAGATATGCGACAAAGATTAACAACTTTAAATAGATAGGTACAAAACAATACTTAAACTGACAATTATTAATTCCTGCTTTATCTATACTACTTATGTTTGTATGTTTTATTTAGTTTCTTACAAAGCTATGAGGGCTAATCGCACGAGCCGTCCCTAATTTAGCAATGTAAGACTAGAGGGAAGGTAGCTAGTCATCATCATCCACCACCAACGCTTGAATTACTCTTTTACCAATGAATAGTGTGATTGATCGTAACATAATTACACCCCAACGGATGAAAGGGCGAGTATGTTTGGTGTGACGGGGACTCGAACCTTCGATATTCAGACAATGAGTTGAATGCCCTAACCATATTACTTATAAATTAATGACCTAAAAGAGAACATTCGAATGTCTTAGCTTGATAGTTTTGAATGCTTATGTATTTTTCTCTGTATATAGACTTCTCGATGGTAGGTGTGGAATCGATACTAAAAGTTTGGCTGGCATAGCCAAGCGCGTAAGGCGTGCGACTCGTAATCCGAGGGTCGCGGGTTCGCGCCCGCTTCGCGCTAAACATGCTCGCCCTCCCAGCCGTGGGGGTGTATAATGTGACGGTCAATCCCACTATTCGTTGGTAAAAGAGTAGCCCAAGAGTTGGCGGTGGGTGGTGATGACTAGCTGTCTTCCCTCTAGTCTTACACTGCTAAATTAGGGACGGCTAGCACAGATAGCCCTCGAGTAGCTTTGTGCAAAATTCCAAAACAAACAAACAAACAAAAAAATACTAAAAGTTTATGAAAAGTTTATTTGTCCAACATTGGTAAGTACCTCTAATATTATTTATAACACTTAGACAGTAGAAAACTTAGCGTCTTCTTTATCATCAGTTTAGTAGTGTGTCAAATTGCTATAAAAATATCCTAAACACGATATTTCAACTAACACCCCCCAGCGGCACGGCAGTAAATCTGACTGTTTGTAACACCTAAAGAATGGTTTCGATACCCGTAGAGAACAAGCACATTGTGTATCTTTGCTCTTAACTACAAACACAATTTTAAAATAACAGGTAACATATTATTCAAATATCTGCCGTGATAATGTTCATTTTCAAACAAATAAACATTGACTCTCAATTAATTTGAACAAAATGTTCGAAATGGTACAAGAAAAGAGTCAAATGTACAAAATAGGTGCGCAAACCATCAACAAAAGTCTAAAACACGCTGTCTTCTAAGATCCTTTTTAACTCTATTTTATTACACTCTGTCTACAAAATGGTTTTAGTTTCTTTTACATTCTGAGTACACAGATGTTTTTAACATTGATTTAATTACACTCTGCCTACAAAGAAAGATATTCAGTTGCATTTGCCCTGAAAAATAATGTACAGCATTGTTCTGTCACACACTGGCTACAAAGTAAATTTATAACAATGTTTTAGTTGGGCTCAGTCTAGAAATGTCCATAAAACAACGTTTTTAATAGTATTATATCACATAACAGTAATAAAATACTTTTACAACACTATTTTATTTCTATTTACCTACTGAAAAATATTCTACTATAATTTCCATTACAGTAGATGTAAGAAACATTTATAATAATATTCTATTACTTCCTGTCAAGGAACGACATTTGTATCATTATTCTGGTGCACTGCTTACGAAAAACATTTTGTCTTGTGTTTTAGAGCTTTTATTTCCTTAAAGAGTTTTCAAACCTATTTTAAAGGTTTAAAATACTAAATACTAAAGATGTATGACGTCATTTTACTACCTTATTATGAATTAATTGCAAAATGACGAAGAAATATCAAGCATCAGTAATGTTTCCACCCTACTCACCACCTACCCTTCACTTCCTGTAATTCCAGCAGGCTAGAGTGAATATTCCTATGGTGTAAAATATTGCTTGTCCGTTTATATGGTTGATATCATGTCACCTTAGATATGCTATTAAAAAATATCCATTAACGGTGTAGCCAGACGTCACAGTAACATATTTAAAAAAAAATTAATGTGTGATTAGCATGCAAAGATTTAATAATTAACCATACTCATATAGTTTTACCAAGTTTTAGTTTTCTGATACAAAATGTAACGCATTTAAGCAGCACTGATGATTCTAAATTAAAGAAAACAAACAAATCGAGGAGTTAAAATGTTTAGTATTGTTTATTTCTTTTGAATTTCACGCAAAGTTACATGAGAGCTATCTGCACTAGCCGTCCCTAATTTAGCAACTTAAAACTAGCAGGAACGTAGCTAGTTATAACCACCCACCGCCAACTCCTGGGCTACTCTTCCACCAACGAATAGCGGGATAAACTGTTACATGATAACGCCCCCACGGCTGAAAAGGCGAGCATGTTTCATGGGACGCGAATAAGAAACCGCAACTCTCAGAAAGCGAGTCTAGCCTCCTAACCACCTGGCCGTGTCAGGCCGTTTATTTATAAAAAATGTATTATAATATAATATGTTGCGATTCGCACAAAAAATTATAATTTTGTAAGTGAAGTTTTACTCAATAAGATATATTACTAAATACAAAACTCATCTAGAGTTACATTTGATAACGAATATATTTTATATTACAAGAAAAAACAAACTTGATAATCCTTTAGGACTTGGGATCATATAATTCTGATGTTAAATGGTCTAGTTATTTTATTAACATAACGAAAGGAAAATAAAACTAAAAAATCAACAAGTAATTATACTTACAAACTGATGCATTTATTATGTCTTGGTGGCCCACAGTGGAAAAAGAACAACTGACTGGGATTTATTACCTAATTTATTACTTCAAGTGTGTGTTTTTTCTGACAGAAAATGCGAGCAAGTCATTAAGATTCTAATGTGCTAAGAGTGCCTTTATTCATTCTTTATGTTTTTAGTAATAGTGTTTGTTCTTTTCATTCAAACTTTTATTGGCTTCAGAGTTAATCGTTTCATTTCTTTATAACCGTTTTTTTTTATTTAGCGCGAAGCTACACAAGGGTTATCTGCGCTATCTGTCCCTAATTTAACAATGTAAGACTAGAGGGAAGGCAGCTAGTCTTCACCACCCACCGCCAACTCTTGGACTACTCTTTTACCAACGAATAGTGGGATTGACCGTCACGTTATAACGCCCCCACGGCTGAAAGGGCGAGCATGTTTGGCGCGACGGGGATGCGAACCCGCAACCCTCAGATTACGATCAGCTTGTGAATTTGTGAATTTTAGTTTTTTTTTTTGGAAGGGTTACCACAAATTTTTCTCCGTATGATAAGTCGTTTGGCAAATGATATCATTATTTAAATTACCTTTAATATTTTTACTTATATGTGTACATATATAAAACAATGTCATCGACGATCTGGCCATCCTATTACAGGGATTACTCAAATTTAATCTACTTATCCATTGAAAATTCAGATTATACTGCTTTGTGTATTTTTGCATATGTAACATTTCACACATAGAAAATCCTCAAAACAATGTGTGCTCAAATAATGTTATTGTCGTAATTACAAAAACAAATTTCCCTATCAGGTGTTTACCTGCCCTGTTTATTTGTGTACGATCATCGATCCATCGAATATATATAATTTTAACCTCCAGAGTATCAAGAAAAGTAATAATAATAAAAACGAACGGGCATCAAATTTGTTTCGTTTGGTGGACTTTACATTCCTTTCCAGTAACTTGGATCATTGTGATCTTCAAGTTCCATAGTTTGATGACTTCTAAGACTCGAATTCTAATTACCTTTAACTACAAGTCCTTACAAACTACCACTACTAGATTTGAACTTCTGATAACAATTTTTGAAAACCTTCCAATACAACCAAAAGGCTTTCTGGGCATGTGATGACTGATTTAAATATGTACGATTATCACAACTGCCATTTATTTTAGATATATAAAATAGCATAAAACGACAAGAAAACCTGAATAAATAGTAAATCAAAGTATAATACACAACGTACCAACAGAGTAGTTCGTCAAATCTTTGCTCGTTATTTTCTTTTAAGTATCTAATTCACTTTTTTTGCCCGTTTTAGATATAAATAGTATTTAAAGAGCCAGCAATATCTGGATGCTCTTTCTACGGTTTTTGGATCCTTGATCTTCAACTCTTAGCCACATTTGAGGCTATTATGTGATCAAGGAAACGTGAAATTCTAGACAAGCAGTTTTGCATATTCACAGATGTGCGTACAGACACGCGTACAGATGAATTTGACTGAACACATTTGTCTTACGTTAACAGAAAGATTGAAATTTGACTGTTATGGACTTATTACAGTTCAGTTCAACCTGACATTCGGTTTTATCTCCTAGTGAACCTTTTAAGAGTTAAAATTGATCAAGACAAGTGACAAGCGAACACTATGAGAGCTATTTAATTTTCCTTCATTTGTCAGTATCTTTTGTTTACGTTGTTCTAGAGTCGGAAGCTCTTATTAACGAGAAAAGTTTTATACTCAAATTAGTAAAGTTTATAAAACACGTAGGCTTCAGGGGCGCAATGTTTAATTTTTCGAAACAAGTACTCATCCAAGCAGAAAGCCCATGTCTTTCGTCCCCCCCTCCACCGTTAGTGTATAAATCACATTGAAAGAGTATAATCATTCATTTCTATGACAACCGTAGCAAAGTCCTCGTGCAAAGAGGAGAGTTTGATTAAATTGATATTTAAATCAAGTCTAAATTTCGTGCGTCTTCAGAACGTGTTCTCGGTCGACCATGACGTTACTGTTGTATCTATACTTAGGGAAAAGTTCTATCCGTGAAAACTTGTTAATGAATTACCCACAGCCACTAATGGTCCTAGACTTCTACATCCACATGACAAACTAGTATCGGCACATTTGCAAAATTAGAATCACAAATGAAAGTTTAACGAATGGCCTCATGGGAAATGGGGCATCAACTTAACGACATGAACTTCGCCTACAACAGAGAGAGAGATCAAAGGAAGAGGCATACACTGATGTCTAATATCAACATATATTCATTTCCATGTAGAATTTTTATAGCTCTTGTATTAGACTTATTTCTCCAGATGGGTTGGTTTTAAGAGCTGATAATGGGTTCATATTCATCTCTTCACAACAGTATCAGCTTTTCCTATTTGGCTTAGCAGCTTTAGTATCGTATGAGCTTATGGTACAATGACAGCGTTAATGAAACCCATGGGAGCAACTGTGGCAAGAAGCAGAGATATTAGAGAAGAGAGTAAAATTTTCTTTACTTGTTCATTAATGTTATTTCCTGCATATTGGTGCTTGTTCTTCATTATATAAGAAACCTACTAAAAACAATCTGTAATCCCTTCTGTTGTACCCAGTTTCTACTAACGAAACCAAAACATTCGTGTAAATGCACGCAAGTAGCTTCAGGGAGAAATGTTTATTTAATCAAAAATAACTTCTATTTTTTTCAAAGGATTGTATTATGTAAAAAGCCTTGAAGTGCATGTTTGTAATGGATTTATACACGCACACAAACACATGTATATGCAATGCAGATACGGATGTATTATATATTTATTCAAACATTTTCTGGGGTATCGAGAAAAAAATTTTATATGTACTACCCATGTCCTTATATGCGGACGTTTCCAATATTATATTTAAGAATGAGCTAAATTATTTTTTTATCAACTTGGTCAACTATTTTTTTATTTCGAATGCTGCTGTCAATTCCTTGTTATTTTAAATTGTTACATAGCATTTAACTAAATTATGCTATGCTTGGTAGGTTGTTGGACGTAAAGGTTTCAGAGATTGTTAAACCGAAAGTTGAATATCACAAAAGTTTGTCTTAAGCCTTATTTTTCTGAGTATCAAATCTCAACTTTCTTGTATTTGCTCTCAATGAAACGTGATTTACCTTTTAACTCTACAAGTCTGCAGTACAAGGTACAGTGGGTAGTTGTATGATGAAAGCACGATAACGCTACAAAACAGTGTTCAATTTAAAATAGCGTGAACAAACTGGAAGACACAATGATTGTTATCACTACAGTTTTATTGACTTTCTTATATTATTAGAAAGCTAGAATGTTGTACTTACTAAGACAAGGAAGTGATACAAGTGGTTTCTCGTGTCTTCCAAGTTGTAGATTATACACAAGTGTCTGCAAAGGGTAAAGAACAGTAAAATCACAACACTAACTATGTGAATAAGTTTGCATAATGTATCAGTTAAATTATAGAATAGATTACTCCCTAATAAATAAATAGATAGACATACAGACAGCTAGAAACATATAACTGGGATTATGATTCCATTATATGGCGAGAATTTTACCAAAATGGAAAACTTCGCAACATTTTTAATACAATAAATTTTGAGGTAAAAAAACAATTAATCATTTTACTAATTTCATGCCCCCTAGTGGCTCAGCGGTATGTTTGCGGACTTACAACGCTAAAAACCGGGTTTCGATACCCGTGATGGGCAGAGCACAGAGAGTCCATTGTGTAGCTTTGTGCTTAATTGAAAACAACAACAACTACTACTAATTTCATGAACCATTAATAAATGTCACTTTAGAATAAATGCCACCTTACGTCCAGGATGTAAACATTACATTTTTATCAGAAGATATTACTGATACAAAACGTAAATTTAATCCTTTTGAACAACTGGGATATTTTTCCTTAAAAATACAAAGTCCGAAACTTTACAGTGTAAACAAACCACAATAATTTTGAGCTGCTTTGTTTTCAGAACTATTTTTTCATGGAAATAGCTTCAGTAACTTCTAAGATATGAAAAATCTAGGAACTACTATATATATTAAAAATAACTACGAGTGGTGTAATTTGAAAAAAAAACTCTTTAAATCTTATAGTTTGAATCACTTTGAAATACAAGTAATTCAAAAAAACTTTAAAACTTCAGTGGTACAGATAACTATCCAGTATATGAAACTAAATGTCTAATGGTACTGTCGCACATAAAGCTTTCAAACTATTGTAATGCAGAAAATTTTTGAGAACATAATCGTTTGACAAATCTTTAGGAATGATGTAGAATAGATAAGCTTCCAGAAATGCTGTGGTACAAAAAAACTTGGGTAAAATTTTCAGCAGAGCTGGAGTAAAAACAGTTCAGAAAACTTAGAATAAAAAATAAAAAGAATTCTTTAAAACTTCTCTGTTATACAAAACTTAGCTTTCAGAATTGCCAACAAACACCAAATCCTTCAGATTTGGTAGAGTAAAAAAAACATTTCGGGTCTGTGACACAGTTGGTTTGAAAAATTTGATGTTATAAAATGATTTTAGATCAATTAAGCGAGTTATTTAGTATCTTTAAAACAGATGTAACTGAAAAAAAAGCAGTTACGAGTGGTACTGTGGCTTATTGTATGATCTATAACTTATAATTAAACATTAACTCTGAAGTGATAGATAACAACTATTGAAGTAGGTATGGATAGTCATCAACATAACGAACAACAAAATAGTTTTTATATTTATTGACCAACAAGCCAATGAAGTAAAAATATAACTTCCAGACGTTCTATTATAAATAACAAAATTTAAAAACGTAAAATATTTTAATACATCTAACATATCATACTATAATGGAACTGTTATTTATTTGATACTGGTAAAACGTTTTTATTACGCGAAGTGCAACCCCCAACTTTGCGAAATTTTTATCCTGTGTGCATCTAGATTTTCAATAATGGTCACGATTTTCCCGTTTCGTCTCCGTTTCCTGTTACTGAGAACTTTATTTATTTTCCTAAATTCGCAGGGTGCAGATATAACGTCATGTATACGTCACACACGGATTTAATGCACTGGCGCCACGGGTGATTGAAAAATAATCATTCTACTTACGAAATATTAATACGGGCCTGGCATGGCCTAGCGCGTTAAGGCGTGCGCTTCGTAATCTGAGGGTCGCGGGTTCGCGCCCGAGTCGCGCCAAACATGCTCGCCCTCTCAGCCGTGGGGGCGTTATAATGTGACGGTCAATCCCACTTTTCGTTGGTAAAAGAGTAGCCCAAGAGTTGGCGGTGGGTGGTGATGACTAGCTGCCTTCCCTCTAGTCTTACACTGCTAAATTAGGGACGGCTAGCACAGATAGCCCTCGAGTAGCTTTGTGCGAAATTCTAAAACAAACAAACAAACAAAATACGAAATATTAGAACTGAGCTTTAAAAAAAAAAAAGGACTAAATAGGCGAATATATAAACATCACTACGATTACTTGAAACTCGCCTTGACAAAAAATGTGAAGGCTTTGAACCTAAACCAAATGTTATTAACTTTTATTACGTAAATACGTAAACCTTTTTGTTGTATTAATAAATGGACCCCCGCTAGAACAGTAGAAAGTCCTCGGATTTACAACTTTAATATCAGGAGTTGGATTCCCCTCGGTGGACACAGCAGATAGCCCGATGTAACTTTGCTATATTAAAATCACAGACAAAATACACATTTATTAATAATGGACCTCTAATTATCTTTTGCCTTGCCATCTATTGGCCAACCAATGAATAAAAATGAATACTTCTCTTATATATATATATAGTAGTTAAGTGGCTGGTGTGAAAATATGTTCATAATCTTTTGCTAAACTACCACTGTGTGTGAGCCTCTGTTATGTAGCCAGTGATTATAAGAACTAATCAAAACGTTTGAAATTCTTGTAAAAATCATTCTGCGTTATCTAAGGTGTTTCTGATAACACACGTATGGCACCGATGTTTTGTTTGTATGATTTATAGTGAATTATCCACTTTACACACATTACTAACACTTGTAGAAAGTTGAAATATCGATTGTTAAAGTTGCCAGGTAAATCTATCTAAGTAAAACACGAAGCAAGATTAAGAAGGGACAAATGAGTACTAATTCCCCACTCAGGTTCACTGGATCGAATGAAATGTCTCTTTGAAAAATATATTGTTTACTCCAGAGATTTAGTCGTTTATTTACACCTATCACTTCTTAATTTATCATTGTCATTTTCGTATAGTTTGTTATTTTATAAATTCTTGCTCAACCTTTTAATACAAAATTCATTGTAATTATTTCATATTTATTATAAAAATACATTACTTTATTATAGAGCTCAATACGGCCAGGTTGTTAGGGCGCTCGGCGCGTATTCTGAGGGTCACGAGTTTGAATCCGTGTCACAACAAACACGATTTCCCTTTCAGCAAAAAAGTAGTCCAAGAGTTAGCGATGGGTTGCCTTCTCTCTAGTCTTACACTGCTAAAGTAAGGATGACTTGTTTAGTTTTGCGCAAAATTAAAAATAAAAAAAAAACAAATGTACAGAGATCTTGTAATGACCTTTGGTTTGCTACTTGATAACAGTGCATCAGCAGGTTGATTGTTTAGCCTTTTATATTTTTATTTTGCTCCAAGCTGCTCATCAGTAAGTCTGAAGGCTTACTGACACTAAAATCTGGGTTTTGGTATCAGTGATGAGAACAACACAGGTAGTTTATTTTGTAGCTTTATGATTAACTACATATACGCAAACAAACAAAGCTTTTTTATATTTATTATTATACCCAAAATGAACAAATTAATCCCCAACACACACACAAGAAACTATTTGTTTGTTTATTTATTTTTAAATTCGCACAAAACTACTCGAGGGCTATCTGTGCTAGCCGTCCCTAATTTAGCAGTGTAAGACTAGAGGAAAGGCAGCTAGTCTTCACCACCCACCGCCAACTCTTGGGCTACTCTTTTACCAACGAATATTGAGATTGATTGTAACATTATAACGCCCTCACGGCTGAAAGGACGAGCATGTTTGGCGCGACGGGGATGCGAACCCGCGACCCTCAGATTATGAGTCGCACGCCTGAATACGCTTGACTATGCCGGGCCGAAACTATTGTGACAAATGCTTTTCTGTGCCTTCCAATGTACACCAGTGTGAAATAAACCGTTATAACAATCTTTACGAATTTAAACATTTAGTCATAATTAATATAATAATAAAACATTACTAGCATAAAGTCTGTTTCTCAAAAACTTTCTATTATAAGTAACTACAGCACTGATACTACACATCTAGCAATATTGACTTATAGTTTATCAAACTGTCACCTAGTGTTTCTTTCAATAAGAATATATTTTAATCTGAATGTGAATTTTCTATTTCAGTTGCTTTCAAGTAATAGTTGACCAGCTTATGTGCTTCGAATGTTAAGGCTTGGCGTTAATAATGGAATAACACGAAAGAGAATCCGTTGAATTTTTTCCCTAAACATTAATGTCGAAACTACTTGTAAGCAACAATACAGTAAGTTGAGTTTTATTGTTTTCGGTTCTTTGTTAATATCAGCCTCGGTGAACTCAGCAGATAGCCTAATTTGGCTTTTCTGTAATAAAGCACCCGATCATGTTAATATCAAAATTTACATTAAAAAACTAAATCATTTTTAATATCGCTAATAAATCTTCTTAATAACTGAATTTATAATCAGTGCTTTTACTGTGCTACCGCTGATTTCTGTTTTTTTTCCTAGATGTTTTTATGCTAGTTAAATTCGTTCCTAGGCTTACTTCTTTGAGCAGCGTTAAACGACAGCTACAAAGCTTATTTGTATGTCGCCTTAATTGTGTATCATTATGTGTAAAAATGAAGTCAGTTTTACTAGCCTGCAAGAGAATCTTTGTAAGATTACTAAAATTCGGTCTGCTAATTAATTCATAGCTCGAAGTTCGTAACCTGTTCTCCTTAAATAACCCTGTATACTTTATTCGTAGACAAGTTAACTTTTGCAATATATTAATTCCCTAAACTGAAACCGAGAAACCATAAAAATCAAGAAAACGTTAATTTGTTTTCAGGAAATTTTAGATAAAACGATTCACTCGGTTGTCGACCATTATTTTAATTTAACAAATACGTATATATGTAAGTAAGACTCGTTAAAATATATGCAAGATTGTACCCTTAGCGTTAGGGATTGGAAAGAATTATGAGTGTGCAGCATGTGTTGAGAAACAATTATTTTGGTATTATGACTCTCTGTTGTGCTTAGAATGTGAATTTGTCATCCTTTGTTTTATAATGCTTGAATATTTCAAAAAGGCAACTTAATTGTAATGCTAAAAAAACTCGTAACTTAAAAATCACAAACAAAAAATGAACTCGTATAACTCGAACGCTTTAGAAAGAAGAATATAAAGAATAAACCCCGTTTCGAAAGCACTCGGTTTATAGGGTTTCGCATTTTTGTCCAATAAGGCTTCCTAACAATGGTTTGAATATCTTAATCTTTCTGAATCGGTTTACTAAGTACAGTGAAATAAAAGTATCTTATGTCATGACAACAGTTAGTTGTATAGCTGAAGAGGAAATTCAGCAGCCAGGTGATTAGAGTGATACAGGTTTGTACATGATAATAGATAGCATAGTGTGTGATAATGGTTAGTACAAGACCCACATACACTAAAACTAATTATGTGTCAGGTGTTTCTTCTTATAACGAGGCTGTACTTTTCATGCTGTCTCACTTGTAATTTTTTATATATAATATATTCTTTTTTATACAGGACATCCTTTATAAGATTTGTGAACATCGACGTGTTTGGGAATCTATTTTACTCTATTCTTTACTTGTTTAATGATGAATCACTCTCTTGTATTTGCGGCAGGTTGACAAGCTACATGAAAAGTTCCCCGTTAACTCGAAAAGAGACCCACCTGGCCTGTTCACAGCGACGCCTGTTGGATGGTAACGCTAACAACTGTTTCTATGGCAACACCACTATCATACTGTTAAGAATTTTGTTAACATACGGAAAGAATTATGAAGCTTTCCAAAAATAATGAACATTCTAGTTAATCACACTCGTCTGATTCAATTTGATTTTACGAGTAACACCGGTATGATTTCCCAGTAGTAGGAGTACAAACGTATTGGTTCGATTTTTTAAAATATTTTCTTTAACGAAACATAAATAAATTTTGATAAATATTTTCTTGTTACAACGTTTCCTAAGGTGTGACTAAGTTCAGTTTACCAGTTTTTGCTTTGATTGGTATTAGTAATACGTCAGAGATGATTGGTGTGTTGGAAAATATTTATTTCATCCATTAATTGTTCAGTAAGAATAGAAAACAGACATTTCCTATTGACCCTTGTATACACTACTACATATTTGAGGGAGTAACGCGTTCAATGAATCTCTCAGTGGATTCAACTGTATTTAAAAATTGTTTAAATTAGGTTTTATTACAAGAAAAAAATTATAGCGCTCTAGTTTTATCTGCTTTACTTTTGTCAAAAGTTTCATTTCGCATTAATGGTTTAGTTTCTGTTTCTTTGAAAAACAGTTGGTTGAAGGTCTTGATGACGAGAAACCCACTTGAAATAAAAATGTATCTCAGAATAGCCTGTATGGGCATTAACACTTTTATTGATAAGCAGAGAACAACGTTTCGACCTTTCTAGGTCATCTTCAGGTTAACAAAGGGAGTTTGCAAGTGCCCAGTACGGGATTGTAGAGGGTGTTGCGGTTCCTAAGACATGTGTCCGGTGATGGTCACTTGCAAACTCCCTTTGTTAACCTGAAGATGGCCTAGGAAGGTCGAAACGTTGTTCTCTGCTTATCAATAAAAGTGTTAATGCCCATACAGGCTATTCTGAGATATAGTTGGTTGTAGGTGTGATATTAACAACAGCATGTAATGATGGTTGTGATACGAAACATAAAAATGTATAATAAGCCTCTAAAGAAAATTTAAAAACAAAGACTTTTCGTTAAAGAAGTTAGATTCCTCTCGGTGGATACAGCAGATAGCCAGATGTGGCTTTGCTATAAGAAAACACATACACTCGTTAAAGAAGTTAGATTCCTCTCGGTGGATACAGCAGATAGCCAGATGTGGCTTTGCTATAAGAAAACACATACACTCGTTAAAGAAGGAATAAGTTACTTTAGAAGAATAAAGATATTTCACGATTATTAGCTATAAGAATAGGTACGTTATGTGTGTTTTCGAAAGTTGTTTGTCTAAAAACGTGGCATGTGTATTCAATATAGGCACCGTCCCATGAAACGTGATTTCATAGGGAATTTTTCCTGTCGGCTAATTAATATTTAATAAAACTTATTACAGTCGTGAAAGATTCTTAGAGATTGATTAACACAGTCTGGTAGAAAGGATTCTTGACTCGCCATCCACGTTCTCGAGTTAGAATTCCGTCATCAAACATGCTCACCCTTTCAGCTGTGGAGCATTATAATGCTATAGTCAATCCCAATTTTCGGTGATAAAGAGTAGCTCAAGAGTTGGCCACCACTAGTTTACCAATTCTAAATTAGAGACGGCTAACGCAGTTAGCCTTCATGTAGCTTTACAAGAAACTTCAAAGTAAGCACAAGTTCATTGGCCAAACAACTGGGATAATAACGTAATTCAGACCAAAATAAAATTCATTTACTGACTAAAATTGCACTTCAAACCGGTTGTTTCCTTTAGATTTAACTTTGCACATATACGTTTAGGAGAGGCATTACGTCATAACCGTTCGACTGTTGGTCGAACTAATACCCACGTTTTACAAAAATATTTACACTTTTTCAATGGTGTCCCTAAATTATAAAAGTCTACTATCTAGTAACGAGCAGTTGTTTTACTTCTGCAACTGACAGAAATGATATGTACAGAATTTATTACACCAGCGTCTAGCGTTTGTATGTCAAATGATTTATTCAACGTGAAAAACAAATGGCGTTTTTGTCTTAAACAACTTATGTTTGCCCCAAAACACCAGACAGATTTAAAGCTATTGAATGAGAAACTGCTAAACATATCATCACCTCCATCTGAAATGAGCCCACGAAGTTATGAGTTACAGCAATGCCCACACTGAGGACTTTTTTATTTTAATGTGTTTGGTTTTCCTGTACGACAAAAAGAGATAGGAAAGATGTCACTAGCTTGTGCTACATATTATTAATGACACTTTAGTTTAATGCCTTGAAAACAACTAGATGAAACAGCCCGATAATCTTAGGGTTTGGTTACGATGTTAAAGATTTTTATTCATTATTCAAGATCTGCATCTGAGATGTGCCATCGAGTTGTGATTTTTACTGTTTTGTTAACACAGTAACAAATGATGTTACATTTGCAACGTGATTTTTTTGACAATTGACATATTCACCATTTCCCTGATTAGCCCATGTTTTTTCCCATATTTTTAATTATTTACCACAACTTATCATGTGATCATTTATTACGATAAATAATCATAAAAGCAAAACAAAAACTGCATTTTTAGTTCATTTTCAACAAAAACAAAACTGACTCGAAAAGGTTTAATATGCTTCGATTAAGTAAAGGTGATTGACGTTATTTACGACTCTTCAAGATCACTGTCAATCACAAATCACCATACCAACAAGGTGTGGTTTACACTAAAATTAAAAAGGGCTGTCTCGATGAACTAGATAAAAATAAGCATACACGTTTTGAAATCATAACAATAATAAGTAATACAATCTGAAAATGAACGATTAGTGTCCATCATTTTGTGTTTCACTGTCGATGACTTATATTTGTCTATACCAGTAATATTCCAAGAACCCATCAGTGAAAGTAAATATCAGAACTCATCAGATCGGCTGATCAGTTTTTGTGATCACCAGCTGTTATGATTTAATCAGATAGTTACTTGTAAACAAGAAGTACAGTTATCATTCTGGTGAACATAGATTGATCTTCGTCACCAATGAGTTTAATAGCATGTTTAATATTCTAATGTTTATATTATAAGTTAAATATTGAGCACGAAAGTAGCTTCATCATACAAGCAAAGTAAATATACTTTGGTTGTCAGCCAAGTATCAGTTCTGATTAGATAATTAATGAGAATGAAAGCAAAGAAATCTACATAAAATAGATCACGTTTACTGGCCGTCATGCTATTACAACTATTTTAAAGTAGACACTCGTCGTATCAAACTTTTCGAGCTAATTAGGAATCATGCCCGTACTACATAGTGACAAGCAAAACAATTAAAAAACTCATATCGTTTTTAAACTTATAATCTGACTAAATAGAATCTCATCAGCACGAAGACACCTGCTACAACAACAGCTATAATCTATCATATTTCTCTCAGTATTATCTTCTACGTTTTCAGATTGGACATCGTTGGAGTCGATCAATCTGTCGACCTCTTAACTAATTACATTATACTTTCATTATAAGATGAAAGAATACAACTATTGATTTTTATCAAAACTGCAGGATGTGGATGATGTCAACTATCTTTGAAGTTTTAATTACTAAGCATCAAACTGTTCCACACCAAGCTCTTATACATGTTGCATTTTATATTAGTCTAACTGTTCAAGATGGTTAAGCCAGAAATTCTGCTCTGTGTTTTAAAAGATCAAAGGACTTTTCAAGACTTACCTAAACAAATTGTATTTACGGATTTAAAGCACATTAAATGAGAAGCGTCCCTCCAGTGGCACAACGGCATGTCTCCAAACTCATACCGCTTGAAACCGGTATTCGATACCCATGGTGATCAGATAGTTCGTGCTTATTTACAAATAATCAGCCAGTCAATAATCGATGAATTAGAAGCATAAATTAAATGATCAACTTTTTCATGTCGATATATAGGTATTAACATTCGTTTGGAAATCCTTATCTATCGTTTAGGCTGCTATAATATGCTATGCAAGATGTAATGTACATCTAACGGCTTAATGAACTTGTAAACAATTGTACCAGAAACTCAATATACCTTTATCTGAGACACAATAAACAGTTTTGTTAACATAATTTCGATATACCTTGTACTTGATACCAAAAGAAGCTACTTGATTGAAATGTCTTTTCAAGTAAAATAGATATTGAGAAGCCGAGATACATATGGAACACTATATCTTTCATTTAGAACGTTTACCTGAAGAGTGAGAATATGTATCTAAAAGATCTTTTTAAACTTAAATACTAACTATGTGTTAACTATCTAAAACTTGTCTTTTGAGTTGAAAAATTGTTTACAAGTGAAGACACAGTATGTTAAAAAGTGTTAGAATATTTTTTAATTCTTTATAATTTATGGGACTAATTCTTCCATGCTATTAAGAAAATTGTAAATTTCAACACTACAGTGATGCTTCATTGCTACCTGTTGACAACTGAACGAGTTAGAGGGAAAATACTTATCATTTTTAGGAATTTCCATATTACTGTACCAAGGACATGCCATAGGGGTTCTGCTTGAATAAACATACCAAATTTACGAACTGAAATAGCGCAGTGTCTTAACTATACAGAAAGGAGCTAGCATATGGTACAGGTATACGTTAGAAAAAATCAATTTTTAATAGCAATTCACAAGCAACTATTGTTAAAAACAGTGACACTATATATTAAGCTTTATTGTCATTCCAGAGCCCATAAAACGTAGAGAATTGTCAGTAGAGCAGATAGTTCGCATAAAAGCTTTAAGTTTTGCTGGTTGCACATCTGAACAAGTTATTGCAGACTTCAAATGCTCCACAGACACTACCAAATACACTCTAGATCACGGGTGTGCAACATTTTTCGTCGGTGGGCCACATAACCAACTTCATCAATCAAGCGGGGCCACTTAAAAAACAAGCTTATTCGTGTACATGCACAATAAATTTAAAAAAATTCTCAAAATGCAAGCAATAATATTTTATATTTTTGCATGAGTGATCATTTTAGTGCGACACTTGAAATTTAGAGTCCTTGCAGAGCTTGTCAATATCAGCTTTGACAGAAGTGGTTGCCACTCTTAACTGACTGGTCAAATGTTCATCAGTCAGCTGACTTCTACATTTGGTTTTGATGAGCTTCATTTGGAGAAAAATTGCTCACAGCAGTAGGTGCTACCAAAAGGGAGGCAATTCTTTGTGCATGACGGGACAAATTGGGAAACTTTTCACGTACACAGAGTTTGTAAAAGTCTAGCAAACTGTTTTCAGAGAATTTCCTTTTAGTGTCCATGTCAGCCTGCAGTTCAATGAGTTCCATTTGGCAATCATCAGGACTGTCTTCCACTGCCAAATCAAAGGTTGAGCGAACAATTTCAATCTAATTTCAGTTTGTCTGAAATCTGGAAATCTGTTTGCAAACTCATCACGCAGCTTTTGTACACTGGTTCCATATTTGGTGCAATCCAGATTAGGAAATTCCAGTTTCCTGGTTGCAAGACATGTAAAATGGGTCAATATGGCTCTTCTCAACTGAACCTGGAAAAGTTCCAATTTCTTCTCAAAAGCACAAATATGCTCAAACAACTTATTCACAAGTTGACTTTTCCCTTGTAGTTTTAAGTTTAAATCAGACAGATGCTGTGTAATGTCTGTGAGGAATGCTAAGTCATTCAGCCAGTTCTCATTGCTCAAGAAGTCCACATTCTGACGTTTGCTCTCCATGAAGAACTTAATCTCCTCTCGCAGATTCCAGAATCTCTTCAAAGTAGCAGCTCTACTAAGCCAACGTACAGCAGAGAAGTACAAAACATCTGAATACTCACTGTCCAGCTCATCTAAAAAAGTTTTAAATTGTCGATGATTTAATCCTCGTGTTCGAATATAATTTACGCATTGGACGACATTTTCATGACTTCTGCAAAATCCAGAACTTTGGAGCACAAGCTCTCTTGGTGAATAATGCAATGGCTTACAACTACGTCTTGTGCTCCAATTGCAGTTAGAAATTTCTTGGTGAATCCATTTGTCCTACCTGTCATGGAAGGAGCACCATCTGTTGTAACACCACATAATTTATAAGGATTCAGTTCAAACTTTTCTACAACCTTAAGCACTTGTTCACAAATATCCTGTCCTGTGGTTGTGGAGGAAAGGCTTGCCATATCTAAAAACTCTTCGAAAACATCAAAGCCTGCAGTAACAGCTCTGATGAAAATGACAAGTTGGGATGTGTCATTGATATCAGTGCTTTCATCCAAAGCCAGACTGAAAGCTTCACACGAATTCAATCTCTCTTTCAAAGTTTCTTTGATGTCCTCTGAAAGATCTTTTGTCCTGCGTGAGACAGTAAAGCGGGAAAGGCTAGTTTGCTCCACCAAATATTTTTCTCTGGACATGCATATTCTGTGAATATTGTTAAACAATTTTAATAAATTCTCCATCACTGAAAGGCTTTCCCTTTTCTGCCATACATTCACAAAGCTTAAAACTCAGTTTTGTCACCAGTTCTGAATTTTTCTTGAAAGTGGTAAAAACACCTTGTTGATTTTCAATGGATGTTTTTAAATGTTCAATTTTGTCCTTTCGTGCCTGACCAACAATTTCATCAAACTGGGAGGAGTGCTTAGTTGCGTAATGTCGCTTAATATTGTACTCTTTCATGACTGCAATTGTAGTTTGACAGACGAGGCAGACAACACCTTGATTATGTGGGACAACAAGATATTTTGTGTACCATTCACTGTTGAATAACCTTCCCTCATCATCAATTTTTCGTTTCTTAACTGCTGACATTTTACTAGCCCTGAAATCAAAACAAAAATTATTCTCACGAAAATAGCAAAGTAGAAAAAACATAGAATTTATTTACACATGGAACCTCTTATGGACAGAAACACATGTTTCTAAATTGGCATCCCGATCATAGCCTTCCGGTACTTAAATTAATTGAGAATAGCAAAATACAGTGTGACCTCGCCTATTCGCGGTTCGCCATTCGCGGCCCCGCATATTCGCGGGTTATGCGCGAACTGCGTTTTGTAGGTCACAGAGACTGAAAGGGCTTTTCGAGGAGATTTCTGTTGTATTTACTCAATCAAGCCGTTTTTATCAATTGTCGTCTTCACCAAACAAGATTGGACTGCTATTGGCTGACTGCCTCAGCTTCCCCAACAACGCAAACGGCAAAGCACAGCCCGGTAACGCACGGTACAATTTAGTGAAATACATAACAGTATGCAATATTGCTACATTATTACTGCATCAATGAGTATAAGTATTATTAGTGTTTGGGAAGCATTTCATATAGTATATAATCGCATACATATACGTTTTAAAACTGCGTCCAATATTCGCGGTTTTTCGCTATTCGCGGGAGGGTAAAGAACGTAGCCCCCGCGAATAACGAGGTCACACTGTACATAGAATCAGATGCATCTGAAAGCAAAAATTTTAATAAATTCAGTAAAGTCACAACAATATGCTAAATAATAATCAATTTACCTTCAATCTCTTGTAGTAACTGTAAAAGGTAATAAAATTTTCACCAATAATGAATGACGGACAGCAGAGGTTAGGGAAAATTGTCGCCAGCGGGCGAAGGCGAGGTTCAGGACATGACGTTGAGTCGTAGTGCACGTCACCTATTCATGCCCTAAGGAGGCCGACCAATCGAATTCGGCCTGCTCCTCTCTAGCAAAGAAAATTTTAGAAGTTTGTCGAGTCGAAGCCTGGGAATCCCGTAGGATCGATGCTTTTAAAAATATTCCATTTGCGTTGGATTACAGATCAGGCCACATGGTTAGATTACAACAACTAGGGCCACACTAAATGGCTTGGCGGGCCGGGTTGTGGCCCGCGGGCCGCCTGTTGCACACCCCTGCTCTAGATCGTGAGATCGAGACAGATAAATTTGAAAATAGGGAAGAAAGAGGCAGAACACCTAAACTCAATGATACTGATGTTAAGTATCTTTGTTTATGCAACCTTCTGGACAGAAGGAGGACTGCCACTGATCTCAAGCATGAGACAAACAACCATATATCAAATGACAGAAAGTTTCCATATCTACAGTATCGAGAACACTTAACAAGAATCGAATATTTCATCGTGTAACAGTTTAAAAAACAGTTTTTTTGCGATCTGCAAATATCGTCAAGAGACTGAAAATTGGTAAAAAGTACAAAAATTAGACTGATGTTATGGACAGCTGAGTCGAAATTTGAAATATTTGTTTCCAAGCGTAGAGTGTAATTTTAGCGGAAGAAAGGTGGAAGATACTTACTTCAATACATAGCACCAACCATGAAGTATTGGGGTAGGCAGTGTGATGGTATGGGAGTTTATTTATTTTTTACTGAGGTGACAGGATGCATTTGCAAAATAGATGGAATAATGGACCAGCATAAACACTATCAAATACTGATCCTTCTTGTATACCTGGTATTACTGGTGAAGGGTTCTACTACCAAGAACATAATAACCCCAAGCACTCAGAAATTACTTAGCTAAGAAAGAAGCTGCTGTGGTCATTCAAATGGTGCAATAGTCCCCACAGAGAACTGACCTCAACCCAACTGAGTAGATCTGGGATTTAATAGATCAAAAACTTTACCAATTAAAAGTTGCTTCCAAAGAAACTTTATGGGTGTGTATTAGAGACATTTGGAATAAAATATGTTACTGTGTGCAGTTACTAAAGCAAATGGTGAACATACAAAATATTTCAGCTGTGATTTACCTTTCAGTGTTTTTAAAGTAGCCTGAAATATAATTTTTGACTTTGTCCTAACACTTTTTCCAAGTATTGTGTTTGTCTAAATTTCATTATTTTGTAATTTTACTTCCTTAGAAGTAGGATTACATGTTCAGGTCAATGAATGATAATATTCACTAAAAAGTAAAATTTATATTTCAAAAATAGTTCGAGTTGAAATTCTGAGAAATGGGAATATGACGATAAAGCAATGTTTTTACAATTAAAATTTGTAAATAATAAACGCCTATTGGTTATTGTTCTTAGTGAATGATAGTTGTTGATAACCTAACATCTGTTAGTGAAATGTTTCATTCTTCAGACAATGTATTTTAAAGTTGAAGTTAAATCTGTCGATTTATTTTCATCCTGATTAAGAAAACGTGTTTAATAGAGATGATATTTAATGAAATTTTTGAACTGTCCAACTAATGAAAACAAAACTAATAAAAGAAAAAGTTATAATTAAATGAAACTAATATTTTAATAGATGAAAGTATATGCAAATTGTAAAAAGGTTTTAAAAAATTCTACGCCTCATCTAATATATTAGAAAACGAATTATCAGCTTTAACAGAGAAGAATGAGAAGAGACACGTGAAAAATTCATGTTCAAATCCTATTTCATTAATTATTGAACTTAACCTTATTTTTTTGATGAAGGTTTTTTTAAGAGTCAATAAATTTGATTTAGGAGTTATCTTTAAGTGAGCTTTCTTATTAACGTAGATCATTATATAGTTTGGAATAAAAATAATTGTTGTTCCAACAAAATTATTTCACTCAAAAACATAATTTTCTGTAATGTTAGTTTCTGGTAAATGTTAATTGGAGAAAATAACAATTTATTTACTCCTCTAATGTGTGACAAATCAGTTAACTAAGTAACGTTTTATTTCCTTAGTTCTCATCTTTATCATCATTCAATCTAATATATCGTTAATATTTGTAGGACGACATAAAAAGTTCAGAGGAACGAAACGAAATTAACTTTCTCATGATTAGCAGTCCAGTGGAATGTTCTAATTAAGCATACACTGCGATAGTTGTGTGCTTAATGGTAAGTTTTGTAACTCTCACAACGAAAAAAATTGAAGTATAGACGACATCTTTAATATCTCTCCAAAATATTTCCTAACATCTATTCTAACCAACACGATTCGATACGTTCTTTCAGTGTAACAAACGTAAACTTATAGATCACAAAAACAAAATAACTCATTCTGCATAACGCGAGAATCTCCTTCAAAAATGTACGATATTTGGATTTAATATGCTTGATGTTTTGAGAAAAAATGTATTTCGACACACTAAAATAATCATAAAATTTGACGCTGTTATTAAAAGGCTCTAAGATGAGTGACGTCCACCTACTATTTGTTAGCAAAAATCGCGATTTTCATAAATGTAACTGCGTTGTTTTGAGCAGTAGTTTTAGAAGATCTTTATTCTGCTGTTCTATCTACGAGTAACGTTCTATAGTCTATTTACAACATATTGCAGGGCTCTAACCATACATTTACTATTTTTTCCTACCTTGCATAGTACAAATAAATGTCGATTTATCACTTATTATATATATTATGTCTGATAAAAACAAATGGAAATTTACCAAATTAGTTAAAAAACACTAAATATTTTCTCGCAGTATCAATCTGAATGATGACAGGCTTAACTTATGTTTTAGTGAATTAATACGTTCTTATCCTTTTTATAGGTTTAGAAATATTTCTAAAATAAAGAGAAGACTTGATGAACTCGCTCCTTTTTTATTCTATATTTCCTTTTAGGAAACACGAAGGCTCCAAACACCGTACCTCAATATTTTTATGAGACTGAAGCTCTTTAGTGCATTTTTAACTATACCTAATTCATATTCTTGAAACATGTCGAGGTTTTGTATCGCCTTTACTTGGTTTCTATCATAACCTTATAAAACCTTACTTGTGTTCGTAGTTTATAAATTACTAGCTGACGTATTCGTTAAACTCACGGGAATAATATAGTGACTCCGTGGGGTGACATGCAGGGATCAGATCCGAATGTCAATCCCTCTATATCACTCCCAATAAGCCCTTAGAGAACGTGCCATGTGCGGTGACAATCATTATAGTTATTAACGGACACATAAGCACAGAATTTTGTTAAATAATGGTTTGGATTAGTGAGCATTCAGTAAGTGAGGAATATATATCAATAAAATTACGAAATATTTATGAGTTAGTTAAACACAAGCTCCTCTCAGAACGAGGCTTAGATATGACACAGAAATATCTCAGTTGACGCAGAAAAAACGTAATTGTTTGTTTTGTTTTTGAATTTCGCGAAAAGCTACACAAGGGCTAACTGCGATAGCCGTGCCTAATTTAGCAGTGTAGAACTATAAGGAGGTCATCACCACCCACCGCCAACTCTTGGGCTACTCTTTTACCAACGAATAGTGGGATTGACTGTCACATTATAAAAAAGGGTTGAAAAGGCGAGTATGTTTAGTGTGGTCGGGATTCAAACTCTCGACCCTCACATAACGAGTCGAGCGTCCTAATCACTTAGCCATGTCGACAAAAATATTCAATCTAACAGCAGTAGCGAGTATTTTTTGTTATCATACCAACGAAATTAAAGCGTTTACTTTACAATATTTAACATTAAAACTGACAACACGAGTGACGTTACAAAATCATATTCTAAACGAATTTGATGTGAATGTCTCTAATTTTTCTACGTTATTCCGCAATTCCAAGAAGAATTCCACCTTAAAAAGCTAGAATCTCTCGCCAGTCATCTCTTAACCAGCAGATGAGCGTACTACCGCCATCACCTTCAACTGTGAAAATGTAAAGGAAAGAACGGAACATGAACTTTAACAGTTGTATGTGAGGGACTAAAAACTTAGCTAAGTACATGTTTCTTAGGCCCTGGTAAATGTTAGATTTGTGACCGAAAGACTCATTAACAAAATTATCAATAAGCTATACCACAAATTCAGTAAAAACATGTCTTTAAAACAGAGTCTAAATTAAACGTTATTTTTTCAATTTTAAAGACAAACAAGATCCGTTGAATACTAATTAATTAATATGTGAAGTTGCATACCCGAACTGCAACTTGGGATATATTACAATAATGACTACATCAACCATTAAAAGGCTCTACAATCAAATTAAAAAAATAATGTAACAGAGAAACCAAAACACCAGTGATATTATTAACCAGTTTTTCTCTTGTAATTCTATATTCTTGGGACGAATTCTGCCTTAGAATACTAGAATATCCTTATATTAATTTTAGAAATACACCAGAAGACAAACTCACTATCTTTAACTGTGGAAATGTAAAGAAAATAACATGTGAAACATTTTGACAGATGACTTGAGGAACACAAGGATTACAAAGGCTGCTGTAACTTAAGTCACATTTCAGTGTATTTGGAATTTTAGAAAATGAAAATTTGTAACATAAAAAATTTTTAATTGAAGTTCCGAACAAATCATTGTAAAATCAAAAGTTTTTAAAGAAGTTCCTGACATTGTAAACACTGTAACTTCAGAAGTTTTTATAAATTCATTCACTTTTTATTATTGTATAACGGAGAATATTTTGAGTTCTCTATTGAGGCATTTTGTTAAAAACTTAACATAATGTTTGATTGAATCACCGACGTCTACAAGAACCAAGTGAAAAATGCTCTTAAGACGTTTTTAACTTTGTGAGGTAGTGGAATTTTAGTGTGCATATTTACTGAAAAGTGATTATTTGCGCATTTATATATTTTATCACATAAATTCCATTACTTAATTATACACGTAATCTAATAATAATATAAAATCCACAATTTTCATTCTAATTTAATATGGAGATGAGAAACAATCATGTACTTCTTGATTTCCTTGCTGGTCATAATATAATCTTCATTTACATATAGAAACTGAAGGAAAAAAGAAACAAGTTAATTAAAACTGGGGCTAATTCTTAACTTATCTACTTCAATGAAAACCAGTGGAAGTTTAATCTAAGTCTATCAGTCTTCCATTTCAGATGGAAGTAACGGCCTATTTCCTTGCATGTACAAAGGTAATATGAAAGGCTTATCTATCACCAGCAGTTCAAAAACAACAAACCAGCTCAGTAAGCAGAAAACCTAGCAAGATGAGGAGTGGAAAACGTCAACAGCAAGCACATGACTTGGGTTGTTCTCTACATGATCTCATCATCATAGGTTTTACTCTAGTCCCCATCAATCATTAGACTTAGGGAGGAGAATATTAATGGTGATGACGGTATCGGCGTGGCGGGAAATGAAGGTCAGGACTAGTGGAGATAGTCTAAAAGAGCCATTCCAGATCCTCATCACAGTCGGTTCCATTCTTTTACCAACATTAACTTTGCACATAATAAAAAATCACCTTCGAAGTAATCCATCAAAAACAGAATTGTGTGAGTTTAGATTATTGGAAGTAACCAACCATCTTCCAGCTGACCGGAGACAGATACTTCCGCTGAACTATTTTGCAATTCGGCTATTCATATTTCATGTCAGTGATTATAAGGATAAGTATTAATAACGTAAGAAAAGGCGTATTTAAATGTTCTAATATCTTCGAAGATAGCCTCCAACCCCTCGAAAACATGCTTTAAGTAGTTCAAAATATCCGCCATTTTGTTGCCCAGATTTATGGTGAGGTATCTTTTGCAACGTAAGAGTTTAAATATCCGCAAAGTGTAACCCTTGTTGTTAAAAGTTTGTTATTGATTTGATTAAAGAGTTACAACTTATGAATGTGGATCTCAAGATTTATTAAAACTAAAAAAACACTGCTTTCTGTAAGCTTCAAATTACATGTTGACCAGATCCAAATAAGATTAGCACATGTTTCCTAGGTTATTCTTGCAATTTTCTGCATATAAGCACAAACCTATGTTTGTATGTGAATTCTTATAAAATATGAATATTTGTTATTGTTAGTTTGCCTCTGTGACCGCAGGAAGACGTAATTCATAGAAATCAAGAACGTTTACATGTTTAGAAAGAGGGAGAAAATTTTCACTAAGCTCTGAGTATTATTATTATAAGTTAAGAAACTTCAAACGTTTACAGAAAAATAATAATAAGATAGGAATAATAAAAATCTGTTGCGAGTTTGAAGTTTGTGAGACATGATTCTGTTTAACAGTCTTGAAACTAAAATGGTCATCCAAGACTAAGAATAGAATAGCTTTTTAAAATATTTCATGGCATATTTTTAAATTTGGTTTTTACTGTAAATATAATTATTTTAGTACTTCCATGAATGAAACGTTCCGTATTGTAATTCCCTCGGCCATAATAATAAAACAAAGCATTCGGAAATAATTATTAAGATTTGTGCTTCTGTTTTAGAAATCCCACCGATAGAAATCTATCTGCTAGTAAATGCTTTTCAAGAATAACCTTCTTTTTACACAGATATTATTGTATCTTAAATTAACATTATCTTCTCTTCTGACTGGTTTGCTTTCCAGCCTCCATTCCTAAACGAACTCTAAAGAAAAAAAAGGTCTTTGCTCGTTACAGTATCTTTATAATAAGTATCTTCAGACACTTGGTGATTTATACACCAAAAATATTCATTACCTATATACCAAGTATATTGTAACAGACCTTATTAAAGGAAACCAACTCATTAACTACAAAGAGCTTCCGTGTGACACATGTTGGTTCTGGTGGAAAGCCAACAAGCTAGTCACAAGCAGTTTCTCTACAATACAAGTTTTAAAATATTGTCAAGATGGAAGAACTTTCCCTAATTATAATTCTGAGAAGATAAATGGAGTGAGAATATTTTTTTTATTATTGAAAATTAAGTAACTCTAATATTCTTAGTAAGGTTCTTCCTCTGGTGTAAAACATGGGCGTCTTATGAACACTTATAGTTTAGTTTATTATTCTAAACGGACAAAGTTGAAACCAAATGAGGTCACATATATTTTACACGTGATTACACATGTGAATCAACCTGGATGTTGATGTAAAATGATATAGTACACGACCATGTTTTTTGTTGTTTGAGTACAAGGGTACACAATAAGCTATCTGTATTCTGCCCACCGCCAGTATCAAAACCTGATTTTAAACTTAATATGCCTTCAGACCGAGAGCTGATTCACTTTGGTGCATCGCATTACGTACTTAAGCAAATGATATATAACGACAGATAATTCGTCTTTGGCTTGTCCCGTCTTCTGAAAAATATGTTTAGAAGGTAAAATGTTTGTTGGCAAACAGAAATTTAATTTCGTCAGAAAATCTTACATTACGGGTGAGCAGCTGTCGTCTTTTATTTCACCAATTACTTCCTGTCAAAAACTACATCAGTCATCCTACTTTCCCTTATTTTGACTTTCAACACCCCCACACGCCCCCTAACGGAGGAGTCACGTTAAATATACCCCATGCTGATACTTTTCCTTTCGACCATCTGTTCTGTTTTCCACAATCAACAATACTAAAGATTAAAAAGAAACACGTCACATTAAACAAGTTCCCGCCCTGTGTTCAGTACCAATAGAAAGAAGTTGTACCTGCAGATTTCGTGTGTTCTGTACCAATAGAAACAAGTCATTCCGACAAAAGTTTTAAATAAATTTTACAGACATCGTTCGCCTTGCATTTTACTTTGATTCGTTATAGTAGTTTAAACTTTCTCAACGACATGTATGTTTTTATTAGGAAAACGTTTCAGAGAATTTCATGAGGAAGTGCATATCTTAACGAGATGATACAAAATCCAAATTAAATAAAAAAGAAGTTTGTTATGGATTAAACCACCGAAGATAACAAGGAATTAACTACTTACATATATATTGATATAATAACGAATTTACTGAGCTATATTTGTTTTAATATCGATGTTTGTTTCAGTTAAATATATATTTAGAAATGTATAAAGCTTATATTGTTAAATATATATTGCGAAAGCCCCGCCTATATATTTTCTAAAGTTGTAGAAGATTCTCGAGCGTAAGAATTGATTTAGTGTTTTATGGCACAAAGCAGCTAGGCTATCTGCGCGCGTAAGAATCAACAATATACTAGATGTGTAGGTGAAGTATTATTGCTAACTGAACTTTCGAAATCCTCGCTTAAAGTTTATGAATCGGCGTGCCAAGAGACAATTTATATAATATTGTTGGCTTGCTACAGTCAGTATACTATAAATCTTGGAAGCTATAATTATGATAAACGATTATTAATCAGAAAACTACAGATATTTGATCAGAGACGTTTATAAATTTCGATATTACAAACTGTTCAACTTCATAGAATTAAATTCGGGTGTTAGTATTTCTGTAAAAACATTGAATAACTTCGACTGTGAAAAATGAATTGTCTGTGTGCATGAACGTAGAATTAATTCACTCATCATGATCTTAAGCATTTTTATACACGTTTATTTGCTATATTGTCACGAGACGTTGGATTTACAACTTTTTCGTTTTCGGATTTATTGTTCAGTTAGTGATACCTGAAGAAAGGCATTGCACGAAACGTTGCATATGATATATATATATACGTTTAATTCCTTGTTGTCAAGGCTGGTTTAACCTACAACGTACTTCATTCTATCTCATTCAACAACCACCACCCATGATTTCTTACACAGTTTATAGCTACTTCAAAATAATGAATCAACTAAAATCGCAGGAATGTCCATACATTTATTTCTATTACTCGTAAGCAATGTTTTATATTTTTCTATGATAGCAACAGGATAGTTTCAACATGTATAACAAACTGTTATTACATCAAGCTTGTGAAAGATGCTTTAAGCTCTGAAACAACTATTTACATGACGACCTTTATTTATGTAAAGCTTGTACTAAATAAATATAAAACAGGCTTGATAAATTGTTAAAACTTCCCAGTCAGTGACCTCTTCAGTTCAGATATATCTGTCCCTAATTTCGAAGTACAGAGCACCCCATGCTAAAAGGTTTAACCAGTTTTGAATTGAACATAATAACTGACTGCCACTTTTATAATGCAGCAACAGCTGGAAGTGTGGAGTGTATTCAGCGATATCTCGAAAACAATCTGGGATCATTCGATAAGCAGTCTGGCCAGCTAAACATTTGACCACGTAAAGAAAGTTTATATTCTGTTGAAATGTTCGGTATATTTCACACGAACCTTCTTACATCTATCACACAGATTGACCTTAATTTCTATAACAAATCATGAAAGGTACTATAATTACTGCACCAACTCTTTCCATGACAATCTATGACAATATCAAGATTGTGGTAAATAACAATGTGGAACATGTATTGTGGAGAGCTGAAACAACGATATGAAGTGCTACAAACTCCTAATCCAAACTAATACAATTTCAATATTTTATTTACCTAAATAACTGTGTAAACAACAATATTCTTCCATCACATGCTATGGTAATTTTCAGACGACGTTAACAGATAAGACGTGGTACTTTCAGGTGTGATTTGAAGCAATAAGCAAGTAAAAATATACACAATAGCAAGAGAAACAATACGATACAAATTACAGAGTAACTAAGTTAAATAGTTCAATTAAATAAACAAATTTGGACATTAGACAGAAACAACAAAAAACAGAATATTCATCAGTAGAAAAACCTGTACATTTCTAACTTCGTCTCGCCAAAATCGTAATGCATTCAGTTCTAAAGGGATTTAGCCATTTTAACAATAAGTTTAGAGAAAAGAAAATGAACTTTATTCTCCAGCCTTGATGAAACTGTATTGGCTGAAATAAAATGTTTTTCTTTATTGCTGTTATATTGAGAATATAGGTCATCTTATTTCTAACTTCACTGTCTAAATACCTTTGTCTTGTTAGCCAATATTTCTAATTTTTAACGTCTGCTGATATAGAAAATAGCCACTGGAACAGGGAAAGTAGCTCCTGATGAAGGAAAGTCACTTTCCGAAAGCGTTTTGGTTATATGGTTTATTTTATGATCCTAACGTTGTACTGTTGATCTTGTGAGCTTCTGAATGTTAGGAAGAAGTAAGAACCTTATCACTTCACAAGAAGCAAAGTAGGTCTGTTGGGTTACAATGTATGAACATAACTTAACAATTAGGTCTGACCAACCATAAATTCTAACTGCAGGCGTCATAGATCTTTCTCAATTTCAACTTAACGGAAGACGAGGTCTTACTTCCTGTTCCCTTCGTCCAAAACAATCACACGTGACCGAGCTTTACATATACAAATAACGTTTAGCTTGACCCTAGCCAATTAACCTATGCCGCATGAAGGTTAAGAAAAGATAAAAATGACCAAAACTATTTCTGAGAGCGGTAAGTGAACTTAAGAAAATAGACAAGAATTTTGAAAACATTGCCTAAATGTGCCTTTGATATTTATGACAGCGTTAAAACCATCAGTAACCTCTAAATACTATGATGCTATAGACAAAATTATCAACTTGATTAATTGTTTAGAAATAAGCACAAAGCTACATAATGTGATACCTGTGCTCTGCCCAGCATGGGGTATCGCAACTCAGTTTCTAGCAGTGTGAGTCCGCAGACATACCGCTGTGCCACTGGGGACCAGAAATTATCAGATTAGGTTTTTCACACATGTCTAAAATAAAACTCTTGCATTTTATCAGATTCTATTTGGTAGTTATGCAGCAACTTATAACAGTTTAATTAATTCTGATGACTTAATTTAAAATTAACTATTTTCCAAAGAATATTCTAGGAAAAGACTAAAAACAGATCAATCACTTAACAAAAAACATACTAAAACGCATAAAATTAGAATAACGAAAACGATAAATGTAGGAAGATTAAGAAATAGAGGCAAAAGAGTGGTTAAACAAACAGAGAGTGAAAATTGGGGAAATATATTAAATTAGTCAGAAAAGAAGAAACCGTTAAAAAAAACTAAAAGGGTATAAGAACATGGTGAAATAAAAATAGATAGAAAGATTATTACTAAAAGGAAAAAACAAAGATAAAAACAGAAAATACGATAACAGCAAAAAAAAAACGCTAATGGGTTGAGGTGACAAATGAAATGGAGTACAGTGTCAGCGGCTGGAACTTGAGCGCTTCACTCTAACACTTCTCCTGGGATTTTTATACGTGCCAAACTTGACATTTGAGATTCATGTATATCGACTTTGTAATTAGGCCTGGAGAATTGAAAAACCTGAAACTTTCTAAATGCTAATCTCACCGCAGCGGAAACAGTAGGTTCCAATAACATTTGTCTAAGCGTAATTCTATCTAATATTCCACCTGTGTTCACGCTACCATGAAGAGGTTGGTCGTCAATTCATTCGCCTTATTTTCCTTTTCAAAAATTATATTTCTTGTGACCCTCTGACTGGCTGATTATTTCATCATTCATTTTTCTATATTCAGAGCTTTATGCAAACTTCTATGATAAAATCCTAATGAATATCAGATTTCGATTTCTTTCTTTTACTTTCAAAGTCTTCCATGCTGTAATGATAATATAAAGTTATCTTGATTCCAGTGAGAAGTAATTGTAGAAATAATTTTCAGAGATAGCTTTATAGAGATCAGCAGAGAAAATTATGGAAAAGGGGAAAGCTTTAATAAGTTACTGTGCACATTCATCATAGAATGAACAATAAAAACAACTACATTGTCCTATAGACAAGTAACGTAGATATACAGATGTATCTCCGGCTACTTTTTGTGATGTTCAACGCCTATAACCTTGTCCAGTCCAACTTGTCATGCTATATAATTTTTTTTCTTTGGCTGAACTAAAAGAAATCAAAATCATTATTAAAATCAGTCTCAGGCCCATATATTGTTTTTCTAGTTATCTGTTTAATAAATTTTAACATTCTTATATTTACTTCACTTATATTTATTTACTGATTACTCTGTAACTGATTTTTCATGACATAGGGTACAACAAAGAAAATATGACAACAGCAATTAAAACTACTTTATTGTGTCAAAAAATATAAAAACAATAGTAAAAATGTCTTTATTGTTTCACTAACTAAAGCAACAGTTGTGGAAACCTCTTTATTAAATCAGAAAAGTGATAGCAGTAACACAAACACCTTTATTATCTCAGAAATTAAAACAACAATTGCGTAAACTTCTTTGTTATGCCAGAAAATGTAACAGCGGTACTAAGAACTTGTTTATTAAGTCAAAAATGTAATAGTAATAACAGTAAAAACTCCTTTATTATTTCAGAAAATAAACCACCAGGGGCAAAGATTTTATTAAGTCGAAACATATAACATCAGTAACAAAAACTTCTTTATTAAGTAAAACATAGAGCAGTAATGATCAAGATATTTTATTATGTCAGAAAAATACTAAAACAGTAGTAAAAACTTATTCCTCCAGTAAATACAATACAATTATTAAAATCGATGTCAGGAACTACAAAAGGTTCAAGAACTTCGCTGAAACTTCGATGCATAAAGATAAGTAAGACCCCAACTTTTTATATGTATTTGATACTAATAATATTAAATTTTAATTAGTTCTATACCTAACCACTAACGTTTTAATTAAACTCATGTATTTTTAAGATTCGATTGTTAAAGTCATGAAAGGGTTTTGTGTCGTTTATTCCTTACAAAGGTCAGAGCGAGTGTTAGAATTTTAATAAATTACGCAAAGTTTCCTTTAAATTAATAATTTTTTGTTGTTGTTGTTTCGTTTATAAAATTACGAATTCTACCAACTCACTGTGGTATTTTACTTCAAAAACACAACTTAATTAATTTGTTCGTAAACCATGACATTCAACGTGCTGATTGCTCAGCTCGTTAATGCTTATCGAATTGAATCTCATGCAACCAATGAAGATGGCAAATCTCTAGCTTCAGGAAAATACTTGATGTTTTTATTGGACTAGAGTCCTGGTTAATCAGACAGCAAACAGCTCCCGAGGAAAGGCCTAATTCCGGTTTATCTCGATGTTCAACTTCTTTCTTCGCTCTTGTAATTATGCAATTACCCAAATGTTATTAATTTTGATTAATTCACTACTTTCTTTAGTTTCCATATTCCGGTATTTCTAATTGTAAAGTTTGTGTATCTCGAACGACTTGTTAACTTTGATTGCATTTGGAGTAAATAATTAGGATTGATGAAAAGAGTCTATTAATTACCTTTTCGATATTAATTACTGTTTTCTTTCTGTTGCGCTGACGTATATATATATGTGTGTATATATAAAGAAAACCTGAACTTGATAAACTTAGTATTACGAGGATTTCAATGATTTCGTCATTTCCCTAACTAATGTAGAAACTTCCTCAAATCATTTTTGCCTTTCTCGTTTCAGTTGTTTAGGAAATTTAATTCTAACTTTCGACTTGTTCAGCCATATAACGAACCTTGGCATCCTTCTTAAATGAATCAGCTAGCCGAGAAAAAAAATCGTTCAATTAATTTTCAATTAATCATAAATAGCTTAAAACCCGTCAGAAAACGAACATTTAACCCAATCTGAGCGCGGATTTACCAGTAGTATTTGTCGTAATTACGTCTCTTAAATTTTCCTTATCTCTAGCATGAATGCACACGCCATCACCAGATTTTTCCTTATGCGCTACAACGAGCTCAAGTAATGAACACTTATTCGCAGGACAGAAATTTCGTTTACATAGCGTTGTTTGAGAATTTTATAACAAATTGATTAAAGAATGTTAACCTCATAGCTTTTATTCACGTTTCTGTTCAGTATGATAACAAACACCTCTGATTACCGTTATGCATTCTACTTGCATTGAAACAGATTCGGAAGAAATATGACTGGGTCCAATGTAGAAGTCGTTGTTGCTTAGATAAAAAAGCACGTGTCTTATTAACAGTTAAAATTAACCACCGTATAATAGAACAATAAAACGTAATGGAAATATTGTTTCAATGGACAACAGTTGGCAATCGTGAGCATGTTATACATAATAAACAACAACAAAGTGTTATATTGCATATGACACGTTGATGGCAATATGCTCTAAAACTGTGTTTTAACGCAACAAGTATAAGAAAATTAACTTAACCTAATTTACACTACTGATTGTAAAGAATTTTGTGCATATAGATACATTAGTTTGGAATGTTATGACTTCATGGATTACAGAGAAGTTGGACTTACAAAATTTTAAACGTGTAAAAACTTGTGTGTAAACGGCAAAGCATGGTGAAAGATATACAAGACTGTGTACACATTAGGGGAGATATATTACTTCCTCTATAGGGGACTTAATGACGACAGATTCCTGGATTGATGCTACTTCATACAGAAGTTACATCTGGAAGATTATTGTTGTAAATGCAGAATACACTTTTACATGAGTACAAAGCGTAAACACCGGAATATTATTTATGGGGAGATATCCACAGATTTGCGATTACATGGTGCCTGCACATTAAACTGAAAAAGTATTGAGCTTTATATATTCAGAACACGCACCTTCAATAACAAATGTGTAACTAGTAAGAAGAACAGTGTGATGATAATTGTCAGTTAAGGTGCACAGTACATTTGTATTTCTAGATAGAGTCATTGCTTTACCACGTGAGAGGTTGAAATTGTCTGTTAAACGTGATTCAGTGGAGTTCCCAGTTCGAGAAAAGAAATCTTCTACAACTAAGTTAGAAAGTAATACCACCAGGAGTATCAATATAAAGTAATACCAGCAGTATCAATATAAAGTAATACCACCAGCAATATCACGATTTCGATAATCTTGTAGTTGATGATAACTATTAAAACCTGACTGAAATTGACAAAGAAGTATTCCTTCAGTTTGTCACATGCCTAACAAGCACGTGTGATGACCACAACCACATACACCTTTCATTGCTGTTAGCAGAACTTAAAACAGGCATGCCGAAGAAATTATTGTGTCACATGTTTCACAAGCAGTTAGGGTTGTCAAAAACCTTTGTGAATAATGTTTGTGTTGGTATATGTTTTGTTTTGATGCAGAGACAAATTTTTCCATTTCAAATAATATGATATAACTTCCCGAGAAAATGTTTGCAGATGATCAGGATATAACTGTCATAGTAGTTGTTGTTGGTATTAATATACACTTCCGATCAAGATATACTTGCTATTATACTTAATGTTGTTATTCATATTTACACCAAGAACCAACAAAGAAGTCTTAAGGACCACAAACATGAACCTTTGATATTGAAATTTATGATAGTTTTGGGTAGAAATGAATCAATCCTCAGAATTTTAAAGCCGTACTTCACTGATATCTAGAATAATTGTTTCCATCCTGGAAAGTAAAATGTCATAAAATGTATATAAACTTAACTGATGGCTTTAAAGAAGAGACTCCATTTTCTTTATCATAGCTGAACTGTTTTATTACATACAACAGTCGTAAAAACAGTATCATATAATAGAAAAAGTAATCACTTCAGAATGTCAATAAGACCAGGTTGGTTATTAGTTCTGAAGGATATTGTTAAACAATGGAAAGACTTAAATAAAGTAATATTTAACTCGCAAATTCCTTACGTTAGATATCAATCCAATCACCTGAGTATCATTTGTGCAATGTGTAATGTCTTCCAGACAACATTGAGTAACACATGAGAGAAAAAAGAGAGAACATGTTGTTATTTGTTTTTCCAGTCATAGTTGAGCTAGAAAAAAATAATATCACAGTATCTTGTATGGCTGCGTATGGTTCATGTTGTGTTACCTGATTTTCGATACGTTGTAATGTTTTTCCAAACATGAACAGTCGTGTACACACGATCCCCGCAGATGCTGACAATTAGATCCTGTTTAGTAACAAGTGTGAACAATGAGTCAAATGTCAAATTGCAATCGTGACATAAAGAGTTTAAGTAATCACTATGGATCGTCTATGAGAGCTTCAGTTGGTCACCAGATATTTGACTTATGTTTCTAGTATAACTGAGAAACAAAACTAGAAAATGATGTGTTCTTCACGCATCTGTTTTGTGGTACATAAACTTTCATCATTGCCAGCATATATCTTTTCTGCTGATCAGAGTGATACCTGTATATAACACAGACAACTAAATCATAATACTGTAACCTTATTCCAGTTTCTAACAAAATGTGTTCAACTAAGGTTTATTTAAAATGGGTAACAAGTGATACACAAGGAAGAACATACTTACATTCATCTTTTAAGAAAACATTGTGATGTAAAATAATGTATGAACTATTGTTATTTTGTGTTTTTCGCGAACATACCTATTCGGGAAAAAAATGGATGCACATAAATATTGTTTTCCAAACCTGTGATTTGATTTATTTTCAAAATTTTTATATGAAATTATTCATTCTTCTAAAATTCTTTAGCAGCTGTTATAAAATTCAAACACTTTTCAGTATAAAAGACATAGAAAATAAAAAGCTACACTTCACAGAAGAAACAAAAATGTTCTTTTCGACCAAAGTCAATAAAGGTTAGTTGGTTTTTATCTGATATTCTCTCATACCATATTTACGTTATTAACACAAGCAGCAAATGTGAGAGTCAGTGGTATATAACATTAGAAATAACACTCAATTGGTAACATATCCACACTAAAGACAGCACATTAATGACAATACTATGCCGTCCTTTTATCTGAATATGTCACGTACGGTCGTGAACCTTAAAGCCTCTAACGGCATAAAACATGAGCTTCTGTTGTTTTTAAATGTATCCTCGACAGTAGATGTTAACCCACAATGGAGATTATACTGCGACTTGTTTCATTGTTGATTTTTGGTTTTTTTTACAATGGTTCATGTTCACTAAACTTTTTTAAAAAAATTTTAATAAAATGTGAAAACAGAAAAAGAGACTTGGCATCTGAAACTATTTTTGAAAGTTAATCAAACCAAGTTTGAATCAAGACTTTTGATTTCTATAAAAAATAACCATTTGATTTAGGAAGATTGAATGAAAGAATTAATTCGTTGATTTTGAAACAAACAACATTTTCTAAAAATTAATCTGATTCTAAGAAAGTTTGGAATATTACAAATAAAAGTAGATTAACCAGTTGTCCTAATAAACTTAAAATTTCTGAAAATGATAGAAAAACTATTGTCATTGATTTTGTTGAACCTGTAAATGGGATTCATGACTATTTTATCGAAGCAAAACCTGATTTAACTATAAAATTAAAATAAATGAAGAATCACTCTCTACACTTACATTAAAAACAATCTAAACATCGTTCATCTAAATCCAATTGAAAATAATGAGATAATAAATACATTTTAAAAGATAACTGTAAAAAAATAGAAGTCTGTTACGAGAAATATCGCTCTGCTTTATTAGGCCCGTTTTGGTCTATATGTTCAAGGTACTTTAAAGTAATATTAAATTTCTAAAACTGTTGTAAAATATAAGATTAATTCTTACTTATGAAACGAATGAATGTCATAAATCTTCTCATAAACGTTTTTTTTCTCTTTCCTATGTCCTCACTTAGGTGGTTCAACGGTAAGTCAGAATGCTTATAACATTAAAAATTGGGTTCTCGCAGTAAGCACAATACAGACTGCCCATTATGAAACTTTGTACCTAATAAACTGTTTTACTATATCTTTCTAAAATGTTGAGAATACTGGTACCTAAAAGGAAAAAAAAATGTCTACTTGTAACTTAAAATAGACTAGACACTAAGTCATATGCTTTCAGGAACATAGTTCTAAAACGGCACGTATTAATTTATAAAACAGCTTAACAAAACGGTTTGTAATGCAACTTTGGGGTAAAAGTTAGAAAGCCTTGTACTCGATACTCTTGAATTATTTTAACTATGTTTGGAACAACAGTACTATATTTACAACGGTGCACAGTTTAAAAAGTGATTGAAAAAATAAATACGTTAGGGTTTGACTTTGAGCTCACTTAATATATTACTGATTTACCAGAGGATTTTATCCACAGTTAAACTTACATGTCTGACTATAATACCATTAAGTTTTACATCGAATTCTAGCTTGCTTTAGATTATAGTTTTATATGGCTTTTCAGTTATATAAATATCTACTAAATAAAGGCTTATTTTAAATATTCTTACATCTAATATTTAATAGTAATAATAATTTTTTATTCTATTTTCATTTCACGGTTATAAAAAGGGTTTTCTGCGCTGTGCTCGCCGTTGGAATTGAGCTTTGATTTTAACACTTATAAGGCCTCAAGCTTAATGCTGAACCACCAGATGGAAGAAACGATAAAAATATTTCAACCTTGTTATACACATTTCAAGTAGGGTTTTGAAAAGTAAATGACAAAGTGAATATATATTTTAACATAGTTTATCTTGATAAGCACATGTTTTATTACTTTTAAAATAAATCAAGTAAAAACATTGGGATATTTTGTAAAATCATAAAGATTCTACTAAATAATATTTGTAGGCTTCTAAACGTTTCTTATATGTCTTCAAACTAATTTATTGCTTGTAAATTTGGGGTAATAGAATAAAATGCTACATTATCAGAATCTAATCAGTGATGTCGAGAAACCCACTTGTTGAGAAATTTATATGCAAAAACGGCTCGTTTGGGTTGAGAAAATATTTTACATAGAAGAGCGAACAACGTTTCGACCTTCTTCGGTCATCGTCAGGTTCACAAAGAAAGAGGTAACTGACCGGAAGCTGACCACATGTTTGAAAGGGGTTGTGTAACTGTGTGTCGAAATGTAGAGGGCGGTATTAGATGTTTGAATATATAATTTTATTTATTTATTATATTAATATAGGTATAAAGGCGTTCCTTTATATTGGTTTATTTTGGGTTTAAGTTGTTGTATAAGTAAGGCTTCTTTGATTTTGCGTTTGTTTATGTTCGTTTCTTTATTTAGTATTTGAGTGTTTTCTATGGTTATGTTGTGTTTATTTGACTTGCAGTGTTCGAAAACGTGTGAAGGTGACTTTTATGTTCTTTGAATCTGGTTTCCATTTTCTACTTGTTTCTCAATATAGAAGTCGTGGCAGTTATCACATTGTATTTTATAAATAATGTTGGTGTGGTGTTTGTCAGTGTAGTTTTTACATAGTATAGACCTCAGTTTTGTGCCGGGTTTTTGAATAAATTTGGTATTAACTGGAATGTCATATTTTGTTACTAATTTTTGCCAAATGTTGGTTATTTGTTTGCTGATGTCAGGAATATATGGTATACAGCAGTATATGGTTTCGTGGTTTTTTGATTCGTGAGCTGTATTTACTGTAGTTGGTTGATTTTGCTTTCTGTCTAGGTGTGTGCGTATAATGTTTTCTACGGTTTGTGGAGGAAACTTATTGATGTTGATGAAGTATTGTTTTATTTTGTCTAATTCATCGTTAATTTTATCTGGTGAGCATAGTTTTATGGCTGTGTTTATTTGGTTTCTTAGTATGTTGAGTTTTTGTTTTGTTTCATGTGCTGAGTCCCAAGGAATGTATAGTCCAGTATGGGTGATTTTTCGGTGGATTTCTGTTTTGAATTGTGTGTCAGTTCTTGTAATTTTGAGGTTAAGAAATGATATTTGATTGCTTTCTTCCTGTTCACATGTGAAGTTAATGTTGGGATGTATAGAGTTAATGTGATTGAAAAAACCAAGTATGTGTTCTGTAGATTTGAATTTCGCAACCGTGTCATCTACATATCTGTACCAGTATAGTGGTGGATGTAATGCTGTGTTACTTGCTTGTGTTTCAACTTGTGTCATAAAAATATTGGCTAGAACTGGTGATACTGGGTTGCCCATGCTTAGGCCATTTGTTTGTATATAGTTTTGGTTGTTGAACATGAAGTTTGTCTTTATCGTGGTGAATTCTATGAGGGTTGCTAACTGGTTAAACCAACTGGAATTATTAATAGAAGAAATGACATTTATTTTATTCAACAATGTAGAAAAGAACAACTAACCCCTAATTTTGTAAAGGTAAAACTTTCAAAAAATTTTAATACATACACGAACATTATACAAAATTTACAGAAAAAACTACTTAAAGCCATGTTGAACACAAAATACAAAGAACTACATGACTTACAAAAACAAAAAATGAACCTAGACCATCAACTGGCATGCTGCATTAAACCAGAGATTTACGGACTTATACAACGAAACATAAACCAAATCAATACTAAGAACGACAGAGACAAAAAGATCTGCCACAATAAAAAACTAGAAAAACTAAGATGCAAACAACAGAAAAGACACCAAAACGACAAACCGTTGACTAACCTCATAATTAACAGATCCGACCGTCAATTAAACACAGACGAGAAACAACTACTTAACAAAGGACTCAACTTCGCAATAGCACCTAGGTACATTCCAACCATAGAAATCAAAACATGTTTAGAAGACCTAGCCAGGAGACTTGTGATACTTTCTACAGAGAAGAAAAACAAGAAAACAACCAAACACAACAAACAGAAAGAAGACAACTTAGATAATTTTATTGACATCCAACAGCTAAACTTCCCAGGTAAAATTACAAATTTATATTTTCCAGAAACACCTAAAAACAACATCTTAAACGATTTTTTCAAAGAATTTTCTCACAAAACCATCAACATAATTTCACAAAACAGAAAACAACCTTACAAAAAAGAGACATTAATTCCATTAAAAACCTAAAACAAGACAAAAACATAAAAATTCTAAAAGCAGATAAAGGTAACGCTATAGTCATAATGAACACGAATGAATACATCCAAAAAATGAATAACATCCTATCAGACACGAACAAATTTAAACAAATAAACACAAATCCAACAAAGACACACGAGACACAACTGAACAAATTACTACTACAAATGAAAAAAGCCAACACAATTTCACAAACACTTTATTCCTACCTACGTAAAACCGACTCACGCACACCGCAAATATACGGCATCCCCAAACCTCATAAACCAGATTGTCCATTACGACCAATAATGTCCACATATGAATCGTTTAATTACAATCTTGGTAAATACATAGCATGGGCATTCTCCAAATATGTAACATCAGCCAGCTCATTCATCAAAGACTCTTTTAATTTCAAGTCTAATCTAAATCAACTTAATCATAAAGCCTTAATGGCCAGTTTTCGATGTTATATCCCTCTTTACAGAAGTTCCAACCACTGAAGCCTGCAAGATAGCCTTAGAACTCTATATCTGAGACCCTAACCCAACTATAGAAATTCCCAGTAACCAGTTAGCAACCCTCATAGAATTCACCACGATAAAGACAAACTTCATGTTCAACAACCAAAACTATATACAAACAAATGGCCTAAGCATGGGCAACCCAGTATCACCAGTTCTAGCCAATATTTTTATGACACAAGTTGAAACACAAGCAAGTAACACAGCATTACATCCACCACTATACTGGTACAGATATGTAGATGACACGGTTGCGAAATTCAAATCTACAGAACACATACTTGATTTTTTCAATCACATTAACTCTATACATCCCAACATTAACTTCACATGTGAACAGGAAGAAAGCAATCAAATATCATTTCTTAACCTCAAAATTACAAGAACTGACACACAATTCAAAACAGAAATCCACCGAAAAATCACCCATACTGGACTATACATTCCTTGGGACTCAGCACATGAAACAAAACAAAAACTCAACATACTAAGAAACCAAATAAACACAGCCATAAAACTATGCTCACCAGATAAAATTAACGATGAATTAGACAAAATAAAACAATACTTCATCAACATCAATAAGTTTCCTCCACAAACCGTAGAAAACATTATACGCACACACCTAGACAGAAAGCAAAATCAACCAACTACAGTAAATACAGCTCACGAATCAAAAACCACAAAACCATCTACTGCTGTATACCATATATTCCTGACATCAGCAAACAAATAACCAACATTTGGCAAAAATTAGTAACAAAATATGACATTCCAGTTAATACCAAATTTATTCAAAAACCCGGCACAAAACTGAGGTCTATACTATGTAAAAACTACACTGACAAACACCACACCAACATTATTTATAAAATACAATGTGATAACTGCCACGACTTCTATATTGGAGAAACAAGTAGAAAAATGGAAACCAGATTCAAAGAACATAAAAAGTCACCTTCACACGTTTTCGAACACTGCAAGTCAAATAAACACAACATAACCATAGAAAACACTCAAATACTAAATAAAGAAACGAACATAAACAAACGCAAAATCAAAGAAGCCTTACTTATACAACAACTTAAACCCAAAATAAACCAATATAAAGGAACGCCTTTATACCTATATTAATATAATAAATAAATAAAATTATATATTCAAACATCTAATACCGCCCTCTACATTTCGACACACAGTTACACAACCCCTTTCAAACATGTGGTCAGCTTCCGGTCAGTTACCTCTTTCTTTGTGAACCTGACGATGACCGAAGAAGGTCGAAACGTTGTTCGCTCTTCTATGTAAAATATTTTCTCAACCCAAACGAGCCGTTTTTGCATATAAATTATCAGAATCTACAAAATAAACTGTTTCGAATTAGATATTCTTCATCTCATATTCAGCATTCAAGAAATTGTTTTATGTTTGGTTGTGCAATAATTATTAAGAATAAATACATCTTGTATTCTTGATTTAAATTATAATGAAGTATTTGAACGTATGATATGACTCAAGATCAACTACGTCCTTAAGATTAAATGCAAATTAAAAAAGAAGGCAAAACAATATTTACGTTAAATCAAAGTTAAGAAATAAATAAAAATGACTCTACGTGTTTCAGTAGCATCATCAGGAGTTAATGAAACATGTAGAGTCAGTTTAAGTTTTTAAATCGTATAACTGTGTAATATAAATGTCATTTTGCCTGTATTTTATAATGAAGTTTACTGTACAATGTTCCCCTTTTTATATTTTATAGATTAAATGCTTAATTTCATAAAAATAACAAGGAAGTTAGTCTTACATCTAATCCCAGGAAAATAAAATCAATATATAATGATACTATCAGTAAGAGAAAAAAAAAAAAGGTTTGAAATACTACTCAAAGTGCATTATTCAACATGACTATATTGATTGTTAATGTAGGTATATATCTTCAGTATTTTGTTCATTTTTAAAGTTTCAAAAACAGGACTTAGAAAATTTTCACTAAACTGTTGTGTAAAAAGATTTATTTCCTTTGAAATATAAAGTAACTTACTCTTCATTAAATATAGGTAAAATATACATTCACCTTGCTCACTTTCTTTGTGTTAACATCCTGTACGTCATTATGTGGCGCACATGCTTGCAGCTATAATAATGCATGTAATTGTCTGTTTGTTTTACTTTCGCGCCAAGCTACACAAGGGCTATCTGCACTAGCCGTCCCTAATTTAGCAGTGTGTCCAATCTCTTGGACTACTCTTTTACCAACAAATAGTGGGATTGACTGTCACATTATACCGCCCCCACGGCTAAAAGAGCGAACATGTTTGGTGTGACAGGAATTCGAACTTCCGACCCTGAGATTACGAGTTGAGTGCCCTAACCCCCTGCCCATGCCGGGCCTAATGCATGTAATCTTAGAGCAATTACATATTCCTGAAAATTTAAATAGACCTGAAACTTGCCAAATTTTTATGTTAATGATCTGTACGTCGTCATGTGACACACACAGCTATAATAAATGCATGTAATCTCAGTGTAATTATATTTCTCTGAAAATTTAGATATACTTGAAACCAGTCAGATTTTAAATCCAGCTATTTTCAGTTAGTAAATAATATTTGTTATTTCTTATAGAGTTGTATTCAGTAATATTTAGCTCAATTAAAAAAAAAAGTCAAATTCATTAAGGTCTTTTTCAAAATATTATGCGTAAAATTATTTTCAATCATTGTGAATATAGCGACATCTATCAACAAAAATTATTTTCATAATATCAAAGTAGAAGGCGTACGAAAGCGTGTCTGCAGTATCAATGCTTGACAGTTATAATATTGTTTTGTTCTCTTATATATTAAATACTTTATATGTTTTCCACTCACTACTTTTACTTATTGCGTAATGTGCTCTGTTTTAAAATGCCTTCCTTTACTGCCATTTTGTCACACTCTTCATTTTTTCCCTTTTATCCTTTTTACATTTTCATCATTGTATCTTCAAATATACATATTCAAATATTAACCTATAATTATTTCTCTGTGTTTATCCTACTCTTATAGATTCATATATTTTTGTGTGAATGTATATATATATATATCTTAAGAACAAATAAATTTACATTTGTAAATACATATAAGGGAATATTAGAATATTGAACTCTAAAGTTTCTCTTATATATTTGTTAATTCTGGATATATTTATCACCTATATGAATACTTCTGCGACTCCAATTAGTGTGTTGTTATATCTTTATTTTTTCTAAACTTTCTTGTGTTGTAATATATATTATTTTCTTCTTATTTGATTATCAATCTACTGAGAATCTTTACCTTTATTAAAATAACAATGCTTTCAGTTTCCCTTTCTTCCTCTGCCTATCTTGCCCCCTAGTGGCACACAAAAGATCTGTAAACTCTTTATTAGACTCTTTTAATCTCCGTCCTAGCATTAAATACATCACAAATATTCTAGTCAATTTCCGTAATTTTATCTTTCTATTTTCCAAATTAACTTCCAAACTTTAAATTCTTGACTTTTCCATTTCTAGTGAACAGATCGCAGATAGTCTACGCTATGAAAACAAACTTAAGCCTACGTTCCGTTACCTCAAATTTGATTTCAGTTTACCGACCTATTGTATTTCATAGGATTCATGATTATAATACACATACCCAACGGTTGAGGAAGGTACGCCTTAACACTAGCAGTTATTCAGTAAGGATAATAGTAACCAACGGTTTAAACACCACGTTGTCTACTAGTGAAGGAGCATCGCTACTATAGGCCATCTACTTAAAGAAATTCAAGCTTGACTGATCTCTTATTCTTGTACATTGAATTGCCGAAGTTTATTGATTTTATTCGAATTTTCGATCGCTGGAGGATGGTCCCTGAGGAATTGTGGGGGTAATTAAAAAGCCATTTATCACTGTCCAAGTTATGAATTTAGAAGGAGTTCACAGCATCGAAGTGATTATTATACAGAACTTACTTTTTTTTTACCCTACTGATCGTTTTGTCGCTTAGAATATTATTTTAAGAATTCTGGTTTGTTGCCTTATAAATTCTCAACCACTCTCGCTCAAGCCACTGACACCTGGGGTTTTATCTGCTAACGGCGTTTGCTGAAAATGGATTCAATCGAAAATCGCTTCTTCTTTTTTTTTCTAAAATTAAAAAAAAACTTTAAAAGATGTTTATATCTTCATGGTAGTAGTAAAAGACTGGTTTGTTGGGGTTTTTTTTCGCAGTTTTTCCTTTCATTTTACTTAAAATTAATAAAACTATATCTATAAATGTAGAAAACTAATGTGTTAGATTAAAAGTGAGAAAATATTAAATATCGGTTTTCATACGATAATACGTTGCCCTTGTGTGGCTCAGCAAACTTTAGATCCTATAATGTTAAAGTTCGGAGTTCGATACACGCCATTGCGAAGGTTTGTGATTTACAGAAACAAACGTCATAGAGTATGTAAAATAACGCACCATAAAACATCTGCTGAAATATATAACTATTATCTTCACTTCTAGGCTGTATCTAAGTTTACTTAACAGTCCTTGGCGTGCACCGGATATTTGAATCAAAGAAAATCCAGAATAATGAAACGCTATTGTGTTAGGATCTCCTTTCTTTAAATGTTAACGTTACAAAAAAACTAAGTAAATAGAACAATTCTTTAAAGACACACTGTACTGAATACATTAAAAGTAGCTCTAGAACTATGTGTATTAAATAAATACATTCTATATAACACAAAGTAAAAAACAAACTGACAACGACAGAAACTGGCATCAACAAGGTTAATTTGTTATTTTGAATTTCGCGCAAAGCTACTCAAGTGCTATCTGCGCTAGCCATCCCTAATTTATCAGTGTAAGACGAGAGGGAAGGCAGCTAGTCTTCACCACCTAGCGTCAACTCTTGTGCTACTCTTTTACCAACGAATAGTTGGAGTGACCGTCACATTATAACGCCCCCACGGCTGAAAGGGCGAGCATGTTTGGTGCGACCGGGATTTGAACCCGCGACCCTCGTATTACGAGTCGAAGGCCGTAACCCACCTGGCCATCCCGGGCCTAACTAGCTTAATAAATGCTTTATAAATATCGTAGAGATATGTAACAAGTACAGTGGAGCGCCATTGAGCCGCGGACCAGTAAACCGCTAAATCGCTTAAGCCGCTGTAGCAAGTCTTGTGAGCGATGTGAGCAAGTATTATCGCGGCTCACCGCTCATTTAAGAACGTGTAAAAATGCGGCTTACGAATTCAATCCTGGCTTTATAACTTCAAGGGAATATTTAAAAAGGATTTGCTTTAATTTGGGAAATAAATAAAATATATTACAATAGAAATCGACCGTTAATCTACCTTATCCGCTCTCTATGTCAGCTTTATGGAGGTCGCCATTGTTACCGAATCACACCTCTCCATACATTAAAGTTAATCCACAGTAAATCCGTGAAAAAGTGATCAATAATTAAACTATTATTTTTAATTCGATAATCCGATATAATGATCACGCAATGGCCCAGATGAGGCTCCTCGGCGGAGCTGTTGACGACTTCGGCTTTTCAGTCACAAAGGTTTAAGCCGCGGTTAAGCAGGTTGACTCCCCAAATACCGCGGCTTAACGGCGCTCCACTGTAATATATATAACTTCTAATACCTTACAGATAATTTGTAAAAGTTCTGATGTGATGCAAGTAATGTGAAAAGCTTCTGATATGTTATAGATAACACTATGCAACAAAAAGTTTGTTCCTGAATAGTATGTGTTATTTCTTAATCGCTTATGTTATAAAAGTACAGAAAATGGCCATTATTTCCTTCAAACTTTGCTTTAGTGACCTGGATAATGAAACTTAGAAATTAACCTAATTTCTTTGTAAAAATGGGCAAATTTGCACATTTTCATTTTCATAAGATCTGAATAAAACAACGTATGAATCAAGATTTATATGTATTTATACTAAAGTTAGACAAATATATTTAGAAATGAGTAGTTTTTTGAGATTTGCGACTGCAATATAAATCACTTTCACTTATCAGCTCCCAAAAATAGTCTCCCATCATGTTTTCGTTATACGCTCCTTGATAGCTGCGTTCAAAGTCCAGTAGATCTTGGTGGAAGCGCTCGCCTTGCTCCTCTGAGTATGCTCCCATGTTCTTCTTGAATTTTTCAAGATGAACGTCAAGGATATGAACTTTCAGAGACATCCTGCAGGCCATTTTGCCGTAGTTCTTTACCAGAGCCTCAACAGTTCCACATAATTTTCGGCCTTGTGATTGCCCAAGAATCCTCAAACTACTGCGACAAAGCTGCCCCAAGCTTTTGTTTTCCTTCCTGCTGAGCTTCTTAGGGAATTCTGTGCACTCCAGTATCTTCTTTATTTGTGGTCCAACGAAGACACCAGCTTTGACCTTTGCCTCAGACAGCTTAGGGAAGAAGCCTCAAAGGTACTTGAAGGCTGCAGACTCCTTATCAAGAGCTGTGACAATCTGTTTCATAAACACACAATTTTATGTGCAATGGTAGGAATAACACCTTCTGGAGGTCCACTAATGGCTCACATTTGGCATTGTGCCTCCCCACAGAGAACCCCGTCTTTTGTGGCCAGTGCTTCTTGTTGTAGTGTGCTGCGGTGTCCCTACTTTCCAAAGGTAAAGATAACAGGAAAACTTGTTATAACCTCCTTAAAGATCCATCAGGAATGCCACCATTTTGAAGTCTCCGATAACCTCCCAGACATACTCATCATACTTCAAGACTTCTATCAAGGTCTTGACACTGTTGTATTCCTCTTTGAGGTGCACCAAATGAGCCAGTGGAAGAGACGCATACTTATTCCCGTTATGGAGCAGCACAGCTTTGAGGCTTCTGAATGAGCTATCAATGAAGAGGCGCCACTCGTTCGGGTTACAGGCAATTCCAATTGCCTCGCACAGACTGGATACATTGTCGCAGAGCAAACCCATCTTGACGAGTGAAGAAGCTTGAAAAATGTCGGTGACGCTTTCTCTTACTTGTGACTTTCACACTTTCATCTAACAAATCCCACTCCTTGAACCTCGATGTCAAAAGCTCGGCATTCGACTTTGTTAGACCAAGATCTCTGATCAAGTCATTCAGGTCTCTTTGGTTGGGTATTATGGGTTTCTCTCACCAGCTGCACCTCTGAAATTGTAATTAAGTCCATCAGTTACCTTCGGAATCCATTACAAAAACAAACGTATGTCCATCGTTCAGCTCACAAAATAACCCAACTAATTAAGGATGCGATTTGTATTAAATCCATCAGTTACTTTCAGAATCCATTACAAAAAAAAAGTGTGTGAATCATTCAACCTCCAATACACTGTTCCCTGATAAGTTTACTGATACAAGTGAACTAGAAAATGCTATAGTTTTGCTCGTTTGAAGATGGCTGATTTATTTTTATCCACGTATTTGTCGTCATAGTGGTTTCGCGCGGATCGATTAATCCTCACATCAGTAAGATCTATGAATGAAGTCTAAAGCTATAGTCGTTTGTCAAAATTGACATTATTTGCATGAAAGAAAGCTTTGTGCAATGGAAGCTCGTGTGACTGCATGGACAGAAGCATTACTTGAGAGGTTACATTGGTGTGACATACGAGACACTGTCCGGTTTTCACATCGTGTTTTGGGAACGTGATCAGTTTACAGTTTGAAAGTTTCTACCATATCCGTTCATCATTCGAACAAAGTTACAAAGAGAAATTCTGTAGAGAAAACAAATGTTTTATTGTTCTTTCACTCAAAATGTCCACTTTGTTCTTTTTCCCCCTTCTTTTTTTTACTCGTCTTTTGTTTACTGCATGTTTTACTCTATCTGTTTACATTTAATTTTTCTGTACTTTTAGTTAAATAGCTTAGTATTCGCTGTTTTAATTTTTAAATTGACCAGATGGTTAGGACACTCCATTCGCAATTGGAGGGTTGCAGGTTCGAATCCTCATCCAACCAACAAGCTCGCCATTTTAGTCGTGGGAGAATTGTAATGTGACGTGCAGTCCCATTATTCGTTGGTACAAAGAGTATCCCATGAGTTAGCGATGGATGCTGACGATTACCTGCCTTCCCTCTAACGTTACACTACTAATTTAGGGACAGCTAGCGTAGATAGCCTTTGCGTAGTTTTTTGCCAAATTCGAAACTAATCAAACCATTTTATAGTATCCCATATTTAAGTTTATTTATTAAAATTTTGTCAGACTTAATAACATCAAACATTAGACCATTCAAAAATAAAGTGAAAACACAAATCCAGTTTCAGTTTTTAACATTCTGTATAATAATGTTTTTATGTTTGTGGTATTTAGTAATGACGTATTTTCAGGTCAATATACTGCGTGTTCGTATATTCCTACATGCCTGTTGATTACTTAATTCACTTTAGCCGTGTGATAACAGCAAAGAAAAGACCATTTTTTAAATACTATAGCCTGCAACTGATAATAATAGGTATACTTTTGCTGTTTCAGACTAGCCTGTCAAATTGTGAAGCTCAAAGGTACGGACAGATACAAGCGGTTAGCTGTTGAAAATTCTAAGCTATATTTGAATACCAGCGTATTGGTAGGTTTGTTTAGAATTAAGCACAAAGCTGCACAATGGACTCTCTGTGCTCTGTCCACCACAGGTATCAAAACCCAATTTTTACTGGTGTGAGTTAACAGATTTACCGCTGTACCACTAGAGGGCATATTGGTAAGAAAAATCTACTTGTTCTTTCAAATTTTATAGTTTAAGATTATCAGTAGTTTTTCATTATTATTTTTAATAATAACATAGTACAGAACAAACTTATCAACTTAAACGACAAAAGAAGTTTAGTCAAAAGTTGCTTGTCTGTTTTCGCACGTTAATGAAAAGGCCAAAAATATTGCACTGTGAATAACACATCTTTCAATCGGTAACACACAACTCCCGAAATCCAGTGGTATCGATTAAGATGTATGGTTAGTATAGATGTGTGATTTTTAGCTGCGTAGCGCCTCATAGAATTACTTTTTTTTTTAGTTTATAGCTTGTTTGTTTGTTTTGGAATTTCGCACAAAGCTACTCGAGGGCTATCTGTGCTAGCCGTCCCTAATTTAGTAGTGTAAGACTAGAGGGAAGGCAGCTAGTCATCACCACCCACCGCCAACTCTTGGGCTACTCTTTTACCAACGAATAGTGGGATTGATCGTCACATTATACACCCCCACGGCTGAGAGGGCGAGCATGTTTAGCGCGACGCGGGCGCGAACCCGCGACCCTCGGATTACGAGTCGCACGCCCTACGCGCTTGGCCATGCCAGGCCTAGTTTATAGCACTTGACAGGTTTTAGACATAATTACAGTTTTGGACTTAGAAGATTAAGCCCTTTCGATTGATATATTTGACCATGCGCAACATCTCATAAATTAATTTAGTCTAATCCTACCTAAAGGAATTTCAATCACTGCGGCTATTGAGGATTCTCTCTTGTTTAATATTCGGTAGGTTAGATATGTACAACTTTTTTTCTGATACAATAATTATTAATAACCTATATAATAACTTGTGTTTAATTATTAATTATTTTTGTTGTTTTTTACTAACTATACATTACTAATTTGTTTGTTCATTTTGTTAAATTTCTCACCCATGTTACCAGTCTGTAATTTTGAAATGGTAAATTAGAAGGAAAATACCTAGTCAAAGCTACTTACCGAAAATTCTTGGGTTGCTATTTTACCAATGAATAGTTGGATCGATAGTCACACGATAAAGCATCCATATCTGAAAGGGCGATCGTATTTGGTGACGGATTTCGACTCTACAACCTACATATTTCGAGTCTATGACTCTCAACCCATGCTTAATCAGTTATTAATTAATGTATAACTACTTTGCGATATAATATTCTGCCCTCTTTTAGTAAGTCCTGAAAAGGGCTATTTTTGTGGTGATAAGTACCGATTTCTTTCTATGAATAGGTACACACCATCCTTTCTGCCAACAAAAGCTTGAATCGAATGCTACTGATTTGCATCCAGTATAGAATAAAATTAGTTAATAATGCCTAATTACATTTATGTAACAGCTTAAACTTTTAGCCAACGACAACAACTCATATTCAATCACCACAACTCTAATACAAGTACTTGTGAAACAGTCATTCTTATTAATTGTCAATTAAACAGACTAAATTCCAAACTTCTCAATAATTTTGGACTTCAAAACTTTCACGACTGTATTTATTATAGTTTGGGGCTCGTTTTTGTTTTTTTTCAGGTATTCGCGAAAAGCTACACAAGGACATTCAGCGCTATTCATCCCTATCATCAAACTCATAGATTAGAGAAAAGCCAATCAAAAGCATGCCTACTGTGCCTGCAGCAGAGAACAGCTAGATTTGACAGTCACTCTTATATCGCATCCGTGCCCAAGTTGTCTTCATTATAAATAACAGTCTATGTTCTGTAAAATAAATCTCGATGTATCTCAGTCATGAAAAAATCATTCTGACAAATTTAATCAACCAGAAAAACGGAAATTAATTTGTTGTTGTTGTTTTATTACACTAACATTTGAGTATCAAAAACAACAACAATGAAAACGTATAAAATCCTTTTGTCTTAATAAAATACTTGCTGTATAAAACGAGTATTCTAAGCGAACTGAAAATTATAGATGCATGTGGCATTTATATATCAGCAACATTAACTGAAGAAACTGCGAATTTCGTGAATGACTGGCCACCAGTTCCTCAGTGGCACAGCGGTATGTCTACGAACTTACAACGCTAGAAACTGGGTTTCGATACCAGTGGTGGGCAGAGCACAGATAACCCATAACGTGGTTTTCTGCTTTCTGGCAAATGCTAGCCACTTTTACAGTTGATAAGCGCCATCTCTTGCTTAAAATTGAAGTATCGCTTTGGTTTGAGCCAACGTACAATATGTCATTGCTCAATCGTTATTTTTAACAAAATATCATCTTGCTACACAACAAAAGAACGTTAAATCATGTAAAAGTGTTATTCTAGTTGCCAAAGCTTTCTGTCTATTATTGTTATCGTAAGTTGAAATTTATTTAACTCGATTGTGTCGTTCAGTGGGTCAGTGGCCAAGTTTACGGACTTACAACACTTAAGCCTATGGTTCGATATTTTGCGACACTGTTTGAAGACAATATGTATGTATATATTTTCTAGGGTTAAGTGACATTAGGCCATATTCAAACATAAAAACATTTTGATCAACCAAAACTTCATTAGCAACGCATATGGGTGCGTGTTTTCATAGTAAATGCCACATCTGGCTACTTACTACGTCCACCTAAATTGAACTAAACCTTTTATTTTAGCATTTTAAATCCCTAAACTTACCGCTGCCCCACCGAGAGACGCACACACTCAACTCATATGTTTCCTTTATTAAACTTTTTGCACACAGTGACAACAAAATCACATGCGAAGCAAAATTAGCCTTTCAATTATTGTTGGCTATCGATAACTCTGTTATAAACAGTTTCAATCGTACAATGTGTACGAAAATTATAATTTTTACACAGAGACGTTCTTTATGTGTAATTCAAGTTTTATCTTGATTATGATGTGAGAGCATACATTTTAAACGTTTATACCAGTGGTATATACCTTTGTATATGTAATAACGAAGTTAGCTACAAGTAGTAACATATATATATATATATATATATATATATATATATATGTACACAATTTTAAACACACAGGTTACTGTAAAAAGTTTTAGGAAAGCTACTTAATGTGTATTTCAATGACGAAAGAAAAAACAAACGTTTTCTTACAGCAAAGCCACGTCGGGCTATCTGCTTAGTCCACCGACGTGAATCAAACCCCTGATTTTAGCACTGTTGATCCACAGACTTACCGCTATACTAGTGGGGGACAAACACAAACACCTGAAAGATGTTATAACTCGCAAACACTGCAGTTCCTAAGTAAAATTCTATATGAAGCTCAAACAAATCAAATTACTTTAATGCCGAAGGAATTAAAATAATTCTTTTCTTTTTTTTTGTCACATTACCTTCACTACATTAAGACAATATATGAAGAACCTTAAGCCTTCACCCAGGTAGCTGATCACAGAAGTAGTTACTCTTCAAGAAGTCTTGTCTGGCTATATGTATAAGGCTTTGTTACGAACGGAAAGTGTAAAAGTAAATGTGATTGTGAACTTTCTTCTCGTTAAAAATGAAACTTTAATTTCCTTAATTAAAATTTAAAAACACATGGTGTCTTCACATTGATGATTACGTGTTTCGTGATCTTATTTACTAATGTCATTTACTGTAACACAAGTAACTTTCAAGTTCTACTGTTACTTTTAATTTACTGTAACACAAGTAGCTGTCAGTTTTTACTGTTTTTTTTAATTTACTTTAACACAAGTAGCTGTCAAGTTTTACTGTTTCTTTTAATATACTTTAACATAAGTAGCTGTCAAATTTTACTGTTTCTTTTAATATACTTTAACACAAGTAGCAGTCAAGTTTTACTGTTTCTTTTAATATACTTTAACACAAGTAGCAGTCAAGTTTTACTGTTTCTTTTAATTTACTTTAACACAAGTAGCAATCAAGTTTTACTGTTTCTTTTCATTTACTCTAACACAAGTAGCAATCAAGTTTTACTGTTTCTTTTCATTTACTCTAACACAAGTAGCTGTCAAGGTTTACTGTTGTTCTTTTGTACCTTTACAATTACATTTTCATAAATTGACGGGAATCCCTAATAACAATAATAATTCATGAATTGTCACTTTTATAAACAGTACTAATTTTAAAAATACAGCAAGATTATTTTATGACTTTTTATGTAAAAACGTTTTTAATTGATTTCCTAACGGTTTTAATTTTAGTTTTTAAACAGTTGGCATCCATACTGTCATTACGAAATGCTATTTTACCAAAGAGCATTTTTAACTTTTATATTTTTCAAATGACTGGCTTTCCCATGAATGTTATTTGTTATTTTAAAAAATATATTTTAAGTTGGTAGCTTAAACTTAAGACATGTAACTTTACTTTTAAGATAATTCGTTGCAGTAGCTATTAGTGAACTATATAAAACTGACAAACGAACAGGCTGTAGGAACTGAATCTTTTGTTCATTCTTTATGTTTACTTACTGTAACTGTTGAGAGTGTGATTATAATTACCATACTTAATAATATTTATTTAGTCTGTTTATTCCAAAGTTTCTTTAAATAAAACTTGATACTTCCATAGTAAAGTACCAACTCGACTAACATAAACACTCTTAAAAGCGAGTTGTTAGATGCTGTTTGACTTTTTCGGGCTAGATGATACGTGAGCGTTACATAAAAACTAACACAGCACTTAAACTTTCAAGTAAAGCGTATTATCTAAACAGGCTAGCTACAATTACGATTTATAAGAACAAAAAAAAATTTGAGGTAAAACATTCTTACGACGAATGTACAAGCTCCGGACTTTAGCAAAACTTCTTTTACGTAGTTCGAGCTAATGGAAATGTGAAATATAATAAGGGCATTATAAATCTGAATATAAGACTTACTGTTACACCCTTTTACAGCTTTGTGTGCGTTAATAGCATGAATTCACTGAAAACTTTACCAAATTAATTAAGGAAGAGAAAGGTTGTATGTCAGAGATTATGGTTCCAAGTGTCCAACGTTCTTAAGTTATTGTACTTTTTGTAATTCTTAAAAATGTGCTCAAGTTCCTAGAACAGACTTTCGTAAGTACGTCTCTGTCACTAATTTTAACTTTCATTAAAGTGTTTTGCTCACCTTTCTTATAGATTTATCTTCTTATAGTTGTGTAAACTTCTATATCTTCCTTGATTATTTTCATAACTTAAGACTGGAATAATTTACTGGAAGACTATAGCTGTTAAGTTTTATTATTTTTCTTTGGAGCCTTCGTAATTAATATTAGACTTTCATTAAGGGTATTACTAATAACTATTCACTATCATTGTTGATAAACAGTACGATTTCGAGACACATACTCACTAAGTGTAAAAATTCCTTAATTTATTGGATTGGGTCTTTGATTTTTCTTTTATAAATTTTTAAACGCACATTAATATCATTATGAATTATAATTTTACCAAACTAAAATTACAAATTAAACAAGACTTCCAATAGGTTCCACTTTTTTGTTTTTGTTTTCATAATTCAGTTATCTTTGGAAAAGCGAGTCTTTACAACAAATTGTGCCATAGTTTCGGAGACTAACTCTATAGGCCTAACTTGAGCTCGAAATTACAGTCTATGGCTATGTGGTAAATTCATTTTTTTAAATAAAATTGTTTATGTTCACGTAATCGCTTTATTATATTTATTTTTTCTAGAAGCAGAAACTACTTTTGTAGGTTTGGTCTTTAAAATCTTAATTTAGATGTTTAGTTCCCAAGAGGGAATTTTACCCCTGACATCTAAAAGTTTCTCAAGTTCTAGAGCTCGTTACGTCGCGAATTTTCCGAAATAATGTTATACAACATTTACAAAACAAAAGACAAGATACTGAGTTAATCAGTACGTTGTAACGACCTAAAGTAACTCGCTAGTCTTAACCAAGACTGCAAACACGCACAAAATTATAATTTGGAAACCACAGTAATCCAAGGTGTGTGTTTCTAACTGTTGAAATACAAGGTTGATAACTTACCAATACACAGTAAAGGTTTTAATTTTAAACTAACGTTAATGAACAATACACTACGTAAAATACAGTAATAAGTATCTCAATAAATAACGAAATTAGGTGAAAAACGAACCACACAAATAAGATAACTTAATTCCAAATATTATATTATGTATATAAACTAAAGCTCACTAACAGCATCATGTAATAATCAGCAATAATATCTTTAGCTTTTTATTGTTAACTAATTATTTACAGCTCAATATAGGGTTGGTTTTATTCACTTGATAGATCACGAAATTACAAATCATGCGATGTTTATTTACATTCTCTTGTGTATCATATCTACACATAGTTTACTTCAGTGCAACTCGTCACCGCAAAATAAACCAAGGTGAGTTAGATTTTTAAATGTAACTTAAAATTCATAAATAAACTAAACAATAAATGAATGATAAACAAAACCATAACTAAATAAAAACAGAAATTGTTATCCCACAAAGTTAGTGGGTTATTTATTGAGTGAATCCGTAAAAATGGTGCCAATTGTTTACTGAGCTAGTGGGGTATTAGTTACTAAGTTTTGATTATGTGTCACATACACGACAAGAAATTTAAGAAGGAAATGGCTGTTAACTCTAATTAGTGACTTAGGCCTATTTCTTGTTTATTTTTAGTTTATGATTATTTGTTTATTTGTTTTGAATTTCGCGCAAAGCTATTCGAGGGCTATCTGCGCTAGCCGTCCCTAATTTAGCAGTGTAAGACTAGAGGGATGACTAGTTGCGAGCATGTTTGGTGCGACGAGATGTGAATCCGCGACCCTCAGATTACGAGTCGCACTCCTTAACCCACCTGGTCACGCCGAGCCTTAGCTCATGAAATGATGTAAGTTGTAAATCTTTCAAATGAAGAAATAAAACACTTTATGTTAATTAAGTGAACCAAAATTTGCATTATTTTTACCGAATAATCAAGAAGACCTCTCCCACCTAGTAATTTTAACCATAACAATACTATTCACATTGTTTTTTGTAATGTGACAATAAATTTAAAAATTCTTGCTAAATGCGTGTTGTACTTGTTTTTTGGTTTTTTTTTTGCTTCACTACAGTACACAATATTATAAGTATCCGAACCTTATAAATTTTTTAGGCACATTATACTATAGTGTGTAACTAAACGACAATTTTTGGAAAAAGAAATTCGTGTACAATGTTTTACTAGTTGCACAAGGTTTCGTTAGCTAAAGGCCGTACTTTTGTTACTTTCATTTATCCACACATCTATTTTTTTTTTAATTACGGTAGCTAAGAAAGTGATTTGTTTTGTTTGAGTGCATATGAGCAACATACGGTGTTTTCACTGCAGGGAATCAAACCCCTGATTTTAGCGTTATAAGTACATAAGTTTGCCACTAACTTACCGGATACACTAAATACCAAACGTGTGCCTTAATTTCTTAATAAAATATTTTATAAATTTTAAACCAAACTGTTTCGGACAAGAGGACGCTCAAGAAACCTAATTTAAGATCTTTTTCGAAGACAGATTGGATTTTTTACATCATTTGATGATAACGCCGTTATCTGCTTTCATTCGTTTTTATCAATGAAAATCACTGTTTAAGAAATAATTTGTCAATGTCCATACCTAAAGCTTCCAATTAATAATATTTTTCATAAAACAAAAGTTTATTTTGATGGCCACCGTATTATACAATTACAACAGATCATTTTCCATTTCCAACACTCAGTTTCTTAACAAACACGAGGACAGCATAACCAAATAACACTGGGTTCCAATTTCTTTTCTTGCTACTCACGCTGTACTGATTCAGATAAAATGCATGTATCTTCCTGCTTTCACACTGAAAGCTCCACTTTCTTCAACGAAGACATTTTTCATCTAATAGATTATTCTACAGCATACAGTTCTAGAAAAGTGATCGGCTGCTGTTGCTGCGCTATTGCTTAGAGATGGAGGCTTTGGTTTTCTAAACTTTGTATTGATATAAGAAATATGATCAATCTTGTCACATTTTGCTTTACCCACAAAAACGACGAAGAGAAGTTCCATTAGATGAAGCTTTTATCTCTGCATTTGCCACTCGGTCTGCGTTTTCCACACAAGTGAACTGACATAAAGTTTTATCTTAGCTCTATCCTGAAATTCAAAACCCTGCTCTCTAGGAGCTAAAGAAATAATTCAGAAATATAGAACGCATTCAACACAAAACTGTGCTACGTTTTTCATGTTTAGAATAAGAAGACAGATGTACAGCGCTAACAAACAGTAATTTTGTTGCTTTCGTTTTAAGATGCATGTTTTAGATTTTCAATTATTATCATTCAAGTATTAGTGAGTATGCATTTTTTTTTGTTTCTGTAACCATTAATGATCTTATATTTGTACTTCCTAATAATTCTGTCCCGTTACATGGCTCAGCAATAAATAAGTCTGAAGGGTTATAAGGATAAACACCAGGTTTAGATACCTGTTGTGAGCACTGCACAGATAGCTTATTGTGTAGTTTTGTGCTTAACATAAAAAGCCCATTGCATGTTATTAAAGAATGGTAGAATGGTGTTACTAAACGTTACCTTCCTATCTCATTCTTTTAAATGTATTAAATTTGTCATTTTAAAAAATCTGCTCATTCCTAAGAATACTTGTTATTTTATAAATAATATACATTAATAAGCAAACGTCGAGTTATTGAAGGTTCTAATATTTTGTGGTTTAGTTTTTGAATTTCGCGCAAAGCTACTCGAGGGCTATCTGCGCTAGCCGTCCCTAATTTTGCAGTGTAAGACTAGAGGGAAGGCAGCAAATCATCACCACCCACAGTCAACTCTTGGGCTACTGTTTTACCAACGAATAGTGGGATTCCCCGTCACATTATAACGCGCCCACGGCTGAAAGGGCGAGCATGTTTGGTGCGACGGGGATTCGAACCCGCGACCTTTGGATTACGAGTCGAACGCCGTAACCCCGCTAGCCATGCCGGGCCAATATTTTGTGTATATTTAGAAGAAAAAAAACAAATGCGAGTCAAAAAGTCTTTCAGAAATATATCCATACAATGTCTTTAGTTTAAAAGAAAAGCAATTAAATTTAGTAAAATCGTAAATTCCAAAGAATATATTGAAACAGATAAAAATTACAGGAAGGAAGGAACCATGGAACTTCCTTAATTTTAACAACTATGTATGTGAGTAAACTATGCTCATAATTTTCATATTTTTTTAGTTTAAACTGTAGATATTAATATACAATAGCATTGGTGTTAATAATATTAAAGGAAATCTAATTACTATTACTCTATTCTCGTTTTCACTTGTTAACCTTACAGGCAACAATGGTAAACGTAATTACAAAAAGAACGGCAGAAAGTGTTATTTGGAAGTAAATCTGAAAATGTGACTTTGTTTACGTTAAAAAAACAGTAATAACTAAAATATAAAACACAACTAAAATTGGTCTTCTATTAACGGAATTTCATTGTAAAATGATCTTTAGTGCCTGACGAAGAGCATCTGCTCAAAACGTTGCACAAAATAAACAGGAAAAAAGTTTCATTCAATTTACATGTGTCAGTTTATTCTTTACTATATTCTATCCAAGCTTTTCTTCTCACGTATTTCGGAATAACACTCGACCAAAATAGAATAACTACCCATAACACTTGTAACGGATTTACGGTTAAAGGTTTATTTTAATACTTACGTTTCTTTGAATCTGATGTATATTGTTGGATGTGTATTTTGCAAGTTCCGTCTGCTCTCTAAATTCGTAGAAGATTCTCAAGAGTAAGAATCAACCATATTTATTTTATGAAAACGTTAACGTGTTTTCGAACATTATTGAACGTTCTAGAATCTCGCGTGATTAGTATGTAAAACCGACATGCCAGGAGACTAATTATTATTGGTTAGTTACAGTCAGTTTAATATAAGCCCCGGAAGCTATAATTGTGATTAACTCTTATTAATCGGGAAAACTACAAAATTTGATCAGTAACATTTATAGATTTCGAACATTACAAACTGATCAACTTCAGTGAATTACTTCGGACGTTATTATTTCTTGGAGAACATTAAAAATCTTCGCCATAAAAAGTCAGGTTGTAATCGGTGTGAGACCAACCAAGAAAAGACAGTGCTAGCTTAGATGAGGTGTAACAATATCAACTCAGAATTAATTTGTTCGTCATGGGCTTGGACCATCAATAAAATATTCAATTCTAGACCAGATAGAAGACTCATTATAGTTTGTAAGTTTGTAAAACTCAAGTATATGAACAAATATTTGTAAAAACTATTAGTAATAACCGTTAATATCAATTGTATTGTTATTTGTATATTAAAATATATTTCTGTTGAGAAAGAAAGTTGTCTATATCAATCTTGTTGGCAAATATTATAAATTTAGTACTTATCAACATTTAATAACTTCTAAATTAAAATTAAAATTTCCGACTAGTTTAAATCGTAATATGTAACGTACATGACATAATAAATTGGAGCCTTATCAAGGATAAAGTATAATACGTGGCATAATAAGTAACCGAAACAATTGTATAATACTCTTTATAGTAGCTGCGAGAAAATTAAAGTTCATTACTTTTCAGATTTGTAATTCAAGTTACGATTTTTTTCTTAAAATAAAGTGTATAAGATATGTTTCTTCTGGAACTGATATAAATGTGCCCCAAGAATGACCACAAACGTAAGTAGAGGCATGATGAAGTGACCATTAATGAGTTTGTATGACACACTGTCGTACCTCAAAAAACCGACGTATGACTAACTATAACTGGTTAGAAAGAAGCCTTTCTTTTTCAGTATTAGTCAGGCCTGGTTTAACACTAAGCACGCACACTTTGTAAATTTACGGCTATGTGCAAACAGCTTTTTAGTAGCTTTACAGAATAAATCTAAAAATAACAATTCTTAAAGCTTTGGTGTAGGTTTCCGCAATGGACAAGAATGCGTCTAATAAAAAACTTAGAAACGATAACTTTTTCTCTACCTCTACTTGTGTACAATTGAAATAGGAAATTAATTTGAATATATGAGTTAATCATGATGAAACTGATACTTATAGGGATGCTCTCAAAACTAATAGCATGTTACACTGATATTTACAAGCATAATATAGCCTATAATTAAACACATAAATGTTAGTACTGCTGTTCTCGTGTAACTGATAATATTAAATATATCAACTTCAGATGATCATCAATTAGCTTAGAGAAATATATACTGAAATTTTATGAGTAAAAGTAAAAATATAACATATTTAAATAACTCAAGAGTTGCGGGTGAATGCAACACTTTTTCGCCACGTAATCCCAACATGGCATTTTGATACAATAAAAATTGTGAAAAACACAGAAAAATCTAAAACTATCAACATCACTGCTCAGAATCTGCGAAAAAATATCTTTGTGCTAAATCCCATATAAGTTGGTTCACATACACTTGGATGATTCACGAAAACACCAAATTGTACTTTCTTCGCTCAAAAAAAATTAATTTATTAATAGCAAAATACAAAAATGATTGGTTTGTTTTTACTTTCGCACAAAGCTACTCGAGGGCTATATGAGCTAACCGTTTCTAATTTAGCAGTGTAAGACACTGAAAGTCAGCTAGTCATCACCACCCACCGCCAATTATTGGGCTACTCTTTTACCAACGAATAGTGGGATTGACCGTCTCTTTATACGCCCCCAAGGTAGAAAGGGCAAGCGTGTTTAGTGTGACGGAATTCTAACTCTCGACCCTCAGATTACGATTCGAGTGTCTTAACCATATGGACATGCCCGGCCGACAAAAATTATAAAATTGCCTGTATTTTTATTTAGGACCTGTACAAAAGTATCTCATATAAGTTTGCTGAAATTTGGTGGAGAAACCTAAAATTATGCTTTCTTGTAGCATTTTGACCCCCATATAGTTACTAAAAATGGGCAATTTCAATATTTTTGTTTGTCAATGTGTGTGACCAGTAGAAAAGTATCTTTGTGCTAAGTTGCATGTAAAATAATCGTAAAACAGCTAAGTAATTGACTAAAAACCCCAAAGTATAGTTTTCTGTGAGCTCTGGCTCCAATAAAGAGACTCTGAGAAGACAAGTCCATCTTTTTTTTTGGCCATGTGTTGGACGCATAAAAATTTATATCTGTGCCAATTTTCATCTTGATTGATGTAAGTATGACCGTACAGAAGCCCAAAAAATACATTTTGGGATTGTTTACCTTTGATCCCACACAATTCTTTAAAAAAGGTACAAATAAAGAAATAAAAAAAATACATTTCTACGTATATCAGACCAGGGTATAATACCACCAAGTCTCAAGTTAATCCGCCGACAATTGAAAGACCAGCAATCGATGAAAAAGTGTTTTGAAGAAGAAAAAATAAAAAAGCAACATTATGTTTTTTTCTTGTATCTGCAATAACTAATGTATGATACGAAGTTTGGAGACAAACAGTTTATTGGAATAGTTAATCACAGTCAACGTGTACTCTCGAGTAAATGCTCAAAATGATTTAATTGGCTCAATTTGGATAGAATTTGATAACAATTTGCTTGGGAGACGTTCCTTTTGCATCAAAAATAAAAGTAAATTTTATTTAACAGAAAAGCCGACCAGTAAGATTGTTTTTGTGAGTAAATATGTTATTTATTTGAGCATTATTGTTATTATTATTATGTCTGTTTCTGGAATCTGCGTTTTGCCAATATTTGAGTTATTTTTGGCAGTCAGTAAACTTCTGAATATCACATTATGAATTGAATTTTTAGCTTCTGCGCAACCCTCAGGAACAGGTTGTTTTCATAAAATTTTCACATTTTAGATATGGTCTCTCTCAACTGATCCTTAACGTGCATTTATTATTATGGAAATTTTTACCTTAACTAAAATCAAGTATTGAATCAAACATGTTCTTCTGTTAAGAGTACCCTGGCGTCCCAATATAAATAACGCCCCTGTAAACTTATTTGGTATATTTTTATTTTATTTGGATTGGTCTTGGGGAAGGAAAGAACGTTAAAGAATTGATTCAACTATGAAATTAGACACTGTATTATTATATGCTGACCATTTCATATTCACAAGAAGACTAGCAATCAAATAATTGTTGAAATTAAAGAAATACACCTGGAAAACTTATTAATAAAAGTGAGAAATATTTTATATACAGGTTTATAATACAGACACAAATAAAAAATTATCCAATAATTTGTGTCGAAATAAAATCAACCAAAAATCATATTACTTTTAAACACAATAATTTTAATTTTTTTCTTTAAAATTTATAATTTTTATAAATAATAGTTTCTTTGATGAAGTAATGAAGACTTGTTAACGTGGGCAAAATGTCTTCATCTGACACCTCAGTGAACTGATGGTTAGTAGGTTTTGCCATCTATTGGTGTTATTTGTAAACATATATATAAGTATCACATAATTGTTTGATTTTTTTTTCATTTTATGTTTAGTTTCTTTGTTTTGTTTGTTTTTTTTTAATTTCGCACAAAGCTACTCGAGGGCTATCTGGGCTAGCCGTCCCTAATTTAGCAGTGTAAGACTAGAGGGAAGGCAGCTAGTCATCACCACCCACCGCCAACTTTTGGGCTACTCTTTTACCAACGAATAGTGGGATTGACCGTTACATTATAACGCCCCCACGACTGAAAGGGCGAGCATGTTTAGCGCGACGGGGATGCGAGCCCGCGACCCTAAGATTACGAGTCGCACGCCTTAACACGCTTGGCCATGCCGGGCCAACAATTAAATACGTAATTAGACATGTATGTAGTAAACGTGTATAAAACTATATTGTGTAGTTGTGAAAATACAAGTAATACTTTTTCTTTTGCCGCATAAAACGTTTACGTAATATATGTGCTTATATCTCATTGAATAGTACAGTTATATGTAAAACTAAACAAATAATTGAGAAATTAATTATATGTTTTAAAAATTTACATTACTCTTAAGAGTTCATTTATTGGTGAAATATAGCAATATTGTAAGTATCATTTATAATAAAAGTTCAGTTTTAAATTAAAATTAGGCTCGGCATGACCAGGTGGATTAAGGCGTGCGACTTGTAATATGAGGGTTGCGGGTTCGCATCCCCGTCACTCCAAACATGCTCGCCCTTTCAGCCGTGGGGGCGTTATAATGTTACGGTCAATCCAACTATTAGTTGGTAAAAGAGTAGCCCAACAGTTGGCGGTGGGTGGTGATGACTAACTGCCTTCCCTCTAGTCTTACCCTGTTAAATTAGGGACGGTTAGCGCAAATAGCTCTTGAGTAGCTTTGCGCGAAATTCAAACAACAAACAAATTAAAATTAAATAAAAAACATTAACAAAAATGACGAGTTTTAAGAATAATTGAACAAAAACTCGGTTAATAAGCACCAACAGTACTACCAATAAAATATTTTTAATATATAAAAGATTTTACTCTGAAGTTCTTAAATGATACTATTCAATACCAGTAAAAAATTCGTAAAAAATATATTTAAACCAAATTTAATTTCTGGTCTGGGGAGATAAAGTAAAGAAAACTTTACTCCCATGAATTACTTAATTTTGTGATTTCCGTCGTTAATTATACAAGTTGAATTTTACGTCTTCTTTATGCATGTTAAATTATGTTTTAAGAACTTTGTGTAAAGTTTATATTCATGTTATTTTCTAAACATAAAATGAAATAATAACGTAAAATCACTGACAGAGGGAGATAAACGATAGTTTACGGTTATGATCCCAGATTGTTGGATAATATTGAGAACGTAAATGTGAAACTTGAAGTTCTTAAGTGTTTTGTTTGAGTAGCCTTGATGCAAATTATTTGTAATATGTATTTTTAATTTCACTGAACTTTTAGCACTTCCTGATTATTCTAACTGAAAATAATGAAAATTTGTTTTATTTTACATTTTATAGTTTTAATTTAACGTTGGTTTTGATAAGTGAAGTGTATTATAATAAAATTTATCCTTAGTGAGTTTAGCAAGTTTATGAACTGCTGAAGGTATAATAATAAACTCAAGCCATCTATTTTAGGGGAGGACCTTCACGTTATATATTAATTAATTTAAGTTTTAGACAATTATAAATTGTAACTTAAAATATAAGTGATACTGATACTGCATTGTTTGAATTAAATTGTAAGTCTTTAGTAGATTGAGTCTCTTTAACCCTATGCTAAAGCTCCAAATCACTCTACCTATTTCATTGAAGCAGTTCAGTTTCATAGATAAAAGAGATTATCTTTTATCACACGAGATTTCAAATGAGGCTTCATCAGCTCTGGATATAGCTGTTATAGTGTGGTTGACATATTGTGGACTTTTATTTACTGTTTAAGTTTTCCCAGAGTTATGTAAGTCTCCCAAATCATATTCCAATTTAGAATTCTCAAAACTTAAGTCATTTGTCCATGTTTTCTCTTTTATTTCTATCAGCTAGTTAAGTTTGATTTTCCCTGGTATCCATTTCGTTTGTTGTTTTCTTTTCTTGAATTAAAAGCAATTTCGTTTTATTAAAATGTCCCTATTCTCTTCCACTTATTCATTTTCTCAGTTCTGTAATGATAAATTTTGTTTAATGGTTTACTATAAATTAGAAGTGGACTAGAGACAAAATGTTAGCAAGTTCAATCCAGGATTGCATTGTGTTCTTTGATATTTTATGTTAAACAAAATCTGTATGTGAGGCTTATTTTAATGTTTTATTGATAGATGGTCAATCACTTTTGAAAACAGTGGTATCCAAACACCTTAGAAATGTTTGAACTCCTTAAGTATGGTGGGAGACAATCAGGAAGGATCAACATAGAGGTAGGCATTAGATGTTTCTATATCCACCATAACAGTATCTGAAAGACACATTTATGTTTAGAAATACATTGAATAGACATTTTTTATTCACTGGTCATGATTTTCATGCACTAAATAATTTATATGGCATCTAACTTGGACAAAGATATTTATATGTTGAAAGTTGAGATTGATTGATATATAATAAATTCTCAAAATAATTTAATAGCATGTTTTCTTTATTATATGTGAAAATATGGTTTAGTCATATTGAATGTCACACATTTTGAAGTTATTGTGAGTTTTGTAAGTTTATATGTGTGATGTTATGGGACTGGAGTGTATCAGACAGACAGGAAATTGATCAACATTTATTTAATTTGGTTTTTTTCTTCCCAAAATTAAATATTCATATGGGGGCTTGTGGTTTCAAATGAAGAAATAAAGAGCAGATTCTAATTGATGAACAAAACAAGAGTTAAAAAATAGTAATAAAATAGGCAGAGATACTTGTTTGAACATTCATATCTGGTGTCTGTTTTTAAAACAATCATTTTGTAAATTACTAATCAGTAATTTTACTTAGTGAAAACTTATTAGTACAAATATTCCCTCAATATACTATGAAATAACTTGCTTACATGTTAACAGATCTGTAATTTTGATCATTGGAACAGAAGTTGTTGGTTGTAAAGATCCAGTGTTTACTCCAATCATCCTATCAGTTAATAATGTGAATATTTAGTTCACCAAATTGTCCAAGAATTCATCAAAAAACATGTTCTCATTCCTCGGTATATATTTGAGACATTTTAAAAATAGTTTTAATAAAAGATAGAAGTTTATAAAAAGAATGGAAACTCAAACTTAATTGAATTACTAAAGACATAAAGGAGAAGATCAGAGATAAACACACTGTATATATAAGATTAAAAAATTTAAATTGATGTATAACATGGAAGATTTACAGAACTATGTGAAAGCTAGGGATTTGGTTAAAATGTAAGAAAAATGGAAAAGCTTATGAAGAATAACTGGTTGATAATGTTGAAAATAATAACAATGATTTTTTAATTATGCCAAAGATTAAATTGAAAGTTGAGATTCTGATAGCAAGATTATTGTTAAAAACAATAGAATGAGGTGAATTAGCTTTTTAATTCTTTTTCATTTTTGTTCAAGAGGGTATTGACAAAATATCAGACTGTTAGCACTTTTTGGAAAATAATGGAATTGATCTGAATCATGAAGAGATTAATCCCTTGGTGGTAAATAAAAAATACTGATATTTTAAAATTATAGATAAAGCATGAAGCAGCAGGACCAGACACTGTTTTTTGTCAGTGTTTTAAATCATTTTATCATTAAAAACTGAAAGAAAGGAAAGAGTTATTACTGTTCAGTCAAACTGAAACTTTATTAATAATAATGCACCTCGGAGATCAGCAGATTGTCCTGTTTTTTTTTTTTTATTTAAAATAATGGTATAAATAGAGGTATGATAAGTTAATTGGTTTGCTGATGACATTAAATCCTTGACCTATGCAGACAAGGAACTATTAGAGGGAGGAAAGGCTAAAGGAATAGTGAAGGATGTAGAGTGTGAACTTAAAGGCTGGTTGTAAGTGATTCCTTAACATGGCATGTTGATAGAACAGTCTGTGGGGTAAAGAGAGAGAAAAGAGCTAGGTTGTGCTACCTTGGGGCAAAGATGGATGATAAAAGTGGTAGAGCAAGAGATATGAAGAAGGGGTTTATCAGTGACTTTGAGGCTGACAATATAACCAAGAGTAAGTCAGAAGAGCTAATTAATAAGTAAAGTGAGGTTGATAAAGGAACTTAACCCTTAACCAGCAGGAATGTTGTAGGTAACAGCATCAGTTAATGATGGCTGTCATTTAAGGGTTAAATTATCTTTAACCCTTTAAGGCTATAAATTAATTGTGTCAAGAATACTGCAAAGAATTAATTGTGGATGTGAAATTTTCTGTTGGTTACTAGGGCTAAATGCTGAGTGAAATTAATATGTAAGGATGAGCAGGTTAGTTGGTTGGACTTGTAGGATCAGTTCAGTGGGAGGAGGGAACTTTCTGGACTGGATGGTTTACACTTAAGTGGTAAAGGAAATCTGTATATTAGGTCTAGATAGTGGTGAGGGCAATGATAAACTAAATGAAGTAAAATTGTGATGTAGAGGAAGTTTAGCATTGGAAATCAGTATAAAAGTAGTTATAAGAATAGGCTTATTTGTTACTATTGTAAGGCTAGAAGTATAAGAAATAAAATAGATTACTTTAGGGCATTGGTTGGAATAGATTTTGATATAATGGGAATAACTGAAATGTGGTAAATGTAGGTTATTTTGGTGCCAAAAATTTCTTTGGAATACGTGGTTAAGGTTATGTAATATGGACAGATTCTTTACAGAGGGGGAAAACTGGCTCTATATGTAAAGTGTAAGTTACATCCTGTTAAAGTTGAGAATATTAAAAACAACAGCAAGGAGATTGAATCCATTTGGATTTTTGTTAGTGGATATCAAGGGAAAATGTCTTAGTAGGAATTTGTTACAGACCACCAAATGAAACTGGTGAAATTAGTGAGAAATTTTGCAATTACATTTAAGATTTCAGCTGTTAATAAAGTCATAATTATGGGTCATTTTAATTTCAGGTATATAGGTTAGGAAATGCTAAAGTCAAACTGTTCAAGATGGTTTTCTTTACCATTTAGTCAAGGAACTTACTAGAAACCGTGCTATTTTAGATATATTGTTAACTTCAAACATAGAAATATTTGAGATTGTGGAAATTGAGGAACATTTCATACAAGTAATCATTTCTCGATTAGGTTCAATGTTTTGTTGAATATGGAGATAAAGAATAATATTTTGGTTACAAATTTCAAAAAAGTACATTTTGAAGGGGTGTGACAAAAATTATTTGTTATGGATTGGGCAGCTGAGTTATTTGAAGACACTGATTAAATGTGGAAATTTTTAAATATTCTGGTAAGCAGATTTCTTAGTTAAAGAAAATGGTAGATGTGAGTATAAATCAGGTTGACTCACAAAGAGTATGAGATAAAAGAAAGCATCATAAAGTTAAGAAATATAAATTGACTGATATTACAGGAGATAAGATTATAGAAGATTAGGAAAGTAGTTGAAACAGGAAATTAGGACATCCAAAAGAATGTATTAGAAATGGTTGGCTGGAAGCATACAAATTAACAATAAAGATTTTTCAAAAGTACATTAGGGTTAAATGTAAAGATGGGGATAGGATTTTTGAGGAATGACAATAAAGTCTTTTATCTAATGACTATGAAATGGCTAGTCTATTAAATTCTACTTTTTCTTCAGTTTATACAAGTAAAGACTTAAGCAGTATTCTTCATCTTGAACAACTGATAGATGAAAACAATTGAGCTTGTAAGTTCCTTCAGCAGTGGACAAATACCAACACATTGGAAATTAGCTAATGTCACTCCTACCTTCAAGGAAAGTAATAGAAGTGTTATCCCAGTAATCATGGGCCTTTTAGTCTAACATCATTTGTAGGAAAAGTTGTGGAAAGTATGATAACAGATACTTTGCAAAGTTACCTAACAAAGTTTAGAATTTTATTACATAGCCAACACAGTTTCATTGAGGGAAAATATTACCTTGCAAGTCTTTTGATATACTTTGAAAATATTACTGCATATATAGATGAGGATAAGGGCTTAGATTTGATGTATCTGTATCTTTAGAAAGCATTTTACAGAGTGCTACATTGAAGGCTCATAAAGAAACTATAGATGTGGGGAATAACTAATTGGATAGAAGAGTGGCATGATGGAAGAAAGCAGAAAGTTGTTATAAATGGAGTTCAGTCAAATTGAATTAATGTTGCAAGTGATGTACCTCAGGGCTCAGTCTTAGGACCATTGCTATTTTTGATTTACATGAATGATATAAATGTAAATTACTTAAATTTGCTGATAATATCAAGGTTTTGGGTGTTGCTGGCTGTCAAGAAGATGCTGCTACTTTACAAAAGGATTTAGATCATTTATTCAGTCAGGCAAATGAATGACAAATGGGTTTTAATTAAATGATCCTGCTACTTTACAAAAGGATTTAGATCATTTATTCAGTTGGGCAAATAAATGACAAATGGGTTTTAATTAAATGCAAGATATTACATGTGGATGGGAATAACCTTAAGTGTCATGAAAGAAAAGGATCTTTGTGTAATGGCTGATCAGTAAAAAATTATTTTAGTTTGTATCCAAAAAATATTGAATACAAGTCTAAAGACGTTATAATTTCATTGTATGTGGTATTTGGTTAGACCACATTTGAAGTGTTGGGCTCCTTACCTTAGGAAAAACACTGAATTCTTGGAAAGGGTTCAGAGGAGGGTTACTAAAATAGTGCCTGGAATGTAGGGGTTGTCATATGAAGAGAGATTAAGATCCTTAAAATTGTTTTTTCTTGAAAAAAGGTGAGTTAGAGGGAATCTTATTGAAGTTTAAGATTGTAAAAGGAATTGAAAATATTGAAGCATCAACATATTTTCATACTTAACAGTGAGAGTTATAGAACTAGAGGACACAAATATATAGACTTGGGTGAAGTAAAAGCTGTCTTCAGGAAAGACTTTTTTTCAAATAGGGTGATTGGCCTTGGAGTGGATTACCTTTGGATGTTGTGGAAGCAGTAAATTTGAGTGAATTTAAAAGATTGATAGGTATATGAATATGTGCTAGCTTTAATTTGTTTTAAATATGGCTTACAGGATGGGACAGCTGCAATGAACTAGTAGGTCTCCAGTTGTCTCTAAACATTATTTCCAATTATATTGAGATACTACAGGCTTGAACTAATGAGTAAGTTAAAAATATGGTTGACAAATGGCCCAAAATTTATAGTAAATGAAAGGTAATGTAGGAAAGTTAATAGATTTTAAATTTTTTTTAATATATATATTTATTGTAAGTCCAAAAGGTAATTATGTATATCAAAATCACAAGTTTAATAGTTAAGCCTAAATTAATGTACAGTGTACATTTTTGGTATACTATTCTGACTTATTAAAAGACTTTTCAGAGGAGGACTTCTATGATTATCTGAGATGGGTTATCATATAAGGATAACTTATTTTATCTGAAGAGAAAAAGGATAAGAGCTGATCTAATTAAAATTCCCTAGATCAGGGGTTCCCAACCTTTTGGCACTCGCGACATGAAAATGTAATTGATGAAATAAAATTAATGTTATCCCAAGCTACTTTCAACAAGGCTACGCGACCCCTCTGCCAAAGCTTTGCGACCCCCTAGGGGGTCAAGACCCACCGGTTGGGAACCCCTGCCCTAGATTATCCAAGATCAGTGGGATAAAGATTTCAGATTTCTTGGTGTTTTATTCTAAAGATAATAAATACAGGACAAAAGGACACAATGTAAAGATTTAGAAAGGACAGGCTGATTTCCAGTTAAGTTTTATTTTTCTATCAGGGTAATCAGTGTATGGATTGAGTTGCAGTCAGCAGTGGTGGAGATCTACCTTTTAAAAGAGCTTTAAGAGTCTAATGAGTGACTTCCTCAAAAAATAAACTTTTTATTTTTGAGTTTTTATATTTTCTCATGGATATGTGCTCAGACAGCCTTTTATTTTTATATTAAAATAAATGTTCCAAGTCTATTTATTTGTTAACAAAAAATTGGAAAAGGCATTAAATGTTCATTAACTTATTTAAAAAGTCTCTGGAAATTAAATGTTTTAACAGGCTGTGACATTTTCAAAAATAAGTTTGTCATGCCAAGCTATAGTAGAAGTATGTTAAATGTTCAAGTTAACCTCCAGTAATTAAATGGCAGAGTTCAGACAGAAACAACTGTAAGAAATTATCAGATCTTTTGAATTATTATTAATTTGTATTATAAAGATTTATTCATTCTCCAGAATTTTCATATTGCACTTTGCTTGTTATATCAATACATAAAATAGCTATTGTAAGACTTGTATAACTAATATTCTTATAATATACATGTAATCACTGCAGGACTTTTAAATATATTTTTCTTTTTATTTACAATTATTTCTTTTTGACTATATTTTATCAAGGAATATTTTATAACAATAAGTAAATACATCAATAGAAATCTGAACCTCAGACTTTTTTTTTGTCATCTAAGCAGCAGGTAGAAACTATGAAGGGTATTAACAGTTATAAAAAAGACTTTGTATAAATTCTTTAAGGATATAGAATGATACTTTTGTGAGTTTTTGTGAAATATGCTTAATACTTATCACATTCAAGTGATGCATCCTTAAAGTTTCTTCTGGTTATTAAAACTATACTTGTACAACTAAATATAGTTTCTGTCTGTTGATATCTGCATTGTAAAAGATTTTGAATGTAGTAATTGTATTTTTTCAAAAGTAATAGAACCATGAGTATATAATTCTGTATTTCATTTTCTTATTTATTTCTTGTAAAATGGACATAAGCAGTTGATTTTGTGTGTTAACTGTTTTCTTTATTAAAATGTTATTTTATTATTGTTAATTTTTAGAATAAATATTTGTATTCTTATGGTGAGTGTGCCTTAAACATTTTGTTAAATGAATTTGTTAATTATGAAACTGAGACAATTTCACAGTTTTGTAGACCTTGCATTAGAAGGCTTAAAAATAACCTTTCTACTTCAGTTCAAATTCTACTCTCATATTATTAGAAATAGAAACAAAAGTTATTAACATTGTCATTTTGAGAAGATCCTTAAAAAGATATTTTAAAGCTTTTCAAATATATTAATGAGACACGAAGAGGGGTTTTGCAAGAGAAAGAATCAAATCATAAGAATGTAGCATTCATTTTTTTACACTAAATGAAAAGGTTGAGTATTATAACAAAATTCTTTAAACTAATCCTTCATGTAACAAAACACAACTGCAGCACAAATGTTGATCCATAAAAATATGAAAGTACATAATTTGCATATGGAGAGGTTTGTTTTTGAGTTTTTTTGGTACAATGGTAATTTAAAAAAGCAAAATAAAGATATCAGATACTTTCTGGAAATTATATAACAAAAGTGTACTTTAAATAACAAAATATGAAACTAAAAATTATAACTATTGATTATTGAAATTATATAACAAAAGTGTACTTTAAATAATAAAATGTGACACTAAAAATTATAACTATTGATTATTGAAATTATATAACAAAAGTGTATATAAATAATAAAAGTGTACTTTAAACTATTGAATTGAAAATATAACAAAAGTGTACTTTAAACAATAAAATATGACACTAAAAATTATAACTATTGATTACCCCTCGGTGTGGATTCCTGTACGTGGTGAGGGGACCTCCCAGGGAAGGTTCTGTTCTATCTGGTTACCTTCTCTGGGATCTAAACATCCACCCACGTGTTTGCCTTGCGTGGCGACCCGTGAAGGGGAGGAGAGGATCCTGGTGGTTGAGGGGTCCAACCCTAACACACCACTTTGGCCTCAATTCCTGTAGAGGCTGCCTTTGGGTGGCCCCTTGGGTCAATCGGCTGGTCCACTTGGGCTAGAGTCAACCAAGTACCAGTGTTGGAAGTTCTCAACGGGTGTTGTGGACATTGTGCCTGATGCTGGTGTTTGGGTATAGTGCTCACGAAACCCTGGCGTTGCTGCATTGTCCTTGCGTGACTTTGTAGTGTGTCCCCTTGTAGGGCTCCATGGTGGGTGGGGTCAGTGGGTACCGAAATTTTTCTTTTCCTATGGATCCTCTAAAAATTTAAATAAAATTGTAAAAAAACAGTCAATGGGTAGCGACCACGTCTTGAATACTCAGAACAGCAATCTTCAACATCAGTAACACACGCGTACCTCATTTTCTTATATTACATTCTCTTCGAAAACCTTTAGGGCAAATGACCCCTTTTTTTTATTCAAAAGGGACTAGAGGGACTTGCTGGCTCTCCAAAATCAGTAAAGAAACTTGATCTGGTGACATATTGGTTGAAACATCCACATCCCAACACAGTGAACTCCTCTTGAATTCAAAGGCAATTGGGGATATACCTATTGAGGTTACACCCCATGCTACCTTGAATTCTTCACGAGTTATTGTTGAAAGGGATTTGAAGAACGTTCAGTCAGAGATTCTCGCTGGTCTCTCCACTCAAGGAGTTTCTGCAGTGAGGCATCTCCACTGCAAAGATGGAGTTACACTGCCAACAAATACCCTCGTTTTAACATTTACTTCACCACGTGCACCTGCCACCATCAAGGCAGGTTATCTCATTGCAGGGTTCGCCATACATACCAAACCCTCTTGATGTTTCCAATGTCAGAGATTCGCCACTCAAAGACATCTTGTCGTGGTTCCCTGACATGTGCTCGTTGTGGAGGCAAGGACCACGTTGCCTATGACTGTGACATGAACCCACATTGCGTAAACTGCAATGGTTCTCACCCTCTTACTTTCATTCTTGCCCAAAATGGTTGGAGGAAAAAGAGGTGCAGCGTTTGAAAACGACACATAACATTAGTTATCCTGAGGCTCAGAAATTGCTGTCCACAACTCCATCTCGGACATATGCTGCTGCACTTCATTCCACAACTACAGTGGGAGTGCAGACAGATCTCTCTGTGCCTCCAAGAGAATCGTTTGCAAAAAAATGAAAAGCCTTTTGACCTCCATGGTTAAAAAGGTTGATGAATCTAATTCCACACCCATCTTTGTTCCTCCCATACCTTCCAACAAACCTCAAGATCCACGTCCTTCAGTTTCAAATACAGGCATTTCTTTTGATACATCTTTTTCTCCCACCACAAAAGACAAAACAATTATTCGTTCCGTCCTCAGTCACTGGATTCCCTTTCCAATAACAAAAACCTGCCCACCTGACCCAGAGCAGGATCCATGGAGGTTGATAGACCTCCTCTGACTAAAGACAGTAAAGAAAAAAGACGTGGTTGTAAACCGAAGGGTTCTCCAGCCACTTCACCTACCTGTTCTTAAAAATGGCCACCTTGATACAATTGAACTGTCGAAGTTTACGTTCTAATCTGGATGATATCAAAACGCTGATTGCTTCCTACCATCCTGTTTGTCTTTCTTTACAAGAAACATTTCTCAAAACTGCTGATACTGTCTCCATTCGGCAGTTTTCTCTGTACAGAAATGACAGGTTGTGCGATGGTCGAGTACATGGAGGGGTGGCACTGTTGGTTGATCAACACGTGCCCACCCTGCCTTTGTCACTCAACACACCCTTGGAGGCTGTAGCCATCCGTGTTTCCTTGGGTCATACCATCACTGTTTGTTCTCTGTACCTGTCCCCTGGAGAGACATATGATCAATCAGATCTTGATGCTCTCGATGAACAATTGCCATCTCCATTTCTAATTCTAGGGGATTTTAATGGACATCATCCCCTCTGGGGGAAGTGCTATTATTGATGGGAGGGGCCGATCTGTAGAGTGGATGCTCTCTGATCACAATCTTTCTCTTTTCAATACTGGTTCTTCCACTTACTTTCATGCACCTAGTCAGTCCTTTACCGCTATTGATTTCTCAGTTTGCTCCCCTTCATTATTCTTCCATTTTTCATGGAGGGTTGACAATAATCCACTAGGCAGTGATCATTTTCCGATCCTTTTGAGAGACTGGCCATGGTCGATGCCACCCTACCCGCGTGCCCCGGTGGAAGCTGGATCAGGCAGACTGGTCCACTTTCACTGCTCTCGCAGAACTTGATCCTGCCATCGTAAATCAGCCATCAATAGACGACTGTGTAGCAGCGGTAACTGACTGTATTACACATGCAGCTGCTCAGTGTATTCCTAAAACCTCGACACGTTTTCCACGATATCCTCGTCCATGGTGGAATCCTGCTTGCCACTTTGCACGGAAGGCTCAAAGCGGGCCTGGGATACTTTTAGTAGATATCCCACACTTTCAAACCGGGTTGCTTTCCAACGGGCCCATGCACATGCTAGGTGGGTAAGACGTCAAAGCCAGAAGGAATCTTGGATTAAGTTCACAACCAGCATATCTTCTACCACCAGTTCCAAGATCATATGGGACAGGATTCGAAAGGTTAATGGACACTACAATTCTATCCCCCTCTCGATCTTACTCTCTGATGGTCAGGAGGTGACTGATGTTCGGAACATCACTAACACTCTTGGTGAAAGCTTTTGCCGGGTATCTAGCATTTCTGCTTGTTCCTCCACCTTCCTGGCCATCAAGACTCTGGCAGAGTGATCACCTCTTTCCTTTCGAACTGACTGTTTCTTTGACTATAAAACTCCCTTTACCCTGGTGGAACTAAAAATGGCCCTTCATCGGTCTGCCAGTACGTCTGTTGGACCTGATGATATTCATTATGACATGCTGCACCATCTATCTCTTGCTTCTCTTGATGTCCTTCTGATTGTTTTCAACCGGATCTGGCAGGAGAATGTTTTTCCTGATGCCTGGCGCCAGGCTATTATTTTACCTTTTTCTAAGCCAGGGAAAGATCCCAAGATTCCTTCAAACTACCATCCAATTGCTTTGACGAGCTGTCTCTGTAAGACATTAGAAAGGATGGTTAATGCTCGTCTTGTTTGGTTCCTTGAATCAAACAACCTCCTCTCGCCCACCCAGTGTGGGTTCCATCGATAGCACTCCACCACAGACCACCTAATTCGTCTTGAAACATCTATCAGAGAAGCCTTTCTCAAACGCCAACATCTTGTATCAATATTCTTTGATATAGAGAAGGCTTACGACACAACATGGAGGTATGGCATTTTGCGAGACCTCCATACATATGGGTTACGTGGCCATCTACCCATGTTTATTAAAAAATTTTTAATGGACAGGAGATTTCAAGTTCGTGTGGGTTCGACACTTTCCCGTTCTTTTGTACAGGAACTTGGAGTCCCTCAAGGCTGTGTATTGAGTGTTACACTCTTCAGTATAAAGATAAATGCCATCACTGAACAACTCCCTCTCACTGTTGCGAATGGGCTGTATATCGCCGACTTTCACATCTCATGTCAGTCGTCAAACATGAGATATATTGAGCGGCAACTACAAACCACCCTCAATTGTGTACGGAAGTGGACTCTGGCGAACGGCTTTAATTTCTCTCTCTCCAAAACTGTATGCATGTACTTTTGCCGTCGACAGGGTATTCACCCTGATCCTGAACTTCATATCGGTGAAGTTTTGCTGCCATTGGTCCCGGAGACCAAGTTCTTGGGGCTTATCTTTGATCGTAAACTGACCTTTATACCACACTTAAAGCAGCTTCGGGTCAAATGCACAAGAGCACTGAACATTCTCCGTGTTCTCTCTTCTACCAGTTGGGGGGCAGATCGCTGTTCAATGTTAAAGGTATATCGTGCTCTTATTAGATCAAAACTCGATTATGGATCAATGGTCTATGGCTCTGCCAGACCCTCGGCCTTAAAGATGCTGGACCCCATTCATCACCAAGGACTTCGACTCTGCACTGGGGCTTTCCGTACCTCTCCAGTTCAAAGTATATACATTGAATCTCATGAATCTTCTCTACACCTTCGCCGTTTGCAACTATCTTTACAATATACTTCGAAACTTCATTCCTTACCAAAGCATCCCACCTGGAAATGTGTTTTCCTTCCTCGGTGAGCAGTACTTTTTCAGAACAGACGATCTGTCATTGTTCCGTTTGGCCTTCGCATCCGGGAGCAATTGGATGAATTGGGTCTGTCCTTGGATAACATTGCAGATTCCACAGGTTGGCCCATCCCACCATGGTTTATTACAGCCCCCAAATGTGACCTTTCTTTCTGACGGAAATACCGTCTTTTATTCAATGAATATCTTTCAAACAATCATTCAGTTCCCATTTATACAGATGGTTCCAAATCAGGTAATTCAGTGGGCTCTGCTATGGTTTGCAGAATCCCTTCTACAGCTTCTGTGTTCACTGCTGAACTGTATGCCATATTTCTTGCCCTGGATCATATTGCAGCTGAGCAGTACTCCAACTGCACTATTTATACTGATTCGCTTAGTTCTATACTTGCCTTGGAATCGCTACACATTAGCTCACATCCTATTCTCGCTGATATTCGAAACCGACTGGCCCATTTCTCATTAGCAGCTACTTCAATCCAGTTTTTCTGGATACCAGGCCATGTTGGTATTCGCGGGAACGAGCTTGCAGACATGGCAGCTAAATATGTCTGCTTCAGCACCATCACTCCTATGCCTATTCCGTACATGGACTATGGTGTTGTCTTCAAGGCTCGGCTCCGTGCCAGCTGGCAGTCCACTTGGAGTGAGCAATGTGACAACAAACTTTTTCAAATCAAACCCAAAATTGGACTTTGGCCATCTAGCTTCCGTAAAGTTTGGAAGGAGGAAGTTGTTCTCACTAGGCTAAGCATTGGTCTCAGTTTTTTAACTCATCGTTTTCTTTTATCTGGAACTGATGCATCAATGTGTAGTTTGGGTAACACTCAAATCACTATCAGCCACGTATTACTTTCTTGCCATCATTACAATTCTCAACGACGGCAATATTTTAAACATATTTTTTCCCAGGGTCAGTCTGTAACATTGAACAGAGTTATTGGTGATGGTGACTCTGTCCACCTTGATAAAGTTTTTAGTTTTTTAATGGCCATTAATCTTTTTAATCTCATTTAAGTGTTGCATATTTATTCATTACACCTTTTTAATTGTGGTTCCTTTTTTACAGTTTTAATCTCTCTCCTTCAATTTGACATTGGACAATGGCCAGAACATTAAATAACTCGACACCAGGACTGGAAAGGCCAACTTCAGGTGATTGACAGTGGTTCTTGAACTTACCTGTTAGTCTTCCTGGCAGGTTATGATCATTACCTTTTTGCTAGAGTAAATACCTTACAACTTCTTATACTCTGCCTTCTATCTTAACATTGTAGACTAGGTGTCAACATTGGTTTTATACTTTTTTGTTTTACCTTCATTTCCATTTATGTCTATTACTACATTTATTTATTTATTTTTTATTTTATTTTTTTTTACATTTTTACCGAATGTCTGGCGCAGATAACCTCGCTGCTTTGTGCCATAAAACACTAAATCAATCAACTGTTGATTATTGAAATTGTATAAGAAAAGTGTACTTTAAATAGTAAAAGATGACACTAAAAATTATAACTTGATTATTGAAATTATATGACAAAAGTGTACTTAAATAATAAAATATGACACTAAAAATTATAACTATTGATTATTGAAATTATATAACAAAAGTGTACTTTAAATAATAAAATATGACACTAAAAATTATAATTATTGATTATTGAAATTATATAACAAAAGTGTACTTTAAATAATAAAAGATGACACTAAAAATTATACTATTTATTATGGATTAAAAGTGTTATATTTCTGTCTTTTCATATTTGATATACTCCTATTCTTAGTAAATGTTTTCAGAAGGCTTCTTGTATTTTATATATATAAAACAGTTTATTCTTGTCTTTGTAAATCATTAGTAGTAACTTTTTATGGCCATAAATGTGTTGAAATGTAATGTTTCTTATACAGTAAATTTACATTGCTTTTGAAAGTTATAAAGTTGAAAGAAAAATTGTAATCTCTACATTTATAAAAACAAGTTGAACAAACAGAAATTCACAAAATTTATAATTTATGATTTTATATGTACATTTTGAATAGCTTTATAATTTTATTGTTGAAAGAGTATGAACATTAAAAGTGATTCCCATAATACTGTGATATAAATGTAACCATGGATAAAACTTTTGTGAAAGATAGTTTCTGTATTTTTACAGATCATTAGTGGCAAACTGCACCACATTGGTGAACTGTTTTAAGATAAAATTGTGTTAAAGAAAATGGACTTGCACTATTCATGCTGTTACAGCTTAACTAAAAACAAATATTACAATGATGAATGCAAAATCAAGATTATCTCAACATGAAGCCCTTCAGTTTCTCAAAGATATTCTGGGAATTCTCGAACCAGAGTTTAAGTTACTTTCAGACCATGTATCATTGGTAAATGAGGTCATTCAGGCCTTTTCTGAAAAAATTCCTTTCCAAAACCTTGATCTTCTGTCTCAAGATGTTAATGACAAACATCTGCCAACATGGGATGAGATTTATCTGGCTGTTAAACAGAAGAGAGGAGGATTATGCTACACTTTAAATGTTTTTATGAAAGAATTGTTGGCAGCTTTGGGTTTTGATGTCTACCATGCTGCATGTGCGATATTTCATCCTAACAATCACATAGTGACAGTTGTCAAAGATTTAACTCATCCTGGAAGTAAGCATCTAGTGGACATTAGTGGATATCCAATATTTGAAGCTATTGCTCTTGATTTTAAAGTTGAATCAAACGTCTACCGACATTCGTTTCTCCAGTACAAGTTTGTTATCGAAAATAATCTTATTGTACGCTTTCATTGTAGAGACAAACATGACAGTGTGAATATGTCAAACTCATTTTTATTTAATGGTTGGGTTCGTTTTTGTGAGATAGACCTAACTCCAAGACATCTCTCCTATTTTAACTGTACAATGGCTAGAGTTTATACAGATCCAGATGCCAGTTACTCTTTTTTCAAAACATTGAGATTACTGAGATTTCCAAAACTGAAAGCTGTTGGAGTGAAAGATGATTTTGAATTTACGGAGGGTGCCAATCACCAGTTGAACTTTAAAAAGTTGTCAAAATTAGAAGCTATTAGTTTTATAGAAGAACATTTTTCTCAGTTTTGTGGAAGTGAAATTGAAACTGCACTTTCAAAGTTGCAATTTTTTACTGTCTGATGGTATTGGAGTTTAGCAATTGTAAAATGAAAATTGCAGTCAAATATGGTAGAAACAATTTCTATTAGTATTTTATTGTAATTAAACTGCTGTTGTCTTTCAGTTTAACAGTTTTTCTTTCTTTGGTAAATTGACAGTTTATATCAGTATACTTAGAATTATATAAAACAAAAGAGTAATGGCTTTTAATTGAATTATGAATATAAAAAAGTTTGCAAACATACTGTATTCTAGTTTGTTTTATAATGACTTAATTTTTCAAAATAAATTAAATACATACTTTGTAAACGTTTGAGAAATTATAAATTATCAAAGAAGTAGGTATATTGTATAAATTAATGATTATAGAACATGTATATTAATATTTATGAGGTAATAAAACTTAAGTAAATATTTTCATTAATAATAATCTTTAGTATACATTTTTGACCAAACAAATAATAAATTCACATGCAAAAAAATCATAGTTGGAAAAAGTAGCTAACTTGGTGTTATTATGAAGAACTTTGAGTAATACTGACTAAATGCATTTGCACATGAAGTGTTTGCAGTTTCTTAGCATGTTACTAAAGTTGAGTTAGAGTTATCTGTTCATGTTTTAATCAAGTTTTTGAAAATGTTCAATTTTTAAAAGGTTGTTCTGCACTTAAAGCATTATAATAAAATATTTAAAGTAGCCTTAAACACTTATGCTTTTTTAGAACATTTGAATTGTTTTTAAACAAATATTTACTATATTTAATGTGAATGTCTAACAAGAAAAAATTTACATAAAAATAATAAAGGTAATAACTTTAGGTTCTCTCACCAGATGGCACTTAGGTAAACAAGGTGATAAAATCTGGAATTGTAATAATGATTCATGAAACCTGTTGAAGAAAATTTTTACTATAATTTTGACTTGTTATCTTTTATATAATTGAAAGGTTAAATTAGTTTAATAAAGAAAACGTCAGATATGTGTGTTACTTGACAGTAGTTTTCACTAAGTGTTATGTTACTGTGGTGAAAGTTAGTTTTTGTGAAATATTTTGTAACTGTAATAGAAAGTTTCTGATGATTACAGTTATCTATTATTCTGATCATAAAAATTGTAATGGAACTTTACCTTATGACTTATTCTTGAGGTGGTATGTTTTTCTAAACTTTGCTTTCTATAAAATGTTTTAAGACTAATTATTATATCAACATTTTCAAAATGAAGTGTATAGCAATTACTATCTTGTATTGCACTTTACTGACCATAATGCACTTTGTTTTCACAGGATAATTCTTGATGTGGAAAGTGAACATTAAATTATTTGTAAAGTTAAGGTTTTACTATTTGAACCTTGTCGAAATAATGACAAAGTTACGCTATAACTGAACTCTGTTGCTAAAGGCTTCAGAAGAATTTACTTGAATTATGTAGAGATATAGATTTGCACATGTGCTAAAGATATTTTGTACTTAGTTGTTCCCTGCTTCATAAATCTTTATGATTTATATTATTGCCACAGTTGATGGTTGTGTATTACAAAGAGTTCCATTGTTTAACTGTTTGTGCATGGGTAAGAGTTGAAGTGCACTTGCTACAACCTCTTGTATAGTATTATGTATATCAAATTTTGGAGTTTTGAACTGTTCATTTCACTCTAAATTGCTGATTTTGTAAGAGTTTTCAGTAGTGATGAGTAAATATCAGATACAACATAAAGGATCATGAAACAAAATGTAAATAGACATTTTAGAAGTTGTTGAAGTTTGCAAGTGCAATATGGAAACTATGATAAAAGGAAGTATTTTTATATTTAATATGAGCATTAATTCCCACTCCAACTTATCAGTGTCTAAGTCAAACTGATATGGTAAATTTACAGACATACCTTGAATACAAATACTTTTTTAATGCATCTGTTTGTTTTTTATATGCTGTGCATACAGAGTAAATTTGGAATTATAGTCAGTATTTTTCTTTTCAGTATATAGCCAGTCCAATAGACTGACATTATACACATTTGGTTAAGATTCTGATTACTTGAATACTCAGTTAATTTCCCCAAAAGTGGGTCAAGGTTTGCCTGAAGGGATCTCAGCTACTCACACCATTACAGCAGTGTGTTGTCTATCAATCAGTCAGATGCTAAAATGATGTCAGTAAGATGCATCACAAGAAGAATTATACACTCTGTAGACTACAACATGACACAACACAACATGTGAACTTCAAAAGCAAAAAAAAAAAAAAATTTCTTACTCTTAATTTTGATTTTATTTACATTTGAAATAGAACATTTTTGGTAACTCTGCAAAAGAGCATCTAGTATAAATGATATGTTGTACACATTGTTATTGCTTAGATATTTCGAGACCTTAACAATTCATTTAATTATTTAAATAATTTGGTTTACATTCCTAAAAACAGAACTTCTGTAAAGAGTGATAGCATGCACAAGGTAACAAAGCTAATCAAAGTTCTTGGAGAACTCTCACTGGATATGGTTTACTATAGTAAAACAAAGTTCCATGTATTCAAAGAAGTAAAAGAATGAAGTACAAATGGTCATGTTTAACTCTCACTAGGTAACATTTGCTATATCAAAATGTTTTTGTACATAAAGTAAAATAATAAGTTTGTAAAGAACTCTCACTGGATATGTTGATCAAAGAAGAAAATCAAAATTGTTTTGTAGTCATGGAGTCATAAGTCTTAATAAATACTTTAATATTTTTTGTATGATATTACAAAATAAAAAATGAAGATATGTCTACTGTTGTTTTCAATTCCTATGATGTTACTTGTTCTGGTGCTGTCCATCTAGTGATAACTTGATGCAGGATTTGTTGTTAGGATTAAAGTATTGATACAAAATATATCTCTTTAAACCCTTGTAAAGTATAATTTAAAACTATTTGGTTATTTCTTTGCAGTATTACATAGAATGTATTTAGTTATTTCAACAGTGAAATGGACAATGAGGCAAATTTTGCTTAATTTTGTTGTTGCTTAGCTTGGGTACTTGCATGGATTTTAGTTAATTTTTAATATATATTTTTATAGGTTTCATTACACTTGCATTTGGATTTTGTTGTATTAAATTTCTTTTTATTTTTGGGATTCTCTTGAAGACTGGGAAGAGTTAATTGTGTAATCACCAGAAGGGTGTTAGAATGCTTGATACAAAAAAATTAAGAGTAAGGAATTCTACCTATATATTAACTTAGCTACAGGTAATAAGTTACACGTAGATCTATCTTAATCTATGATTATATTTGCTCAATGGATATGTTTTAAGCATGTGGTAATAATATAAATGTTCCCATGTATATAACACATTATAGTGTGATACTTAATGTTTCCAAACATTGATTGATTATTGAATTTGATATCTTTGTTAAAGCTGCCTTTGTACAGAGGCAAGTTTTTTTTATCAAGATACTAGTCATACTATAATAATATAATATATATTTACAATTTTTCTGTAGCTGTTTTTGATTGTTATTGATTACAGGAGCTGAAGTCTTTAAATTGAATCAGCCAACTAACTCTATCTTTGTTTAAGTAAAGCTTTGTTTACAAGATATGGATAACTTAAGAGGGCAGTACTTTTCTTAGTTATCTCTATCAGCAGACTAAATTTTGTTAGAATCCATAAAAAATTGTGATTTGTAAAAGATGTATCTTAAAATTGTAATTATGCTAGAAAAAGAAAATTGGCCTTGTGGTAAAATTCTGAACTGATGAGTCAGGTTTGAACCCATGCAATACCAGAAAATATTCCTTGGCCTTTAAGTTGTGAATGTGCAACAGGAGTGACAATCATTCCCTTAATGTGGGTTGCAGGATGCCTCTGACTGATTGCCTTTTTTCTGGTCAGTTGTTCAAAACTAGGGACACATTCAGATAGCTTCAGGCATTTTACTGTAAATACAAATACACTACAGCTTGTTTAAATATATTTAAAATTAAAAGAAAGGAGGTGTGTTTCAACAACATTAGCATAACAGACAAAATTCTATGAAAAAATTACACAACTATTTGTATTTTGTGGAAATTGCGAATATTATACATAGTACTCATTGCAAGAACAATTCAATTAATTATACTAATGTGTCTTCTTTGCTGCTGTTACATAAGTGTTTCATTTCTTTAATTGTAAGACACTTAAAGTATGGATTAGATACATAAATGTAATTAAGACAGAAGATACTTAAGAGTTTACAAACTTAATGGTAGCATACATTCCATATTTGTAGGGCAAAGGTCAGTTCCAAACTTTTAATGTGAAATTTAAATATTAATGCTTTGTTTTGTTTTTTTAATATGAAAAAACTTTGAATCCAAATTTATTAAAGAGTAAGTTATTGTAAAAAAAAATCTTAACTCTCTTCTAGAAATGTGTTCTAGAAATAAATCGTGTCATGGAGAGAAAATGTTGGGTAATTAGAGTACATATGGCTAGAATTATTGCTAACACTGGAGGTTTGCATGAAATGGTTAATCCTAATTTTTATAAGTAAGAACATAAGAAAAGTATTTTTATACAGCTATACTTGTTACCTGGTTGACTTTTAGTTTGCGTTAATTAGGTAGTTTATTGTGATCAGGAATTGATTTTTAAATGCTACATGTTGTGTTAAAGACAGAAATGAAACCTCAAACCCTGCATTATTATCCAGTTATTAGGAAATTAGAGTTGAAATGAAATTTGACTTAATTGAAGTTAGTTGATTTGGAAATATGTAATATTTTAAATACACTGAAATATAATTTCTCAGACATACAAAAAATTGTTATCAGTACATTTAATACATTATATTAAATTTTTTATGATATTGGTTAGGTCTTTTATGCAAAATAGAAAGTATTTATAGTTTATTATTTCTTTGACATAAGTTCTTACTAGCATAAAATTTTAATTTGAAAATATTTAGATAAGTGTACATCAATTTAGATTTTTATTATTAGGATAAATATATTATTTTAATGAGTAGGTAATAAAATAATTAGTACAGAAAAGTGTGTATTAAATAGAATGAAATAATTAGTACGGAAAATGTGTGTATTAAATAGAATGAAGTGGCAAACTTTGCTAATCAACGACTTGACATGTTTAGTATTTGCTTCAAAAAATCAAGTAAGTAAGCTGTGAATGCTTTAACTTGTTTCATATAAATATGTTATATCTGGAAGAATAATTCACTATAATTCAGGAGAGTTGGGCATTCTCTCTGGGCAGATATTAGTGTAATTAGTGGTCTAGTTTCTGATAGTAGTGTGAAAGACAGTATATCAGATTCAGCAGTATAGTTGTTTAGAAGAGTATGTATTTGTATTGGATTTTGCTTTTCATGTGGAAAGAATAAAATAACATTTTATTTATACCACTGTATTACAAGATAGTCATAAAAAGTAGAAAATACTGTTTTCTGTTTGGAGAATATGATAACAGTTATTTGGACAGTTTAAGTTCTAGAAAAATGGCTGGAAAGAAATGTGTAAGAGAAAAATGATAATTATATCAAAAACAATTTATAACTGAAACCAGTTAGTTCCAAGAAACTTTTTCATTGTTTTTTTTATATTAAAATATATTTAAATCTTAATATTTGGCATTGTTATGATTAGTGTCATTTTGTTGTTTCTTTTTGTAATGGACTTTTAGTGAAATTGTAAGATAGGTGCATAAGCTTGCCATAGGAAACCAGTGAAAGTTGTTCACTATACCATTGATGCAATAACTCAGTTTGCCTCTTCTGTTTCTTTCCTGGTACTAGCTAATTCCACTCTTGATACAGTTCCTAATTCCATGAAGAGAAAGATGTAATTTCTAATGAAGATGATAAACCCTTTCCAATTTCAGAGGAATAAGCTTTAATGTACTTTAAACAAACAGAAGAAAATCTTTTACAGTTGTAATTGTTATAGTTTGTCAATGTTTATATTATGTAGGATCTGTTGGTCCACCTTTGCTTTTTGTCTTATTAGTTTGTGGATTATTTTCTGAACTAAGTCATTTTTCCATGAGGAAAGTTAATTTTTTGCAGTCTAAATTTCTACTTTTGGGTGTTTGATAAGACATGGTTGTTAATGTGATGTAATCTATTATTTCCATCATGATAACCTATACAGTGATTACTTGAAGTGAACACGTTTGTCATAGACATAGCCCATTAGGATGCTCAGCTTAGTAGTCAGATAAATGCTGTTGAAGTTCTACATGTGTAGTTCATCTTACTCTGGTCCATTCTTGTTACATTTATAGAAAGATTAATGATAATAATGACAAGAAATATATTTATTCTTGTGATTGTTGTGTTAATAATGTTTTATTTTCATAGTTGTGTATACAATTATTTTGCATTTTAATTTTTTTTTATCTTCAAGAAAATAAAAAATGTATGCCTCTAATAAATGTTATGTTTTTTTACAACCTTAACACTAATGAAGTAAATAATTCTAAAACTGTAGAATTTAATTTTACATAATATTTTTCAATCCAATTATTTAATATTATTTGATGCTAAATTGTCTTGTGGTATCATTCTCACTAGTTTGAAAGAGATTAGATGATTTAGATGTGCAGGCCCTGGTATAACTAGGTAGTTCAGGCAATGGACTCGTAATCTGAGAATCGTGGGTTTGATTCCCTGTTGCATTAAACATTCTTGCCTGTTAAGCCATTGGGGCATTATGATGTGACAGCCAATCCCACTATTCCATGGTAAAAGAATAGCCTAAAAGTTAGTGGTGGATGGTGATGACTAGCTGCCTTCCCTCTCGTTTTATACTGCTAAATCAGGGATGGCTAGTGCAGGTAACCCTCATATATATAGCTTTGCACAAAATTCAGAAACAAACAAACAATCTAGGTGTGCAGTGATTTTGCATGTATGTGAGGCAAAGTATGGAAAATAAAGGAACTTTATGTTAATAAGGCTTGCATTGGTAAAATCAGAATAAGATCAAATTTATTTATGTGCAACACAAAAATGCCCAATAATTCAAAACGTTCTAAGAATATGACACTAAGGAACTGGTAAAAGAGGACGGTTTGGTTTGGTTTGAATTTCACGCAAAGCTACTCAAGTCCTGTCTGTGCTAACCATCCCTAATTTAGTAGTGTAAGACTAAAAGGAAGGCAGCTAGTCATCACCATCAACACTTGGGCTACTCTTTTACCAACGAATAGTGGGATTCACCATCACGATATAACGCCTCCACGGCCGAGAGGGCGAGCATGTTTGGTGTGACTTGGATTCGAATCTGTGACTCTCAGCTTACGAGTAGAGTGCCTTAACCACCTGGCCATACTAAGCTTGAAAGAGGAAGAAAGTTAAAATAAAACGCCATGTTTTACACCAAGAGGCATAATGCTTCAAGACCAAACCAGAATATTGGAGACACGCATATCTTTTGATAAATCATAGCGTAATACAGGATAGAGCTTACTAAAATAGTGCTACGCTTTAACCAATTTTTAATATCTTGCCTCTTCCCCCCTCCCCAAGTGGCACAGAGACCTGTCTGCTAGAAGCCGGGTTTCGATACCCGTGGTGGGTAGAACATGGATAGCCCACTGTGTGGCTTTATGCTTTGTTAAAAAAACAACAACAGCCAAAACAAATATAACTAGACCGTGTGTGACATAAAAGCCGACGTGCCTATACTGTAAACTCTATTGAGTTGGTGTTTTATGCCATTGACTATTTTATGCTATTAATATTACCCCTATTTTATCCGTTCTAAGTTAAGGATGGCGGGCATAGATAACCCTTGAGAAACTATGCGCAAAATTCAACAGTAAACAAACAAACTGCGTCTAGTCTTAAATGTGTAGCTTATTATTACGGTTTAAAAAGCGTGATTTGTAGCGCTATAACTAGATGGCATTAGTGTTATCCTAGTATAAAGAAGTCATAATAATTGTAATCTTTATTATAGTCAATTTACTTTACTTCTGTGTACGCAGTTAGTATTTCCGCATACGTTTATGCTATACTGTTTTCCACCTGGAGAGTGTAAGCAATTTATCGATTTAGAAGTGCGCATGTGTAGAATAAAATTATTGAAAGGTAATGACGCATCGGTAACACGCTTGCTCAATAGTTGTATTTTCTCTGCCAAGAAAGTTAGATATGGATTTTGTAATATCTTTGAAGTATTAACATGAAGAAAAAAACTAAACTGTCAGATACGTTGTGAAGTATTATTAGTAACAAAGAATACCACTTCACGTATATATAAATCACGGAACAAGTGTTTCGTTTTTTTTTTCATTAGGTTGCATGTACATTGATATATGTTCTAATCTAAAAAGGATGATTAGTTTATGTAAAATCAAAATGGCGAATGAAAATGATGATAACTGTTCTAAATGATAGAGTTTTCAAGCAAGTCATTTGCACTAACATAAATATCGTTTGTGATTTTTCTCTTTTGTTGCATGGCCATATGGTTAAGGCACTCAACTCGTAATCTGAGGGTCGCCGGTTCGAATTACCGGCACACCAAACATGCTCACCCTTTCAGCCGTGGGGACGTTATAAAGTTACACTCAATCCAACTACTCCTTAGTAAAAGAGTAGTCCAAGAGTTGGCGGTGGGTGGTGATGACTAGTTACCTTCCCTCTCGTCTTACACTGCTAAATTAGGGACGGCTAGCGTAAATAGTCGTCGTGTGGCTTTGCGTGAAATTAAAAACAAACCAAACTTGACGTGTGTAGCGCCGGCGCTGTTAAGTAGACCAAGTAATTGCTTAGAGTTCCAGTAGCTCAATGAACCTTGGAGTCACGAAAATAATTGTGGTCATCATATAGTGATCCGTTTAAATATTACACTTATTTGACAACAACAAAATGTTTTTAATGAAAACGACCCACATACATAGAACTAACTAACAGGTAAACGTTTGAAAATTTTAGCAGTACATCATTCCTCAGTGAGACACGTGCAATGTGTGTGCACTTACGGACTGTGTGTGATTTAAGAAAGATGCATGCGCAGTGGAGTCAGTGAAATGATTTCTTAATAGATGTGTGTTGTTTTGATATACTTTTGGTTTGTAAAAATATTGCTATCCTTTATGTGGTGTGTTACGTACTATAATTAATACTGAACAAGTTTCCAGTTGATTATGTTATGTATTACAGTTCCAAACAGCCTTAACTGAGTTAAATTGTAATGTAAATTTAGAAGGTAACTAAATATAGAGATGTATCTGTAAACAAAATTGATACACACAGCTTCCTCTCTTAACATAAATATATTATAAAGATAAATAACAACTCAGTTTATGATATTGGTTATTACAAATAATGATTTATACACAAAAGGTTTACAGACTTGCAAATAATAAAGTCTTCTATCTTGTCTGGAAGTAAACACTTTATCGACGGTTCATGATGAGTGAATGGATGTCGATTTGATATCGATACAGTTCGCGTAACGTCTAGCTGGTTGCTTTACTGAACACACGTTTTTGGTTGTTTTTTTCATCGACGAAAATAACAAATTTCCTTGTAGAAATACCAACGTCCTGAGTTAATTCTCTGAAGTTAAACGGTTGATAGTGTTCGAAATCTGTAAACGTTCCTGGTCAGATATCCGTAGTTTTCCAACTACTAAACGTTTATCACAGTCATAGCTTCCCAGCGTTATAGTATTTTTCTTATAGCAAATTCTCATCGAGCTATCTGCTGAGTCCACCAAGGGGAATCGAACCCTTTATTGCAGCGTTGAAAATCCCTAGACTTACCACTGTACCAACGGGGGATCCGAGTTTTATAGAATAATAACTGTAGCAATTTGGTTTGTTTTGCATTTTGCGCAAACCTACAACGAAGGCTATCTGCACTGGCCGTCCCTAATTTAGCAGTGTAAGGCTAGAGGGAAGGCAGCTAGTCATCACCCACCACCAACTCTTGGACTATTCTTTTACTAACAAATAGTGGGATTGATCGTAACATTATAACCCTCCCACGGCTGAAAGGGCGAGCATGTTTAGTGCGACGGGGATTCGAACCCGCGACCCTCGGATTATAAGTCATGTGCCTTAACCGTCTGGCCATGCCAGGCCGACTGTCGCAACCCAACAATATTAAACTGTCTCTTCGCACGTCGATTTATAAACTTGACGTAAGGTTCTCGAAAGTTCAGTTAGCTATAATACTGGTAATAACTAGTATTTTACATACACACATTGTACATTGTTGATTCTTACGCTTGAGAATCTTCAAATTTAATAAATATGCGAGAGTTCTGCAATACATATTTAACAATATAAGTTATTACATGCATTGCTAAGCAAATTTTTAAATGGAACAAATATAGATATTAAAATAAATACGTAACAGTAAATCCGTTACAGATAAATGAGAGAATCCAAATTATTCTTGTTTAGAGGAATCAGTATGCTAGACAGCTCCTAGACATGTGCCGTGCTTATATTATAGTCGGGATGAAAGCAATAATTGTTGTTTGTTGCGGTTTTAGTTACAGCTTTTAGGTTTATCGTAACTCGTATTATATATGTGTTGTCGCAGTATTAATGTGCCTTCTACATTGACTTGTTGGAAGTAGAGGCGATAGATTCACAAAATCAAATACCTTACAAACAGTTCACTATCTTGAAGATCACCCGCTCTTGTTTTTGTTTGTTTGTTCTTTTCTCGGTAGAGTAGATTTTATAAAATACCTAAACTGTGACAAACGCATATTTATATATCTTGAAATAATCCTTCTCGTTTAGGTTAGAAATATAGTGTTATATCATTTTAGAACAGTTTATGTGCAGAAATCTTTGAGTCAGTTTACATATCAACATAATCCCGAAATAACCTGAATCTTTACATAACTAACTTAACCCCTTTGATATATGTGGCAAGTATTTAAAAAACAAAAACGTACACACAAGCATGGGATAACCACCAGAGTTCACACCAAACATGCTCGTCCTTTCGGCCATAGCAGCGTTATATGTGACGGTCAATTTCACTATTCGTTAGTAAAAGAGTAACCCAAAAGTTGGCGGTGGGTGATGATGACTAGCTGCCTTTCCTCTAACCTTACACTTTTAAATTAGGGATGGCTGGTGCAGATATTCCTCGTGTAGCTTTGCGCGAAATTAAAACAAACTAAACCAAACCACCACAGACTGGCGCCAGATTCTGCTAGTATTGTCAAATGTAAGAGAAACCAGACGTTCTTGAACAACGTTTGCATTTATTCCTAATAATTTATGAGCGAAAATAAAAAATAATTTATAATGTGATAATATGAACATCAGAAGTAAAAACCTCAGAACGATAGCCATATTTCATAATTCCTACTGGAAGTTAGTACTATAGATAATTTTTACAGGGCTAAAGAAAATACATTACAAAACAAATATATAGGTGGCAATCCTTTCTCATTCAATACCTGCGTCAGTAAGTTGAACAGCTTGTACATTACTGTCAGTAAAGTGTACCACCGTAACTACTACCCTGGTAATTAGAATACTCGAAGTCGTTGTGGTACTATGTAAACTTTTATCAGGTTATCTTCTAGACTCAGTTATTATATACACTTATTCTTAGAGGGACATTTCTTTTGTTATGTTGAAAATCTTTAATTGTTTTCCTACATTCCGCCCAGTCAACTTTTAAAATTATTGTTACATCAAAATTCCTTTGAAATTGTTTTATATAGAAAATTAAATTTTACGTGTGTATCTGTTTGTGTTGTTTTTTTTATAAGTTCACACATTACTTAAAGTAGAAATAAAAGGTATTAGGATTTATTAGCTTGCACAGAAAGTAACGGTATAACCTCTTGTTCATCATGGTTAAGATTCCATCCATATTCATTATGACTCCACCTATTTACATTTTAAATTAACATGAATGGCATATACTTGTAATACTTTTGAAGCTACACTTGACCAACATATATTTTAACATCGTAATCTTAAAACGATAATACCTAAGTAACCTACGTATTGCCCTGTAGATTCCGCTTATAAATGAATCCTTTTTTAAAAAAAATACTCGCTGCTTCACTTGCTCATAAAAACCCTGACACTTTGAATGAGGATGTGAGACGTGAATTTTACATACCTAATACAGTTGTGCTAAACCTTTCACTACATATTTATACCATTATCTGATGTGTACTTAGCTAGATATAGAAATAAAAATATTGTATTTCTTCACCTTAGTTATAAGCCTAAAACAAATATGGCTGCTTTTCATATATAAATCAAACGATTGCACTTCTCGTATTCCACTAGAGGCATTAAAAACAAATATTGCCCACATGAGCGAAATTTATCTGTATTTTTAGTTGTTTATCAAATAATGTTTGCGTTTTTCCACAGAAGTACATTGTATTTCAAAAAGAAGTTTATAAGGATTTTAAAATTCTATTACTGAACACACAGTAACAACAAAAACTTCTATTAAGCCTTTATAATCTTATCAGGAAGCATTACAAATAGAAACTAAAATAGTCATCTGTAGTTTGTTAGAAAACGTTTTTTAGATTTTTCAATGTGTAAAAGTATGTTTATCAGGTTCTGTAATAAGCATTACGTACATACAAGAAATAGAAATGCACGTATATACATTCTGAAAGTATTACGGAAAAGAGCTACCAATGGCAATGCCAGTCGGTTTCATAAAAAAAAAATCAATTTTCTCGTGAGAGATTATATGTGTTATATTCCCATTTATTTCTGACATTCTTTTTAATCTACTTATAATTATCTGTCTTTAAACTCCACATATAATGAACTTCGGCACAGTGTGATAATTACAGTTTTTACAGAAATGACATTAAGCACTGGAATCGGTTGTTCACAAGAGTTAGAAAAGTCTTTAGTTTACTGTTTGAGTAAAAAACTGTAATTGGATAAACTTTGTATATCAGCTTAGATTTCATTTCGCTGCTCAGTTAATAAGAAATTATTCATTACACTATGTAACACAAATTTTGTTCCTGGATAGTATGTGTTTTTTCTTAGTTGCTTATGTTGTAAAAGTACAGAAAATTACTATTCCCTTCAAGCTTTGTTTCTGTAACCTGGATAAAGAAGCCTAGAAATTAGTCTATTTTCTGTGCAAAACGGGCAAATTTGCATATTTTTATTTTCATAAGGCCTGAATAAAACAACATATGAAACAAGATTTACATGTATTTATACTAAAGTTATACAAAAAAGTTTATAAATGAATAGTTTATTGAGATATGCCACCATAATGTAAATCACTTTCACGTATCAACCCCCAGATACAGTCTCCCATCATGTTTTCGTTATACTCTCCCAGGTAACAAAAGCAAAGTTTGAAGAGAAAAATAGGTCTTTTCCACATACTTTAGGCATAACCAATTAGAAAATAACACTTTCTGCCCAGGAACAAGAAAAAAGCAAAAATTTTGTTGCATAAATTAACTGAATAACGAGCACATTCTCTTGTTTTGCAGTAAGTTTTATATTATATTTTGTAAATAAATTGATAGAACTGATAGAATATGATGTACACATGTTTCATTCTCCAGCTGCTTGAGTTATGCAATGGTTGAAAAATATATTGTGGAAACAACTTATGTAGCTGTTGCTTTTTTAGATCGAAATCTTTCTTTATTACGACGTATGTTGTTGCCTTAGGTTCGTGGGCTGCGTGTACCACTAATTTTGTGTTTTTGAACTTTTTACTATTACAAAATGTGATACGACTTGTTGTAGATTTCTTTCCAAACGTTCTTGTAACCCTAAGTTGATTCATATTCATTTCTTTTTCATAGCATTAAGTACAAACGTTACTTTGTCTTGGAAATTATAAATACCCTAAATTTTAAATATTTAGCAAACGATTATTTTAGTATTATACGTAAATAATTTACTAAGAGCATTTTCCATAGATTGTCGCCCATGTTACTAAAGGTAATTAGTTCGTGGTTTACCCCAACTAAACCATTGCTATTCGTATTATCATACTAATTAACTATAACGAGATTTCTTCTTTGTCTTTAAATTAGGGAATTCATCAACTGTTTTTAAACTGCATTTAATTAAGATAATATTACGAATTTTTCATTGTTTTTGTTCCATATTTTATCGATCAGTGATTGTTGTATCAAACAATGTAGTTCATTTTCTTTCCTTTCAGCTTTAATGTTAATAATCAAAAGGTGCAAAGTTCGCGCTGCTGAATATACACCACTCATTAATCTGTGGTAATTTATAAAAGTGACATACAACCACGCTATTCGGTTAAGAATGACCCGTGTAGACAGTGGGTACCACTAAGTGGTTGCTCTCCTTCTGGCCCGGCATGGCCAGGTGGTTAAGGCCCTCGACTCGTAATCTGAGGGTCGCGGTTTCGAATTCCCGTCACACCAAACATGCTCGCCCTTTCAGCCGTGGGAGCGTTATAATGTACAGTTAATCCCACTATCGGTTGATAAAAGAGAAGCTCGAGAAATGGCGGTGGGTGGTGATGACTAGCTGCCTTCCCTGCAGTCTTACACTGCTACATTAGGGACGGCTGAAAGGGTAAGCATGTTTGCTGCGACGGGGATTCGAACCCATGACCTTCATATAACTAGTCGAACGCCTTAACCCACCTGGCCATGCCGGGCGTTAAAGAAAAGTAATCAAGTTATATCAAATACAGTTTTGATTATATACATGAATATGGATAAAAAAGGGTCTGAAAAGTATCCAGTATTCTGGGTACATACCTGATTCTCGTGATGTAATAAAAAATGGTATTTTGCTGATAAAACCATCAGTGGAATCACATTAATCAGTTGTCAAAGAGTTAGGAAGAAAGTGACATCTAACCTTTCAACTGTAAACGACCTAAATCCCGATCCAGAGAAGAAGAAGAAGAAATAATTTTATACACTTCTAAACAGCAGAAGGTGTGCGCTACACTTCTGCATCACTTTCTTGAATAACGTATTTGGAATTTCTCAATACCACTAAATGATTTCAACCATAGTAGACCGTATGTGACTATGTATCGATTTCCCAGTCTATAATCTATCTTTTTTCTGTGTTACATAAATCAAGACATGCAGGCACGTCATTATACTAATAATCTACGTCTCTGGTGTGTTTCTGTATTTGACGAGTTTCTTTTCTCATCATACTAGATGGGTCATTCTCACGTTCAAGAGATGTTTGATGAGTTTTAGCAAAGCATTGATTATTCAATGAAAAGTTGTTATTTATTACTAAGTACAAAGCTACACAGGTGGCTGCCTCCCAGTGACAAAGCGGTTTGTCTGCAGGCTTACAACGCTGGAACCGAGTTTCGATATCCGTGATAAACAGAGCGCAGATAGTTCTGATGGGGAAGCAAAAGGATGAAAGTTGGATTATAAAATTAAAAAATATATATATAACGATGCCCAATAAATATAAAATTAATTACTTGTGGTCATTAATAATATTTAATATTAAATATTTCCGATTAAAGATATTCGGTTACTTTATTTACATGCTAGTTCCATCCTCCTTTCCTTATTGAATAAATTCATTACATCTTCACAGAAACTATCAGTTTTTATTTCCTTAAGAAGCTTTTTTTTCAATCACGATTAACGCTAAACTTGCAAGTCTTTCTTGTTGTGCATTTCTCAGGACCCCTTTACACTTCTAAAGGTTACTGAGGACCAACAAAGAACTTTTGTATATGTGGGATATATCTTTCGATATTTACCATATTAGAAATTAAAATTCAGAAATTTATGAAATATATATTTATTAATTCATTTAAAAATAACAATAATAAATCCATCACATGTTAAACATATTTTTTTTATGAAAAATAACTATATTTTCCGGAACAAAAAACATTTTTAGTGAGAAGAGTGACATTGTTTTACACTTTTGCAAATCTCTTAATGTCTGGTTTAATAGAAGACAGCCGGATTCTCATATCTGCTTTTGCATTCAATATGTTGCGATATGTTGTTTTGGTTTGTTTATTTGTTTTTTGAATTTCGCATAAAGCTGCTCGAGGGCTATCTGTGCTAGCCGTCCTTAATTTAGCAGTGTAAGACTAGAGGGAAGGCAGCTAGTCATCACCACCCACCACCAACTCTTGGGCTACTCTTTTACCAACGAATAGTGGGATTAATCGTCACTTATAGCGCCCCGACGGCTAAAAGGGACGCGCATGTTTGGCGCGACGGGGATGCGAACCCGCAACCCTCAGATAACGAGTCACACGCTTTAACACGCTTAGCCATGCCGTACCTATTGTTTTCGTTTAAGCATGTAAAGAAAACCCAGCCTCACGCAGATATGTAGCTGTAAAAGAGAGGAGTATTTTAACAGCTTTTACAGATAATTGTGGATATTCTTTTTTGATACTACACTAAAACTCGACAAGTGGTAGTTTCTCGAAGGTGGAATCTGAAACCATATCAATGAACTTTTCGGACTTTGTTACGTTAAAATCCATTGGTCACTTGGAAAATGATTCATTGAGTTATGCAGATATTCGAAATGTTGACAAGTTTCATTATACAACATCAACAATTAACATTCGTTAATATCACCACCGATCTTGTCAATAAAGTCTTTACGTATTGGGAAGCTGTCAAGCTCACGATGGCGGATACGAGTTGTCCAAAATTCTAATTTACGCTTACAGGCTCGAATTTTACCGTTGGCAACAAATACTGTCAGTTGTTTTCCTTGAAGTGACAGGCTCACTTCGTTCATTTTCGAGGAAATGTCTGCCAAATACCCAATTTGGAATAACCATAGTTTGTTTTTCAGTCGTTCTTTAAAAAAAAATGGTGTTCTATGAAAAAAGCGAATAGTTCAGCTCGCAACTCAAACAATCACACAAGTGCTTTTTCTCGAGACAACCATCACACTTTGGTATGCAGCAGTAATGCTTTGTGCGAACTTCCCATTTCGTCACACAGAATATTAAAAAGACGTCTACTCAAGGGTCGATATTTAATAAACTTAATAATTTTTATTGCTTCATCAATGACATTCTTAAGTCAAACTGACATTTTTTTCACCGCGAGTGCATGGCGGTGAAGAATACAATGACTACCAGTACAGTTTGGTGCCACTGCTAAGGCGCCAGCAGTTTTACCCACCATTGCTTTTGCACCATCAGTGAAAATGTCAACACAGTTGTTCCAGGATAAACCATGAGTTTCAGAAACATTATTCAGCGCATTGAATATTTCAGCACCAGTTGTGTTTGTTGGCAAGAATTTACATAAAAGAAGATCTTCTCCGATGGTTAGTTGGTGCTGATACTGGACGAATACAAGCAAAACAGCAGGTCCGACCACGTGTGTTGATTCGTCCGTTTGTAAGGCAAAAGTACAATTCTGCAGACTAGGTACTAACTCATTCTTCGTCTTTACAGCTAATTCTTTAATTCGACGAATTACCGTACTGTTGGAAAGTGGCACTGCTGTGAGTTATTTTACTAACTTTTCATCCATCATGTATTCAGCAATGTCAACTGTACAAGACTTTATTAGTCTCTCAACTATTGTGTACGTTTTTCCAGCAAATACAATACGATAACTTACCCTGTAAGATGCTTCAATGACTTTTTCATTTCTAGTTTGAAAAACTGTAACAAATAATTTTTGGCTTTTAAATAGCTGATCACGTTTACGTTTAAAATATTTAGTTTCTTCTTCTTTAAGCTCTGAATGATTGGTCTCAAAATGACGCGGCAACTTAACTGACACCATAATACTATTTGAAAATGTTCTGTTGCATAAGACACAATAAGGTAAATTATTAACATCAATAAAGCCGAGGGAAAGATAACTTTCGTCATATTTTCATATATTTACAACTTCGTCCAGTTTCTTTGGAGTAAATTCCTCCCTTCTGTGAGTTAGAGAACTCTCTGATATGTCAGTTTAATCTTTTTCAGAATCTTTGAACGTAGAATGAATAGAAAGAGCTTTAGGATACTTATTTCTAACTTTCTTTTGAAGCTCATTAGACACCACGCTTGCCCCATCATAGGCTGGCGCAACAAATTTTGGCCCAATATGTTTAATTCATCGATTAAATCAAACACTACGAGGTCTGTTTGACTGTGTGGGTATTTGGGTATTGATGTTGTTAAATACCCAGGAGGGTCAGGTACATTTGACCTCTTCCTCCCTCCCGAACGATTATAGCGTCTGTCTTTAGGGTTTTTTTTTGTGTTTTTTTTAAAGCTTTGGGCCAGAGTAAAAGTATAACATCATACTCAGGTCCATTTCAGGGCTCAGTCCATGCATGGACGAACAAGAAGTTTTTTACGAGGTCTGTTCAAAAAATACGCGGACTGTTTGAATTGCGCGGCTCCAGTTGGTTCCAGGGGAATCCGCTTGGTGTCGCTAAGTTCGCACAGATCAGCTGATTACGACGCCATTTCCCGATTGTAGATATCTTCATTTGTGTATTAGCTACGCGGTTTTAAGTGAAGTGTGATTTTTTTTTCGTTTGGCGGATTTCAAAATGAATGACCTGAAGGAGCAACGACTTGCTGTGAAATTTTGTGATAAACTTGGAAAATCTGCGACTGAAACTTTTGCTATGCTTAACACGGCTTACGGTGATGTTGCTATGAAGCGTACGGCATGTTATAAGTGGCATGAACGTTTTAAGGATGGTCGACAGTCCATTGAAGATGATGAGCGTCCTGGACGTCCTTCCACGTCAACTGACGACCCACACGTCGACAAAATCAACAGCCTGGTGCGGGCAAATCGACGTCTGACTGTCAGGGAGCTTGCTGAAGAGTGTGGGATATCAGTTGGATCTTGTTAAGAGATTTTGACCGAAAAATTGAAGATGCACCGCGTTGCTGCGAAATGTGTGCCTCAGAACTCGTGAGTTTTTGGCCAAACACTCGATCACTGTTCTTCCTCACCCCCCTACTCACCTGACCTTGCTCCTTGCGATTTTTTCTTGTTCCCCAAACTCAAAAGACCCTTGAAAGGAAGAAGATTTGAGACGATTCCCGAGATTAAGGCAAATGCGACGAAGGAGCTGGAGGACATTACAAAAGAAGCGTACCAGGACTGTTTCAACAAGTGGAAACACCGTTGTGATAAGTGTTATGCGTTAGGGAGGAGAGTACTTTGAAGGGGTCCCAGACCTGTAACTTCTAAATAAAGTACATTTTGTTTTATGACGTCAGTCCGCGTATTTTTTTAACAGCCCTCGTATCTTGGATACCCACAGCTGTTCAATCTGCACTAACATTTGTAAACCCCAGACATCTATCGGAAATTCATCATCTTTAGTCACATATCACACAACACTAGAGTGTGTGTATTTTCCTATAGCAAACACACATAAGGGCTATCTGCTGTGTCCATCGATGGGAATCGAACCCCTGATTTTAGCATTGTAAATCCGAAGACACAACACTATAAAGCTGAGAAATAGTTCTTGCATCAGTAATTTCATCTAAGATAAGAGCCACAAACAGAAAATCGATTATTTAGCTTTTAATTTTACTCAACAGTACTTCTCTTACACAAATAATGAGGTCATTCTGGATTCCATTTGACAGGCCACAAAAACACTTGATTTCTCTAAATGGGATTTCCATAATGGGTCATATTTCTTACACAAGTTTACCAATTCCACATAATTGCCTCGGTCAGCAGACTTTAGTGATTCATCATGACCTCTAAATGCTAATTGTTACTCACCCAAATAGCATACTACGTCGATTAATCTTTTTAAAATGTATTTATTCCTTTTCACCTTTTCTTTGTGCATTTGCTCATTTATTTTATGTTTGCTATTTAGTTGGAATTCATTCCATGATTTCTCAAAACTAGCTAAGCTTGGAGTTGAAAACATATGACTTATGTATATCACCAAATCCGCTTGAGTTCCATGTCCCAAATTCACTGTTAAATAATACATACGGCCAGAAGAAAAGCTTTTGCTAGTTAGGACTAGAAGTTAACGAAGATTTCATGTCGTATTGATTTACATTGAATTTTCGAACACACTGCTTTATTTTTCCAGTCAGGCTTAGAGCTGGCACCGGTTAAACCATTTCTGATGACGTTTTTTTTTTATCACTAAAACTCTTTGTTCCAAAGTTGTTCACTAATAAGCTTTTAATAATACATTTACAATCTATACTATTATCTTTTGAATCCATATTTGAATCTGAAGGGTGATACTTCACAAAAAATGTTTGCATACAAAAAATAACAGAATCATTTATTACAATGCCCGAAGCACATGCACATCGCGTGATATAAGAGAGGTTAAAACAGCCGCGAGCACGAGGTAAAGGTCATGAAAAAAACAGAAGTTTTCATATAACGCAAGAAAATTAACTATAAATTACTATTTTTTTTAATTATATTTGATTTGTTTATCGTACGCTTTAACACTCCTACGAAAAGTGGGGCCTAATAGGCCCCAGAGCAACTTGAAAGGTTATTAATATTAGGCTAATAATTTTGTATTTAAATGAAATTGCCATTTAAATCCATTAATGAATGGATTAACGAGATTCCCACTGTCCCTATCTACTATCTAGCGAAACCACAGCCAAGGGAACGGGCTTGGAGAAATCAGGACTAGAAACGTCTTTTCGTAGGAGTGTTAATTTACGTAATAATAATTATGAAACTCTAACTAATTTATAAATTATTTATTTTTCTTATATTTTCTCGTGACTTTTAATAATTTAATATATAGACTTTTAAATTGTCAATAACTTCCAAGTTTACGTGTATTTTCAAGTAAAATGAACTGGTAATTGCTTCCTTTATGCCATAGAAGAGGCCAATATTACATTCAAGATATGTTGTTGCTGGTTTTTAAATACAAGTATGATTTGGAAGTGTTTTTTTTCAGAAAATTATTCGTGTAAGAATTTCATTGTTTAAAAAATATATTTTATAAGAAAAATGTTTTAGTTAGAAATGTCTTTTCTAGCAGGAAAAAACCAAAATTAACTCATAAAAGGAAGCATTTTGCGAGTTGTAGTCCAGATTCTTCCCAACAGTGTGGCCCGGCATGGCCAAGCGTGTTAAGGCGTGCGACTCGTAATCTGAGGGTCGCGAGCTCGCATCCCCGTCGCGCCAGTCATGCTCGCCTTTTCAGCCGTGGGTGCGTTATAATGTGACGGTCAATCCCACTATTCGTTGGTAAAAGAGTAGCCCAAGAGTTGGCGGTGGGTGGTGATGACTAGCTGCCTTCCCTCTAGTCTTACACTGCTAAATTAGGGACGGCGAGCGCAGATAACCCTCGAGTACTTTCGTGCGAAATTATAAAACAAACAAACAAACATTATGTTTCAAAGAGAAAATTGTGTGGGAAAAAAAGAAAAGCAAAAAATTAGTCAAGTCTCTTCAATTTAAACCTAGTTTTAATAATCGGCTAAATTTTCTGCATACTTATCTTTCCAGAAATTTCAAAACAGTTTTGCATTATTAAAAACACACATAATTCTGTTTTAAATATTGTGGTAACGTTTCATTTTAACTCCATTTCACTTGAAATAAGATAACAGAACAATTTATATGAGCAACTTGTCGTCGGATATAAATTATATATTGTAGATTATGACTCGACAACTCCAGTCACTTTAACAATTTTAAATATATTTTTTTTCAGTTAAATGAATTTCATCTGGATGCCACTTGGGGTGCTTCAATAGATTTTGTTTATTTAAGAATTTTGGCGAACAACTACAGACAGGATTAACTGCGTATCGATAGCCGCCACTTATTTTGAACCAACAAATCGAATGGAAGTCAGCTCTTTAAAAGCACCTACCACACCATCTTTTGGACTGTTTTTGTTTGATTGAATGCTGTAATTTGATGGTCACTCTTAAAGCATGCTCAGAACCTCAAAGTGTGGATCGCTTTTCTGCGATAAGGTGCCGTGTTCACAGTCTCAGCACGCTCATCACTGTACCAACTCCGGTGCTCTTTGTGGGAATACATATATATGCACGTGTGTTTGTCAACTTACCACTATAAATATCTCACAGTTGGATGTTTCCCAATACCTTGTTTACGTTCTGCACACGCAGAATTGACAGTCTGGATCGATGAATATAAAGATAAGTCACCTTTGAAGTAACGATGTTACGTCTTCACCGTGTATTCTTTATGCTTTACGGGTCCACTGGTTGAACAATAAATCAATCTTCTCGGTTTGTTCTATCGTTTTCTCTTCTTTTTGTATTACCATTTTTTACTACTTAGAGTGAAATTTACTTCACCCATAGGAGATCGTAAATAATCACATGTTATTAGACTTGTTTCCGCTCTTAATCGCAAGGTGTGCATGCAGTCTTTGCTTTCTGCTGAGGAATAAAGCATTTATTTCAGATTTTCATCCAGACCGTAGAAGCTGTATCGTAAATGATAGTCTCTTGAGATCTGATCACTAAAACTGCCTAATTTGTATTCACTACCAGAAACGCCGCCCTACGAGCGGCTGTTTGTGCTAATAATTACTAGTCGTTAACCTTCATACCTTTTGGTTTATTTGAAGTAAATCACAAAGCTACCCAATTGGCTAGCCATGTTCTTCTCACCACGGCTTTCGAAAAACGATTTCTTTGTTTGTTTGTTAGCTTTGAAATTTCGCTCGCAAAGCTACAAGAGGGCTATCTGCGCTAACCGTCCCTAATTTAGTAGTCTAAGACTAGAGGAAACGCAGCTAGTCATCACCACCCACTGCCAACTCTCGGACTACTCTTTTACCAACGGATAGTGGAATTGGCCCTTACATTATAACGTCCCCACGGCTGAAAAGGCGAGCGTGTTTGGTGTGGCGTGGTTCCGAACCCACAACCCTCGGATTACGAGTCGAACCCCTTAACACACTTGGCTGTGCCGAGTCAACAAAAAGAAAGAACAAAGACACTAAAAAACAGTACAATAGTATGAATAAAAATAAGTATAGACTAAAAGTACAGCACTGCTTTAACTACTAAAATTCCTTTACCTTCACGTGAATAATTTCATTAAAAGAATTCCTGGATTATTTAATATCTAACACAAATATTTTCATTAAGTTCTGGACTCATTTATTTTACGAAACTTTGTTTTTTTTTCTTCGCAAAATTAAGTATACATTTTAAATGGATTTTGTTTATTAGATTCAGAAGAACAGTTTTGTCAAATATATTTGTAACTACCTAGAATTATTAGCGTTCTCTTGATCATTAGTGGAAAAACGAAAGCTGTTTAGCACCATTTCTATGCCGAAGAATAAAAAATATTTAACGAAAGACAGAAATAAAAGTAATGACATATGTGCGTATACAAATAAAGAGATAGCACTACTGTTTACTCAGTGATCTCCCTCCATCAAATGGAACAAATTCCATGAGTAACAGTGCAAAAAACAACAACAAAAAACACTCCTCCTAATTTTTAGTCCAGTTTTTTTTGTAAAAAATGTACATCCTAGTTATAAATCAATAAGTATATTACGAGTGTCATACTTAAAAGCACAAACTTTGTCAGAATGTAGCAGTGGGAAATATAAACTGTTAATTCTATAAAGTAGACGATAAAGCAGACGAAGAAACTGTAGGTTTATTTTATGTTTCCTGTAACGTACTTAAAGACTGAAGCGATTTTTGCTGTTTATAAGAAAAATTTTTTTGTTTAAGACTGAGATTATTTGGGTTCCAAGTTTATACTTTCTAAATTGAGCGTAGAAAAGAAAAAAAATGAGAGAGAAGCAAAACTCTCCGTGATTTTACGTGAACGACAAAACTCTCTGATCCGAACGTTTAGTCCACGAGCACATTATTATCAGGTTGATATTTATGCAAAGTTCGGATTTAAGTTTAATGCAGCAACAGTATAAAGTACAGAAACGTTCTATCCCTACCCATCGTCTGAACTTTATCACAAAGTGTTATGTTTAATTTTTACGAATATATTTCTCTGACGAGCGATTAAAACGTTAATATCAAGTAGCGTGAAATACGAAACATGAATGCTAACATTTGAGTGTTCGAGACATGCATCTTACTATAATGGACGAAGCGTGTATGTATCTATCTGGGTACGTGATCAAAATAGCAAATATAATGTGGTGTTACCTGTTGAATGACATCAAAAACAAACTTCATAAAAAAATTACAGTTTGGGTATTCAAGATTCAGACAATTATAAAACTAACTACGGTATGCACAACAACTATAATGTTGTATGCATCTTACTATAATAGACGAAGCGTGTATGTATCTATCCAGGTACGTGATCAAAATAGCAAATATAATGTGGTGTTACCTGTTGAATGACATCAAAAACAAACTTCATAAAAAAATTACAGTTTGGGTATTCAAGATTCAGACAATTATAAAACTAACTACGGTATGCACAACAAATACTTTTTATCACGAAAGACAATTTTTAAATAAAAGTACTCTTCTCACAACAAGACCACGACTTTCACTAGGATTGTTCGTGAGGGTTTGATTATATCTTTATCGAGGTAAGTTGTATATATAGTACCAAACAAGCGGAGTTATTAAAGAAATGTGTTTCTTTCAATAAATGAATATTTTTAATGTATATACAGTTTATATAAACACAATCGGAACGATAGAAACAACTTGGAAACAGGTTTGTATCCCTGTCGCACCAAATATGCTCACCCTTTCAGACGTAGGGACGTTATAATGTAAGGGCCAATTCCACTATCCGTTGGTAAAAGAGTAGTCCGAGAGTTGGCAGTGGGTGGTTATGACTAGCTGCGTTCCCTCTAGTCTTAGACTACTAAATTAGGGACGTTGGCAGGAAGTAATTAATAATAATGGAGCATACATTATTGATTAAATAATATTAAAAGCGTTTGAAACCCTTTCTCTTTTTCTGAACTTAAAATCGGGCATTGCTTTCTGAATTTTTGAGATTCTTACCCTAAATGTTTATAAATCGACTCACCAAGTGACAGTTTAGTACTGGTAGTTTGCTATAGTCAGTCTACTATAAATTTGGGAGGCCCGGCATGGCCAGGTGGGTTAAGGCATTCGACTCGTAATCCGAGGGTCGCGGGTTCGAATCCCCGTCGCACCAAACATGCTCACCTTTTCAACCGTGAGGGCGTTATAATGCGACGGTCAATCCCATTATTCGTTGGTAAAAGAGTAGCCCAAGAGTTGGCGGTTGGTGGTGATGACTAGCTGCCTTCCCTCTAGTCTTACACTGCTAAATTAGGGACGGCTAGTGTATATAACCCTCGAGTAGCTTTGCGCGAAATTCAAAACAAACAAAGGGTTCTTTTTGCTTGGATAGAAGGAGTTTTGACGTCACTTGATTGATACCTGAATATATTTTCTGGAAGTTCAGAAAATTAGTTGAGTGGTATAAAATGCGAATTAAGTTAAAGTAGAATGATTTATTCATTATTGAATATGCTACAATGGATTAATTATTAAGTTTACTTGTAAATTATCTGTTACCTCTCTTTATGAATATTGAGCTTAGTTTTTAACTAAATAAAAGAGAAGTGATAAAGTGACTGGTACCATAAATTTAGTAAGCAAGTGAAATTATAGCAGTAGCATCTGGTGTTAACACCAATGGTGTTATTATTGGTTAAGATAATTTGTACTGTTGTATAACTGGAACTTCCGGATATGAAACGTTTTCATTGTGGAATTGACATTATTTTTACAACGTAATACAAAATATCCCGCTGAACAAAAGAAATTATCACGAAATCTAAGCCTAAGGAATAAATTAGAATGAAAGTTGGAGACAGGAAATGTGGTTTCAATGTATCGTTTGTATAATTTTCGAATGTGTAGAAAAAGGACTAATTTACTAGATATAAGTGGGCACCCACAACTTTAAGGCTTAGAAATACCCAAAGTTTGATATAGGTTATAGAAAGCTGAGCATGTTAATGAGTTAACTTTCCTCTTAAAGTCAAGTTAAAAATATATGCGTATATGTTATGTACTTCAAAGATTGTTAAATAGTCAATTATATCATAATGCCTTTTGTCGACAATAAGTGATCTGTGTATCTGAGCCATTTAGTACAAGTTGTAGGGAGTATAGATTTTAATGGGATTAAAAGTTTGCTTGAGCCCAGAAATAATGCAATGTTTGGTAAGGTGTAATGAAATCTTAACTGTCTAAGCTTAGTTAGAAGCACAGGAGAACGGTCATGATTTAGTGGAATTATTTCTACAAATTTCGAAACGGCATAAGTTTTAAGAGAAGCTAGAAAGAAAGTGAATGTATCAGTCTTTCACCTTGTTACCTGGAATACAACTGTAATTTTGAAGGATGTAAGACCAAAGAATAAATAGTTTTAGTATGTTTTCCTTTCATGGTTTTGTAGTGCGTGTGTGAACGTTGATATGTATCAAATTTATGATATCTGTCAACAAGACTGATATAGACATATCTGTGTATATACATACATACACGCGGTTTTCATTTTTAAAACAAATATATTTTAACACACAAACAACATTACAATTTATAATAATTATTAATACAAATAATGATTTATATACAAAAGTTTTACAAACTTCCAAACAATGCTGAATCTTCTGTCTGGTTTGTAACTGAACCTTGTATCGAAGCAAATTGAGAGAATTAATTCTATGTTGAAACACAGGTATTGCCTTCACTTGAAGGCAGACTAACTACCTTTTCAAACATGAGTTTTTGCGCTGAAGCTGTATGAAGTCATTGTTAATTCACTGAAGTTAAACGGTTTGCAATGTTCGAAATCTCTAAACTTTTCTGGTCAAGTATCTGTAGTTTTCCGATTAATAAGCGTTTACCACAGTTATAGTTTCCCAGGTTTATTGTTTGTTTGTTTTGTTTTTGAATTTCGCGCAAAGCTACACGAGGGCTATCTGCGCTAGCCGTCCCTAATTTTGCAGTGTAAGACTAGAGAGAAGGCCGCTAGTTATCACCACCCATCGCCAACTCTTGGGCTACTCTTTTAACAACGAATAATGGGAATGACCGTCGCATTATAACGCCCTCACGATTGAAAGGGCGAGCATGTTTGGCGCGACGGGGATGCGAACTCGCGACCCTCGGATTACGAGTCGCACGCCTTACGCGCTTGGCCATGCCAGGCCTTGCTATAGTCAATCTACTATAAACTTGAATTTTATAATGGTCTCTTCTGTGGCTTAAAGGAAGTAATTACCAGTTCATTTTACTTGAAAGGCATGTACAATTGGAACTTATTGATAATTTATAGTCTATATATTAAATTATTTAAAAATCACAAAAACATTTAAGCGAAATAAATAATTTATAAATAAATTAGAGTTTCGTATTTACTATTATATATGATAAAATGTACAATAAACAGATCAAATATAATAAGAAAAAATAATTTATAGTTAATTTTCTTTCGTTTTTTTCATGACGTGCATTTCGTGAATTCTGATGTCACGTAATGTGCGGGTGCTTAGGGTGTTGTATTCAATTATACTGTTATTTTTTGTATGCGTACATTTCTTTTTGTGAAATGATACTTCAGATTTGAATACATATAGATTCAAAAGATAATAGTAAAAATTGTAACTGTATTATTGAAAGGTTATTAAGAAATCAGTTTTGTACAAAGAGTTTTAGTGATAAAGAAAGCGTCATCATGAATTTTAGACTGATGCCAGGTCTAAGCCTTACTGGAAGAATAAAGCAGTGCGTTCGAAAATTCAGTGTAAGCCAATATGACAATACATCTTCGTTAACCGCTTGTCCTGACTTCCAGATGCGTTTCTACTGGCCGAGTTTATCATTTAACAGTGAATTTGGAACATGGAACTCAAGCGGATTTGGTAATTGAAAGTGTATGCATAAGGCAATTAAAAGACATGAAAATTCCTCCAGTCATAAATTTTCTACTCTAGGCCTAGCTAGATTTGAAAAATCACGGATTGAATTGCAATCAAATAGCAAACATAAAATAAATGAGCAAATGTGCAATGAAAAGGAATAGAGAGATTTTAAAAAGATTAATCGATGTAGTATGCTATTTGGGTGAGCAACAATTAGCATTTAGAGGTCATGGTAAGTCACTAAAACCTGCTAACCAAACTAATTGTGTGGAATTGGTAAATTTGTGCAAGAAATATGACCCTTATTAAAATCTCATTTAGAGAAATCGAGTGTTTTTCTGGCCTGTCAAATAAAATCCAGAATGACTTGAAAATCAAGACTCATAGTTTCAATGAAGATGTAATAAATTTATTTAATAAGGAGAGGAGGATGGAATTAAAGAAATAAAGTTAGTAGCCGAATATATCTTGTTTTTATCTTTAATCGGAAGTATTTAATATTAAATATGATTAATGACTACAAGTAATTAATTTTATCGTTATTGGTCATTTTATATTTTTTTTATTTTATAATCCACTTTGTATACTTTTGCTTCCCAATCAGGACAAATTACCGCACCCCCCTGACTCCTATATTATTTCCCCGTCGCGCCAAACATGCTCGCTCTTTCAGCCGTGGGGGCGTTATAATGTGACGGTCAATCCCACTATTCGTTGGTAAAAGAGTAGCCCAAGAGTTGGCGGTTGGTGGTGATGACTAGCTGTCTTCCCTCTAGTCTTACACTGCAAAATTAGGGACGGCTAGCACAGATAGCCCTCGAGTTGCTTTGTGCGAAATTCAAAACAAACAAACAAACAAACCTATATTATTGTGTTGTACTTGTTCTATTTGATACAAAGGCAAATGATTTTTAAAATTATTCAAAAGCTAAGAGCAATTATATTAATAGGTTTTAGGAGGAAATTTGTTTTTTTTTTTTATATTGTCACATAGATGGTGGGTGCTTCTACCTGGTTACCCTCCTCCAAGACATTTCTAAATTATTGATGGCTATGCCTAAACCTTAGCAGTATCTAATGTGACTGCTTAGCTCACATGTTGTATAGAATATAATATAGGTTGAAAATAACAAAAATCAAGCATCTTATGTTGAGTTTGTTTTAATGCACTGACTTTTGAATTTTGTTTAGCTTATCTAGGTTTTTGTTTATGTACTGTCTTTTAATACCAGACTATATTATAAAATTAAGTTTATTATTTATGGAAAATAAATGAATGTAATCGCCAACAAATACTTGAGTTTGACTTTAAAACCTTTTAATATAATGATGGTATATTATCCTTTAAACTTTAGAAACCTGTCGTAGGAGCGTGGAATGTTTTTAGTTAACTAAACTGAGTCTGCTGTGATCAAGTGGATAACATGTTCGGACTGAGAATGCAAAATTTCATTACTTGTAGCCCGTTGGTGGCCTTTTTAAGTGACGGTCAAATCACAGTGTCTGCTTAGAATAACGAAAGAGCTGGTAATGGGTTATGCTGACTACCTGTCTTATGTCTATTCTGTAGTTTATAAATTACTCTACTATTCTGTGTAGTTTTGTACGAAAATTCTGAAGCAAACAAACAAAGCAGTAAATGCAGTTATAAAGATACTTGACAATTAGATTGTCAAGTAAATCCACACAATAACCAAGGAGTTAATAAAAAATATCTCATTATTTAAATAACAAATGTCATTGTAATTCCATATTAATTACTTCAGGACCTAAAAAAAGTTTATCGTGCATATGAACACGTTTTTATCTAATGTGCTTAAGGAATATGATTTGGATTTTGCCAACAAAAACAGCCAGTTCCGAGTTTCCGATCTAGTTGAATAATATGGCCTTGGTGTGATATGAAAATATTCAACCTTTACAATTAGAATATTGTAGTAACTTCAAAACCTGATGTGTTAATTCTTGTTCATTAATACGTTATTATATCTTATAATACTTTAAATTTAATACAAAATTTCAGTTATGTAAATTGAAGCAGATATGCTCAACAAAGATAAATAATCACAACAATAAGAGGGTCAAGCGTGAACTACCAGATAATGTACCTGAATGAAACCAGGTAATTTTTGGTTTGCTTCCATTTGTCGGACAGTCGTGTTCTGCAGTTTGAAGCCATGGTTGTATTATAAAAAGGAAATCAAACCTCACTTTTCAGTTGGAGTAACCTAAGAATTGACAGTGGACGTTGTTGATTACTAAATTATTTCTAGTCTCTTAGTTCAAAATGAGGGATGGCTGTACAGAGGAAGCTCTTGTATGACATTTCACGAAAATCAAGAAGTTACAAAAATTAACTGAAAAAATAAAAATGTATTTCTTTTAAGTATTAATAATAAAAATGGGTTACGTGACTTTAGAACTGAGACATCACGTTTCTGTTCTAAATGTGACGTTTGGCCATGAATAGAATGCAAGTTTCGACAATGATACAAATACTAAACATGTTGTTTATATTGCTGTATTTGTCCTTTACAACGGTGTAATTATTTACCTATGAATAGTATTATTTTATTTTAACAAGACACATCTTCCTTATTACAATGGTATAATTACCTTTGCAGTAGTTAATGGTCCAGTATTTGAATAGTATGTATAAAGTGTAATAATTTGCTTCCACGTTCTGTATATAAATTTATCCTAATAATTTTGCATTACTAATGATGAATGACTGTAATGTGTTTGTTCAGTACTTATAACATGTGAAGCAGAAATCCGAGTGTTTATCGACAGTTAGCGTGTTATACTAACTAAGCTTTAACGATGCATTTTATATCATAACCCGCACTAACAAAGAAAGTGATAGATAGGTAGCTTAGGTCACAATTGAAAGAGTGACATCAATAACATAACTTACTTAATTAAACAATACGACCTTATTATCAAGATAATATCGTTTTGCATAATAAATTTTTGTTGCAGATCATAATAAATAAAAATATAATCAAAGGCGTAAATATTAGTAACAAATTAAAGCAGTTTCAAACATGTTTATAGTCTTTCAAAAACTCCTTTTGAAAATTCCTTGAAAACGAGTTTGTAGGGTTAAACTCAGATTATTCGAAATTAATATTTAGATTAATTAAGTGTGTGTGTTTTTCGTATAGTAAAGCCACAAAGGACTATCTGCGCAGCCCACCGAGGGGGATCGAACCGCTGATTTTAGCGTTGTAAATCCGGAGACATACCGCTGTACTAGCGGGGAGCTAGATTACTTAAAATAGTGTGTGTTTTCTTATAGCAACGCCACATCGGGCTATCATTCAAGTCCGTCGAGGGGAATCAAACCCCTAATTTTAGCGTTGCAAATCCGTAAACTAACCGCTGTACCAGCGAGGGACTAATTAAAATAGTTTCGTAACATTATAAATATTAATACTGTGATTCTGTGAAACTATTTTTAGTGCTAAAATTAGCATTAGAATACCCTGAAATAACATTAATAAATAATACAAACTATCGTTTTGATTTTCTACAGTATTTTGTTTTATTTAAATCAATGTTCAGTTTTCATTAATAGTGTTATAAAGTAATAACAGAAGAATTTAATTTTCACGTTTTCAAGAAAAAAAAGATTTTAAACTTTTCTGTATTTTTTTTTTTCAGTTTAGACAACTTACCAAGTGTGAAAAGTATTAATAAGTTTCATATAATTACTCATCCTGTTTAAAATAAGATATACCTACAATAATACACTTAATATGCTCAGATATATTTTCTTGTTTGTGGAAATCCTAGGAATTAAATATTATAGTTTCAGCAATATATCAGGTCGTCCTTTTAGTTATGTCCGGAAATTTAATACAGAAAGTGTATCATCATTTCTGTCTTTGTAGAAAGCTTTAATGACTAAAATATGTAGTAGGACGTGTATAAAAATGTTCAGACAAATAAAATAAACTAATCCAACTCTACTTTTTTAGATCTTTAATCAAATAAACCCATATGAAGATGGATGTGTCTGAGGAGCACATTAGGCATATAATGCTAAAAAAGGTAATAGTGCAGTAGAAACTGCACGAAACATTCAAGGTGTTTATGGCGCGGAATATCTCAATGAAAGAAAATGTCGAAGATGGTTTCAGAAGTTCAGATCAGGTGACTACAGCTTAAGTGATGCGCAATGTTCAGGTCGTTCTGTTGAGTTTAATGACGACTTGCTGCTTGCTGTACTTGATGAAGATTGTGCTGTAACAGTTGAATAACTAGCACAGAAGCTTAATTCAACCCATGCAACAGTTCACCGTCATCTGCAACAGCTTGGAAAGGTGTCAAAACTTGGAAAATGGGTCCCTCAAGATTTGACAAAAGCCATTTTAGAGTAAGAGATGGACATTTACACTTCTCTGCACTCTCGTGAAGGTAACTCGCGTTTTTTGGATAGGTTAGTGACTGGAGATAACAAGTGGAAGTAAACTGGCTGAAGCACAGCTCAAAATGGACCTCCACCCTAAGAAAGTCTTGTTAAGCGTTTCGTGGGATATTGTTGATGTGATCCACTTTGAGGTGCTGCCACTCAATGTAATGACTACATCAGACTTCTATTGCAATGGTAAGAGCACTTGAATGTTGCATTGAAAGAAAAGAGGCCTGCTTTGATCAATCAATCAATTTGTGTTACACCAGGATAATGCATGAGTCAGTACAGCAAGGATCACATCTGCAAAGATTGAAGAGCTAGACTGGGATAAACTCTCACACCTTGCCTCATTTGATAGTCATCTATTCCGATGTTTGCAGAACCATCTTGATGGAAAAGAGCTTGGAACACATGAAGATGTCAGAACTACCCTTTCTACATTTTCTTCCTCTAAACCCCAATAATTTTATAGAAGTAACATTCAGAAGCTTGTGAATCGTTGGCAGGAAGTAATCAATAATAATGAAACATACATTATTGATTAAATAACATTAAAAGCGTTTGAAACCCTTTCTCTTTTTCTGAACCTAAAATCGGCCATTACTTAAGGGGTGACCTGATATTAAACTTAAACAACATTTTTTCACGGCCTAATATTTTTTATATTAAAAGTTCAATTGTAGTGAGAATAGGAAGCGGAAATAGCCATAGCAATTAATTTTAGTAAACAAATAATTAAGCTTCATAAAGCCAAAAATAATCAGAGCAATGTCGTGTTCTTTATTCCAAAACATGTTAAAATTAATTAAAAATGAAATGCAAATCGTTTCATCGTCGAAACCCTGTCCTCCATTAAGTGACATTTGGATTTCCGAGGATATCTGACACTGATAACAGAAGCCTTCATTTCTCACATTGTCCACATCACTATAACCATCTGTAAATAGGAACATGCTAGACATATGCGTCTGCTTCTTTAAAATGATTTTATAAAATATAATAAAATTTCAAACTACCTCAATTAAGAAATCACTCGCCTAGTTAATAAGGCTTGTATCTTGAAGTGACTAACGAACAATAATAATTTCCGCGTGGATTTTTATCCTTTATAACAATCTATTAATTAGATTAAGAATCTATATTATAGATTACTAATTTTCTTTTACGTTTACCCATGATTATGTTTGAGTTTTTTAGGGGATAGAAGTGAATGAAGTAATTTACTGATGCGCAACATCTTAAGAGTACATACAGCTAATGTTATAGAATATTTTCAAATTTACATTCACTAATCCTCCCCCCATTGTGTAGCTTTGTATTTAATTTCAAACAACAAATTCAGTAAAATATTAAATATTATATCATATACGGGTTTTTTAAGCATGGAGTCCAAGTATCCATTACCATTACAGAAACTAAATTGTTGCTTTTATACGTCTTTCTTATAACGTCTATTTCAGCAACTCATTACAATTCTGAATACTTTGAAAAACAGCCGAAAGAAATAAGAAATGTCCTTTTATTGTTTTTAGAGAACAAGTGCTTGATGAGAAGAAATCCATAACACAGATTAGTGTTTGCTTCACTTTGATATTCTGCATGTTTTATTAACTTTTTATACATATAGCCCAGCGTGGCCAGGTGGTTAAGGCACTCGACTCGTAATCTGAGAGTTGCGGGTTCGAATCCCGTCACACCAAACATTCTCGCCCTGTCAGACATGGAAACGTTATAAAGTTACGGCCAATCCCATTATTCGTTGGTAAAAGAGTAGCTCAAGAGTTGGCGGTGGGTGGTGATGACTAGCTGTCTTCCATCTTGTCTTAAACTGCAAGATTAGGGATATGTCATTTTGCGCGAAATTCAAAACAAACCAAACCAAACTTTATACATATAAGGGACTAGGAACAATAACGGTAAAATTGAAATTAATACCAAGCCAGAACTTACAACTACCACACACATCGAGCTTCATTTTTTAAACAACTATCCTGAGATAACTATCTGCAAGAAGTATGCTACTCGGTGTGCCCAAAAATTTAATGTTTTGATATAGATTTTAACATTTTTAACATACAGGTGGTATTAAGTCATTATTTTTTTTCGAAAATTGTAAGGTTCTTGATCAGCCAGACAGTATTTTCTTTTCTGAAGATTACCACTTACAACCCATTATAGTCATTACGGAAGGTCTTCCAATAACTTAATTTATACTTCCTCACATCAGAAACTCAAAATCATCAATAAAAAAAAGAAAGTTAAGAGCTATCTTTCGAATAAAAATTTTAATTTGTGTTCATGTGTATAGTGAGACCTCTGTAGTTCAAACCGAGTCGTATAACTAAAAGTTATTTGTGATGAGATATTCTACATACTTAGAGGTCAGTTGCAATGCTGTAAAGTTCAATGTACTCGTACATACTGTTTATTTCATCGTGCTAAAAATACATTGGTATGTATAGATATAATAATATTTATGGTAATTCTTTGATGCCAAATGTATTAGATATTTTTTGCCTAGTGAAGAGAAAAATATCAAACAAATTAATAATTTTTTTGAAAATGAAAGTAGTCAGTGGAAAGCCAAATTTTTGAAAAAAAGTTTCCTTTAAAATAAAAATGTACAAAATATTGAATAATTGTATAAATAATATCATTTGTCATAACAAAAAATAATAAAACTTAGAAGTCTTCAAATAATAATATATTGAATATTTTGTACAAGAAACTTTCTAATCTAAATAGGGAATTGTCAGAATGATACCTGTTATTTTTCTAAGGAAAGAAAAGATTTATAAGATGCTATTTCATTAACTAAAGATGCAAACCTTTATGGAGTAATTTAAGGTCTCGTTTTGTAAGATTTACCCAGTATCAAGTTTTAACTTATCGAATTATTGTATTTGAATTAGAAATTATGTCATTAATTGCATTTATTGGTAATTTATATCTCTAATTAGACTAAGAAAACAAATGTCCTTGGTAGTACGTTTTATTAATGGTTATTATAATATATCAAACAGAACACTATATTAAATACAACTAGAAATGAAGAAAAACTCATACAAACATGGAAAAATTGGAAACAGGTGTATGCAATCGTTTTTCTAACCTTCTATGTTCCTTGGACTATTATCTTAATACATTAAGGTTTTTGACAGGGTTTGAATGTCTGATTCAGAAATGCTTTAAACGTAATAATTGATGAATGTTTATCTTTTATGTTTTTATTGTCTTTATTTCTATGTTATTTATTGTGTGTATGTCGTTTTTTAAAAGAAAAAATAAGTATATATGTATGTGTATATATATAAAATACAGGTACGAAATTACGTATTTACGTATTTATTTTTCTTTACCGCTTTAAACGTAATTTCTCTAATATAAAAACCGGATACTACCTTACATAATTTTATTTGCCTTTACGCTGTTGTCTAGACTTCAATATATCTTTATTAAATTTTCCTGAGTTTCTTTATCTTTTGCAAGTTATGAACTGTTTTGTCATACTAATGCAGTGTTTCCCAACCAGGAGTGCGAGATAACTATTTGTTTTGACCACCTTCACCTTTATTCTTAAATAAATAATACTGTGAGGGGTGCGAGAACATATTAATTTTTTTTAGGGGTGCGGGGCATAAAAAAGGTTGGGAACCACTCTACTAATGTGATATTGATGTTATGTTTATCTTAACATTCAACAGCAAACTAATCCATTGATGAGGCTGCTACGTAAGTTTGATGTACAGTTCTGATAATTCATTTTTATGTCTTTAAAGATACACTGCTGGCCAAAATATTAAGGCCAATGAACATAAAAAAAATATGCATTTTTCGTTGTTAAACTCAGCCACTTATTTGAGTAGAGCTTCGAAGGATGAAAATAAGAAAAGGGAAAATAAAAAAACCTTTTTAGCATTTAATAGGAAAAATCTGAACACTTTGAAATTAGCCTAAATACTAGCTGGTTAAAAGTTTAAGACCGTACCAAAAACCAGTCCTAAACAGGGTAGGAAATGCCCAACAAAGAGGTATCAATAGTGAGTTCCATGGCAGTTTGCGAATAACTGCAAACATTCGCTTTGGCAGGGTCGATATAAGCGTTTGTAGAAGGCTGGCTGGAATGTTATTCCAAGTGGTGAAGATGGCTTCACGAAGATCATGCACTGTTTGGAATTGACGTCCATTTCTATAGACTTCCCTTGCCATCCACCCCCAAACATTTTAAATGGGGTTTAGTTCGGGCGAATACGCTGGATGGTCCAAACGAATCACGTTATTCGCCATGAAAACGTTCTTTGTCTTGCGGGCATTGTGGCTTACAGCATTGTCCTGCTGAAAGATCCAGTCGTTTCCACACAAGCGAGGGCCTTCAGTCAATAAGGATGCTCTCTTCAACATACAAATGTAGCGAGCTGCTGTTTGACGCCCCTGTATAACCTGCAGTTCCATTGTTCCATGGAAAGAGAAAGCACTCCAGATTATGATAGTACCTCCACCACTGTGTCGTGTAGAAAATGTCTCCGGTGGGATATCTGGACCATCTAGATTAAATTTTTTCTCATCAGAGAACAAAACCTTCTTCCACTTTTCTACGTTCCATGTTTGATGCTTTTCAGCAAAGTTTAATTAAGCTGTTTCGTGGTGTGAAAGAAGACGTGGCCTTTGAAGACGTTTACAGTTTTTAAAACCTTTCTCTCGTAGATGGCGTCGTATTGTTCTTGAGTTGCATTCTGAGTCCGTAAGAAAGAACCTTAATCTGGTTCGACGATCGGCTGGTGTCTTGCCGGACAACCCGTCGAATTCTCCTGCTCAACACCGGCGAGATTTTCTTGGTCCAACCACTTGAAATTCTCGTTCCGTATCCTTCAGGGTCTTTTAAGAAATTTGAAACAGCAGTTTTACTAACGCCCAATCTCACCAGCGATGGCACGTTGAGAGAGACCTTGCTTTTGCAGCTCGAAAATTCTGCCACGTTCAAACTCTGTCAACATTTTAGCCTTTGCCGTGTTTTTATCCAATGTAACACAGTAGAAGATGTTGACAACTCTAATGCTTGAACACAAATGACTAAATTTCGTTACGTGTTTACCGATTAACGCTTAGTTTCAGTATGGTCTTTATTTAGTATTTAGGCTAATTTCATAGTGTTCACATTTTCCCTATTAAATGCTAAGAAAGTTTTTTATTTTTATTTTCCCTTTTCTTAATTTCATCTTTCAAAGCTGTGCACAAATATGTGGCTGAGTCTAACAACGCAAAATGCATATTTTTTCTTTATGTTCATTGGTCTTAAGATTTTGGCCAGCAGTGTGTTCACAAGTCTAACTCAATTCTGTCCATGATTTTTGAAAAGGCTAACGAGAAGCTGTAAACTTGTGAAAGTTCTTATTTTTCTTTTTGTTCTTTTTCTAAATCAATGATAAAGGAGACACTGACAGGTCAGTATTTTATTTTTATTTATAAACGTAGATTAGTTTATGACTAAAATACTTATTGTTTCAAAATAACTGATTCTAGCAAAACGAATCATTTCTGTCTAAAAATAAGTTAATTTCCCAATGTAAGCAGTATTTGTTTTTTCTCGTCGCTGTGGTCCACGATACTAAGAAGGTTTTTCATATTAGCGTTGAATTGAAATTAACAGTTTAAGAAACGCTACTCAGTAACAATCATGCCGTTAACATTTTTAAATGTACTGCTCTACCGTAGTACTCAAAATATTCAGGTGTGAATGAAATACAGCTTTAAACACTGAGTGGAATAATAAATAACATGACGCTTACTTGTATCGCGGTATTTTTGCTGAGTGGTGAAATAATGTAATGTTTGAATATTATTTTCACTGGTGACTAACTGCCTCTAAGTAGTAGCACCCCATTTTAAAAACACACTTCCCCTTGTCTTATATAATTATACTTTGTTTAATTTCACGCAAAACTACTCGAGAGCTATCTGCGCTAGCCGTCCATAATTTTGAAGTGATAGGTCATGAAATGCAGTTAGTCAACACCATCCGTTGTCATCTTTTCAGCTACTCTTTACCAACGAATAGTTGGATTGACCGCCAGATTATTACGTGTCTACAAGTGCAAAATGCGAATATATATACAGAAATGGGTTTCGATCCCGCGATTCACAGATTGCCAGTCGTGCGCCCTAATCACTAAGTTATGCCAAATGTACATAAGTGTAATTTGAATAGGTATTATCAAACATGATCAAATATAATGATGTAATATCTTTTGAATTATTGCATTTGGTATGGCTAATATGTGTTAATTTATTATTATATTTTTTATGAATCTGTTCAGTATGCAAATTTAAGAAATTCGTAACATTTCAAAACCTAATGAAATTCTTACAAAATTCTGTCAGAATCAAAAGTCTAAAGTTTTTTTTTACTATTAAATTAACCCATTTCCTGGCAGCCAAGCTGTAAGCTTCGGAGTTTGATTCATGCGGCGGACATCATCAGTGAGTTTTTGTGCAGCCTTATGGTAAAAATAACAAGCTAGTTCCAATTAACCTATTCAGTATGTATGCGTCTGTAGTTTGGTATTACTATCTTCCTTGTTATGTTTTGGGGATTGACAAGGTATTCATGTTGGAAAATTATTCCAAACCTGAGCTTTAGTTGTATACATAATATCATGTAATGTGCTTATAATAAGGATGAGGATATCAAATCAATTTGTAGCTTTCGACCAGCTGGCCCGGCATGGCCAATCGCGTAAGCCGTGCGGCTCGTAATCCGAGGGTCGCGGGTTCGCGCTCGCGTTGCGCCAAACATGCTCGCCCTCCCAGCCGTGGGGGCGTTATAATGTGACGGTCAATCCCACTATTCGTTGGTAAAAGAGTAGCCCAAGAGTTGGCGGTGGGTGGTGATGACTAGATGCCTTCCCTTTAGTCTTACACTGCTAAATTAGGGACGGCTAGCACAGATAGCCCTCGAGTAGCTTTGTGCGAAATTCAAAAACAAACAAACAAATCGACCAGCTACTTGGCAAACACTTTTACTAAAAATTACTTTTCTTTGTATTATAAAAAATATTTTATTGTAATTAATTGTTTGCTTTCAAATTCTGTACTTTCTGCCTCAATTTCCTTCATTTTTATCTAGTTTTTAAAATAAGACGACACAATAAAAAAAGCAGGTCTTTAAACCAAAGGACTCGCTTTCTTTCATGTTCATTGAGTCTGGATAAGTTACCGAGCTTCCCGCCTTAAGCAATCCACTGAGTCGACTTCTCGACTACTTGATTGAGTTACTGGTGTGGAAAAGTGGTTAAGTTTTTAAAAAATGTCTACCGATAGTAAGATTACAGATAACGAAATGGGTTAATTTAGGTAGAAAAATTGCCGTAAGGGTGAACGTTGGCTTGATAATGCATTGTACGTGATTAAAATTGAAGAAATCAACAAGCACTAAATTTTTTGCATGTATTATTATGTATTATCATTTATTTCGGACGAGTATCCGATTTATTATATTACGTATGTAACTTGTTACGATTTGAAACAGCCTGGAATTTTAATTTAAGTTTAGAGGTTAATTAAATGTTAATACATATCAAATTGATGATATTTGCCAACAAGATTCATACGCATAATTTTCTTTCTTAACACAAATATATTTTAATGCACAAACAACAATACAATTTATAATAATGGTTATTACAAATAATTATTAAAATACTGGTTTTATATACAACAGTTTTACAAACTTACAAACTATAGTGAGTCTTCTATCTGGTCTAGAACTGAATATTTTATCGATGATCTAGGTCCACGACGAGCAAATTGATTCCGAGTTAAAATTCTACACTTTGCTTAAACTAGCTATTTTGGTTGACCTCACGTCTTTGACTTTTTACCGAGGTAGGTATTTAATATCCTCGTATAAATTCTAACGTCCAAAGTTAATTCACTGAAGTTGAACGGTTTGTAACGTTCGAGAATTGTAAACGCTCCTCTGTAGTTTACTGGTTAATAAGCGTTATTCACAATTTTAGTACACTGACTGTAGCTGACCAATAATAATAACTGTCTCTCGGCGCTTCGGTTTTATATACCAATCACGCAAGAATCTCAAACTTTCAACAATGTTCGAAAACACGCTAACGTTTTCATAAATTAAATATTGTTGATTCTTGCTCTCGAGAATCTTCTACAAATTTATAATACAAGCGGGGCTTGCGCGATACACATCCAATATTATACGTCACATGCATCAAATTGAACACACACGTAGATATTAAATGTATAACGGTAAATCCGTTACAATATATCTATCTAACTACATCTAGTTTATTAAATTCCTCTCTTAAACAAGTATGATCAGAAAAAAAATTAATTTGAGTTTCAAGCGTCTACAAATGAAACTTTTGTTCTATATCCAAAGTACATTTATATCTTAAGTGATTACGATATAACCAGAAGTTGTGCACATATTGACCAAAGTATAAATTAACGTCTTCTCAGAAGTCCGCACTTAATAAAAATGGTTCGGCATTATGAACGCGTTGAGAGAGTGTCTATCGGCGATTTTACTTGAATAATAGGAATTATAGGTATACCGCTAGCTCTCACCATCTATTAACGAAAACGAAAACAGCATTTATTAAAAGGGGTGTAGCTGGTGCTTAAAGTGGGACGGGATGCCACCTACGTCTTTTCAGAAGGGTCCGAATCCATCCTAATACCATTTAATAGTCAATATACAAAGAATACGCATGAAAAACAAGAAAATAGTCCTCAACTGCAAATATTCCAAACACCATCTCACGTCCACAATTCCCCTACTTTAATTTAACACAGGTTATTTTCTAAGAGAGTGGTATTTCAATATTTCTCCAATCAGTTTTCTATTTGCATCAACTTATAGAGTTAATAGTGTCAAAAACATGACTATAGTATTAAATTACTGATCCTGTTATCTTGATGTGTGACATGTGTCTCGTGAAATGTATAGGATGACCAGATTTCCAAACTGAAAAATCTGGACAGCCAATACCTTGCCCCTAATTTAAAAATGGTTATTACAAGTTTATTTAATTTTGACTTTATATAATTTCATTCCAGTTATTGAACTATTGCACAATATTTTCAAATATATTGATATTGGCTTTGTTTTATTTCTAAATACAACGACAATATTTGGTGATAGACACAAAACGAATTAGCAAAAATAGTCAAATTATACATCCAAGAAATCTGTATTTATTCGCTTTATCAAATATATCTTGAAATAAGCCACATTATACCAACCTTTATTTAAAAATTCTTAACATTTTCAAACATATTACCTTTAGCATTTATTATTACTAAATTTTTAGACATGTTTTTGTAATGTACGGATGGAACATAGGAGTTCTGTTGTTTTTATTAAATAGTCATAAGATCCAGTATATGACTGTGTGAAGTGTGTTTTGACGATAAACACTGCTTTAAGTGTGATCACATTCAGACCTTGGTTTCTCACCACGCATAGATGGAATTTTCGAGAAAGTATGTTCGTTACTTAATGCGACTGACAAATTGATGTCTTTATCATAAAACCTAGATGTTTAGTTGGTTTGTTTTGTTTATTTGTTATTAAGTACAAGGTTAAACAATGGGTTATCTGTGCTCTGCCCACCACGGGTATCGAAACCCGGTTTACAATATTGTACGATCGCAGACATTACCGTCCTGCCTCTTGGCATTTTGGGGGTCTACAAATCTTTGGTATTGATATGGGACAAACTTTCAAAAATTAGGATGTATGCTGACCCTAATAATGTACTAAGTTGCATCGATATTGTCAAACAATTAGTGTGTGTGTTTTCTTATAGCAAAGCCACATCGGACTATCTGCTGAGTCCACCGAGGGGAATCAAACCCCTGATTTTAGCATTGCAAATCCGTAGACTTACCGCTGTATTTGTGGGGGCAAACAATTAGCTTTGAAAAGTAAGTGAATTACTAAATAATTTAAACTCATGTAACTTAAAGCTAGTAAACATACAGCTATTTTGGAGAAAAATTATATAAACTATAAAGAATCTTATAATCTTTAACTTTTTTGACAAAATATAATATTTAAATCTTTATTCACTGAGTGAGTCTGGGTTTTATAGCAAAGCCACATCGGGCTATCTGTTGAGTCCATCTAGCGGAATCGAACCCCTGATTTTAGCGTTGTAAATCCGTAGACTTGCCAGTACTGTACTTGCCAGACTTGACTGTACCAGCGAGGGATCTGAGTGATGTTAACATGTAGTTATAAAGACTTAGAAGCTTAACAGTAGTCTTAGTCATAAATAATGCGTAAGAGTTGTTATAGAAATCTTCATTCACTGATTGAAATCAAATACAAGTGGAGATCAGGGAATAGTTGTTTCACTTTGTTTGTTTACAGTTAAGCACAAGCTGCACAATAGACTATTAGTTTTCAACCCACCACGGGTATCAAAACTTGGTTTTTAGCGTTGTAAGTTCGCAGACATGCTGCTGTGCCGCTGGAGGGGGCAATTTTGTTTCGTAATGAATGCAGTTGTTCAAATTCAACACAAACATCCTGAGCTATACGTTGCACAATGTATGTTTTTGTTTGCTTTTGTTGAATTTTCTGCACAAGCTCTTGAGGGCTCTTTATGAGAGCCATTCCTAATTCTGAAATAATATACTAGATGGAAAGCAGCAGGCCAACCGCTAACTCTTAATCTATTCATTACCAGTGAATGGTGAGATTGACCGTAACATCATAATGCTGCCATAGGTGAAACAACGAACGTGTTTGGTCGTGGGATTTGAATCCGCGACTAGCAGATTAAGAACTAGGTGCTCAAATCACCAGGGTATGCCAGGCCCCCAATGTATGAAAAACAGGTAATTTTTTCCTCACAACTTAAAACTTCTGTAGCTTTGCATGACTATCTGAAACGAATTCTAGGACCCTTACTATTTTTAGAATATTGTTTATAGTTTAAAAAGTTACCAAGTTTATTCCAGATATCTGTGTCTCTACTTGTTTTAGTTTAATTTAAGAGCCTGTGTTTCATTACAGAGTAATGCCCGATTCTTTATAAGTTTATAAGAACCAATTGTAAGTATATACACTCCGTGGCTACTTAATTAGGTACACCTATCTAGTAGCGGGTAGGACTCCCTTTTGCTTTCAAAACAGCCTGAATTCTTTGCGGCATGGATTCAAAAAAGTGCTGAAAATTTTCCTTAGAGATTTTGGTCCATGCTGACTCTATATCATCAGACAGTTTCTGCAGATTTGTTGATCACACATTCACGCTGCGAACCTCCCATACCTCCTCATCTCAAAGGTGCTCTAATGGGTTGAGATATGGGGACTGTGTAAGCCATTGGAGTCACTATCATGTTCGTAGAACCAGCCCGGCTTATTGCTTTGTAACCTAGTGCATTGTCCTGCTGGAAGTGTAGTAGTCATTGGAAAATGGGTAAACTGTGACTATAAAAGGATGCACATGGCCAGCAATAATGTTCAGGTACGCTGTGGCATTCAAATGATGCTCAGTTGGTATTAAGAGGCCTAATGTATGCCAAGAAAACATTCCCCAAATCATTACACCATTACCACAAACCTGTACTGTTGACACAAGGCAGGGCGGAACCATGGATTCATGCTTTTTACGTCAAGTTCTGACCATACCATCTGTATGTCGCAGCAAAAATCAAATCGACATTCGTAAGACCAGGCGACGTTTTTCCAATCTTTATCCGTCCAGTTTTGATCTTCCTGTTCTTTGCTGACAGGAGTGGAACCTAGTGTGGTCTTCTGCTGCTGTAGCCCATCTGCTTCAAGGTTCAACGCTTTGTGCGTTCAGGGATGTCCTTCTGCATACCATTGTTGTAAAGAGTGGTTATTTGAGTATTTGTGGCCTTCCTGTCAACTTGAAAGAAATGTTGTCATTCTCCTCTGACTTCTCTCATTAACAAGGTGTTTTCACCCATAGAACTGCAGCTCACTGAATATTTTTGTTTTCGCATCATCCCCTGTAAACTCTAAAGACTGTACTGCGCGAAAATCCCAGGAGGTCTGCAGTTTCTGAGATACTGGAACCACCACGTCTGGCACCAACAATCAATCCACAGTCAGAGTCGCTTATATCATGCATCTTCCACACTCTAATGTTTGGTCTAACAACAACTGAACCTCTTGAACATGTCTGTATGCTTTATATATTGAGTTGCAGTTTCGCTATTTGCATTAAAGAGCAGACTTATATAATAAAGTGGCCACTGAGTGTATGTAGGATGACGTTTCGTTACTAGAAGTAAAATTAAAACCCACTTGTATGTAATGTCCTTCGCACAACATGGTATTTCGATCAGTGCTAATTACCTAAAATTAATTATCAAATCGATTGTGTTTGAGGTCTTGCTACAAATTTTGATCCAAGATCTAGAAAAAACAATAATTACACATATTGATCAACACTTCGACAAAAACAACAATTGTTTCATTGGTTTATTGGTTTCTTACATAAATTTACACATTTCTCCCAAAACAGTGGTTACGTTCATTTTAAAACAAGTATTTTCAACGATGGAAGTTGAACCTGTTTCTACTTTTAGGATATTCGGTTAGACATCTCATACTTGTAGTTCCACTATAGCATCTGGAGTTTATGTCAAACATATTCTGCACCTGAAGAAGTCAGGTATTCCGTTTGTATTCTATAAATGTTGCTTGAGAATTTCGTACAATATTCTTGACTTCCAAGACGAAAAAAACTTGTTTACGTTTTTTTCATTCTAAAACGTGCAATGTTTGAGAAACATGTAAAATTTTACTTTTTTCCCTTTTACTTTGTAACTTGAGCTACATGCAACGATATTATTTATTTTCTGAAGAAGTTCGTATTTGCTAGAGATTTTACAGAGCGACACTGGAATATGTACGAAGAAATCTGAAATCTTTATAAGAGATTTGGTGTTTGGTTTTGAATTTCATGCAAGGCTACACGAGAGCTATCTGCACTAGCCGCCCCTAATTTAGCAGCGTAAAATAAGAGGGAAGTCAGCTGGTCATCACTACCATCTCTTGGGTTACACTTTTACCTACGAATATTAGGATTGATCGTATCATAATAATGCCCCACGGATGAAAGAGAAAATGTGTTTGTTGTGATGGAATTCGAAACCACGAAACTCAGATTACGAGCCAAGTGCCCCTAGCTACTTGGCCATGACGGCTTCGTAAGAGATAAGTAATAATGTATATTGGAACAGCATTTAATACATAACATACAATATACTACAAGCGAGACTGAAAGGTTTATCGAAATGTGCAGTTACAAGTTGATGAAACTCATTTTGATATGAAACGTTTTATAACATATGCACTGAATAAACTTATTTGTTATGAGAAGCAGTTATGGAAACAAAACAACTACGTGTAGATCAAAGGCTACTGTGTTCAACATAAATATATATCATACAAGAAGCATTTTAGTTATTTATAGAGCAATACACTGCTTTCGATTTATGTTTATTTACAAGTTAAATCGATATAGCGATTGTAAGATTAAATATTGAAATATAAGCACAGATCTTGGCACAATGATAGTTTTGTATTTCATTAGCATAATTTACAGAAATTATGATACGTTTTCCTCGAGTTGTACTTAAAAATGTACATATTTAAAGCAACATAAATATGTTGAAAAGTTTCTTAAGATACATAAATTAGACTTACTATACATATTACAAATACTTTTTTAGAAAATTACTTAAATTATTGTATCCATAAACTATCTTGTTAATTGTATTTTGAGTTTTATCTTCCGTTTCATTTTTGAAATCGTCATTGCAAACAGCTCATTATGCTTTCAATATAATTTTCTTGCTTCTTTTATGAGATTAGTTGCACACATTATAGACCATATTTATAAATGGAGTGATTTAAGCCAAAGACTGTTATTTTGCACTGAAATTTAAAAAAAGAAAAAAAAAAAGAAACTCGAACAAAAATAAACTGAACTATAATGACAGTGATGTGACAGTGGTGTTTAGCACTCACCAACGATCATACTTACTAAAGATTGTTATGAATTTTTGGATAAATATTGAATACACGTCTATTTAGCATATAACATTACATTTATTCAGGCTGTTATACTTGTTTTTAAAGAATTAAACTGCATGATCTTGTTCTTGTTACTTGAATGTACAAATATAACTCTTGTAACTAGAATACAGTATTGACTCGAGGGCCCACTAAAGAAGAAAAGTGATAATTAACTTGTATTTTATTAATGGTAGTTTTCTAGGTATCAGAATTGGAGGCTTTACCATTTATATCTTCATTTATTGAATATACAAGATGTTTTATTGAAATATATTGTATAAGAAAGTGAAATTATAACCTTTTTTTCTGATGAGAAAAGTGTGTTTTGGATTTCGCTCAAAGATATATGGGGTCTATCTGCGCTAGACGTCACTACTTTAGCAGTATAAGACTAGAGGGAAGGTAGCTAGTGATCATCACCCACCTACAACTCTTGGGCTACCCGTTTACCAACGAATAATGGAATTGACCGCCAGATGCTTTGGAAACGAAACATGTTTATATTTGGAAAGTGTGTGAAATTAAAATAATATGATGTTTCCAAAGCATCTTTTCCTATAACATTCGCATGCCTATACAGATAAATTGAAAATGTTTACTAAGTTTTTTTGGCTAACTTTTAGAGAAATAATACCAAAATAATAAACAATAATATTTGCTTTGCTAAACAGATTTTATAACGATAAGTTGAGTGTGTAGGCAGTACCTGTTATATAACACTGTTAACCACCTTACATGTTTTTATGATGATATATGTTTCAAGGATAAGAGATTCTGAAATTCCAAACCATTAAAAACAGATCTTCCAAAATGAAATTTTCTTCATAATTCCTGCTATTAATGACTACTTTATAATGAAAACAGTTTGATTTCCTCAATAAACATATCTTGGTTGGTAAATGTTAAGTCTCTCAAGAACGTATTTGATCTAGTATAGCTTTATCTTTTCCATCCCGTTATACAAGTCCAGTAATCCAGCTTCGCGAAGTAATATATTCTTTACTTCAAAATTAATGTAGCATATTTCCTCAATACGTTAAAAACCAACTTGTCTTTATGAATCGCGTTTTGAAATTAATATCTATAGAAACCAACCTGCCTTTCAAGAAAATGTTTGTTGTTTTATCTACAGGACCAAACTCTTGACATCAAAGGGCTGTTAAAGTTCTCTGGAGGAACGTGGGCCATATGACCAATAAGAGATTTTTCGGGTGTTTCGTAATGCCTTTGTCTGTACTTTCTGGCTACCATAGAAACAAAACAGACGGTTAGCAATAATCCACCCACAATTCCTAGCACTACTGCAACCGCTACATTGCTTGAAGTGTAGATGCCTTGCATGATGAAACTAAGGTCTTTTGTCTGTACATGAGTACAAGACAGCTGGATGTAGTCCCCATCTTCTTCATCCTTTACAGCAATGCAGAACTTGTAGCTGGTATCTGGTTCAAGGTTATTAATAGTGTACGAACGGTACACATAACTTACTGTGACTGTTTTATATTTCTCCCTTGGTTGGTTATCAATTCTATAGAGTATATCATACTCTGGAAAGTTGTTCCGCGCTGTGCCATTCCACACAACTGTCACGAATGTGGAAGATACTCGCTGAGGAAATAGACCGATGTCTACATTTTCAACCTGAAGAGCAATGTTCTTCGACACGAAACCCACTGAGTTTTCGGCAACACACTGATAAATTCCGGAATTTTGAGGCTTCAAATGGTACAAAGCTAATGTACCGGGATGTTTTCTATGGGCCTGAAGGCCGTTGTTTGATTCATTCACTACATCCCCAGAAGGTAAAATCCAGTATAGTCTGGGCTGCGGAATCCCTAAAGCACGACATTCAAATTCGTGCGACTCTCCAATCTTTTTCTCAATAGTTTCATTGTGGGAGTCAACTAGGACAGGTTCACACTGAGCAGATATATTGGCAAGGTCCAAGGACTTGAGAGGAAAGGAGTTCAGATTTTGATGCTGAAAGCATCTTAACTCGTCCGAATCTAAGAAAACTACTGAGGAGTTGTCCTTTTGTTCGAGTGTTTTTCGGATCCAACGAATGTTACAATCGCAAAGAAGAGGGTTGCCGTATAAGGTGAGGTGGACGGTTGGACGTCGGTTAACGATTTCATGACTTAAAGCTGAGAGGTTATTTTTATGCAACAAAAGAATCTTTAGTTTCGGTACATTGATGAAAGCTTGAGGATCTACATACTGCAAATTTAGGTTGTTGTGAAGAAACACCTTCTCCAGGCTAACTAAGTCCCGAAATGCTCCACGGTCTATCATCTGAAGAGTATTCGTGTTTGACAGTGAAATTTCCTCAACAGCAAATCCATTAAAATTGCTCGTCCCTAGCTGAGTAATGGGGTTAGCATCAAGAACAAGAACTTTCAGTTGCTTCATGGGTTGAAGAGCTACTGAAGGAACGTTGGTGACGTAATTGTGATTAAGTAGCAGAGTTTTTAGACTACGAAGACCCATAAAAGCATTTTTGCTAATTCCTCTGATTCTGTTATGAGACAAAGATAGGTAGAGGAGGTTATTTACAACTGAAAATGTGTCACTGTTTAAATAGAAAATCTCGTTATTGTCAAGTTCTAGGACTTCTAGGTTCTTTAGATCATAAAACCAAGATATGGACATTGAATGGATTGAATTTCCCTTCAGATTTAGGTGTTTAAGCATTTTCATATCATCAAATACATGCTTGTCAATAAACTTGAGGTGACCGTCTGCAATGATTAAAGTTTCCAATTTGTGTAAACTGCAGAAGACTCCATTGAATAAGCTTCGAAACTTATTTTTAGACAGGTCAAGTAATCGCAGCTCTGTCAGGTTTTGGAAGATTGAGATTCTACCTAGTTGCTTAATTTGGTTATTAGATAAGTTCAGTTCTAATAATCGAGGGAGAAATGGCATTTTGTTGTCGAAGTTTGTAATTTGGTTCTCAGATACAAGCAGAGATTCCGTCTTCAGAGGAATTTCAGCAGGCAAACTAAGTAATCCACGAGATGAGCAATTCACTATGAGAAGTAAGCAATTACACGTAACCGGACAGCTGATATCCGAACTAAGAACTTCCGTCCATGCTATTAGTGGCATAAGAAATGCCAAGGCAACCCACGTGGTCATGATGATGTAATGTTCAAATGAATTTCTTAATAACTGACACTTTGATCATCATCAAAGGAGTTTGAAAAATGATTTTGAAGATTTGAAGGATCTAGGGAAAAAAGAAAAGAAAATATTTGTAAAATAAATATTGGAAAATAATAAGCATGTGAAATATCATTTAAATATTTTGAGACTATTTGATTATCAGTGAATATAACGCTATGATTTATTATAGTACACAGCGTATGTAACTCAGCAACCAAATGAAACTGTAAAATATGTGCCTATACCAGATAAGTATAATTTTCGTTTGTTTTCTAGAATGTGGTGTTACTTAGAAATTCCTTTCATCGCATTTATGTGTGTTTTAATAATTTTAATTTTTAAGTTCTGCAATGGCTTACGTTTATTCCACTGGTGTCTTGAATACTGTTCTAACTCTTTCCTGAGTGTTTGTCTAAATTTAATGATATATATTAATTAATCTTATATTTATAAACTTATATTTCGAGCTCGTGCTGTAAACAATTATAATGAAAACAATTGCTGCTAGTATAACAAAATTCATGTCAATAAGATATCATTGGACGATAATTTGTTAATATGTACATGAAACATTCTATATCAAACCATCACGACATAAATTACAAACTTGCACAAAACTGTATAATTTATTTTTCTTTCAGTACAAACAAAGATTGGACATTTAATAATACTTCTAGTAGTATTATATGTTACAATGTGTTTATTTTATGTGATTTGAGTGATGAAAGTCCAAAACAATAAAGGGCTTCACGGTAATGTACCATGGCTTCATAATACACCTCTGTAATAATCATACAGCAAAAATACATACCAAAGTTTTTACATTACGAAGACCCATAATGGTTCACTTATTATGGCTGTTTTTGACCTTATAGGTGAACACGTAAACAAGCTTTGCATAGTTTTAGAGAACTTTTGTTTTTATACATTTCAGTGTTTAACATCGACGTTGTTCAAATCAGAAAAGTGTTTAAAAAACACAGCATAAAAAGGAGTCTTCTCTCAGCGTAGGAAAATTCTAACATAGTGCGTGCATCGTTCTAGAGAAAATCTCGCTGTAGCAAAGGTCGAAACAATAATTGTTGATTAAAGAACACTAGTAGCTTGGTAGTATCGATCTAAGATTATACGTAGTCGGACCTAGTCTGGTTTTAATAGCTGGAAAAATAACCTTGAATGGTACCTCTCGACGAGGAATTCTACTATGTCTAAAAGGAAAGTAAAAAAATAGGGATTTGTAGATTGAGGAAATAATGTCAACAGTATGTCTCGAACATAAGCTTTGTTGTTTACTTTTTTGAGATTACATTTGATATCCCTATTATTCCTTTTTGAATTAACAATTTTTAATAATTTTGTTTGTTCATTGCTGGTTTATTACACGCTGTCCTTTATATGCTAAAATATTATTCCTTTTTTGTAGCTTGTTTCTTATTATTCATCTGCGTTTCTGGGATTATTCTGGTAGACTGAATATCTTCAAGGTTTTCGAGAACTATTACTGCAAACATTTTTAATTTTACAATTACTCTTTTTCTACTTTCTTGGCAAATTGTGTAACTTCTCTTTTTTCATGAATGTTTTATTTTGCTGTAAATAATAGTTTTAATTCAGTTTTAATTTCATGTTTTGGTTATGTTTTCTATACTTTTTCATGATTATTATACAGTACTGAATTTTCGCCTACATACTTTTAATTAAATTTGTGGTACTAGACTAGTTTTATTTATTTATAAGTAAAATTATGTTAAGATGCCAAATTATCGTTCATTCGTCTTCTATCCTTTTTCTGGCATTAATTTGTCCACTTGTTCTTAGCCTACTAGCTACTTAACAAGAATTTAAATATGAAGAAACTACTTGCCATAATTCAAGATATCTTCCTTTTAAAGGTGCAATGAATTATTAGTAATTTTATCATGATACATCATTACGTAATATATTTGTTAACTTGTAGTATATGTGGTTTGAAATATACGTGTAGGAAAATTTTAATTGATTTACATCTAAGAAATAATTTACATAGATTGCATAGTAATGGAGGTTTCCTAAATTTTATTTAGATAGACCATTTTTACATTCATTGTTATTCTAATATTAAAACTTACTCATTTAGAAAAAGTTTGCAATAATAACTTATTAACATGACATAAAAACTTTATGTTTCCTAAATTTTATTTAGATAGACCATTTTTACATTCATTGTTATTCTAATATTAAAACTTACTCATTTAGAAAAAGTTTGCAATAATAACTTATTAACATGACATAAAAACTTTTTATTTTAAAAGAATTTTTTCCATACGGATTAAATCTAGATTTTGAAAATAAAATTGCTGAATTGTTAAGTGAAACTACTTATATTAAATTTAAATTTATTTCAAACAGTATAAAAATGAGATAGACGTAAGCATAAATTAGTGAGTGAATTTTGATTACTTCTATATAAATTTAAATTCTGGTTTTGATAAGCAAATTGATATTTTGAATTTTGTTTTAAAAATATATTTGACCTAAATTGTACAGAAATTAATTATTTATCGTAATTTGTTTTTAAATATTGATTTAAAAACATTTGTATTAAAAATCTTACTTTTGACTTGATTTACTTTAAATTAAAATGAGATTTCTCTAAAGTTTAAAATAACATTAAATTAAAGAATGAGAAGCAAAATGCTATGCTCTTACAGATTTTAAGTAAAATTTATTATGATTTATTTTTACCCTTTATAATCCATGTTAGTGTTAAACATAAGGTATTTTCCTTGAAATTTTTGAAATCAAAGATATTTTGAAACATAATAAACCAATATGGTGTATATGATGTCTTCGTTTTAATTAAAAAAATATTTATTGGAGATCATAATCCTAAAAAAACTTAATAATTTATCTTGTAAGTTCATTAATACTAATTTAACCTATTATTTCCATAATCATATTGCTAAACGTAATTTAGAAAAAAATAAAGATGAAAACATAGATATAATATTTCAAAAATGTGACAAAATGCACAAATTTTAATTTGTGAAATTAATACAGTTGAAATATTTATAAGAAGTGCATTAAATAAGGATATTATTATTACTAACCTATACAAATCCAGGAGAAATGGAATACAGGTGCTGATTTTACGTATCTTAATTTATTTTTTTGTACATAAAACACCTATTAGGTTCAGGTAACCTCCACTTCTACTCTGGTGGCTCAGCTGCGAGTCTTTCTGCTTATAACAATAAAAGTAATTTCAGTACTCGCGGTTTGTAGGTGGTTGATACCCCAATGTGTAGCTTTGTACTTCACTTAAAACCAATCAACAAAGTTAGATTTGTTGCTAATTCAGTAAATATTGTTAGTAAAACTGCTTCTATTGTACTCAATGTAATTCTAGTAGCTTTATTTTATATTATTATTCATATCATTGGAATGTTTAACTACTTCATATTATTTTGAATCAGTCACTTCTGTTTTTACATATGATGTCATTAGTTTAAATACTAAAATAGATGTAAAATATTTTATTAGTGTTGTTAACAATGTAATTCATTAATTTCTACACGTAAGCACACGTATATATAAATACAGTTTTACTAAACAGTAGTATATAAATATACATAATTTTGTATATATAACAACAAAACTTTGCTCATTTGCTTTTATTTTTAGTTATACTGATGACTTTCTTTCTTCTTTCTGTCAATAACTTCTGTTCCTTTTCGAATGTATTAAACAGAACTTACATTAGAATGAGGTAACAATAATAATTACAGCGCACATCATTTAAGTATAGATATCGCTTTTATACAAACTAGAAGACAGTTAGTCATTTCTGATAATAAATAAGAATTTAACACGCTCCTCAGGAGCTGAGGGGTATCTTTACACTACACTTTGTTGAATATTAGAAGTTAAATCCAGAAACTTCCCAAAGTGTATTTTGGATGTATCTTTTGGAAAGAAGTACAGTTTGTTAACTGTTAGAAATTTAACTGAAATACAACATACTAGCTAGTGCTAAGTTCTACCTGCCACATTCTCAGCATCATTAATTGAGCAATTGCCGATTTTTATGCTTCTCCTATTACCTATTTTAGATTTTAGTTGAGAAACTAAGAGTATATCTGTAATTTGGTAAGGAACGTTGAAGCATCACGATAATCAGCAGTGGGATGATCAGATAAGAACACTTTGAAAGCACCTAAAGGTATAATATTATACTCGGCTTGCTACACAATATCTACCAAGGTAGTTTTAGGCGGCTTCTGAATACATCTGCGTATGACTTGGAGACTTCCATATTTCTTGCGCTTTGCCGTTAAGCTTGTGATGCGCTGACGGATTTCAATCGCCTTATCACTTCAAAACACTTTTCGCAGCTCCAACACCAAAATAATGTGGGAAATGACTTATTTTTAGCTAATAAAAATATCCAAAAAAATTCTAGTTCAAATTTTAAAAACCAGATTCAGTTGTTGTTGGGTTTTTTTCCACAAAAATGTCCACCTCTGGTTGGTGAAGGATCTGTTAATTTTCCTTTCTTTAGTTTAACCACCTCAAATAATATTACTTCTTACATTATGTTGAAACAAATAGGTATTAAAACGGTATTTAACACCTTATAAAAATGGCATTTTTTATGGATAGTATTAATTTGTTACCAGATAAATTAAATTTTAATAATTATAAAATCAGGGAGAAATTAGAGCATAGAAACTTTTTTAAATAAAGTACTACATACAATATAATAATTTATAAATGTTTTATTTACCTTTATTGTTAATAGGCGCTTCTCTAAAGGAAGCTAGAACTTGAAAAGCGCACGTATTATAAGTACGAGATTTAAATGTAATTTTATTTTTTATTAGTGATTCGTTCGGTATACCAAGCTTGCAAATGTAAACTTCAAACAGCTGGCTTATAGTAGTGATAATGTTAACGGATCTATCTTACTAAAGGTTGTATAGTTCTTGTTATAATAGGAAAGCCGAAGGTTTTAAAGTGCTCTAGAGATGGACGTGTATTCGCCCATGAGAGTGAAAGCTAAGTGTTAATCAGACAGTATTACTTTCTGCTGAATAGATCTCGAAAGAAATTGTAAACAAGAGGGAATTCTCAATAGTCACGGCACTTGAAATTCTTTTCGGTAGGATTAGAGTAAATTAATCTATGAGACCATTTGTTAGCCGTACACCCGATTCGACCTTGTTGCTCCTCAGAGTCTCTATCACTTACCCTCAAACTATAATTATTGTAGGCGCGATATGAATAAATTAATTTATAAGATTCTTAGGCGTGGTCAAATGCATCAATCGAAAGGGATTGACTTCTTGGATCCAAAACTGTAATAGGCCTCAAATCGGTCAAGAGATACTGGAACTATGAGCTAAAAGTTTGTACTTAAAAAATTAAAAACCATTCTACGAGCCACTATACAACGGCTAAATATAATAATGTCATTATAATGATGGACATTACTTATCCAATTACTTCACTGATATGTTTATTAAATATGAAACCAGTCGCTTCTGAACATGTGGCATCAATATTTTTGTATACAAAACGATAACCTTACACGTTTATTATATTATAAACACAGTCGTATAAATGGTACAAAACCTGACATTTTGGGATTTAATTAAAAAGTGTTTTAACATGTTATATTTTTGTTTTTGTTTGTTTGTTTAGATTTAAGCACAAAGCTACACCATGGTCTATCTGTGCTCTGCCCACCAAGGGTATCGAAACCCGGTTTTTAATTTGTAAGTCCGCAGACATACCACTGTGCCACTGGGGGGCGTATGTTTTGTTAACGATATTAAGTGACATTCATAAGACGCTAGAAATATTAATCAGGCAATGCATACTTTACCTGGGGAAAAATGGATTTTGTAATGGAATACTGTGCTTCATATATTTGATTTAAGAAAAATTAATTGGTATTCCATGAAAATAGTGAAGAAAAAGATACTGCAAAAATTAACGTGCATGGTCTAAGAAATATGTACATAACTAAATTATTTAGGTTAGTCGAAATGTAATATCGCTAGAACGTTATTCGGGGCTGACTGCAACCTAATGGTTATTAGTGTGCAGTTTAAAGTTCGAGCTCGTGAAATATCATTCGGCATCTTCCACGCTGTCTTTAATGAGTATGCTAGAATTGGCTGTCACTACCATTATTCGATTAGCATGCAGCCGATGTGTGCTGTTGGCTGGCTGATGTCAGCCAGCGTTCATGAATTGGGGAATGTAACGTCTAAAAATATCTTTTTATCTTGCTGTTCATCATATGTAATATAAAGTATCGTTCAAGTTGAAATCACTAATTACTATAAATCATTAACGAATCAAGAGATTACCAGCAGCCTATTAAATAAAGTTTTTTAGTAAATCCACAAGAAAAAATTTACAATAAAAGTTCTTAAAAATCATTATCTATGTGAGATCCGTAAAGATACTTCAAGAACTGGGCGAAATGAAATAATTAAAAATTAAAAGTTTACCGTTTCTTAAAATTCCCGATCGTCAAACGTTTTACAACGAACATTAGGTGTTCTTCATGAAGCTTTCGAATGTTAACTGTTACATTGAATTCAGATTGGTTTTCTTTATAATTAAGCGCAAAGGTACACTATGAACTACCTATGTTCTGCCTGCAACGGGTATCGAAACCCAGTTTCTAGTATTGTAAGTCTACAGACATATCACTGTGGCACTGGAGGGCATTTAATTACCTTAAAACTACTTGGAGTACCTATCCGTTGAACGGGTGAAATAAAAACCCGTTTATCATATGGAATAGGAAATTATGCTTCTGTTATTTTGCTTAATATAATAAGCGTTAAAAATGTAATGAAAATACATAAAGGTACTAATACTGAAAAAATAAGTGTTTTCAGGAACTCTATGAATACGAAATTAGATGGGGTCTTCATGCGAAGTTGAGTGCGAACGACTCCTCTCATTTGCAGAATTATGAATATCATGGCGTATGTACCAAAAGTAAAAGCTTTTAATATGCTTTGTTTAGTTATTCAACAAGCTAAATGTGCGAGAAAAGTAGACATAAGCCACATTAAGTTGCTAGGTTACAACGTCTTATGGCTGAACGTGACATCATGTGGGATTAGGGGATGAGACTTTGGTTTCTAAATGTGATGCTGCCACAAGCTTAATTTTTGCTGGGGTCTTTTGTTATACAAATGTCAGAGTCCTATAAGAGGTGTAAAAGGCATGCATATTCAAGTGTGAGAGCAAGGTTTATTAGATCGAGAGTAGTGAGGGAATATGTACCATAGGCGTTCCCATTACGGTCAGGGTCCAGTGCTTGCCTTAGGGCCCTGGAAGATATTTTATTCTAAAAAAAATTGCATTCATTCCTCTACCTTGTTTTTCATGAGTTATATTCCTAATTTTGATGCATTTATACTGAAACAGATATAAAAAGTGGGAGCCCATACTCCCCCGCCTTTATCGATAGTCCTTGTATTATCGGATACTACTGACTTCCTTCTGATCAGTGGTTCAAGATTAGACTGTTATACATGATTTCTGACGTGGCCAAAAGAAGGACAACTAGTTAGCAGCTTCTGCCACCTAAATAGTTGCTCTTACGTAAGTCAAACGATTTACTAGTCACAGCTGAACGTTTGAACTGTGTTTAGTGACGTAACATAACTCTAAACTTGGGATCCATAGTGAAACACGTCAATCACTTGATTCATCTGAACAGAGAAGATTTATCAAAACAGTGTTCAATATTAGGCACGGCTTATAAGCATGAAAGCAAGAACAACAGTGCCAAGAAATTATTTTGCATTTTGTAATTTGTGTATTACCAATCTTCAAATAAACCAACAAACTGCACTTAGTGCTTATCAGCTTAATGATCATCACAGTTGTCATTGTATTTCAATCAATCAATATAACTTACATGTATTCATGTACATCATAGGCAGTTAATTTTTATTACATCGTAATCCACTCAATTGTTGTTTTCTTTTTTCATTGTGGTTAAGTTCAAATTTTGGAATTATGTTTTAGTAGGGTGGTAATGCATTGCAACCTTATACCCTCTGTCTTATTTACCAACGATTTCATATTATGGCTAGTATGATACCGAAGAATTTTTTTTCAATCGATGTCTCACGTTATCTTAAAATTTTTCTTTTGATGTTAAGGCAAAACAGTAAGTCTGCGGGATTGCAACGCTAAAAACCGGGTTTCGATAGTCCTTGAAGGACTATCTGTGCTCTGTCCCTCGTGGTTATCAAAACGCGATTTCTAACGTCACGAGCCATCTTTATTGCTAAGCCTTACAATATCAAAATTTACAAATTTATTTTCACATTGAATATATTCCTGTTTCATGCCATCGAAATTTCACTAAAAAAACCAAATATAGAATACCACATAATTTACTAACGATAATTAACATTACTTTGTAGGTCGTTTACTTCAAACTGTATTTGTGAAACGAAATCTAAATCGTAATTACACTATACGTAATTTCATAAACCTAAAATTAGGATGCACTGAACTTAACTATTTATATAATCAATAGTTTAATATACTAACTAGTTTCTAAAGCACGAGTGCTTTTATTACAGGCTGCCAGATGTAACGATTGCTTTTACATGTTCTTCGCTACCGGTCTTCGGATTAACAACGCTAAAATCAGGGGTTCGATTCCCCTCGGTAGATACAGCAGATAACCAGATGTGTCTTTGCTATAAGAAAAATACACAAACATTACAATCTATTGTTTTAATTCTACTAAGCCTGGTAGAATTTCTTGTATACACAACTTCTCAGTCCATGGAAGCTTTATAGAAGTGAGCAGCACCCTATAGATGGCTCTTTCTTTCACAAAAGTTGCTAACATAAGACATCTTATTTTTAGTGCAGATCTTAAGAGTGTAAGGATGCGGAAAATATTGTGTTCTCACTTCTTTTCCAACTATTATTGTTTGTTTTCCCTAACATTCTATTGTTTACTTTACACAGCGTAGAATTTTTTCAAATTATCTGTTCTTTCGTGTACATCGTTAGAAAACATAAAAAAGACCAACGAATGTTAAGATAAATCCTATAAAGTGCTTTGTTTCTGTTTGCAGGTTTATCACGGATACTTAACATTTTTTTAGATGTAGTGTGTTCAGTTAAATGTCATTTTGTTTTCTTGTAGGGAAAACGTTTCAAGTAGAGCTAGAAAAAGAAACTTTTGGTCAATTAAACGTCGCATTTTAAAGGTATTACATATCTCTGTATATGTATGTGAGTTAAGAAAAATATGCTTGCCTCATTTAACGTTGAATTTTCGATTGGGAAAAGAAAAATGAAAGTAATGTACGATAAGTTTCATACCTGGATTGTTTATTGGAAAACACAATTGGAGCATGACCAACTGCCTTTAGTTTTAAAAAGTTTTCGGAGCCTTACACTTCCATTTCTATAATTTCACCGATAGGTGACTGAAAACCGCCTAGAGGGGGTCACCAGTTTTAACCACTCGCAACAACATCAATAGCGTGGTGTTTGTCTGCCTGTCAGTCAGTCAGTGGACACTAAAATGATGTCACTTAGGGAACGCTCGACGTTGCACATTGTATTGTCGTGACGTCAGCTCAACGTGTGAATGCCATGAACAACGAGAAGAATTATGCAATTTGTAGGCTGGAACACAGCATGATATGTGAAGTTCAAAAGAAATAAATAAAAATATGTTGCTTGTAATTTTGTTTTTTTTTATTATTCTTGAAACAAAACACTTTCGGGGACCTCGCGGAAATACATCTAGTATAAACTTGTAATGAGGTCACTAAACATTACGTTAAATTAGATGAACACAGTACTAATATTATATTATAGAGCAGAAGAAGTAAGAACAAAACTGAGGTCTATAATATGTAAAAACTGCACTGACAAACACAACACCAACATAATTCATAAAATACAATGCAACAACTGCCACCACTTCTATATTGGAGAAACAAGCAAAAAATGGAAACTAGATTCAAAGAAAAAAAAAACACCTTCACACGTTTTCGAACACTGCAAGTCAAATAAACACAACATAACCATAAAAAACACCCAAATACTAAATAAAGAAAGAAACGTAAAATTAAAGAAGCCTTACTTATACAACAACTCAAGCCCAAAATAAACCAATACAAAGGAACACCTTTATACCTATATTAATAAATACAATCAAACATCTCAGCACGCCCTCTACATTCCTACACTCAGTTACACAACCCCCTTCAAACATGTGGTCAGCTATCGGTCAATTACCTCTTTCTTTCTTTGTAAACCTATCGATGACCGAAGAAGGTCTAAACATTGTTCGCTCCTCAACATAAAAATCTTTTCAACACAAACCAGCCGGTTTTATATTTTTTTTTCTCTACAAGTGGCTTTTGTCGTCATCACTGATTAAGTAAGAACAATACCGAAGTAAAAACAATTTTTATGTACCGTTGTTTAAAGCAATCACTGTTTGTTTCTTTAATTCAAAACATAAATAGAAAAATAATAATTCAATTTTCTGTACTACGTTCGAAGAGGTTTTAAATGTTTCACACGTTTTGCTGACGAAAATAAATATATATTACTCACTGTTTTAGTGAAGAAAGAACGTTCTACCCATAAATATATTAATTGACAAACCAATACAGTCGTTGTATTAGGCAATTATTTTTAAAACACAAAGACGCGAATATTTTTTGCAGAGAATAAATAATTATTCACACTAGAAACAAACCTGTTTGGTTCTCAGTTACCAGTTTTGACATTTCACATGATAACCATATTTTATTTTACTAAAAACAGAAATACTGCTTTTAAGATAGGCTGTGATACGTTTAGCCCGGCTGAGTTATAAATTAGGGGGAAGGCCTTCTGGATAAATAACTAGTAACAAACAAAGAATAGATCTGAAATGGGGGAAAAAAGTGTGCCGCTGATTTGACGCTGTTAAACAATTGTAATCAATTTTTAGGCTTAGTTGGGTAATACAGGTGTACGTATGGTTAACAAAACTTGAAAAATGCCTCTAGTCGAATAGAACTAACTTTGTATTTTTGCATATAATCTGTGTTCGTGAAAGTTTTACAATAAAATCGCTTAGGATCAAGGTTATTGGCCAGATAATTCGATACTTCAGAAGAGACATTCTCCTTTTATATTTTTTTAAAAATAATAGTTTAATTTTTACAAACTAATAAACCATTCTAGACATACTACAAATGTTTGCTTATCAGTGCTTTATATAATATTGATATTAACTAAGATATCTTTTATTTTACCGACAATAATTAGATTAACATTCGGTTTTTCACGATCGAACACGTGGTAAAACGTGCTATTTCAGTTTAATTTTTTGTGGGGAAGTTTGCTAAACCTTTTCCAGCTCAAAAGCTTTCACTTGACTTGAACGGTTTTATTTATTTATTATGGAAGATATGCTAATATTTTTCTAACTTCATTTTAAAAGCAATAGAAAAATTGTAAATTTTGCAGTATTTCCCAAACTTCTTTACTAAAAAAATATTGTAAATAAGTAATAAATACCCCGTGGAAATAGTTTTAACATGAGAAACAATGAAGCAGTTTTTATTGTTAACTTTGGTCACGATCGTATTTCCAGCAAATAACGTTTTGAGCGTGCATGAACTTCGCTATCAGTTAAGATCAAGCCCGTAATCCGAGGGTCGCGGGTTCGAATCCCCGTCAATCAAATATGCTCGCCCTTTTAGCCGTGGAGTCGTTATAATGTGACGGTCAATCCCCACTATTAATTGGTAAAAGAGTAGTCCAAGAGTTGGCGGTGAGTGGTGATGACTAGCTACCTTCCCTCTAGTCTTACACTACTAAATTAGGGACGGCTAACGTAGATAGCGCTCGTGTAGCTTTGTGCGAAATTCAAAACAAACAAAACCGTTAAGATCATTAAAAATCACAAACAGGTAACAATATTTCTCCAGCTTATAAACTAAACTGGTACACGTAAGCACTTGCTTCTCAATTTGTTCAAAGACAAATTTCTAACCTTGTGTTTCTATCTTCGCTCGGATCATTAAGTAGATTTTTATCTAGGTGGGATTTTACATCAGATTAATATCTAATATGTTTCTTTAAAGGCCGTTTTTATTGTGTTGCTTATACGCTCCCTAATGATTTATATGACATTAATGAAGGTCCCTCTTTCCGGCCCTCTAGTCTCGAGGAAGATTATTACCGAAAAACAACACTTTGAATATACTTAAAACAGCAGGTGGACTTAACCTATTCAGATCAAAAACGTTAACAAAATTACATGTTGGCCCATCATGGCGAGGTGTTAAGGCACTCGACTCATAATCTGGGGGTCGCAGGTTCGAATCCCTGTTACACTAAATATGCTCGCCCTTTCAGCCATGGGGGCGTTATAAAGTGACGGTCAATCCCAATTTTCGTTGGTAAAAGAGTAGCCCAAGAGTTGGCGGTGGGTGGTGATGATTAGCTGCCTTCCCTCTAGTCTTACACTGCTAAATTAAGGACGGCTAGCGTAGATAGCGCTCGTGTAGCTTTGCGCAAAATTTAAAACAAACCAAAATATATGTTAAACTGAAAGTTTTCAAGCGATCTCTTCAGCATATTTAAGACAACAGAACAAAATTTCTACGTTGGACATAAACTTCATCCAATTAGTTTTTCCAAAATTTATAGAACCTTTTAAAATTGTTGCGTCTTTCACTAATACTTAGTGAAACCTCTGTTATACTTGACTTGCGATACATACTGCCGTTACTTTGTTCTCATAATATAATTTCCTGCTCCTTTCTTTTTATGAAAGGATTTTATCGAAAGCTACTTACCTACAGTAGTTGCAATGATTTATTTACTGAAAAACAGCTGCAGTATTTCAGCGTGTGTTAGTTCCTCTGTATTCTCGTGAGGTATCTTATGATTTCGATCTCCAACAAAGATAATATCGCTCTGCAGCACTAGAACGTCTGAGTAAAAAATTCAAAAAGAAATATCAATCAATCATGCCTTCAATTTTCGTTGTAATCTCAGCAGAACAGAACCTTAAAGGTTATTCATTGTTACTCGAAAACTGGGGATAAACATGTACTCAGTAAATATGTAGAATGTTTCATTGTTACTATTATTCTCGGAAGAACAAATGTAAAAAGAAATAAATATTCTGATTTTGCTACAAGAGACACTTTTATCTTCTTGTTCAGTCCAAAATGTTATATTTGTGGTTATAATGCAAAAACATCAGCTATGTACAACATCTTTTTGGTAATTGCATTGTATATTATTTCTGAGAACAAACAAAAGTATTTCTCTTTAATGAGTACATTACATATTGTAATGACATGTTTCTTGAGTGGTTACACTTTAAGAATTTGTGACGAATTTCAAATAACACTTTGTTCTACCAAGTTCTAAGACCCTCACAAGATACAAAACAAAATCCTTGAAGGGAACTTTGTGAGTATAACCAGAGACACAACAGGCAGGTTAGTGACGTGGTATTATTGCAAGATATTTAGTTCTATATTACGAATATTTTGATGAAGAAAGATAAGTTATTTTCAACATAGTTGAATCAGTCAGTGTATTACCATAAAGTATTTGTTATTGCGCTTATTGAATTAATTTGTACAAGCAAGTTTATTTTACATTAGTTAACAATTGCAATAAAAACAGTTTAGGTATGTTTTTTTTAGTGTCTACTAAAGCAGTTCTTTAAATACAAAGATCTTTAAAAGTTAAACGTGCCTTCATTTTAACAGTACTTTACCCTTACATTGTTTTTCGCTCATCTCAGATCACCACTAGGTGGCTACATGAGCGTGCTAAATTAATTCATATACTGAAGGAATAACTTGTGATTCATGTATGAAACGAAACGTGACTCTTTTCCTGTCAGAATTTAGCCTGTAGTAATCGAAAATCATTGTTATGACAAAGAATTAGTGGGAAGTGTTTCACAGAAAATAGAAACAACTAAGGTGCTTTATGTATGCATAATATAATTCACAAAGATATGCATGATTCAAAGCGTTTTTATATCCATCTCCTGCTTTCTGATAACATGTTTATTTTGTGGTTAATCACTTTGTTAAACTAAACGATGAGTTGTCTGTGCTCTGCCCACTGTGGTTGCCAAAACCCGATTTTTAGCGTTATAAGCCACTAATATGAGGTATTAAATTGATGATAATTGTAATTTCTCTTCAGAAATATTTGGTTTGGGGAACAAAATGTTACGAGCTGTGATACTAAATTGAAATTCATGTATTGCAACAGTTGAGACACATTTACAAAATTTATTAAAGTATTGTTATAGATATAATTTCTGCATAAAAGTTAAAGCACCAGTCTTCCCCTGTCAGTTTTAAATTGGATGAACTAACGCCACCTATCCTCCACAAACAAACACATCGCAGTTGTTTCGGTTTAAAGATGTTCGAAACTGAACTTCCGTTTTAGGGACCAACATAACCTGGAGAATTAAGAAAAATATTTTCTCTTGATCCAGCTTATAAGTTAATATTAAATACATGACTTAATGTAAATAATCCTATTGAAAGCAAACAAACAAGAACAATACAGGGATTTTAATAATTAAGATTAACAACCAAAAAGCAATAAAACCGTAGATAACTGGATACGTAATATAGAGTGATCTACATGTGATTTGTAACCTGTTTGAATTGAATTCATTGTAATATAAGAGCTCTGGAAAGGTGTAGCTTATGTGCTTTCACACGTGTCTGCCGTAACTTTCTTGAAAATGGTGTAAATTCGTAATACGTTTAAGATGTTCCGTATGTTCAGTGTTCTCTAGGTTAATTTATTTATAAATTTCAGTATTACACAAGCTACTAAATATAAATAGTTAATCAAAGTACACGACTAAACTGAAGTTTCCAACTTATTACTGTTTCTTTTGTTGTTATTTTTTGCAGTGGATGAGAATACTTAACGTCTTGTGCAAACAGGCTGTTTACCTTCCTAGTCATGTATTAAAGTTAGTTGTCACATGAACAATGGAATTTGTTCTCATGATCCATAATTTTCAAAATAGCATTCAAGATTTAAGTATCTTAAAATAGAAACAACAGAATAGCTATAATCAACACTCCCAAAGTTATTTGTGTTTTCAAATAAACAAAAAACGAAAATGCCTTTGCATTATGTTCGAATTTATTTACCCTATTTATTCTTTTTAGTGTAATTTTATCAATGTTTTCAATTAGAAAATGAACAAAACAAGTTATGAAATATACCTGTAATCAAGTGAAAGCTCTTTGTGGCTTTAACCGTAAAATTAAATATATTTCTTGACAATATCTCGTAGCTTTTGTGGGTATGAATTTTATTTATTTCTCAAGGGCTTTAGAAAGTGAACTGCGTATGATATAAAGAAAAGTTATGTTGTTAATACATCAAAAATGTAATATTTAATATTAATAGCAATTATAACCCTCACGACTAAATTAAGAGGTTATTCTTTACACAGTTTTGATGACTCACATATGTGAGGCCAGCGTGTAGATCATCACTTTAATTTAAGGTACACAAATCACAACATCTTTATGTTTTTACAGTTCATATGTATCTCTCCCTCGCGAAGGTACTTACTGCTCTATTCACGAATTTAGGATATGTTTAATTGTACTAATAGGTTTACCGTTATCTAGTTCAAGATCTGTTTTTATTGAAAGAAATAACCATGCTTGTCAAACTTCATGATGTTCAGGATGTTCTCACATTATTAATATATAGAAAAGACTGAACAAAGAAATTGTTGGAATAGTCATTCTGAAAATGTTTACTCGAACGCATTCTAGCTTGAAATGATATATGTGTGAGGCTGTTGAAATAAATTCAGACTTATGGTGTTGGTAAATAGCAGTCTCAACCAACTTGCAATACTAGGACAGGCCTATACACCGTGTAACTTCATCCTTACAGTACATTTTGAAATGTATCTCAACCCTTTAGGTCGCAACCCAAAGTTGGGTCGTTAGAATGTGTGAAAGTTCATGAATATACTTTGAAAATAAATAACTTATTAATCTAATAAGTAGTTAATAAGCCAGGTGTGTTTGCTCTAAAGCTATTTAATAGACCGCGACTGGTCATCAGTGTTTACAAATTGATACTTAGTCAAAAAGTGTTGAAAATCACTGGCATAGTGGACTATTACATATCTAGAAGTAAATCTAGAAATCATCGTTCGCCCTCTGTCTCTCGGGTTTGGGTATGATAAGTACGTACCCTGGAGGGTCAGGCGCTCTTTGACCTCTTCCTCCTTCCTGTATTTGTGTGGTCATGCAGTGTTAGATGGTGTTAGTTACTGCTTTTTGGATCAGAGTGAGTTGAATTTACTCCGACTCTTTTCAGGGCAATTTCCATGTATAGATATTGTTTTGCCCTATCAGTAAGATGTCTAGTTTGCTGGTGGCACTTTTTTATTGCTTTATATTTATATATTTTATTATTTTATATGTATATTTTTTTCATTTATTTATTTTAGTATTATTTTTGTGTGTTTAAAATATATATTGATCGGGGAGAGGTGTTTAGGACTAACTTCATCATGTATGAGGTACCTGTCTAGTTCGCATAGTAATTCGTTTTTCATCCAATTTTTATCAAGGTACGTTATTGTACTATGTAGGAGTCTATCTGGTATGGTTGGTGTGTTTGAATAGTTATGTATAAATTGAGGTGATGTTGCTCTGGGGACCCTATATGCTGTTATGAGGAGTGCGTTTTGTATTGTTTGTAGTTTGCTTTTAGTTGTTTTGTCACTCACAGTTATCCAAGCTGGAGCTGCATAATAAATTACTGGTCTAATGTATGTTTTGTAAATTTTTAGTATATTGTCTCTTGATGCTCCACTATTCTTGCCAGTTAGACATATTTGGTTCTATTAGCATAGTTGGTTCTTCGCCAGACTTTATTTTTAATTTTGAATCATAGATTAGACCAAAAATTTTGCCGATGTGGCAGTCTAAAGTAGTGTTCCATTCATATATACTTCAGGCTGTAGTTTTTCTATTTTGTCAATTTTGTAAAGACAACAAGTTGTGTTTTTGCTGTGTTTATTTTCATTCTGTATTTTTGACACTATTCCCTTATTCTATTTAGTTGCTGTTGTATAGTTGTGGCTGCTATTGTTGGTGTTGTGGCACTTTTCAAGACTGCCACATCATCAGCGAACTGTGAGGAGAATCCATGATTAGGATCCTTCAATGGCATGTTGTTTACATACATGATAAAAAGTATAGGGCTAACCACCCCTCCCTGAGGGACACCAGCTTCTGGAGTAAAGTACTCAGAAAAGGTACCCTTTACATTTTCTGTTTTCCAAAAAAGTTAAACAACCAGCGAATAATTCCACGCGATAGTCCCATTTCATTCATACGGAACCGTAGACCATTGTGCCATACAGTGTCGAATGCTTTCTCAATGTCAAGAAAGCAGGCGACGGTGCATTATTTTTGGTTAAAGCTATCTATTATTTCTTTGGTTAGTCTGACTAAGTGGTCAGTTGTTTGTCTAAATTTCCTGAATCCATTTTGTTTTCCTGGTAATCTAGATGTTATCTCCAAGAATGTGGAGAGTCTATTACTAATTATTCTTTCAAGAATTTTACCTACACAGTTGGTCAGGCTGATTGATCGGTAGCTATTAGGTTTATTGGCTGGCTTTCCTTCCTTATGGAACATTAATATATTAGCATGCTTCCAAGACACTGGTATGTATCCAGAGGATAGTGATAAGTTAAAAAGTGCATTTAGGTGGTCAAACAATTTCTGAGTGCCCTTTTTTAGAAGGATGGCTTGTATCTCATCTCCACCCGGGGATTTGTTTTTTTGTTTCTTATTGCTTCATGAAGTTCGTGTATGGCTATTTCTTTCTTTAGTATCGTGCTTTCGTAGTTTGTGATGTGTCTTATGTTTGTCTCAGATATACTCGTTGTGAAAATTGGTTCAATTTGTTCTTTATTGTTTAGTATAAAATTTATGACTTTGTTGTAGAAATATGCATTCATATCTGGATCAGAATGAGTTTTAAATGTATTTTGTAGTTGGGCTTTGAAAGCTTCGGCTTTTTCTTTGTTTGTGTGTGCTATTGTATTATTGTGTTCAAGTGCTGGATATTTCTTTGCTGCTGGAAAAAATATAGAGTTTGTTTTTTTTAATTTCGCGCATAGCTACACGATGGCTATCTGCGCTATCCGTCCCTAACTTAGCAGTGTAAGACTAGAGGGAAGACAGCTAGTCATCACCACCCACAACTTTTTACCAACGAATAGTGGGATTGACCGTCACATTGTAACGCCACCACAGCTAAAAGAGCGAGTATGTTTGGTGCGACGGGAATTCGAACCCGCGACTCTCGGATTACGACTCGAACGCTTTAACCAACCTGGCCATGCTGGGCTCCTCTAGAAAATGAGTTGTTCTTTTAACCCCTCTCCTGAGGACATATGTGATATCACAATACAGAAAACTCGTGTATTTTTGTGCCTGTATGTATAATTCAAGTTTCAGGTAGTTTATTTCTACAATACTGTTACATTATTAATAGAGAAAAGTTTGAATGGTGTAATGTTTAGAATAATTAATAGAAAGAATATAATATAAAACAAGCATTAGTACAAAATATAACTATGTTACCAAAATATTTACGAGAGCGCAGACTATAACGCGGGATATGAGGTATGTTCTGGTCTTTGGAGGTGAATGCTAAAGTATGACCCACATTGTGGTAAGGACACACTGTCTATCAGTCTTAAGCTCCGTTCGAAAAGCCTCGCATCTAAATAATCAAAGTAACAAAAATCAATTGTAAAAAGAACAAAATACAGGCGCCCAAGCCTACAACGTTCACTTTTTAGTCTGTAAACTAGATTTGTGCATATCTTAAAAACTAAAACGATTGCTACAATATTTCATGCTCCAAGTATTCAAACTAGAAAAGGATTTGAGTATATTTTTACTTTGAAGAAAAGTAATAATTATATCCCGTCATTCAAAATTAGTCATATGTTCTACTGTTAACCATTTGGTAGTTGGTTGAGATATCTTTGCTTTTAATTCATTTTTTGCGAGGTTCACTTATGCTTCTAACTTAAACTGCAATAAATATCAAATTGAAAATAATCAAACAAAGATAATAGTCCACAGTTGTTATACAGTTCTAAACATGGCTCATTTGTATAATAATATTCAGTGTGTCTGTCTGTCCGGAATTTAGCACAGATATAAAAGTTTTCATCCCCATCCGTGGAGAATCCGGGGAGAACCTGAAAACCTGTTCTGTTAAACTACTGGACTAATCACATTTTAAATGGTGCCAAACGAATCGTCTTCTCCGCGATAGTTACACAAAGTAAAACTTTTCATACAATCTCTTAAGAAACCGAGTATTTTTCGAAAATACTTTTACAAGGATTCACCGAAAAAAAGCATTTCTCATATTTGGAATTTATTTATATTAGATAGACCACGTATTAAATAAGTCTACTAAATACCATTCGTAATTTGCTCTAATCAATTATATTTCCATTATAGCAACATTTTTATGATTTAACTTAAAGAAGTGCAAAAAAAGTAGTTTAATCATTAAATTTGGATTATAGTCGCCATGTATACGTTGTCCATAAACCCTCCAGTTCTCTGGTGAAACCGTAAGTTTAAAATCGTGGCAGCTAGCATTATCTTATCTTAATCAATTGATTTAAAAGAGTAAAGTGCCCTTAGTTCGTCAAACACGCACCTTGAAATATTTCACCTAAAATGTTACTAAGTTTTATACAAGTATATCTTCTAAAACAAAGTAAATAGACATAAACTATATATAAGCGAAAAACGTGAACTTGTGTTGGCGAAAAACTGAATGTCTTTTGTGAAAGGTAGCTAAACTGGAACATTACAATGTGTTCTTAGTTTATGTAAACGCCCGTGATCGACTCTCTACAGCTTAATATGTAGTTCTTGATACAGCGAAATTTTAAGGTAGAAAATTTTAAGGAGAAATGAACACAATTCAATGGCACAGCGGCATGTCTGCAGATTCACAACACTAGAAACTGGGTTTCGATAGCCTTGGTTGGTAGAGCATAGATAGTCCATTGTGTAGCTTTGTGTTTAACTCCCAAGAAACAAGGAAAACAAAATTCAAAGTACTTCAACAATTACTTCATATTTTACAGGCTTACCAATGAACTGTTAATGAGATGTAGTTCTAAGTAAAAATAAAATTTTTTTTTTTTTTTAGCCTGTAATAATACTGCAAGAATATTCTACAATTGATTAGAATTGAAAGCCATCAGACTAGTCTGTTTCTCACCACCAATCGGGATGTTGAGCATTTAGGTACAAAAATATAAAACACCTACCAACAGACTTCTTACCTTTCAGACCGATGGGAATATCAATCAGGAATGAAAACGATTACATAATATTATGTATCCTGTGTGTGTATGTTTGACATGGAATGTGGATCCCTCAAAATCTACTACTCTACAGTACTGCAAACATTTGGGGAGACAATGACGGTCTTGGATGCTTACAGATGAGAAATTTCACGAGACGTACCTGAGTGTAAGAACTAGCAATTTGAAAATTTGTGTATATTGCTTAACAATTCAATAGTTCATAACAAAACTGTTAAGTATTTTAGTTCGCTGTTGAAATACTATTCCCATCTTGGCAACTTGGAAGGAAAGGTGCTAGCATTTAATGAAAGAGTAAAATAATATTCACGAGTCCTCCAAGTAAATTTGCAGATTAATGAATATACTTCTGAATAATACTCAGTAATAAGTCTATATTTAGTATAGAACATTGATTAGTGGAACTCGTTTGGTTTCTTCTTACTCATGGAATATTTCAGAGAGCCAAAGACGTTACTTGAATTTTTCTTTAGAAGATAACTCGAGTACTATGAATAGTAGCGATATGTTGTAGCAGCAGGATGTTATACAAGCTGGAATGTTTTCCATTTCTTGTTGACATTAGACTGGCTTTTGATCACGCGGATCATGGCGTTTGTCTGAGAGTAGAGAAAGTGGATATATTTTTAAAGGTAGACTGATAACAATTTAATCAGATGAAACCCGTACACTTCTGCTAGACTTAGAATATAGGTAATTATTTGCTATAAACTGAATTATACATATATTGTGGACGTCGTCCTACCTATTGTTATCGATGTTCATGTAGATATTTACTGAAATTTGATCCTACTTCAGTCGCCCCTCTTAGTATCATGATCCTAGCTCTAGATTTGTTCACCATTAAAAACTTTCTGGGATTTATAACTATTACTATGTTACTATACTGTCTATCCATAAGAAAGTACATTTCTCCTGGTCAGTATTCATTGTGCGCCTCAATCCTTTTAAAAATACAAACGTAGGTTTCATATTCTGGATTTAATAGTCATTTTTATTTCAAGTCTTAATGGGAATCAATATGACTAAGTCTACGGGAAACGGATTGTTACCTTCTTTTCATCAGCATTCATTCGCTACATACGAACCAACCATTCTGAGAACAACTGCCTGTAAATTCCACTGAATACTTACTTCTCAGTGAGACATTCCTCAAATCACCTCGCAGGTTACCTGGATACATTGTACATCACAGTGATAATCATTTGGACACTGGAAAGGGTAGTGTTATAATAAGTAGCATCTCGTGCATCGTGGATATCTGTTCTTTATTTTTGTGAACGACTTTTGAAGCTCGAACGCCGTACTGTACGTCTGGCTATTAAAATAAAGCTACCCAGTCCAGCTTGAGTGTTGTATGAACGTATTCAATTACTCAACATTTTTCATTCTTAGAAGAAATCACATCCTACTTCCTGTCTCCCAAAGTCATTCTTGCTAGTTCGTTATATTCTAGTTTATTCTTCACGAATGTTGCTTCCTCTGGCTGAACATCTCAAATATATCTCTTCCACAGAGTGATCTAAGACATATTGCTTACTCTATGGAAGACTTGCATTTATATATTCATTGAATAATTTTTTCTTTTCTTATACCTTGTTTCTCTTCACTTCTGACAAAAGACTTTCAACACTTGACGAGCATTATTTTGTACGCTTCAGTTTCTGTTTAGGAATTCTTTTAACTATAGAATATTCAAACCTGCTCATCCATTATTCATAGCCATTACGCTCGGAAGTTTCACATCATGGCATAACCTTTTGTTGGCCCACCGAAAGCAATCGTTTGTGCATTTGCAAATATCACAAAACAAAATTATAAACAAAAGCATTTTTTAACATTGACAAATTCTCTTATCGAGCTTTGGCTCCATTGATGCGACATATTTATTGTGATAAACAGTACTATTCTTTATAAATCTTTAGCTAAAATATAAGGAAAGTGTAAAAACATAAGATAACTTACTCGTGATAACGAGTTGCAAACTCTCTTTGTTAGCCTCAAAATGAACTGAGAAGGTTGAAACGTTGTTTTCTACTTTATTTTAAACACTCAAATCAAAGTTTTAACACTCGTACCAGTAGTCTTGAGATACATGTGATAATTTAGAGGATTAAAAGCACATAAATCAAGACTCTCCCAAGTCTGTGTTAATAACAGAACAATACAAGTAATATGAATAAAAACAAAAGCATTCAACAATGCATCAATGGTACAAAACTATTGTTCATGTAGAGTGTGTTTATGGTAGTCGTAAAAGACACTAAGCATATCTATTGTGAAAATTATCACTGTCAACTTCTGATGTTTTCTTGTAATTCGTAAATGAATATTGCATTAAAATAACTATTCGACCTGTTCTTTCACTCCTTTTTCTTTTCTAATTTCTTGTTTAAGCACAAAGTAACACAATGGGCTATTTGGGTTCTACCGACCACGAGTTTCGAAACCTGTTTTCTGGCATTGTAAGTCCTCAGACACACAGTTGTGTCACTGTGAGGTTAACATCTTGTGATATGACTTTATTAAAATTCAACTGGTTTCGTTTGTTTGAATTTCGTACAAAGCTATCTGCGCTAGCCGTACCTAATTTAACAGTGTAAGACTAGAGAGAAGGCAGCTTGTTATCACCACTCACCTTCATACCTTTTATCAACGTTTATTCTTTAATCAACGAATAGTGGAACTGATCGCGCCTTATAACGCTCCCGCAGCTGCGAGGGTGAGCCTGTTTGGCATGACGGATATTTGAACCTGCGGTCCTCAGATTACGAATCGAGCGCTCTAATCACCAAACCATGCCAGGCCCTACTGATTTCGTTACTTCAAAGGCCGCTCTCTAAGAAGTAATTTTAAAGATAAACTTCAATACGTTTTCCAAGATAGAAATAAATAACATACATACACCTTTAAAATATACACAATTCATTCTTTCATGTATTAGAATGTGTTAAAATATTATTTATATAACTAATTTTACCGCCCAGCGTTGCCAGGTGGTTAGGGTACTCCAAGTGTCATTGACTCGATTTCCCCTCACACCAAACATGCACGCCCTTTCAGCCTTGAGGATGTTACAGTATACGGTCAATCCCACTATTCTTGATACCCACTTGAAATAAAAATGTATCTCAGAACGGCTGGTATGGGTATTAACACTTTTATTGATAAGGAGAGAATAATGTTTCGACCTTCCTAGGTTATCTTCAAGTTAAGAAAGAGAGAGTTTGAATGTGACTGTTGACGGACACATGTCTTAGGGACAACAGCGTAAACGAGTACGGTGTTGTAGGGGTGTTGCAGATGGATATTAGGTTATTAATTAGTACAGGTATAAAGGTGTTCCTTTATATTTGTTTAAGTTTGGTTTTAGTTGCTGTATAAGTACGGTTTCTTTGATTTTGCGTTTGTTTATATTTGTTTCTCAGCTTAATCAACTAAATCATAAAACCTTAATTGCCAGTTCTGATGTAATTTTCCTCTTCACAGAAGTCCCAATATCTGAAGCCTGCAAGAAAGCCTTAGCTCTTTATATCCAAGACCCCAACCCATTGATAAATATTCCCAGCAACCAATTAGCAAGCCTTATAGAATTCACTACCACCAAAACTAATTTTGTGTTCAATAACCAAAACTACCATCAAGTAATGGCCTAAGTATAGGGAATCCTGTGTCACCAGTTCTCGCCAACAAATTTATGACAGATTGAATCACAAGTGATCAACTCAGCCTTACACCCACCACTATACTGGTACAAGTATGTTGATGATACAGTTGCTAGATTTACATCTACAGATCACACACTTAGTTTTTTCAATCACGTTAACTCGATACACTTCAACATTAAGTTCATTTGTAAACAGGAAAAAAAACAACCAAATAGAATTTCTTAACCTCAAAATCACCAGAACTGATACACAATTCAAAACAGAAATACACAGAAAAATCACCCATACTGGACTATACATTCCCAGGGACTCAGCACATGAAACAAAACAAAAACTCAACACATCAAGAAACCAAATAAGCACAGCCACAAAACTATGTTTACCCGATAAAATTAACGATGAAATCCATAAAATAAAATAACACTTCATTAACATCAACAAATTTCCTCAAAAAACCGTGGAAAAATTATATGCTCACACCTAGACCAACAATACAGTCATGTGAAAAGTTAGGACACCCTATGAAAGCCTATCTATTTTTGTAACATTTTTGGATATATAGATATTTAATCTCAATTTTAACAATACTGAGATATTATAGGAATATGACTAAACAATTAAAACTGAAGAAAAGACTTTTCAAGATCTTCTGTAAATGTCATGCTACAAAAATGCATATTCTAACTGAGGAAAAAGTTAGGACACCCACACATTTATTCCCACTTAAAATGGCTCAACTCGCACACAGGTGTATCACACCAGGTGCACATGATTAGAAGATCGTTATTCAGCATTTTGAATGAGGCTTGCCCTATTTAAACCTCAGACATTTAGTTTGGTATGCTCCTGACTGTTGAAGTGAAAGTGCGCACCATGGTGAGAGCAAAAGAGCTATCTGAGACTTTCAAAAAGAAAATTGTAGCAGCTTATGAGTTTGATAAGAGATTTAAAAAGATCCCAAAGGATTTTGAAATCAGCCATTCCACTGTCCGGAAAATAGTCAACAAGTGGAGGGCTTTCAAAATAACTGCCAGCATGCCCAGGTCTGGTCGTTCAAGCAAGTTCACCCTGAGAGCAGACCGCAAGATGCTAAAAGAGGTCTCCAAACACCCTAACATGTCATCACGGGACCTATAGCAGGCTCTGGCTACTGTTGATGTGAAAGTGCATGCCTCTACAATCAGAAAGAGACTGTATAAATTTAACTTGCATGGGAGGTGTGCAAAGAGGAAACCTTTGATCTCTAAGAGAAACATCAAGGCCAGACTGAAGTTTGTCAGAGAGAATGTAGACAAAGACTTCTGGAATAATGTTCTTTGGACAGATGAGTCCAAAATTGAATTATTTGGACTCCAGAACAGAGGACATGTTTGGCGTAAGCCAAATACAGCATTCCAGGAAAAGAACCTCATACCACCTGTGAAGCATGGAGGTGGAAGTGTCATGGTTTGGGACTGCTTTGCTGCAGCAGGACCTGGACAGCTCACAAACATAAAATCCACCATGAATTCTACTGTGTATCAGAGGGTGCTTGAGAATCATGTGAGACCATCTGTAAGAAAATTAAAGCTGAAGCGGAACTGGACCCTGCAACACGACAATGACCCAAAACATACCAGTAAATCCACCAAGAACTGGCTGAAAACTAAGAAATGGAGAGTCCTGGAATGGCCGAGTCAAAGCCCAGATCTTACTCCCATTGAGATGCTATGGGGTGACTTGAAACGAGCTGTACATGAAAGAAACCCCTCAAACATCTCACAGTTGAAAGAATTCTGCATTGAGTAGTGGGGCAAACTTTCTTCAGACCGATCTCGAAGACTGGTAGATGGCTACAAGAAGCGTCTCACTGTAGTTATTTCAGCCAAAGGGGGAAACACTAGCTGTTAGGGGGTAGGGTGTCCTAACTTTTGACTCAGTTCGAATATGCATTTTTGGAGAATATCTTGAAAAGTCTTTTCTTCAGTTTTAATTGTTTAGTTACATTCCTATAAACTCTCAGTATTGTTGACATTGAAATTAAATATCTATGTATCCAAAAACACCCTCTACGATACCGTTCCCGTTTACACTCTCGTCCCTAAGACATGTGTCCGTCAACAGTCACATTCAAACTCTCTCTTTCTTAACCTGAAGATGGCCTAGGAAGGTCAAAACATTGTTCTCTCCTTATCAATGAAAGTGTTAATACCCATACCAGTCGTTCTGAGATACAATCCCACTATTCATTGGTAACAGAGTAGTCCAAGAGTTGGCGGTGGGGGGTGTTAACTAATTGCTTTCTCTATACTCTTACACTGTTAAATTAGAGACGGCTAGCGCAGATAGCCTTCGTGTAGCTTTGCGCGAAATTCAAATACTAACTTTAATTCTGATGTTTTACATCTACATATTTAAAAATACCTCAAAAAACCTATGAAATATATTTTTTTAAAAAAACCTTTATTACAATAAAAATAAAACGTAAAAATATGGTTTGCTGATTTTTAAATTTGTCAATAATGCATTTCAATGTGGGTTGACCTATTGTGAGTTTTTTCTGAGAAATCTAACAATAAATTTACGTAAATTTACCCTTAAGCTTAAATTACTTGTTTCACCGATATAGAATCCAACACTGTTTATACATTCTGAAAGATGTGTTACATTTCTTTAACTGCAATTAAAGAAACAATAATAAAAACAGCTGTATTATCTTTTATTATTTTCAGACCACCTAAGTTATAATGCACAGTTCTTTCACAACTAAACTCATCTTCTTTAGAAAATAATATTTCCTTTTGGGAGTATTTAATGATATGTATACGTTTTAGACTGTCATGTTTGAATAAATATTTTTAAACGACTATTTGTATTAATTATTAAACAAATATTTACTAATATTATTAACAAATAGTAGTTAGTACTAAAGACAATATTACGAACATACTTGACACCAATTTGTCTTATAGTAACAGCTAATATTAAACAAAGATCTAAATGTAATAACTGTATAACCGCTTTCTCCTCCATTATTACTTCTGTCTCTTACCTCTCTTTATATAGTTTGAGGCTCAGTACTTAAAGCTACAGAGAACACGGCCCTGTTCTGTAATACACTGTATGACGAATCTTCCTGTCTTTGCAGTTCCTGGAGGCTGCTCTGAAAGAAATCGGAACAATCTATGAATATTGCAATGTTATTGATAAATATAACAAAATTTATTGTTCCATTAAATAAGGTATGGTCGTACACCTGTCTATGGGTTTTGTTTAATGTATCACTATATCATGTTCGCTCTACCATTTGTTATTATTTCACAAGGATAAGTAGAAAAATACCTACTTACACGCATACTAACAAAAGCAATCAAATAAAGAATACTAACTCAAATCTCTCTGTACTGTTCTTGCTCCTGTAGGAAACGCGTATCCATAGAACTCGTTTATAATCTACAAATTGTATTTTCGTTGTCTATTAACGAAGATATATAAAATTAAACAAGAAATATTCGTACAACTACAGTTAACTTTGTCATATCTACATATATGGTAGTTGATAATACCACGTTGATATAAACCTATCATCGGTGAAAGTAAGGTTACTGTTCTATATTATAAATATACTAAAACCTGTTTATACTGCTTTTATAATCCCTAGTAAGGGATATACCTAAGCTATATATAACTATGCACAATAATAATGTATTAAGACATTTTCACGCTTATGATCAAACAATAATAAAGCAGCTTACTATTACGGATGATTTTTAAGAAACTTTCTTTCTTGACATCAGCTACAGAGCATAATAAAACCAGTCTCTCTGTGGTTAATTCACCGAGCGAATAGTGGCTGCTCGACGTCTTCATCGATTCTGGAAAGCGACTCCCTACTCTACTTGGTAAATATCCCCGTCAATGCTCAGCATGCAACCTTCCATGGTATCCCACACGTTCATGCACTCTGGTCTTGAGCATGTGCAGTTAAGAGTCCCATGGATTCTTCCAATGACGAGTAAACTGTCGAGTCACTAGGAAACTTTGGTTGAGAACTGAATGTGTAAATATTCCTATAATGCGAACATTGTTCCAATCTTCGATCTTATTAGAAAAATAAATCGGTTTATTTGGAAATTGTAATCATACACGTAATTTCCGTTATCGACGTAAGCGATATGAATTTTGAAAATATCAGAAAAAAACGATAGTGGTGCTGTTTATTACGCTTTCTGACTGATAATAGTTTTTATTTTACGTTTCAAACCGTGTTCTTATAATCTACTAAAGAAAAATAAATGATAAAACAATGGCGTATGGAAAACGATTCATTATCATACATTTGGATATGAAATGCCCTGAATTCAAATATATTTCAGTGGTTCGTGTTATTTTTAGTTATTTCGGTCTTGATACTTGATTTCAGTACGTTTTTCATAGTGGTGTTTTTATCTATGACTATATAGCTCCATCGCCTCCCAGTGGCTGAGCGGTATGTCTGCGGACTTAAAACGCTAAAAATCGGGTTTCGATATTCGTGGTGGGCAGAGCACAGATAGTCCATTGTGTAAGTTTGTGCTTAATTCAAAACAACAGTATAGCTCCATCGAGAGCTAGCTTTGTGATATACGGAACTGATACGGTTGATAGCTGTAAATCCTAACACATTCATTGTAACATATTCAAGACGTATTTTCACTTTCCTTCATTGAATTTGTTATTCTTCAAATCCTCCTGATTGTTGCTTCATGTGGGTGGATTACAAAATATAAAAAATATACCAGCTTTTTTTAACTTCACAAAAAGATTGTGTTCTCTACAGACATGAAAATATAAATCTAGCGCTTAGATTGTACGACCGGTTGGTAATACTAGAAAAAAACGTTAGTAGTAATTACCAATGTATCCTTGTAAATTCACATGTATTTTAAATATATAGAACAATGTATGATTCAATCTCAAGTGTATGTGAACAACAGCCCTAACCCTTCGGAAGTGCACTGTTGAAAAACAAAGTTAAAATATTGTAAAATTTTAAATGTTCTCGTAGCAGGATATTTTTTTGGCTTATCATTGCCTGAAATACAACTGTTTTTAACATATACAAAAAGTGCAAATCTTTCTTCAGTATTAATAAAATAAATGCACCCATCTCTTGTACACAAAATGTATAAATTTTAATTGCACAAACAAAAATGTGACAATAGAAGTTATACAAAGAGAAAGAATATCTACTTATAAGAAACCAACTCATTGTTCTGTTAACTTGAAAATGTAAGCTAGCTTTTTGTAACTAAACTAGTAACTAAGCTAGATTTATTTAATTCTCATAGGTAGTTTTTATTTAAATAATACATTAAGCTACTGTTTAGGCCATCTTTCGTCCTGAAATTCGCGAATCATACTTTGCTCATGTCGGAAGATGTATTGTAAACAATTCTTGAGGGGTGTAATCTTCAGGGAAAGTTCTTAATCAAAATGAAATCGTGATTGTGTTGGACAAGAAATATTTCATGTTCTTTTTGTATCAAATTTCAGACAATACTTATGGAAATATTTGGTGAAGACTATATGTGATGAAGAATGTCCATCTGAGCTATTCAGTTGCAGTTACAACACAGACTCGTAATCTGAGGGTCTCAGGTTTGAAACCCGTTCGCATCAAACATTTTCATTTTTGCCCTTTCAGTCGTGGGGACGTTATAATGTTACAATCATTCCCACTTTTCGTGTGCAAAAGAATAGCCCAAGAGTTGGCAGTGGGTAGTGATGACTAGCTGCCTTCCCCTACTCTTAAATTACTAAATTGGGGACTGCTAGCGCAGATAGCTCTCGTGTAGCTTTGCACGAAATTCAAAAACCAGACAAACAATCATTCGCAATTGGAATTTAATAACTGTTGCGTGTTAAGTATTGTGAAACATGATGTCAGAAGCAACGTGAATAGAACCTCTTGAAAATTAGTATGTGACGAAATCAACTGAAAAGAGAAATTACATAAAACTCGGTGATTAAGATTCTGGTTTAAAAATAGTGCCGTTTTCGATACCTTTTATAAAATATATAGACTTAACTTTCAAAATACAATTTTAAAAGTTATAATGATCACATACAGTGCTATGACTAGCATACGTAATAAAATATTAACAGGCCACTCAAAAGTCAGTTGGGGATATTTTTGTTGAAAAAGCAACAACTACCGAATTTGTTTTTTTCTTAATATGAACCGATTGTTGAGGGACGTTTCTATTGACTAAAAAGAATACGTTTCCTACACTCTTTTAGCATTGGGCTGCGTAAAATGCATTTCAAGTGGTAAAGTGACTGAAATCCGTTAATGCATCACAAGCTTAACAACCAAATGCAAGAAGCATGGAAGTCTCCAAATGGCTCACAGAGGTGTATTCAGGAACCATGTAAAACTTCCTTCGTAGATTTTGTGCAGCATGCCGAGTACAATATTGTGCTTGTAGCTGCTCTCAAAGTGTTCCTGTCTGCTCATCCTACTTCTGACTATCGTGATGCTTCGACGTTCCTTACCGAATCGTGATAGAAAAAGCATAAAAGGTTGGCAAATGCTTAATTAATGATGCTGAGAATGTGGCATTATTTATGTACTAGCCGATTATCTATGGCGCCAGTGCATTAGATCCGCAGATGACGTATTCATGACATCATATCTGCACCCTGAGAGTGGAGAAAACGGAGGCGAAACGGGAAAATCATGACCCCTATTGCAAATCTACATGCACATAGGATAAAAATTCCGCGAAGCTGGTGTTGCACATAGCGTAATAAAATAGTTTTTTGTATCATATAAGCAAGAGTTCCATTATTGTATGATATAGAATTTATTCCCAGCAGGTATAACTTAGAACTACCTAGTATGGAGGCTTGAGGATGCTGTTAAATCCATAAACTCCCAAAGAAGGTGATTTTAGATAAATCTTTCCGAGAAAATTTCGAAACAATATTTTTTTAATCAATTAACAAACAGAAACATGTTTCAAAGTTGTCTCGAAAAAATACATCCAAAACCATCTTCTTTGAGAGTTTCTGGATTTAACTTACTTTTAATATTCAATAGTTTGTAATATAAGAATACCCCTTGGTACCTGAGGAACGTGTTGGTAGTATTCTTCACTAAGACAAGATGAGTTCCAGATGTTCGTGCTGTCAAAAAACCGTGTTTAATGTAATAGAAATGAGTGAATTGATGAACGAAAGATGTATATCGTAAACATTTAAATAGGTTTTGTTGTTTTCTTTAAAATTGCTCTTCGGTATTATAAACGAATATTTCTATTTCAAGTTGATATTTATAAATGTTTTCTCACATATCATTTGCAGTAGCATTTTCTCACTGTATATTCCAAAAGCCATAAACTGTCGATTATACGCTGCTGGCATTTTTTTTTTACCACACTTCCTTTGCAATAACGTGTTTCTCTACTACTCAGGTGTACCTTCATCAGTCTTGCTTGAGCTCTGACTGGGCCATGAAGTCTTGCCATAATGTTTATCAAGGAATATCCTTAACCAGTCAAACCTATTACTTCTACATGATTGCAATATAATATTTCAACCCTAGAAGTCATGAAAAGTATCACACTACTGCTAATGTGTACGGTATGTAGTATGACAACCGCTACTTCTATAGGTTTTATTAATATAAAGCCTATGATAGTTTCAAAGTTGTTGAATTTCCCATGGTTCCATGCGATGTAAGAAAAGTGGCTATGTTACGTGATGTAAGAATTTTTTTGATTTTCTGAGTCTTCCTAATCACTTTCTGTACTATGTTATATTGCTTCTTGAAAATGGTTTTAAAGAACAAAGTTTACGATATTTTTATATTGTTGATTTAAATGTAAAAACATTTTACACCATTATAACTTATGAACTTAAGAATTATTGCGTTAGCAATCAAAGTCATGCCTGCCCAAGAGTTCTTCCTTAAAAATCTACTGTAAAAGCTGGAATTTATATTTAGAAAAACTTCTCGCCAGTAAGTAAACTCAAACTAAACTTTTGTTTGCTGGTAATGTATTATAATTTGTCTTTGTTTTAATTTGTGTGGTTTATCTTATTTGCCACAATTGTCTCAGTAGGGTTACTTCAAACAAAAGCGTATCATCCATTTTTTAATATGTTTTTAGTCTTCACAATGAATTAAGCGACACGCTTTGCTAATGATTTAAATTAACATTTTAAGACTATAGATCAAACAGTTATTGAATCAGGAAACTTTGTAGAATATTTTATATGTTTCTACTTAGAATTTCGCATTATATTTTTCCATATCAGTCTTCGTATTCTGTTTAGTATCTTTGTTTTTGTTCGAATCAATTACTTCTCCACGCTAATTCCTGAAGGTTTGCATTGAATAATCGTGTAGTATTCCTTAACAGCTTTGTAGTTGCAGAGTGAGACCGCTTGCTCCTCTAATGGGTGCCTCCGTTTTGTTAGATAATACAATTACCAAAGATCGTTTATTAGAAAAGGTGTGTGTTATTGTGTTGTTTAATAATCCATCGTACTTACAGTCTTCTAATACATTTGTATAGCTGATACTTGTAGGTTTAATCTAATCTCGAGTTACAGAAACAAAACAAATACAGTAAAAGAAATAACTACAAGACGTCTAGGAAGAATTACAGTAAGCTTGCTCGTATATCACTGTGCTGTTTCTATTAAACGTGTGACATTTACCTATTTTGTCATAGCAACGTGCAGAAGTGTAGTGTGCTGTGGTAATTGATTTTACACTTGTAGACGATGCCCGCGTATTTCCTTTAATAACGTACATGAGACAACGTTGAGTTTTATCTGTTCTTCAATAATAGTTTTTCTACACGACTTGGCGAGGTTAAAATTTTAGTACTATGTATTACGTTGTAACTTGTTATACATATATACATACATTTTTTCTAAAACGTATCTTAAAATTGTATTTGGTATTTGTACTTTAATTGGTTTGTTTACGTTATGTAACACCCAGTTTCATTTAAATCATATATTAATTCTCTCTTTGATTAAATCAATCTTATTTCTGTTATTGCTTGTATATTTTCTTTAAAATCAGTATTTCTTATAAGTAATAAGAGTCAGTTATCACATTATATTATTAGTAATGACGTCAATATCATCGCACACGTCATAATGGCCTTTTAAAACTCTAAAAGCTATGAATTTTATGTCGCATCTTATAGGGTTTGGTCCGCTGCTGGTACAGCTGTAAGTCTTTGGATTTACAAAGCTAAAATCATGGGTTCGATTCCCCTCGGTGGACTCAGCAGGTAGCCCAATGTGGCTTTGCTATAAGAAAATACACAAATACACTTATGAGGTTTGTCTAGTAATTTTATTAAGGGATCCAATTTAAAGATAAACAGTAAATGATTTTGATGTAGCATACAAATTATGTAAGGTTGATTTTTCATAAATATCTCGTTATATGTTTACAATAAATAGATAAGGCTCAGAAGAAAAATAACACGGTCAGAACTTCTCAGCCAGATTTACCAGACTACTCTGGCGTTCGGACGTTGATCGTCGCGACTTCCCATTATTTCTACAGAGATGAACAAATAGTTCATCATAGTTCATAAAAAAGTAGAATATGTACAAATTTTAGATACATCAAAGACTCAAAAAATTATTTACCAGTAAAAATCAGCACATACAAATATGTATTGAGTATTTAGTGTTCAGACAGTGAATGTTTTGAAAGAAACTCGATTATGATCAGTGGGAATGAAAGCTCAACTGAAGGAGGAGCTGCATGATATCCAACTACACGAATATGTTTACAGTAGCTGAGCGCAGAAAAGAAGAATTTTCGAACAAGATTTTGTGTAGTACTTAGAAACGTACAAACAATAAATGGTTACTGCTACATGTCTGTAAAACCCATTATATAAACGTAATAATAATAATACTTTCAAAGCAATTATATTATATATATGTAGCTTCATTTCAGCGTGTTTAGACAGGTGAAATATTCTTTACCTTATTGATAGGTTAAAGTCGACAATTGTAGTTCTTTCGTTTCGATAAATATTTTACCATTTATCATCACTATACAAAAGCCCCCCGCTAGTACAGCTGTATGTCTCCGGATTTACAACGCTAAAATCAGGGGTTGGATTCCCCTCGGTGGGCTGAGCAAATAGCCATTTGTTGCTTTGCTATGCGAAAAACACACACTATAAAAAAAGCTGCACCGTAACTCACCAAAGGCAGACGAAATTAGACGAAATGTGGCCTTATTTTTTTTTCCAAAGAGAGCTGAGCTTGGTCTAATGTTTAGCATGTTATATTGTGAAACCGAGAATCTACGGCTCGCGTCCCATTGCTCCGCACTTCGAAGCCGTGGATGCGTTATAGGAGTGATGTTAAAGTCCCTTCTTAGATTAGAGTAGAGCAACAGTTGATTGTGGGTGCTGTTAACTAGCTGCCTTTCCTTCAGTATGCCACTTCAAAATTGGTAGCTTTGCGTGAATATCCAAAACAAAAAATATATAAGGGAACATCCTTATGGTTATTACAATATATTTTAAAAACTCCTCTCCATTTATTCTTATATGCCTTACGATGAAAAATACCTCTAATGTTGACCTTCATAATGCACACTTATTATTCGATTGGCTTTGTAAATGGTAAATAATTTGATCTTCCATAACAAATTCGTTAAATTTGTGTCAGTACATTTCCTTTCTTGGTTAGGGTCACCAAAGCATAAGTTTTACTGCTTAACTAAGTTCCTGATCTCTACAAATAAAATTTGTATTTTAGAATACTGTTTTTGCCACATATAAATACATATTTGTTTGATTTTTGTATTAGACTTTGATCATGCCACATATGTAAATATCATAGTTTTGCTTTCTTTCCAAGTGTATAAAATAGCTAGCAGTGAAAGTTAAATCTTAATGTTAAGAAAGGTATGAAATCAGTGGTAATTACTGATGTTTGTCAATGTGTCTCAAACAATGACACAAAAATTGCCGCTTAAGAGAAGTTATAACAGATTTTGTAATTTTCGTGTTTAGTCAGTTGCTATGTGTATTATTGCTGTGATTACAGCCTTTTTGATAAACATTAAATTTTGATATCCATGGTGAGCAATACATATACAGCCCATCGTGCAGCTTTGAGCAACAAAGAAAATCTCTGTAACGTTCAATTCCATACCTTATTCAATGCACGTTCCAAAAACGTATTTATGTTCGATGATATTATCTTTAACACCCTGGGAAACCTACAGAGGGAAAGTTATTGGTTTATCTTTTGCTTTAACGTTGTTTGTGTGTGTGTGTGTGTTTTCACATAGCAAAGCTACATCAGACTATCTGCTGAGTCCACCGAGGGTAATCGAATCCCTGGTTTTAACGTTTTAATTCCGTATACTTACCGCTGTACTGCAGGGAGATGTTTATTTTTTTTCCTCTAAAACCAGATTTCCAGTTTTCGTTAAAATTACATTATTAAGAAGCGGCTATAACTCTTCTGTCAATTAAACTTTGTGCTGTTTTTTATCCACCAGACTTGTAAAACAAATGTTACTGAGTAGCCATTAATTTCACAATACGTTAAATGTTATTAAATGAAAGTCGTGTCATAATGCATTTGGCAGAGTGGTGCCCTTGTAATATAATTTAACAGTTAATTACAGTAAATCATATGGATATTCCGTCTCAAAACGCTCACTTATTTTCTATCAAACTGGGAGCACGCGGTCTATAGCTTACGTACCCTTGGTTCTCCATTTACGATAATAGTCGTTGGAGGTTGGTGTTGTTTACTGTCTTCCATCTAGCATATAGTTTCAAAATTAAGGACAATTTATGTATCATTGCTCGAATATCCAAACAAATTGTTCAAAATAATAAGGAATCGTTGGATAGTAGCAGGAGTGTTGGCTGTTCTGAAAACCGATTAATAATGGTATGGAGTTTGCGGGTAGTAAACAAACCGCCAAAGAAAAGGTAATTCAGAATTCCATTTTTATGGACTGAGCTTCTACACTAAAAACTACGAGTAGAAAATATTTGTTGTTTCTATACTTTTCAATATCATATTGTTAATATTACGAAACAGCTGTGGATATTTCAATGAAATTAATAGAATGAAACTGTATATTGCTTCTTTAAAATAGTTCTTTGTAATTATATGTCTACTCTAAAATATTCTCATTTGAAATACATATGTGTTTCAAAAAACACGAGACTAATGGTAATGGATATTTTCGATTATTTGCCTTTAAATTGCTTCACTAATGTTGTTAGATAATTTATTTGAATTTGCAAATAGGCATAACCTAGGACTGGTACTAAAAACAAACCTGTTAAAGTTACTAAGTTTTATTTAATGGCAACAGTAACACAGCTCCGTTTTCGTATATGGAAAGAAATTAGTCGGAGTTAATTGGAGAATAATATTTTAGCCATTTAAAGATATGTGGTAAAACCCTAAATAATTATTGATTTCTTAAGAATTTTAAGAAATACGTAAAAGTATCACTGCTATGGTTGTTGGTGTTTTTAGTTAAGCACAAGGCTACATGATAGGCCATCTGTGTTCTGCTCATCACGGGTATCGAACTCGGGTTTTCAGCGAGAAGTTCGCAGACGTACCACTGTACCACTGGAGGGCGTTACTGCAGTAATATAAAAGTATTGTTAGTGTTTCTGTCTTTCAATCGAATAAACAAACATATTTTCAATTACGTCTGATGTCTGAATTGATTTCTTGGTTTTAAACTGGGAGTTTTGTCGAGTCTAAATAACTATTATAGAATTACTCTTCACAGCCTAATAAATTAGATATATAACAGTTCAACCACTAACAAAATATCACTGTTTAGAGAAAACCTTATTCAATGGAAACTACCGTGTATTTACACCGTACAGTATCTATACAGTAACTCTCTATTACACATGTGTATCTTTGTTTACTTGATTTTTGAAATATTCTAAAATTCCCAAATTTTTAGTTGATAGCTGTCGAGTTTAATGGCCCATGCACCTAGTTAAACTGACTAACATGTAAGATTTTATATATTCGAAATTGAAGCTACAATATGAGAATTGTAGACTTTTAGAACTGAATTCACGTATTTAACAAAACTGGTATAGGCAGGTAAGGAATCATCCAAAATAAATACGGTTATATTTTTCGAAATATTTTGTATTGGAGTCGATAATAGGACATCAAGAGAGTTTAGGACTAAACGGTGCTTAAGAGCTACACTATTTTACACGAAAACTATATAAGAACATGCAAATAGTCATTCATAACCGGTTATTTAAATCTTATCTCCCGTGAATTCTCAATAACAAATATCTGAAACATATAAATCTGCGTGTGTTTGTCGAATACATAATATGCAAGTTTTAATAAAGAATTTCTGATATGATTATGGTATTCAATTCATAGCATGTAGACATTTTTCTTTAGAAAGCAAAATAAGAATCGTTATAGGTTGGAATATTTACATGCAGTTTGTTGTTTTAAACGTTGCGTATCGGAGATAGATGATGCATATTGTCATTGTTATTTTAGTTTCATAGTTGTTTAGTTCCATATGTATGAACAAAAATTGTATTTTAAAGGCTGTTATATTTAAAAAAATAAAATTTTGAAATTTCAAAGCATATTAAAGAAAGAAAAAGCTAAATGTTTGATACATGCACAAAGTATGCTTTCTGTCATAAATATCGGAAAATATGTACTTAACATGGTCTGTAATGGAACAGAAAAGTAAAATATAAAGGTATCCCATTAAACTCAGTAACTTTATCAAGCTCTTTAAATACTAGGTGAAACTACTAAAATAAGATTAAGGTATATAGGTACTTTATTTAGACTTAACTATTAGGTATAAAGGAAAAATACTTTGGCATCTATTTTCATTTGATGATTTTTGTTACATAGAGAATTCTCAAGCATTCTATATTGCAATGCTGCCTCAAATAGTCTTATAGCTGGATGAATACAAAACATCCTTTTCAAATAAAAAGTATTCGTACAGCGAGATTGTTTAACAAGAACACGGCAATTCGAACAAGAGAACCTTCATCGTGTTTCAAGTAAGTGGAACAACAACAAAAACACACATACAACTGAGCGTTTAGGATAATAAATGGGTTCCGAAAATCCAACTCAAGACAAACCACAACAATACTCTAATCTTCTAAAACAAACACTGAAGGTGAATATATCTCTTGGCATCACTAACAATATAATAGTCAAGGATTTAAAGACTCCTAAGCCACTTGCGCTTCGAAATCAACAAGAAAATGAACCAAAGTATGATATTTTTAAAAACCTCATTGATCATATTCATGTCTAACTCTCCATGAATCTCCAATGAACTTTTGCAAACCTTTGTCTTGGAAGCTGATGTCCACTGTAGGTGTAGTATAGTTGGAGGTTTGTAATATGTTTGAAAAACGCGTGTTCTAAGATTGACCTTGTCATTCTTTACAAAATATTGTTAGACTAAATACGAAATATGATGAAGGAGGTGGTTTATAGAACAAAACAAGATTTAAACGTCGTTTTCATAGTGCAACGAGTATTAGTGGTTCGACAATGTACACAAGTTAGATTAACAGTTTTCTCAACATTAGTTGTCTGTGCACAAATAAAATCTATATTTATTTTTTTCTTAAGATATTTTTGTTTTTCACTATTGCTCGACACAGTCAATATTAAAGGTGGAATCATATGAAACTTACAAAAACCTGTATAATCTGTAATAATTTGAAATGTGTTATCTAAGTCTATGGGAAATCTTTTTCCTGCTGCGTATGTACTGGGCATAGCCAAGAGGCAAGCTTGCCCTTCTGACAGATTCAACATTTTGCACTATAGGGCCATAGGTGAATTATTAGAGACGATCATATCCCACATTTCGATTAGAATTACCGAAAACTGAACAGTGGGTGGGTGTTATTAAAGAACTTTCAAATATCTAATCTCAGTTTGAAACGCAACTTTGTGCGACTCCAACACAAATCTATTGAATACAGATCATAAAATCCAAAATAAAATATTTAAATATCCACTTTATAATGTTCAGCTAAGAAAGCAAAATGAACTATGACAATATCTACATAATTTTCAGACGAGCAGGCAGAAATAAAGAACGAATATAAAAATAAAATTATTTGTTTAATCATATTCTAGGTGTTACGAAAATACGATATCTTACTAATTCCTCTTTGGTAGGAATTTGTATTTCTGAATAATAATAATTGACAAACTTGAAACGTTCCCCGCAGGCACTGTGTACTTACTTTTTTCAAGCTTAAATTTTACATTGTATAATTGAGCAGGAAAATAGAAACATTTAAAAACACATAACATCGAAGAGAACTAAAAGTAGTAGTTAACATTATTTTCAAACCCACCCCCCCCCACACACACACACACATCCATGGCTCAGGGATACGTTCGAGGAGTTATAACATTTTAAATCAGGATTCGATACCTGCGATGGGCAAACCCCAGATAGTACATTTAATAGCTCTGTGCTTAAACATACGTCTAAATAAAATAGAAATAATGGATAACATGGGTGCATTACAATGATTGATTTCTTTCACGAACATAATATGGAAAGCAGTATTAATACACAATCTTTTTGCAAATATGCAATTATTATACTGCTGCCATCTGGTTTGTGACAGTTACTTCCAGGATTTTAAAAACAGAATGAACAAAATTTATCCCAAACTTTATAGTAAACGAGGTAGTTTTAAATTTAATAAAATAATTGCTAAATTGTTATGTGGATAAATATGGATAAATCATCCTTGCGTTTCAAAAATTAGTAAAATTGTTTAATAGTAATGAGTAATGAGTTCAGTTTCTTTCAAATTCAATTACAAGTTTTAAAAGTTGAATGAATGAAAAAATATTTTACTCTTTATTATTGTTAATTTAAACCAAATACATGCATAAGAGCAGGACCATCGGTTTTGTCTCTTCAAAGATGATATATATAGATATATATTAAACTCCCTGTGTGGAACATCTAATATGATTTTAAACTAATAAATAAAACAGTTTTCATACAATGTTATGATTTTCGTAAGAATACCAAAACAGATATATCTGGCCCAGCATGACCAAGTGGTTAAGGCACTCGATTCGTAATCTGAAGGTCGCGGGTTCGAATCCCCGTTACAAAAAAACACGCTCGCACTTTCAGCCGTGGGGGCGTTATAATGTGACGGGCAAACCCACTATTCGTTTGTAAAAGCGTAACCCAAGAGTTGTTGGTAGGTAGTCATGACTAGCTACGGTCCCTCTAGTCTTACATTGGAAAATTAGAGACGGCTAGTGCAGATAGCCCTCGTGTAGCTTTGCGCGAATTTCAAGATAAAAAAATAACAAACATAGCACAAATAGGTCATTGTGCAGCTTTGTGCTTAATTCTAAACAAACAAACAAAATAAAAAACTAAAATTAATTACGTATAGTTTTCAAATGTACAAACATATAATACATTCTATAATACATGAACCAAAGAAAATAAAAATGCACATAAATAAGTCAAATTAGTCAGAATTTATCCAGTATATTTTCTTTTTTAATATAAAACATTATTATAATTTCTCTTGTCATTATAGAAATGCAATTTATTTATTCTATTCGTCCATACCTCGGACTTACTTTTTTTTTTTCATATAAATCTTAGAAATAGTTTTGACGGTTTCGCCATTTCTACAGACTATACAAAACCAATTAATTCTGCGCTATTACTGTGGTGGCAAAATGTGTGTTTTTCTTTTAACAAAGCCACAAAGGCTATCTGCTCAGCCCACCGAGGGGAATCGAACCCCTGATTTTAGCGTTGTAAATTCGGAGACATACCGCTGTACTAGCGGGGGGCAGGTGGCAAAATATTAAAATATTTTCGACAAATATTATTTTATGTTTTACGTCACATGATCGAAAAGGGAAAAATGATATTTTAATTTTTCTGAATCCATTCATTAAAATGTTTGCTGTAACTTCTTTGTAAATAAATAATTTTAAAGGATTAACACTTTGCTTAAGTCTTGCTATTTTACGAAGTAGAGTAATCAATCTGTGTTTTCGCTATACATTCTACAAAATTTTAATTATTTTTTATGTGAGGTGCTATACATGTCAATTATTGTGAGCATTTATATAATAAACTAGCAGAAAAGGTCAAGATTCTTACTCATGCCTCCTTAAAGTCTGACTTAGCAATCTGTGTTTTTGCATATTTTAACAGAATTCTCAAAACTCAAGAAAATATTGAAATTGTTAACAATTTTAAGAAAATACTCAAAGCTAATTCGAAAATCAAATAAATATAATGCACTCCGTTTTCTTTTAAATATAGAATTTATTATTATAAAATTATATATACATTACTCTAGAAACGTTTTTTATCAAAAATAAATTTGATGATATACAGCCTTACATGAAAATCACGATTTCAAATTTTGTAGCTTTGCGCGAAATTCAATAAGAAAAAACAATTTCAAGCTACAATCTGAAATTAAGAACTATTATCTATTTCACATCAGAAACGCTATTCATACACTTTCCTTATAAACATATTCAATATTTACACCATCAATATATAGTTAAATAAAAATAACATTCTGGTGTTATAAGGTCGTTTACTTCTAGTATTAATACCCCTTCTGCACCACAGAATTTTTTTTTTCTTTGTCGAATCAATAGTTCGTCCATTTTTCCGATATCAAAAGTAACTGCATTGAAGTTTGTTTGTTTTCCACCATGATTCGTAATACATAATATTCCTGGGTATTTAATATAACTATGGTACTTGAACTGGAAATACGAAAAAATTAAGTCATCTTTCCAATCATATATATATATAAATACGATAAATCCGTGTAAATCGAGAAACTTTCAAAAATCCGAGACCAGATATCTCCTGGAAACAAAAATTTAAACTGCAGTTCCAATTATATGACTAAACTTGGCAGAATCGATTTAAACAAAACCCCTGAAAGATTTCCAGAGTGAAAGTAAATATTAGTTCTGTATTTCAATAGAAAATCGATTTCTTCTCATAAGCAAACTGTTTAACAAATACTTATTCAGTTAAGCCGTAATTTTCTATGTTTTACTTATTAATTTAAATCCAGGAGTTTAAATACGTTGTTTTAAAATTTTTAATATATAACTCAAGTCAAGAGACAAACAGCAATATAAAATCAAGGTGGAACGGAATGTATAAGAATAGAAGTTAACATTGTTTGGAGTTAGTTAATGTAGTGTGATGCCACTGAAAATTTATGGTGTTTGGGAAGGGTATGTAACATCCTTTTACTACACAAGATATTGATATACTCAGATCATATATATATGTATCTGTATAACATATATTGAATGTTTATATAGCATTGTATTTTCGACAATAACTCTGGTTTAAATACGTTTAAAAAAATTGCGCACTTTATTTCGCATTGAAATATACGTGATATAAAAAAATAGTTTTCCCCCCTTATCTAAATTACCAAGGATATTCTTGGTATATTTAATAATTTAGTAAAAAAAATCTTTCATGCTATTCGAGTAGAAAGATGCACGTAAAGTAAGCTTTTCAGAATGGAACTCTTTCATGAAAACGCCCAATGATTTGTAATGAATATTCTGGGTTGGCTTTCCCAGTGTTTGTTTGTTTCTTGAATTTCGCGCAAAACTACACGATGGCTATTTGTGCTAACCGCCCCCGCCCCCCCGCTAGTACAGCATTATGTCTCCGGATTTACAACGCTAAAATCAGGGGTTCGATTCCCCTCGGTGGGCTGAGCAGATAGCCCGATGTGGCTTTGCTATAAGAAAAACACACAAAACACTTGTGCTAACCGTTCCTAATTTAGCAGTGTGAGGTTAAAGGGAAGGCAGCTCGTCATCACCACCCACCGCAAACCCTTGGGTTACTCTTTTTCCAATGAATAGTGAGATTGACCATCACATTTTAACGCCCCCACGGCTGAAAGGACGAACATGTTTGGTGTGACAGGAATTTGAACCCGCGACCCATGCCGGGCCTTTCCCAGTGATACAGTGGTATATCTGTAGACTGACAACGCTAGAATTCGGGTCTCGATACCTGTGGTGGGCAAAGCACAAACAGCCCATTATGTAGTTTTTTGCTCAATTGCAAAACAACAACAACATACGTTTCGTTCTTACTTTTTTAATAAATAAAAGACAAATAGCAGAAGGAAAATCAAATTAGTTATTGTTGATCAAAATTCCAAAATATCGAAAGTTTCGTTTTAGTTTTGTTTCTTGGTTATTCTACTTGAAAGATGCACTTGATGTACGATTTTCAAAATGGAACTTGTTACATATTACAATTTCAAATAACCTAAAACTGAGTTAAATTGTAATTCAGATTTAGAAGTTAAATAAATGTCGATATGTATTCAATTTATGACACTTCCTGACAAGATTTATACATTCAGTTTCTTTTTGAGTACATGTGTGAACAGATGCGTGTTTTGGTACGTACGTGTACAAGTCTGAATTTTAGTAAATATTCGGTGTATGTGCTCGCAGACTCGAATTTGAATATATGCCCGCGCAGGTGCATATTTTGGTATTTGCACTCGTTCATGTTTCGGTACATGCGCACATAGGTGCGATTTTGGTGCATGAGCAGGCAAGTACTAATTTGAATACATGCGTGCGTGAGTGTTTAAATTGGTACAAGCACAAGTAGGCTCGAATTTGGATACATGCACGCACAGATGCGTGTTTAGTTAGTTAGAGCATAGGTACTTATTTCGGTACATCAGCGTGCAGGTGTATTTCAGTACATGCGCACGCTTAGGTTCACGCTTATTTCCGTACTAACGTGCGCAAGTGCGTATTTCGATAAACTCTTTAGAAATCATCTGTGTGTTTCAGTGTAATTTAAAAACTGTTGATGTCTACATTGAACAAACGTTGACTGGATAAAGTAACAGCCAAGTCATTTTCATGGATAAGCACATGCGTGGTTGAGCATGCTATGTTAAAACAATTTTGAATATGTAAATCAGTTTGTTACATGACAACTACACTATCAAGTTGCGGTGGAAACGGAATGTAAAACAGTCAAATTCTAACATTATTTGATGTTTCGTTTGAAGTGTGATGACACCAAAGTTGTTCGCTTTTGAGAATGTTATGTTACAGCTGTCTTTGATACAAAATATTAATACACTCAAATCAAATGATGTGTTCAGATTAGAGGTTTAACTTTTCAGATATACTATATCCTTTATTCTGGAAGCCTAAGAAATCGGGTTCATCCTGGAATACCACGATAATCCAGAAAAATACCTCTAACAAGTCGTATCGGAGCCATTGTAAGCAAATTACGGCGTCTTCTAACAGGAAAGAATTCATACTTCAGACAATAGCACTCAAGATAATCAAGAATAATCTTCGTCTGGAAGCGACACCAACAGGGTTTGGTTTACCTAGATAAAGGCTTCCAAATCAGACATCCTATTCCTCCATCTTATAACTTTTGCAGCTGGAGAATGAAACGCATATTCTTGCGATTCCATACGTAAAACAAACTGACGCTTGTAGATTTCTGTGAAATCAGACTGTTGAAACAGCCACTATGAAATCGTTGTCATTGTACACCTGATGAATTACGGAAAGCCAGCAAGGTGGAATTGTGTGCTTTGAACATGACAGCCTTACGATTGAGCCTTTTGCAATGGAAACTACTCTGTAGGTTTATTATCAAGATGCACGGTCGTCAGATAAAGCAAGACCACGCATGATGGCCTGTAAAGATGTGACGAGAGTCCAAAATCGTTTAAATTTAATATACTCAATATTTAGTTATCTTACTATTCATATACGGTACCGCCGCTATCTGCTCCAAACGGTGAAAGATTTCCCTCCATATTTCAGTGTCATTATAGTTCTTGATCTATACTCTATAGTATCCTATCTGTGGAAGTTAGCTAGTGTCCATAAACTTGTGTGTTTAGAAAACTGTTGTTATTCGTTACTGTAAACTTTGTTGCACAAAATATATGTGATGTTACTAATATCCTTTTAAGAGAAACCATATAGTACATTTAGAATAATTTATAATGTACATAGAATACAATCTAATTGGAGTACAAGACATATATTACACCTTATCCCTGTTTAGAAGTGTAAAGTAGCTATCTTTTAAAATTTATGTCTACAAATCAGAGAATATGTAATCGTTGCTTTGTGCTTTGTAAATGAATTTAGACGAATTCAAATCTAAATTTTTTGTTAAGAACTCAAGTGTAATAATCAGAGCTATACGTAGTAATACAGCTTGATATAATAATTATAATTGGATGTTAACACTAAAGAACATATAATGCTTACGCTTAAATTACCAATTACTCCCGTCTTAAACAAAATGCATATTCAGACTAATATTGGTATATGTGAACACAAGTAATACTCTTCACTCTTTGGTACTTTATTCGATTTTAGTTAATAATCATCAAACAATATGCTCACCAAGATCAGCCTGCTTAAAGGAGAAGGACTGATGAATGCGTATGTACACTTAGATAGTATAAATGGATAAGTGAAAAAAGGTCTGACATTAAAAAAAGATACAGATGAATGTTTGAAAAGATAAAGGGGTGGTTAGATATATGTGCATGTTTGTGGATATCAGTGATTTATTGTTAGGAAAGATAAATGTGCAGAAGATAGGCAGATTGGTTTAGTTTTTATTGTTAATAACACCTAAACCACGAAACATGGTCCATTACTCGGCAATATGTATTGTGACAATCAAAAGAGATGAGCAATGTTACATGTAGCATATCGTATGTTTCCCCCTCCTCTATACATGTAGCATATCGTATGTTTCCCCCTCCTCAATAGTTACCGTGTTTCTTTTTTTCAGATTTTTAGTGCATTCCAGGTTGGTTTACTACTAGACTCACGTGTTATATATATATATATATATATAGTTATTACTATATTTAATTAATTCTGTTAATTGATCAAAATAAGCTTTTCAACAAACTGTTGAACAACTTGCATCCAAAACAGTTAATTTAGGAAAATATTTTGAAAGTAAATATTGCCATGAACCAGCATATACCAGGTTATACGTATATTGATAATTTCGTACCATTTAAATTAAAATAATAATAATGTATATATGTTCTTGGATTTCAAGAATAATTTATTAATTGCATATAAATTCTTTGCAGGAGCAAAGAAAACCGTTTTCCTCTACATTTGATTGACAGCATTATTAAGAAACAAGAAATATTAGGACATTTCTAAAACCAATAAATTTGCTGCCAACCCTAGTACAGCGGTATGTCTATGGATTTATATGGCTAAAATCAGGGGTTTGGTTCTCCTCGGTGGGCTCAGCAGATAGCCCGATGTGGCTTTGCTATCAGAAAAACACACACACACACACACACACACACTAGAACTAAAAAAAATATAGTTTAGTGTAATTTACCACACACAGGCAAACACGCTACAGGTTTAATATTTTTATTAACACTGTTTTGAAAAGCAAATTTCATTAATAAGTTAAAGTTATAGTTGTTTTTGAGCTGATAGTTCATTTAAGTAGTTAATTTAAATTCATAGACAGGATTCCGAAAACGCATTGGTCTATGTAATATATGAATTTATATTTCCAAGATATAAGTATGACTACAGGAGCTCCACATATTGCTTTTTTAATTCAATAATTTAAAAGAATGCACAAATATCCCACACAATCTGTCTGCCATACTTTAAAGGCAAATCGTGCTAGCATGTTTAAGTTATTTTTCTCTAATACTGCTCAATTACGTTAAGAGTTTAATAATATAACCATGATTTTTCAAACTATGCTCCGCGGAGCTCTTGGGCTCCACGAGGAAATTTTAGAACGTTAATATTGTTTCCTAAATCCAAAAAATTGAATCTGAATACGCTGCACAAAAAAGTAAAATATATCTTCAATATAACCCTTTTATCGCGTATTAGGGCTTTTAATATTTTATTCTGCCTGACGCCAGACGATTTCATTCAGCTTAGGGGAAGTTCTTGTGGTGAAAATGTTAATCTCAATTAATTTCGACAGTGGCACCACTGGTTGCTAGTATATACAGCACCATCTCAAGATCGCATGCGTCACTGCAGATGCAAGAAAGCCTGGCAATTTTCGTAGGAAACATCGGTCAACCCTGGGTTGTGATGCCAACTGTCCTTTAAAAGCCAGATCTGAATTAGCGGCGAAATCTCGAACGAAATGAAACATGACGTCACAGCTGAAACTTGTCCAAATTTGAACCATTGTGATGCAGTTAGATGCAGTATCAATTGTTTCAATTTCAAAGTATACTTATATGAAGTATAATTATATTTATGACAATTATAATTGATAATTGTTAGGTTAGATTAGATTCGTTGCAGTTTAATTAAACACATTTGGTACCAATAAGCTCTATTACGTCATGTTTCATTTTGTTTCATTTTTTTCGAGATTTATACACATGCCAGATCTGGCTTAATATTTTGTTATTTGGCTTAAACATTTATGTTACAAAACAAAAAACACAAAAGTAAAAATAATAAGTTATCATTTTACTTTATAGATATATATTATTCTAGCGGCCTAGCCCTTTTCCACAGATTTTTATTTCTGACTTCCTTATGGCAAGACTAACCTATATCATCATGTCATTGTATGATAAAACTCAAGTGCTTGAACGAGTTTTCATTAAGAAGCTATTTTGTGTTCGTGAAAATAGTTTGAAGTGCCAAAGATATAAGAATACAATTTTAGACAAATAAATAATTAGTTGTCACCCTTGTAATGAATAAATGGCTGAATATCAGTCATAGATCTGATACGAGTAAAAAATCTTCCTAGGCCTAGGCCTAATACGAATTCATCGGCGTTATCGTCATGTACAAGCACTTCAACTCAGGATGATGCAAGAAGTACCGAAACAAAAAAGAAAAGAAAGTATGATGAAAGTTTTATTGAATACAGTTTTACATTGACAGGTAATGAAGATGGACCTAATGGGATGTGTGTTGAATGTGGGACAGTATTAAGTAGCAGTAGTTTGCATCCACCAAAGTTAAAACTGCATCTAGAATTTTGTTTGTTTGTTTTGGAATCTCGCACAAAGCTACTCGAGGGCTATCTGTGCTAGCCGTCCCTAATTTAGTAGTGTAAGACTAGAGGGAAGGCAGCTAGTCATCACCACCCACCGCCAACTCTTGGGCTACTCTTTTACCAACGAATAGTGAGATTGACCGTCACATTATAACGCCCCCACGGCTGGGAGGGCGAGCATGTTTGGCGCGACTCGGGCGCGAACCCGCGACCCTCAGATTACGAAGCGCACGCCTTAACGCACTAGGCCATGCCAGGCCCTGGCATCTAGAAACCACTCTCAATTAAAAAATCCAACTTCCGAGTATTTCAAAAGAAAGTGTTCGCAATTAAATGCAAGGAAAGCTAAATTTTGTTCGTTTATCCATCAGGATAACAAAGATTCTCTTATTGCTTCATATCGTGTTAGATACTGTATTGAAAAAGCAGGTGAAGCTCATACAATTGCAGAAGATTTGATGAAACCATGCGCAAAAGATTTGGTAGAGTGCAAGATTGATGAAAAATTTCTTTAAAACATTAACTTTGTGCCCCGTTCTGACAACTCGGTTTCTCGAAGAGTCAAGGATATGTCAGCGAATTGCTTAACGGAGTTAATAAGGCGAGTAAAAGCGAGTCTAACTTTTTTCGCTTCAGATGGATGAATCAACAGATGACGCAGGTTACGCGATGTTGCTTGTGCTTGTTCGCTATATTCACGGAGTTAGTTTTGAAGAAGACATGCTAATTTGCAAACCTTTGTCTACTCAAACAACAAACGAAGAAATATTTAGACTGATTGATTTAATTATGGAAGAACGTGAGATCCAGTGGTAGCTTTGCTAAAGTGTTTGCATCGATGGGCTGCAATTATGATTGGAAAATTTTCAGACGCAGTGGCACGCATAAAAAGAAAAGCCCGAACATCAAGAGTGTCCACTGCTGTCTTCATCGTCATGTACTTGCAATGAAACGAATACCGGAAGACTTAAAAGAGGTATTGAGTGATATCATAAAAACAGTTAATTTTATAAAATCAACACCAATCAATGCGAAAAACTTCAAATTACTCTGTGAGGATATCAGAGATGTCAACCATTACGATTTGAGCGTAATTATTACGATTTTGGTTTATACATTACGACTATACGCTCATACAGACAAATATTACGACTTGTTGCAACTTATTAATTATTAAATATAATAAAGGTCTATATAATAAAGTGATAAATTGTTCCGACAGGGCTTGAAAGGGGTGAAAAGAAAATTTCTAGTGAGATACAAATAAATTTTGATACTAAATAAAAGACATAGTCCAAATGGCTACTTGCGATAATCATGTTTGTGCTTGAAATGGTAAAAAAAAATATTTGTATATCCGACGTCCACCAATAATTTGAGTATGGTGCTTCTCCATACTGGGTACGCGGGGGGGAATTCATAGTTATGTCATCAGTGCTTGTCAGTCAATCAGTACTCGCGTAGATGGGTATTTCTCGTTTTCTAAGCGGCATAGAAACACCAATGCGATCGTTCACAAGTTGGAAAAAAAGAGGCTTAGTTCACCAGATTGTCTTGTTTCTGTTAAAAGGACTAAAACTGTGAATAAAAAATTTAGGAAAGAGTATAGTGCAAAATATCCGGTCATTGCATCAAAAGTCAGTGACAGTCATGCGTTTTGTACAGATACAGATAACGATATTTATGAGTAAGAATTGAGAATATGAAACCATAAATGCAGAAGTGATGTTCACGCAATCCGTCATTGCTCATAATTTACCCCTAGCTGTAGCCGATCATGCAGGACATCTATTCAAAAAATGTTCCCAGACTCTGATATAGCGAAAAAATATGGCTGTGCTAGAACCAAAACTACAGCCATTGTACAAATGTTGGGTTGTGAAGGTGACAAAATGATTTCAAGCATACTTACTAACAGTATTTACATTTTGGTCACAGATGGATCCACAGACATGGATGACTCAAAACTGTATTCAGTAGTTGTACGATATCTTGACCCTTTGCTTGGAAAAATTGTTTGTTCTCTTTTGACAATGGTGGAATGGAAAGAAGCTTCAACGGGAGAGAATATTTTCAAGCTTTTGGACCACGAACTGACAAAGTGGAAAATTCCATGGGAAAACTGTCTTAGTTTTTCTTCAGACAATGCCTCAGTTATTTCTGGTATAGGTAAAGGTGTGATGGGACACATCTCAAGACGACAGCCTAGCATTTACTTCATGGGCTGTGCCTGTCACCTCATGAATATTGCTGCCCAGAAAGCATCCAGAGAATTGCCCTGCCCAGTTTCTGATATACTGATAGATATCTACTATTTTCTGGACAAAAGTGCTAGCAGAAAACAACATTTGAAAGAGTTTCAAGGATTGTATGACAAAGAAACAAGAAAAATTCTACAACTTGTTAACACAAGATGGTTATCACTTGGGGTGTGCCTCAACAGAATATTGGACATGTGGAAGCCATTGAAGAAGTATTTTCACTGTGAAAAGGAAAACTAATTCAAAGGATCTAAAACTAGATTCAAAGGATCTAAACAGGGACACAGTAGCTCAGCCACACAGGCAACAAGACTTTATCAGTCAGGATATCCTCTCAGCCACACAGGGACACAGTCAAGACATCCTCTCAGCCACACAGGGACACAAGACAACAGTCTCCAAAAGCAGACAAAGAAACACTTGATATAACTCAATATATGTTTAGGCAGTCTGACCTTGAACTAAATAAGAGACAATCAATAAAAAAAGAGAAGAACACGAAAGCTAGCAAGGATACACCAAGAAAAGTTATGCGCAGAGCAAGTTAGATAAGTTAAGTTTTCTTGGACAACAAAATGAACTTGTTATTTTGTCTTTTTCTTCAGTCTGCAATTCCTCTATTTGAGCAAGCCAATTTGATATTGCAAAGAGAAGAACCTTGCATACACATTATGCATAGAACCCTGATTACACAAGTTAAAAATATACTTGTCAGATACATCAAGCCGGAATATCTTGAAGGCAACATCACTGAACTTGACTACAACAATGAATCCTTACAGAAATCTGATGAGGCAGTTTCTACTGGAAATGCTGCCAAGGAATACATTGTTAAATATGAAAAGGACCTGGACCTGATCAGCTTTTACACCAGTGTCAATAAATACTATATTGCAGCTACAAATTACATGATGAAACATTTCCCTCTAAATGATGAACTTCTGATTCACGCAGAGGTTGCTGATCTAAAACCGAAAGTCAGCAAAGATTTCTCTTCTCTACGCTTCTTCACAGGCAGGTATCCTGTCCTTGTCAATACACATGAGCACAACACTATTGACAAGTTGGAAGGGCAATATTTGAACTATCAAATTGATACTTTCTCAGAAACTATCCTTCAGTTGAATACTGACAAGTTTTGGGTTCAGCTGTCTGCAGTTACGGATGTAAATGGCAACCAGAAGTATGACATTCTGTTTTGTTTGGAATTCTTACAATCTTCCATTCAAATGCTGACAGTGAAAGGATATTTAGTTTAGTGACTAAAAACAAAAGCAAGTTCAGACCAAACCTGAGCACCTCAGTTTTGAACAGTATTATAACACACAAGATGTGTTTGCAGTCAAATGGACAATGTTGTTATAACTCCTAACCATCCAGAGACATTCTCATGAAAGCAAAGGCTGCAACAGCTGCAAAACTATTACAATAAGTGTCATAAACATGATATAAACTAGTCCTTACAGAAAGGCTTTTTCTGCTTACTGTTTGTGCATGTTCAATGTTGTATTACCAGTATGTTTGTTATTCTGAACTAAATAAAAGACATAATTTCAAAAGAATTGTTTTAAATGTATTTATTAACTACACGAAACACAGTCATAAATGAGCAATTTATAGCAGTAATAAATAATAATAGTTATAATAATAATATAATAATAAACAGCTTAGAGACATTGGTCAGGCCTAGTAGCTGCAAATGATGAAGAGCTCTGTCTACAATCATTACGCTCAGTCATTTGAAATAGTTAGCATCTCTGGTATATGGGAAGTTTGCATAAACATTAGCTATTTTATACTGAAGTCCGATGGCTTTCTCGGGGAAAAATTGCTTGATCGGTTTTACGAACAGTGTGAAGAGACAGGTTTCTTTTTATCTGAATGCCATTTTGAATTTGCAAACAAATTAAAGGACGAATACTGGATACCGAAAGTGGCTTATCTTTCGGACGTATTTGCCTGTCTGAATGAAGTGATTGCTACAATGCAGGGTAACGTACTTCAAAGCTCAGAGTAAAACGGAAGCGCTTCAACGTAAGGTAAAACCTTGGGATGAATGTATACTTATGGAAGGACTTGATTGCTTCGAAAATTTCAGTAGACTTTTACTTATGAATGAAATTTCCGTAAGTAAAGATGCAAAAGTTTCAGTCTTGCAGCACATATCTGACTTGTGTACAAACTGTTGGGAAGTACTTCCATCCTCATTTAGAAAAATTACCATGGATTCAAAATTCCTTTGTTGTCTCTGCAAATAAAAATGATTTGCCTTTTGAAAGAGAAAGAATAACTTATAGAAATTTCAAATGATTACACCCTAAAACCAAACCTTTTGGATTCAAATGGTCATGGAATACCCTGAAATAAGTAACAGAACTTTGAAAATTTTGATGCGTGTCCCCACAACATATCTTTGTGAGTAAACATTTTCATTATATACAGCTACAGAGACCAAATTTAGAAACAGGCCAAATATTGAAGATGATTTACGCTTACAGGTAACAACTATAGCTCCAAATATTGAACTACTTTGTGAACAAAAGCAAGCCCATCCGAGCCACTAATAAATAAATACGTACACTGTACTTTTACTGTTATACATTTTGCAAGCAGAAATTTTTGAAGAAGTAGAAGTAAAATTTTTCTTTAAATATTGATATTTTTAATAAATTTATATACTAAAAGCTTAAATTTAACTTTATTTGGTGCTAGTGATCGGTTTTTTCTTTCGTATAGTGTTTGTAATTCAACTTGCTCTGCTTAAACAAATCGAAAGCAGTAATATAACAAGATATTTTATAAGGAGTATGGAGGTATAGATGGCGGTAGTATTGGTTTGTTTGTTTGCTGATTTTCGCGCAAAGCTACACGAGGGCTATCTGCGCTAGCCGTCCCTAATTTAGCAGTGTAAGACTACAGGAAAGGCAGCTAGTCATCACCACCCACCGCCAACTCTGGGGCTACTCTTTTACCAGATAATAGTGGGATTGATCGACACTTTATAACGCCCCCACAGATGAAAGGGCGAGCATGTTTGGTGTGACAGAGATTCGAATCCGCGACCCTCAGATTACTAGTCGAGTGCCTTATTCACCTGGTAATGCCAGGCCAGATAGTATTGGTAATTTTACTATTCATACATGGTACTGCCATCTGCTATGAACGATGAAAGATTTCCCTCCATATCACTAGTGCATGCTAGTAATAAAACTACTAGGTAATACAAACTAAATAATTGTCTTAAAATAGTAAAAAACGGTTTGAAATTCATTTCTTTAAATGAACTACGTTTTCCACAGAGCCTTGTAAAATATTTCAACGATTTTTTATCCCTCGATGTCCGTTTTAGTATCAATATTTTCCAGTGACCAACTACAAATTACGGAGCCATATACAAACTACCATTAAAAATTAGAAAGCAGATTTTAATGGACGTATAAAAATGTAATTATAATATAATAATGTTCTCTTAGTCGTTAGATTATTCAAAATAACGACCTTATACCTTAATGACAGCTTTTTTAGCACTCTGTCATCAGTTTACGAAAATGTCGGGCATTATTCCAGCTTTAATAGGTTGTCACAGTTGCGTATATTATATATAATTACAGGTTTGACGTATATATACAATAATTCAATAGATGATAAGCCTGATTCTAATGCCCCTTCCTTCAGCATAGGTTAGATATAGAATTTGAATCATTGTCCTGTTGGAAGATGAATATTAGCCAATATGTTTGAGTTAAAGGATTAGTGTAATAATTCTTTTCAAATATTATGCCTGCAATTATTTAATTGTTTCGAAGGGAGAATGATTTCCTCACCTCCTTGGTTAACTGTAGGAAGTTTCCAACGTATTCAAAATTTTAGCCACGACATAGCGGCTCATAGGATAGCTCCGAGTTTTTCAAGTACAAACTTTTAGCTCGTAAAGGACATCTCATATAGTGTAATACAATTCTTCAACAGCAGGACGTGCATCGCACTATTGTGCAATAATTTAGAATTAGTCACTAAATCATTGATTATTATAAGTATAGAAAAACACATTTCCTGTGCAAATTTTTGTATTCTAATCGTACACATTTCATACCAAAGTTATCAAGCGTGTGTGTGTCATAAACAAATATTCAAACACAAACAGCTTTACTGACAAATTAGCAATATCAGTATGAGATTTACTGAAGATTCATCGCTATCCCAGCGGTGGACCTTAAGAGTTATAAAATCGAATTGGATATACGCTCGCCTCACGACTGGCATTGTTAGCACAAAAATGTAGCTAATAAAAAGGAAAAAAGGGTCTCATAGACTAATTTAATCTAATAACGTCGAAAAGAATTTCAACTGCCGCGGCTATTGAGGATTATCTGTTGTTTATGAGAAAAATTGGCACGTATGTATGTAAAAATCTGGTTATTTTTGTGGTTCTAATGTTTTTAGTGAAAAAATTTAAATGATGGTTACATGTGTGGTATCTTGCAAAATAGTTGCAGGACAGGATTAGGTTCGCTAACAACAGGAGGTTTTCAGATATCGGGCTTTAGGATATGTTTTCTTTCGTGTTGCTAAATATGTTGGTCTTAGAAAAAAAGAGACGAGACAAGGTGATCCAAAGGCAAAACATCTAATTACATGTTGCAAGGTACAATACTGAAACACACACTAAGAGCAAGTGATCCTGTGTACTTCAGAAAAACAAACCGATTAGTAAGAGCTACTGACGAGGACTTTAATGAAAACCTGTTCTTCCTAGTGGATGTATCCTCACGTGAATCTGAGAATTAAACTAACAAGAACCAAACGAAAATCATCTCTGGTTCAATAGATAAACAGTAAACTATAAAAGGATGTTTATAAACCGTATGTAAATAACAACCTTTCTACTGCGACACTATATAAAATGTCACCATTAAGGAAGAACTTACAAAGTGTCGAAATTCAATACGTTAATTATTTGTTTTTTATAAAATTGTTTTGTGTTTTAAACTTAGTTTTTGTTTGGTATGCAAGTAAAAAAAAGCTGTTAAAATAAATTGAACTCTCGCTAAGCCTCGGTGAAATACACAACTACTCTACTTAAAAAAGTACTTTTATGAATGCTTCACTCTAATGCCAAGCACCATAAATAACGAAACACTTGCAAGATCCAAGATGGCACGCGCGCAAACGAATGAAGAAGTAAACCTTTATAATGCAAGTTTTATAGCTTTGAGTTTTGCAGAAATCTAATAAGAGGAGTTTAGGAGCTCTCATGGAAAGCTAAACAAAACTGAAACATTAAAATTTGAGCTGTCAAGCCCAAAACATGGCCATAAATGTATCAATAAACATCAGTGCCTTAGTTCACAAAAGATAGGTACTAGTTATCTCAGCTGACAGGAAATGTGCTAAAAGCGCGAGTACTTTAGAGGGATGGAACACACGTTACATTTCCATACTATATATACAATGCATTATATAAAAATAATCTAGTCTTTATTTACCCACAGCATGACTTCAGAAAGGGGTTTTGTTAACTTTCTAAATTGGTAATGGATGAGGACACCCATGTAACTTTTCAGAAATTACTAAGTTAGATTCACAAGGAATTGGAAAAATCAAACAAAAAACAACTCGAATGGCAGATTAAAAAAATGTTTTGAAAACAGCGAATTATAAGTCAGCACCACCCCTATTTGCGTGGTTTTTTAACTATGCCGAGGCTAAATGGAAGACAAAAAAATTCATTTTACTTATTTTTTGTATCAGTGATATGGACTAGTACGTAGGCAGTAAAACTTTTACATTTATGGTTCTGCCAAGTTGCTGATTCTTTGAAAAATGCCTCCTTAATAGCGAAGGATTTGTCTAGCCCTACTGAGTTTCAACATTGTAAAAAAAGTTTATGATATGGCCATTTTGAAGGATTTTAGTTTTTTTGTATGGTGGAAGTAACAGTAGTCCTAAGAGAGAGAATAATTTGATTGTAATTATCGCCAAGTCACAAACTTTGGTAAATGTATATTTTTGTTTTTATTTAAAAATATAGTATATACTATCGTTACGAAACTACTAAACATAATTCTAATAACTTATATTTCTCGAGATATATTTACTGGATTCTCTCCATTTCAAATGTCAAATGGTTGCTTATGATAAAAATGTATGTTGTCCTCAGAGGAACTTCTAAATGTGGAAAACAAAGGAATAATGCTCATTATTAAACGTACTATTTAAAGTGATAGCAATATAGTAACTACCAGTCACAAGATGATTTGGTATATATTGTTTCTCTATTGACAATAACACTGAATTTTTCAACTGTGCATAGATATGAATATATCACACAGTATATAATACCAGAGTGAAAATCAGTAGTGATATTCTGAATGACCAAAAACAAGTGGTATAAGACAGCTCTAATTACTGATGGTAAGTGAAAAATAAACCACAAAAACAGATTACTTGCATGTATTAACTTCTTGTTAAAAATCAGATAGAGAACGCTTTGCAGGTGTTCTTCTTGTAAAAGATAGATAACTACACAAAATAACAACAAAAAACGAACAAATGCACATTTCAGCTTTTATTTATACATACACCATTTTAATGCAGGAAATTATTTGAGCAAGGTAGTGAATATTTTAGTCCAATACCTTAATAAAAATATCTTATAAATATTTTACAGTTTTTCATATTCGTACAAAAACAGATGAACCTCACCAGGGGTGAAGGGTCACATAAAAAAAATCTCATGCAGACAAGGCCTGCTTCTGTGTATGTGAAAAACTGGTATAGAACCACAAATACCCAGCTCATCTTGAGTAATATATATATATATATTTATGTATATGTATATATACTAACAATTTAACAGCTTTTTCCCTGAACAAATAATACATCTATATTTGGTGTGCTGGGTACAGTTTTTTGTGACTAAAATTAAAACATCCACATAATTAACCAAACAAAAATTCTAAAAACATATTCAAATTTCTTTCTGGACTAAGTTTTCCACTTGGAAGCAAGTCTGTCTGGATGGGTACTTTTCAATGGATTTATGCCACATTCTCCATGGACCAATATGTCACAAAAAATTCACTGATGTATAGCAATTAAAAGACTGGTAAAGCTTTCCAGTAGTGCTTCTCTGTCTCAAATTTCTTTCTAGCTAATTTTTTTCCATTTGGAAGCAAGTCTATCTGGATGGGTGTTTTCCAATATACTTTAACACCACATTACTCATGAGATACATTGATTCTTTAAATAAAAATTCACAATTTTATAGCAAATCAAAGGCAGGTGAGACTTTTCAATAGCACCCCATGTTTTCACAACAACCACAGTTTCCATAGCTACATAATACCATACACCACTTCCCAAGACACCAAGAAACAGGACAACTTTTTGGTGAAGTTACAAACAATATCAAATGTTCCAGGTTAAGTACTAGTTTTCCAAATAGAAACAGCATACGATATACAATAAAGATCAAGGACAAAGGCACACAGAAAATCTTTTTAAATCTTAACAAATGAAATGTAGATAAGCAGCACAATTTTTAACGACTTTAAACACATCACAAAGGCAGCTGTCAAAAAAAAAGTGTCAAGGGCTGAGTTATGGTTTAAACAAGTTACAACAGTTACTACTCTTGTTATCAAGACCATATTTGTACAACACTTATCACAGTAAATATAAAAAAGTTCATCCCATAGCACACTGGCCACTCTCATGGCCATTTTTATCTTTTTTTTTTAACACAGAGAATATGGGATGTACTCAACAGAATAAACATCTATATTTTAGAAATTCAACAATTTACAGGACATATATATATGTGTGTGTGTGTATATGATCCATTACTATTATGTAGTTTATCAGAAACAAATAGTATTGGTGCAGCAATACAAGTGAATTTTTTTCCAATTGTTTACTGTGCCCCTAATAGGATAAACTATATGGAGCTCATAGCCTTTCTCTCTTTCTTTGTGAGGCAAGAAAATCATAATGAGATGTCAGGAACATGATGAAGAAAGAACAAGATGACCAAGCAAACCTCTGTGGAAGACGACTGATGGTAGTGACGATGTTAAAACTGTCGTCTGCTTGAGTCAAAAGCAACCAATAGGAGATAGGCAGGGCAGAGTGTAACTCACAAAGGCACTGAAACTGACTGGTGGGTACCTATAATCCAAACGCAAGAGGCACAGGCTAACAGATACACCCTTCATACACCCTGTAAGGAAACTAGCAAAAGGGAAAAGCTCTGAGCTGGGAAGCTCTTCAATGGATTCAGCTATCAAAATGACAAGCACCACAATTTAAAAGTAGCTTTCCCAATCAGTCAGACTTTGTGGTGCACCATAAAATATACAGCAATATTTAAGCCTTAAATGTGCTGACTTTGACAATATTCGTCTTTATTAATAGCAATGTCTATACACAATATTTTTTTTTCTCAAAGCTCCAGCTTCCTCTTGCTTTATTTGTTTACTAAAGGGCAACAACCTGCCTAGAAAACATGGCACAAGAGGGTTACCACTGTTCATTGTGATATTTTTTTCATTCGACAAACTGTCCAGAGATCAGTCTTTAATAACCAATGACCATGGGTCAAGCTTCTGACTCGCCTGTCATAATAGCATGCACCTGCTCCAATTTCAATGCCAAGCGATTCTTTCGAGAAAATTCATCTTCTTCTAGAGTCATCATCAACTGTAAGAAATCAATAATGTTAATAAATTAACAACTGATAGCTTTTATTGCAATGGGAAATCCAGACTTGTTAAATGATACCATTACTAAAGAACCATAATATTTTAATCCAAAATTTAAAGAACATTCCATTCAGTAATTATTAGCATGGGTTCAAGAAACTATGAGCACGATACTGACTGTTATAAATATCTGTTTTATGTGAAATTTTACAAATACCATAAAACTGCTCATGTATTAGGATGTAAAGTATAATTCTAGATTTTAATCTTTAAAAACACAAGTTAGGCAAAGATCTTGACTTACACATGTCAGCTAAAGTTTCTTAATATTTTTACACAAAAAGTTCTAAGATGAGAAAGAGCAAGTAGTGAAAATTAAAGAGTGAAATAAAATGTTCATTCTGAAGGATTACCTGATCATTGTATTTCACAGCATAACTGTACAACTGATGAAGAGCAACATTTGTGTTAAACTCATGTGCATGTTGCTGAAAAACAGTAAAGAAAATTCTTATAAATAAAAGAATCTTTTGTGAGACATTCCAAACTAACATCATAATGCTTTGGTTGAGCTACAAGTGATGGATAATTTTGTATAACTTAAATAAACCAACTCATAAGCAAAATATGTTTATTTAAAGTGTAGAAGTTAAACTGTATATTTATCTTAGCAGTATACATATATAGTAGTTTTAAATATTATTTCAACAAAACTAAGCCTAAGTCTAAAATTTAGAAGCATTATGTATTTGGACAAAAAAGTGAGAAAGAATCAAAGATTAATTCTTTGATTGTTCTAAAGCAAAAACTACAAAATCAGCTTTTTGTGCTCTGCCCATGGTGATCACTTAAACCCAATTTTTAGTGTTGTATGATTGATGATTAAGTGTACTACCACTTTTATATTGTATTTTTTTGGAAAGAGAAATGTGAAAGGTATCCATATTATACATTTGAGAATATAACTGGTTAAAGATTTACAACAGAAAGTCAAATGATCTGAGTAGATGAACAGGAATGTTTTATAACAAGTGTTCTCTTTCTTAAGCAACTGTAAAATTCATCTTTATTTCTGTCACAAGCATATACATTATTCAAAGCAATGTAACTTTAAATTTGTTTTTTTCTCACAAAGAAAAGGAATCCTACCCTTGACTCCTCTGCTAACATTGCATTCATATCCTGGTCACTTATGGCAGGCATTTCTTTTATATCTTGATAATACCTAAAAAGATTAAAATGATCAGTAATTGCATTTGCACATTTTTTTCTTTGATTTCCTCTTTACAAAGTCAAGAGACTTGAAGATTTGTTTGTTTTTGAATTTCGTGCAAAGCTACATGAGGGTTATCTGCTCTAGTTGTCCCTAATTTAGCAGTGTAAGACTAGAGGGAAAGCAGCTAGTCATCACCACCCTCTTTGTCTACTCTTTTACCAATGAATTGTGGGGTTGAATGTCACATTTTAATGCCCCCATGGCTGAAAGGGCGAGCATGTTCAGTGTGATGGGGATTTGAAGCCACATCCCTCAGATTATAAGTCAAGTTCCTTGACCACCTGGCCATATCAGACCAGACTTGAAGGAAGTACAATGCAATAGCAACTTGGTCTATACCCATTTTTAATGTGATGTTTTTCTCAGAAATGTAATAAAGCAGAATATGTCAGTATAAACAAGCACAAATTGTTTATGAAATATTTATGCCCCACTTTGACTTTCAAAGTTAAAAAAGTCAAACTTTGTGTGTTGTACCTCTTGTGTAAGTTTGGTCAAAATTCATTCATCAAACCGATGAACAGATAGAGAAGCAAACAAAATTGGCCCTGCTCTGGTTCTCAGTTGAAACTTCCAGGCTGAAATGTTATCCTAACTTTAAATTAGAATAAGTTCTCATCATATCTGCTAACCTCATTTAATTAAATTTTAGCCTTAATATATTACTTTGAAATGTGTCTTCTCACCACTTCTCCTTAGCTGTATTAATGCATCTTAGGCTAATCTTGTCAGAATGAATAGTGGGATTTGAAATGATAGACGAAAGGGAAGACAGCTAGAAAACGCAATCAACCACCAACTATTAGGCTTTCTTTCCAGACCAAATAATTGATTTTTTTATTACTTATAAAATTTAAATGTCATTTTTATGTGACTGAAGCCATCTAGTGCTTGATAAATATATTTAAATCTAGATCTAGGACATTTAAATAGATATACTAAAATGGATTTTCCAAGTGCTATTTTATCCTTGAACTTAATAAAATTAGGTAATATACATGAAAATTTGAAGATAACTCTTAAATAAATACATAGGTAGGCTCTTGGAAGAAATTTACACAAATTACTTTTCATAATTAATATACATTTATCAGTATGTGACAATATTACTGACATAATTTGTTTACAATTATTAATTATACTTTAATATTTATTACATGTAATGTTATCAATAGTGCTGCTTAAAAAGCTAAATTTGCAACCCTCTTGCATAGATATTCACATGTGCTCATAATGTTATGGACATGATGAACCAATATTTTGGTCAACTTTTGTTGTTTTGTCCATATTTTAATTTTGCAGTTTTATCACAGATTTAGGTCAGAAAATACTTAAACTATGCACTTTTCTTGTGTATCACTGTATAAAAAAAATTAATATTTTGCCATGAATTTTGTACTATTCTTTGGCTCTAAGAACACTTCAAAAACTGGTTAACATATTCAGGATTATTGATGATGACAAAAGTATCATCTATACATCATGAGTAACATACACACTTGAAACTCAAAGGTCAATTTTTAAGCTGCTGTTCTAAATTATAGTAGAGGAACAACTTGGTAACTAATGTATGGCTTAGCTGCATGCTAAGTCTGAAATGACAGATTTTGGAGAAGTTAGATAGTCAAAATAGCACCCACTAATAACTCTAAACATACATTAAATGTGTAGTGAGATTTGACCATCACTCTTGTAATGCTCAAGAGTCCCAGGTTGAGAAACATTATAATTATTTTTGGTGTTCACAGGATGAGAATCACAGTTCATAGTCCAGTATGCTAATGACCACAGAACTGGTCTGGTAAGTTACTGAGGTTACCTTAATCTCATTTCCACTCCACCAGTTTAACTGTACACATTGTTGTTAGACAGAGAATAAGGTGTAAAGTTTCTGAAAAACATATTTATCAAGGTGGCCACATTCTTTTCATATCTTCAGGCTCACAATTTTCCGTGGCTTCTTCCTGACATTTTGACTACATTTCTCAAGTTTGTGGCCACCTCATCTTCGTAGATTGTGTTGTATTAATTTGCAAAGGTATTATTTTAAAACTTGGAGAATACATATTTTTTCAACTTATAAATTCAGAATTTCATTAAAAAAAGGAAAACAACCCATAATAGAATGTTCATTATGCATAAGTTGTTCAAGAAACATAACAGAAAGCCAATTATACATACACCTATATTGAAAACTATTGGCCTAATAGGACAAGTTTTTTATATACTTTTAGAACAACATAAAAAAAATATATGTCAATAAACTTAGTCTTATATTAACATTTTGGGCTAATAGATTTTTTAAGCTTTAATACCTAATTCTGTAATTGGTTTCTCCTTTAAAAATTTTTCTGCTTTAGAATTATAGGTCACTTTATTATTATTACTATTATAATTATAGGTCACTATTATTATTGCTATTATAATTATAGCTGTTTTACCATTTTTATTAAGATTTATTAAGGTAACAGTATTTCATTACTAAGGTTAGAACATTTATAATCAGTATTGTAACCAATAAAATAATATAAAGCAATAACATTTAAGTTCTGATACTATCTAATGTTTCATAACCAACAAACCAAATACATGTTTTTTAGAATCTGTTATAATAATTGTTCAGAAGGTAAAAGATAATTTTCAAACTTAAGTTTTAAAGAAGGAAAAGACAAGTTTTAGACTGTTAATATTTTATTTTCAGTTACACTTAATACTTTATACATAACAAATCACTATTACATCATTATTATGACATAACTAAACTGACATTAAGTGTTTAACTTTATTCATTGGAATTTAAAAACAAGTCTCAAAATAATACAAGCAAAATAAGGGTTCTTATCATTCAATAGTATTAGAGCTAAAATATATGTTTAGCAAATAAGTAGACAAAAATTTTAATATAAATTAACCATCTTTTGGTTTAAGTTTTTGAATGCTTACTCATAAGGAGCATATTACTGGACACAATTCTGTTTGTTTTTTCTCATGAAATTCTGAACTTAAAGTTTGATAAATATGTTTATTATGCAAGTTTTAGTATAAAATCTCTGTATACTACTGTTCTTGTGGCAGAGATCCTGCAAATAATAGTGGATTTCTTGGTTAAATTTTCTATGTGTGTTTTCCAGACACTTTTGACACTTGACAGCAAAAATCTCATTTTCTATTTACAATATTGTAGCTGATGAAACTAATGTAATGACAATTGAATCGAGGTTAACAGCATCACCTGTCAAAATTTGTTTCTTCACTATCATGAAAAATGGTTAAAAAATTAGTATTCAATTTTAAGCCTATATGTTATATTATCGTATTTTCTGACTTATAAGAAGAGTTCAGCAAATTAGAACAATTTTGAGTATGCAGATCAACAAGTCACATGACAATTACTGCCAATATAAAGTCACTGTGGAGAGGAATGGATCAGAAAACTGATCGCTTTGAGGGAAGTTATATAAAACCCTGCCTGCATAAAGACCACAAAGACATGTTCAGATTGCAAATGAGAATTTTCACCAAAGGGGTATTCTTTGTACTACTTACTGGTTTTGGAAAACAAAACATAGATTAACTTGGGACACCAGGACCATCAAGAGTGAAACCTGAAGTAAGATGTATTCCAGCTGCAATAAGAAAAGTGCAGTATATTGTAATTGGTGAGAATCCACAAAAAAACGTACAACCCAAGTTGCCAGACACAAAGCTTATGAATTTCTGTGCAACTATACTGTTTAAATGAACCCTGGAAAACTGTCATCCTTGTACACTAGATGGCTTGTGGAAAGCCTGCAAGGAGAAGGGGTGTATTTTGGAAAATGTCAGCTTTTTGCAATGGAAACTGCTCTAGGACTATTGTCAGGGTTCTTTTTCATTAGATAAAGCATGACTGGAGATGGTGAGATAGACTGTGTTAAACAAGGTTCAAAATTCATTTTAATATAATGTGTTCAACCCTTGTTTAAAAACAAATACATTTGATTAAGATATTGATTTGTTATTCTTGTAAAATCACCAACACATATATCTACACAGAAATTTAAAAACTAAAAATCAAAAGGGCAAAAAACAAAACAATGACAGTATCACATGTGATTATTTTTATAAGTAAGGTCAATAATACAAAACAATTCGTGGCAGATATATATTAATTTTGACAAAAAATCACTGCATAGTGTGTTTGTTTTTCTCACCAAGTTTACCCACACATAGATTTAAAGAATTATCTTTACATTTAAATGTATATTACAGCTTCTTTTTTGTCTAGGTTCTAATCTAAAGTATTACTGTTGTACACATTTAAATCTCTTGGATTAGCTATTAAATGTTTCTTGTCATACACATAAGAAAAGGCAAACAGATGACTAATAATATATTAAGTACACATGGTTAAACTATTAGTGAATGCAATATAGTAGTAATCATAGACTCATTCAATAATTAACAATGATAAAAATCTACATTAAAAACAAAAACCTCTTCATATTAATAACATATAAACTAAATACTAACGAGTTTTGGTGGTTATTTCAAAGTCTAACTTATATATTCATTGTCCAATAGGTTTACATCTAAGTTAATATCATCTTAAATGATGATTTAATGACAATCAGATAGTCAAATGTGAATTACAAAAATTATCATTATTAATGATAATTATAATTAATGACCTTGTTTTTTCACATTTTAAAATGGAATTTATTTTCTTTGTAACACTATGTAACATAAATTTTGTTCCTGAATAGTATGTGTTATTTCTTAATTGCTTATGTTGTGAAAGTACAGAAAATGGCCATTATTCCATTCAAACTTTGCTTTTGTGACCTGAATAATGAAATTTAGAAACTGACCTATTTTCTATGTAAAAACTGGAAAATTTGCACATTTTCATTTACATAACTTCTGAATGAAACAACATATGAATCAAGATTTACATGTATTTATATAAAGTTATGTAAAAATGTTTAGAAGTGAGTAGTTTCTTGAGATTTGTAACTTTAATGTTAATCACTTTCATATATCAGCCCCTAAATATAGTCTCTCATCATGTTTTTATTTTATGCTCCCAGGTCACAAAAGTTTGATGAGAAAAATAGGTCTTTTTCATTTACTTTAGGCATAAGTAATTGAGAAATAACACTTTCTGCCCAGGAACAAGAAAAAGTAAAAATTTTGTTACATGGTGTAATCATAATCATCTCTCTTGTAGGAACTAAAGTATTTTGTTCAATAATTTACTAAATTCATTGTGATTAATAGTGAACTGAATTACCTTTCTACCCAATCTTTGTAGATAGGAATGTCTTTTGCGTATAAAAGTTTACTACTCGGTGAATCCTTCCCAAGCCGATGCTCAGATGTAGAACAGGCATCCATGAATGTCTGTGCTACCACTGATAAACATGAATCTACAATGTTGGATTTATGAATGTCAAACACAAAATTGGGGTTCTTGATGAGATTTACCCAAAACCGTAGAGGTAAGCTAAAAGAAAATTAATCAGGTATACAGAAATTAGTTTACACAAAATAATATATGAAAAACAGTATTAAAATAATTACAAAATATACCAAATTAAACCTTTTCAATAGATCATAGTATTAGGAGTAAATGTTACTGGTTGGACTACCTATTAGTATAAGAATGGTTTCATACAATGTACAGGTTAAAGAATCTAATGTTTCTTTTTTATTTTATTTTAAATCATGAAAATAGTAGTAAATGAGTCTTGTACCACTGTTCTACATTTTTTGAATAGCTAAATGAACAACTATAAAAAATCATTCAAAACAGCCTACATCAAGTGCCTTATTTGATAATTACTACTTCAAATATCTTGTACAAAAGAATTTCCTTAATCCATATACAGCACATTGCAAGTATTGAACTGAAGAAATTCTGTTTTTACATCTCTATCCAACCTTACTCTCTGCAAAAATCAACACAAAATGCAGTTACTTTAACTATGTGAGAATAACATACTAATGGTCTTCCATACAATTACAGTTTCTCACCTGTTTGACTTCCATGTATGTACAACTTCTCTGTCTGTGATCTCATGTTGAACAGCTTGATCATCTAGAAAGTCAAACATGTACTTGATAGCTAAAGGTAGTGCACTGCCTCTGTGGGCTGTACTGAAAATTGTTTCAAATAGATCATCCACAAATTTCTGTAATGTTCCCTGTATTAAAAGAAGTTGTTGATTTAGGATAACAGTTAAAAAATATTCTTGGAGGAAAGAGCAATCAAATGTTTCAAAAATGAAGATGTATTATTCTAAACATTGTGGTTGTTTAATCAAAAGATGATAACAAAGAACTTTGACATTTTCTCATATTTATACAATGCTATAAAAATTATATTTGATATAGCATCATAAACATTGTTAAAAAAATATTTTCAGATGTTACCTTTGTTAGATGGATAGCATACCTTTCTAACTAGAAATCTTCTTAACTTCTCCTATACAGGATCAGTCAATATGACTGACCTTGTGACCATCAGACTTTCTGTATTATAACTTTAATATGGTAAGCATATCTTCACAAAATTTAGCAAGTCTTATATAATAATGTCCTATAACTAATAAAATTGAAGGCTATAAAAAGAATTAGACTTTACCATAATAGGATCTATACTATAATGAGTCACTTACATAAAATTCCATACTCTACAGAGGGGTGGTATACAGATGGAAAAAGGGAAGACCGAAAAAAAACCAAATTTGTCATATATGTCACAATTTTCATACTAGGGGAGCTTGAAAATTTATTTAAATATTTCATTATAAAATTAAGAAATAAAAACTTGAATAATGTTAAAACTTGGTTTATTAAATACATTTTGTCAGCAAGTTTATTTATATACACTTATAATAAAGTAAGTTAATTAAATTTTAAATGTAACTCTGTAAAAGGTTGTGACATGCACTTTGACCTACCTGTAGCAAGAGAGTAAATAGCCTTGTGAGGTAGATATGTAACGTACCTTTTCAGCTAAAAGCCTTGTGAGGTAGATATGTAACATACCTTTGTAGCTAAAAGCCTTGTGAGGTAGATATTCAACGTACCTTTGTAGCTAAAAGCCTTGTGAGGTAAATATTCAACGTACCTTTGTAGCTAAAAGCCTTGTGAGGTAGATATTCAACGTACCTTTGTAGCTAAAAGCCTTGTGAGGTAAATATTCAACGTACCTTTGTAGCTAAAAGCCTTGTGAGGTAGATATTCAACGTACCTTTGTAGCTAAAAGCCTTGTGAGGTAAATATTCAACGTACCTTTGTAGCTAAAAGCCTTGTGAGGTAGATATTCAATGTACCTCTGTAGCTAAAAGCCTTGTGAGGTAGATATGTAACGTACCTCTGTAGCTAAAAGCCTTGTGAGGTAGATATGTAATTTACCTCTGTAGCTAAAAGCCTTGTGAGGTAGATATGTAATTTACCTCTGTAGCTAAAAGCCTTGTGAGGTAGATGTGTAACGTACCTTTGTAGTTAAAAGCCATGTGAGGTGGATATGTAATTTACCTCTGTAGCTAAAAGCATTGTGAGGTAGATGTGTAACGTACCTTTGTAGTTAAAAGCTTTGTGAGGTGGATATGTAACGTACAATTTTCATACTAGGGGAGCTTGAAAATTTATTTAAATATTTCATTATAAAATTAAGAAATAAAAACTTGTATAATGTTAAAGCTTGGTTTATTAAATACATTTTGTCAGCAAGTTTATTTATATACACTTAAAATAAAGTAGGTTAATTAAATTTTAAACGTAACTCTGTAAAAGGTTGTGACATGCACTTTGACCTACCTGTAGGAAGAGAGTTAATAGCCTTGTGAGGTACATATGTAACATAACTTAGTAGCTAAAATCCTTGCGAAGTAGATATGTAACATAAATTTGTAGCTAAAAGCCTTGAGAGGTAGATATGTAACGTTCCTCTGTAGGTAAAAGCCTTGTGAGGTAGATATGTAACTTACCTCTGTAGCTAAAAGCCTTGTGAGGTAGAAATGTAACGTTTCTTTGTAGCTAAAAGCCTTGTGAGGTAGATATGTAACATACCTTTGTAGCTAAGAGCCTTGTGAGGTAGATATGTAACGTACCTTTGTAGCTAAGAGCCTTGTGAGGTAGATATGTAACGTACCTTTGTAGCTAAGAGCCTTGTGAGGTAGATATGTAACGTACCTTTGTAGCTAAAAGCCTTGTGAGGTAGATATGTAATGTACCTTTGTAGCTTAAAGCCTTGTGAGGTAGATATGTAACGTACCTTTTTAGCTAAAAGCCTTGTGAGGTAGATATGTAACATACCTTTGTAGCTAAAAGCCTTGTGAGGTAGATATTCAACGTACCTTTGTAGCTAAAAGCCTTGTGAGATAGATATGTAACGTACCTCTGTAGCTAAAAGCCTTGTGAGGTAGATATGTAATTTACCTCTGTAGCTAAAAGCCTTGTGAGGTAGATATGTAACGTACCTCTGTAGCTAAAAGCCTTGTGAGGTAGATATGTAATTTACCGCTGTAGCTAAAAGCCTTGTGAAGTAGATATGTAATTTACCTCTGTAGCTAAAAGCCTTGTGAGGTAGATATGTAACATACCTTTGTAGCTAAGAGCCTTGTGAGGTAGATACGTAACGTACCTTTGTAGCTAAAAGCCTTGTGAGGTGGATATGTAACGTACAATTTTCATACTAGGGGAGCTTGAAAATTTATTTAAATATTTCATTATAAAATTAAGAAATAAAAACTTGTATAATGTTAAAGCTTGGTTTATTAAATACATTTTGTCAGCAAGTTTATTTATATACACTTAAAATAAAGTAGGTTAATTAAATTTTAAACGTAACTCTGTAAAAGGTTGTGACATGCACTTTGACCTACCTGTAGGAAGAGAGTTAATAGCCTTGTGAGGTATATATGTAACATAACTTAGTAGCTAAAATCCTTGCGAAGTAGATATGTAACATAAATTTGTAGCTAAAAGCCTTGAGAGGTAGATATGTAACGTTCCTCTGTAGGTAAAAGCCTTGTGAGGTAGATATGTAACTTACCTCTGTAGCTAAAAGCCTTGTGAGGTAGAAATGTAACGTTTCTTTGTAGCTAAAAGCCTTGTGAGGTAGATATGTAACATACCTTTGTAGCTAAGAGCCTTGTGAGGTAGATATGTAACGTACCTTTGTAGCTAAGAGCCTTGTGAGGTAGATATGTAACGTACCTTTGTAGCTAAGAGCCTTGTGAGGTAGCACCTTTGTAGCTAAAAGCCTTGTGAGGTAGATATGTAATGTACCTTTGTAGCTAAAAGCCTTGTGAGGTAGATATGTAATGTACATTTGTAGCTGAAAGCCTTGTGAGCTAGATATGTAACGCACCTTTTTAGCTAAAAGCCTTGTGAGGTAGATATGTAACATACCTTTGTAGCTAAAAGCCTTGTGAGGTAGATATTCAACGTACCTTTGTAGCTAAAAGCCTTGTGAGGTAGATATGTAATTTACCTCTGTAGCTAAAAGCCTTGTGAGGTAGATATGTAATTTACCTCTGTAGCTAAAAGCCTTGTGAGGTAGATATGTAACGTACCTCTGTAGCTAAAAGCCTTGTGAGGTAGATATGTAATTTACCGCTGTAGCTAAAAGCCTTGTGAGGTAGATATGTAATTTACCTCTGTAGCTAGAAGCCTTGTGAGGTAGATATGTAACATACCTTTGTAGCTAAGAGCCTTGTGAGGTAGATACGTAACGTACCTTTGTAGCTAAGAGCCTTGTGAGGTAGATACGTAACGTACCTTTATAGCTAAAAGCCTTGTGAGGTGGATATGTAACGTACAATTTTCATACTAGGGGAGCTTGAAAATTTATTTAAATATTTCATTATAAAATTAAGAAATAAAAACTTGTATAATGTTAAAGCTTGGTTTATTAAATACATTTTGTCAGCAAGTTTATTTATATACACTTAAAATAAAGTAGGTTAATTAAATTTTAAACGTAACTCTGTAAAAGGTTGTGACATGCACTTTGACCTACCTGTAGGAAGAGAGTTAATAGCCTTGTGAGGTACATATTTTACATAACTTAGTAGCTAAAATCATTGTGAAGTAGATATGTAACAAATTTGTAGCTAAAAGCCTTGTGAGGTAGATATGTAACTTACCTCTGTAGCTAAAAGCCTTGTGAGGTAGATATGTAACTTACCTCTGTAGCTAAAAGCCTTGTGAGGTAGAAATGTAACGTATCTTTGTAGCTAAAAGCCTTGTGAGGTAGATATGTAACATACCTTTGTAGCTAAGAGCCTTGTGAGGTAGATATGTAACGTACCTTTGTAGCTGAAAGCCTTGTGAGGTAGATATGTAACGTACCTTTGTAGCTAAAAGCCTTGTGAGGTAGATATGTAACATACCTTTGTAGCTAAAAGCCTTGTGAGGTAGATATTCAACGTACCTTTGTAGCTAAAAGCCTTGTGAGGTAGATATTCAACGTACCTTTGTAGCTAAAAGCCTTGTGAGATAGATATGTAACGTACCTCTGTAGCTAAAAGCCTTGTGAGGTAGATATGTAATTTACCTCTGTAACTAAAAGCCTTGTGAGGTAGATATGTAATTTACCTCTGTAGCTAAAAGCCTTGTGAGGTAGATATGTAACATACCTTTGTAGCTAAGAGCCTTGTGAGGTAGATATGTAACGTACAATTTTCATACTAGGGGAGCTTGAAAATTTATTTAAATATTTCATTATAAAATTAAGAAATAAAAACTTGTATAATGTTAAAGCTTGGTTTATTAAATACATTTTGTCAGCAAGTTTATTTATATACACTTAAAATAAAGTAGGTTAATTAAATTTTAAACGTAACTCTGTAAAAGTTTGTGACATGCACTTTGACCTACCTGTAGGAAGAGAGTTAATAGCCTTGTGAGGTACATATGTAACATAACTTAGTAGCTAAAATCCTTGTGAAGTAGATATGTAACATAAATTTGTAGCTAAAAGCCTTGTGAGGTAGATATGTAACTTACCTCTGTAGCTAAAAGCCTTGTGAGGTAGATATGTAACATACCTTTGAAGCTAAGAGCCTTGTGAGGTAGATATGTAACGTACCTTTGTAGCTAAAAGCCTTGTGAGGTAGATATGTAATGTAATTTTGTAGCTGAAAGCCTTGTGAGGTAGATATGTAACATACCTTTGTAGCTAAAAGCCTTGTGAGGTAGATCTCAGATACCATTTTGTTCCCCCTCTCTCCTTCTTTCTGTTCATTGTCATGATGTTTTACCTGGAAAATTAGTTTGTATAATATTTTAATTCTCTAACAAACTCTCCAGTAATTTACTAAATCCCAAAACTAACTTTAAGTTAAAACAATATAGTTTCAGAACATTTAGTAGAAAAACTGATGAAAATGGAAGACAAAATAAGAGATACACAAGAATACTGATGTATATTTTTAAAAAGACCTTGATACAGGATTTAGTAATCCAGTTAAATACAAGCAAGGTGAGTGTAAATAAATAGCTAAGGTACCTTGATAATTTAAGGGACAAGATACATGAAGATATTACAACAATCCTTTCATATATAAAGTTTACATTTGTAGGTCCAACTAACACCTAATTACATTTAAAATCAAAGTTGCTAATTAACTATTTCAGAATAATTCTTCAACAATTTGGTCAATACAATTTAAAAAACGATAATTTTTATTTGAATTGTGCTTGTAACCCCAATAACTTCTACTATTCTAGCTGTGCCACTCAACAAATAAGACTTGACTCTATACTATAAAGTCACTAAAACCACTTACCAAATGCCAGGATCTGTAATTGGTTTCAAGATCATGGTTGAGGGGAGATGTTGCACGGCTTAGAGGAGGGCTGGTCTTCAATGGGAAGTTAAGAGTCTCTATAAGTGAAAAAAAAAAAGAATTACTTTAAACTTTGTGTACATGTATATATTTATATAAATATATATACAAATAATATAGTACATTATAATATTGTGTAATAACATATTACAATGTATTTCCTTAAGTTTTTTTTCTTATGACAAGTGTAAAAGATATTTTGTAGCATAAATAGCTTTTAGGTTTTGTAATTAAATTTGTTTGATGGGGATGATCTTATAATGTATAAATGATATGACACTAATTAATATTTAACCTTTCCCATTTATTACAAAGATAGTTATAAAATAAGGAATTGAGTAACTTGCAGGTTATTTAAGCAAGCTTGAATACAAGACAAATCTGAACAATATTTAAACAGAAGGTAAAGTATTGTACAAATATCTCAAACTATGAAAACAATCAATTTACAAAGTACAATACTGACTTTAGACATTGGCTCTAAAGCACAAGTTTTGACTATGTCTGTTCAAGAATTTAGTATCCATAAGCCTTAAAAACTATGCAGCTGACAAAAACAACTACTACTATAGACAATGATACATATATGAAACAATAAAAACTGTCTTTACTAAACAAAATTTAGCCACGTTCTTTAAGATTTATAAATAAACCATTTTAATTATGTTACTAAATAGTGCCTATGTGTCTTAATAGTAAACCATGCATTACTTACCATATTTGTAGGACTTCTCATTCTTTTCAGACATAATTGAAATATTATACATGGACGACTGCTTTGGAACCAAGGTAAGAAGGGCACTATCTGGTACCTAGAAAGAGAGAAATAACTAAAAACATAACCAACATAATTTTCACTCATAAAATAACTTAATTACACTAAGTTGTAGCTTTCTGTGTAATAATATGGAGTCTTATAAAACACATGTTGTACCTCACAAACTGCTTATGTAATTTGTTCTTCTAACACACTTCTGAAGAAAAAAATACTATTGCAGAAAACATTACCAAGTTCTGTGAAATGTAACCAGTTATAAAATTATGAAAGGATAGATTTTTTTAACACTATCAATAAAGAAATCAATTTTAAAAACTGAGCTTGTGTAAAATTCTATAACAAACCTTGTAATGACTTAAAGTGTTAAAACGCCTCCATTCTCCTTCAATCCTTGAGGTTGAATCTTCATCAGATAATGTGAGTCTACCATGTGTGCCTGTTCTCCACTCTAAAAAAATATATAAACGTTTTTAATACTGACTTCAGTGTATGCTATTCTAATATGATCTACAAACTGCAAAATACACGAACAAGAAACCCTTTATTTTTAACATTGTTTATAAAAACACACTTTACTACCTTCAATTAAATTAGTTTAATAAACAAGTCAGACTATCATAGAAGCCAATCCATATTAGAAGTTAATGCTTCCTTCTACTGCTAATGTAGTAAAACACCCTTAAATATAAGTTTTAAAGCTGACTAAAAACATTTTATAACTCAACATTAATTTCTCGTTACTCTTTAAACTACAAATTTTAACTAGTTGTATACTGTACAAAGCAGCTGATGAAAATGAAGTAACAAAAATTTACATTGACCATTGAGATAAATCACAATGTTAAGAAGTTCTATAAATCCAGTAAGTGAAAAGTTTAGACATATCTCCTCAAAAAAATTAATTATAGAAAGAAACAGAATAAATGATCAAAGCATACCAAGATCAAGATCATCCTTGACTGGTCTTTGAGAAAATGGAGTATTTTTATAAATGGCATCTAAAGCCTTCTCCTTTACTTGGGAGATGGTATCACAGTCTAAAACTTTTACTGGTGTCTCAGTATTTTCTCCTGGAGGTTCCAGCCCCGTGACATAACCTGTCTGTGATGACATTGACACAAATACAGTCTGGAAAGAAAGTCAAAAGGTATATAGAAATGGTTACTGAAGTTCCATATGTCAATGTTGTTTTGTTTAACAGTCACACTAACAACACTGCTATGTCCAAATAAGCACTCTGCAAGATAGTCTGCATTACATACTTTCCAATAATTTTATATGGGAGCATGACCAACAAAAGTTTGTTTGTCCTAGGAAAAACAATCATATCCTTGCAGATTCTGACCCAATAAAGAATCTTAAAAATACAGCGACTTGTGAGGTAATAAATAAAATATTAAATAAGTATGTCTATTTTTGCAATTACTCTCAGAAAATGCATTGCACAAGGTTTTATTTTTTATTACAAATAAGAAATAGCTTTAAAACTATTTTCATAGACTACTGTCACATATGTAGTCAGAAAATATGACTTACAATGCTTTTATATTCAACAGATTGACGGATCAGTTTTTCTTCTGAAAGGGAGTAACGAGCCTCACTGGTAATGGCATCAACAGGTCCTTTATCCACTTGTTGTTTAATAGCTCTGTACAACACAAACAATGGCTCACCTGCACATTCCTAACAATATGAGTACAAAAATTACATTTAAACTCTGACACAATATTGGAAATCACGCACACACACTTATATATATATATGTCATATATAGACTAAAATATCTGTGTACCAAGCACACCAAGATCATTAATCACTGGTCTATGTAACTGTGTATATTTAACAATGTAAAGTTAAAGATAAAAAACATAACACAAACTGATATTAAACCCAAGAAGAATGTATGCATAACAGAGTGATAATAACCTTAAGGAATGTTTAACATACTACTACTGATAATATTTTATTAAGTAATTATGTTTTATCTGCTTCCTAGCAACGTAAGTGGTTACATAACCCTTTAGACATCTTTTAAATTTCAGATATACTTCACAAACCTGGTCAGTAGTTTTTGTACATGAAATATATTCCTAATGAGTGATAATAGTTCTAAAACCATCCTTAAATTCCAATACTTGCAGGTAAATTGTAGTATATTTGCAAGCATTTCAGTAATTAGTAAATTACTCTCTAGTACTGAGGTAGAAACATCCAACTAATGCTCCAGCATGAGCAACAAAATGGTAAAAAACATCAAACTGATGTGTACAGAGACAAATATCAAATTAATAAATTGATTTCTATATCAATCCTGCATTAACGAATACATAACCCTGATGATATAGCAATGGAAAGTCCATATTTATAAAACAGGTAATTCTTTGTGTATAAAAATATGACTCACTGTTAGGTTTTTTATATATGATGAGCAAGATTTTTTACAGTAGATGTCTTTGATTTGTTGGTGATAAATTTCTACAGTAAACAAACAGCACACAGTCCACTTGTTTTAAAACAATATATTAAAAAACATCAAATGTATATACAAATGTTTATTACACAGTTAATCATCACAGTTGTATCTAAATCTTCAAAGAATTGTCTCTTTGGTGTCAAAATTACACACAGGCAAGTTCAGTTACTTTAGAACACAAACAACAAGACATATTATTGTTCTCTACTCTGTTGTTACAATACAACCTTCGATAATTTCACTTTGAAAAAAAGTACCACAACACTCTTTTCACAGCTAAACTCACAAACATACAATCTAGCTCTAGCTAACTGTATCTTACCTGAACTATGTTTTCTATACACATTTATAGACTGATAGAGGCCTAAAGTGTTCTACACCCTATGTGATAATATGATATAATAATACTCAAATGAAACAACAATAAAAACTTAGAAGTTCATAATAACATGACACAATAATACAACAAGCAACAATTCACCTGCAATAAACTGTCACTTCTAAAAACAACTAAATTTAACACTTGTGTGATACTTAAACAGAAACAGTTGTGTATATCTAACAGTTACAGAAAATAACAACATAAAATTACAAATAAAAAAATGGCATAAAATTATATTAAACCACAAGAAGATGTATGCATAACAGAGAAATAATAACCTTAAGGAATATTTATATGCAGAATAGAGCACAAAGTGACATGACTGCTCTTACACAATAAATGTAACCCAGAGGATCTTTTAAATTAAAGAACAGCAGCAAAAAAGCATATTACATAAACAAGTTTTTTTAGATCAAAATATTATGAACACAAATTATGATAACTCTGACTATTCCTGAAAATAATGCATGATGGACTTCATTATCCAGCTTCGATTGGCTCTTGTAGTCTTAATGAGTGATGTGTATGCAGGAAAAACCAGAACTTTACTCAATATTAATAGTTAAATGACAAATACTTTCCTTAATCATACCAAATCAAGTTTTCTTCAGGTTGGTCAGGTTAGATTGTTTGTGTGTGTTCAACTTTAAATGTATTGTACGCTGCACAGAAAAACTTTGTGTGTTTCAAGCAGATATACCAGTTACAAAAGAAAACAAGAATGTAAAAATAAATAAGTACAATGGTATAAAACTGTATAAGGAGAAATGGTGTTTGAATTTGAAACTAACATATCTAGCAGGGTGAGTTTAAATCATTTGTTTTACCTACTTTTCAAACTTCCTTTATTAAATACTAACACAGTGTAAAAACAACCCCCATGTTAGTGTGAAAGATCTGTTAAACATTTTCTATATGAAATGCAAAAACTAAAAGTGTGTAAAAATGTGTTGATATGTTTGTTCCTACATTGCATATACCCAGAACTATTTCTCTACCTTAACTATCAAAACAGGATGCAACAAAATGATAACCATTTCTTGTGTATTAGAAAACTTTATATCCTCCATTACTTGATTATAGAGAAATCTTTCACACTAAGAGCTGAAATAGTTTGTTTTTAATTGTCTGTTTTTGATATTTTGCAAAGTTACACAACGGCTATCTACACAAGTCAGTCACCCATGAAATTGAACGGAGAGACTAAAGAGTAGGCAAGTAGTCAACAACACCCACGGCTAACTCTTGGGCTGCACTAATCAAACAGTGGGATTTGTTTGGCACTCTTATAATACATCCACGGCTAGACTGCACAGTGCAATGACACACAAACAAATGAATGTTGAGATTTTACAGATTTATAACACACCCATAGCCATATAGTGCATAGTTTTGGTAGTAACGACACCTAAACCACAGAACCTGAGCCACATAGTTTTGCACCCCAACCACTGGTTCATGCTCAGACCTAATGCAAAGGAATCTTTCAAAATTTAATACAAACAAGAGATGTTGATAATGTAGAACTTTAAGCAAAATATAACACAAAAAGTGAAACAAACCTTGAGGAACTTGAAAAGGAGGAAAGTGAACCATGAAGATAGCATTTTCTCAGCCACAGATTCAGTTCTATTAGAAATTAAAAATACAAATACGTATTTTTAAGGTGTTTTATAACACACAAACTGATATTACACTTGGAAGTTAACTTGCAACTTCAGCAACACATTTATGTGGGACCTAATGTAGAATTTAAACTAACTATGAGACCTGCATATTAATATATTATATCACCACAAAAGGAGAAGGTAAATATGGTTCATTATGCTCACCTTCTTAACAGTAGTTTGGGATGACTCTTTCCATCAATGCACTTTTCAATTAATTCTGCTAACAAGGTCTTCAAAATACTGAAACAGCAAAGTTAATTTAAGTACAACATTTGCTTTAAGTTTGGCAAAAGTTATGCAATACTGATTATTTCTATAGATGATAATAACTATTCATACACACTTATTTAAGCAACAGTCATTTGGCTGACATTTTGCATGACCACTTAATTCTTTGTCTCTAACAACAATTGTAATAATTCATTTGTATATTTAGTGTCCAAAGTAAAAATATTTTAACTATGTATTTTAGAGTATTCCATAATTATACACATAATGCTAAGCATTTTCATGCTTTCTTACTTTTGTACGGTTCTAAGATGAAATAAAATTCTCAAATGTTTGAAGTACAGGCAACCCTATATTTGAAAAAAAACAACTTACTCAGTGCTGTATTCCATTTTCCCTTGTAGAGTTACCATGATTAGAGAGGCAACATTGACTCTAAAGAAAAAAATTTGTTGTAAACCAAGTCAGATGTAAATTAGAAAATATTCTGTGTAGTTTACTTTTAATTTCAAACAGCATACAAAAACTACTTTAAATATTACAGTGAAAATATATATATATATATATATATATATATATATATATATATGTATGTTTTATTTAAAAATTTCAAAACTACAAGTTAGGCCTATAGAAGGTCAAATGTTTTTTTATATGGTTAGCCAGTACTAAACCACATATGTGAGAATGTTTACAATATCAACTTAAGTAAAAATCAGTAAAATAACAGCATGCTCGACAAACATTATTTCAGTGATTGTTTATGATTCATTACTAAAGTTAATCAACATTTAATTGAATTATTTTGAACTTTTCACCATGTTAAAACTTGGAATTTTTTGCAACCTTTAATATTCTAACCAGTCTTTATGAATCAACTGTGTACAAAATTTCATGGAAGAGATATATGGTGGAATCTATGTTGTTTAGCTGAAGTTGTTTACCAAGGGCTTTTTTTTAAGAGGACAGAATAAAAAAAAACTTTGTAACAAAATACAAAATCTGAGTTATAAATTAAAAACTTTAATTCAAGCACAATTGTAAATTATCCTTTCAAAATGAAAGACTATAAAGTTGCCTAGAAAATGATCATATCTGCCTTTGGTTGAAAAAAATTTTACAAATAGTAAGAAAATGCCAAGTTGCTTGTTATAATTTTAGTTATGAAAAATTATATTAAACTTCATTGAAATAAGGATTTCTATCACTTAAAAACTGATTAAAATTAAAAATATTACATGCTGAAATATTTCTTATACCTGTCTTTCATAGAAAAGTATCGATTGTATTCTAGCGTTCGGATGAAGAGAAGAAGGAAGGTTTTGTTCATTACTAGCTGGCCAAAATGACGAAGACCTTTTTCAATATATGGTTTTTTCATGGGGTCAATCTATTTAACCAAAGAAAGATAGTTTTTTTTAATATGTAACTAACACTGAAATGTGACAGATATAATTATGCCATTTAAACAATCAATATAAAAAAAAGAAAAAGGAATATACAAAACAGAACAAATCTTTGAAAGTGGTTATTTCAATTTAAAACAAGAAGTCAAATTTATCAAAAATGAGCTTCTTTGATTTTGATAAAAACCAGAACACATTCAAAATGATACAGAAAGAAAAGCAACAGAAAATAAATATGCACAACAGAATTGCCATTTATCTGAAAAAATTAGCTTAACCTACACAACCAAGCTAATAACCATAAAATATGGTGATAAAGTTTCACATTATCATGCATAATACTAATTTTTCACTTTTGGCTATTTTATCATTTAAACATGGATTTAAGAGTACAAAACCAGAATGAACACTAAAATTGATTTTGATAAAACGTCCAAACAGGTTGTCATAGGAAACCTATTTTTATGAGGATTGTCTGTCATTTCCAATGTAAAGCGGAACAGAAACTTAGATAATTCAAAATAATCTATAACCAAGTATTTGAATAAGAACATTAACAGACAAAATGACTCTTAAAAAGAAATATTTTTTTTTAGCAAAGGGACCAGTGGATGAGTTTTATTAACATCTATTCATGGTCTAGCACAACAGATGCTTTTAATTTGAAGAAGTTTTCATATTCTTAGTTTATTTTCTTTGTACTTCTTTTCTGTTTCAATGTCAACCAGGTTATACCCAATACAGGTATGATTTTCTCTGATTTCAGGAAAAGGGAATGCAACTTTAAAAAATGTTACATTCCTTATTGGTTTAGCTCAGTGTATCATGGACATAATTGTAAACTATATTACATCAGTCTCACAGACAATATATTCAGAATTGAAATACTTACAGTCATTTCTCTTAGAACTGGATGGTCTTCTGAGTTGGGAAAGAGGACTTTCATGGAATAAGTACGATAGTCAAGAAGGGAATTCCACCTGCAGTCATGTCACTTGTTAGATCAGTCATTTCTGTCTGCAGTTCAGCAAATGCTAAAGAATTACATCAAAATATTGCTATTATTATTTAGTGAAATTTGTTACACCTTTTTACAGTAAAAATGAATTTAGAAATTCCTAATGAAAAAAGGAAAAAATAGATATTTTCATTATCTTTCTCAATTTTCAAATTGCCAGACCAATGATCAGAAAATCTTAGTAACATAGCAATTAAAAGTGAATGGGTATTTACAGATCAAAATGTTATAAAAAGGTTTTCTCTGTCTTTTAGAGAATATACAGGTTTATTGAGACACAAATCTAAATAAAGTTTTTGTAATCATTCAAATCTTTACTAGAGGCGACAAAGAACAGCCTCTCGAAATGTCTTTCAAAACAGTGTTTATACATGTGATAATTACACTGAATATTCTAAAAAGAAACACTACAAACAAACAATTTTGTACAGCTTTCCTAACTTTACATTTTCTACAAAAACTAAATTTACATAGTACTATAACAATGACCCACTTACCTTCCTTACATTCACTGGCCACTCGTAACTCTAAAACATCCATTTGCTCCTGCATGTTTTTGAGAACACGACTACTTTCCATGGACTTGCGCCTGTATAGAATAACTGCTATAATGACCACCAACAAGAAGGCTGAACCACCTACAAAGGCACCTATAATAAGCTTCTGGGAGATGGAGCTATCTTGAGCTGAAGGAGCTTCATAACTGAGCCATCCTATTGTATACTTTAAGTTGTCTCCCACTTCAACCTACAAGAGAAGTCTCTGAATTATTTAAATTTTTTCCCTTTTCTATTATTTGCTCTTCAAACTACCATAAAAATGTTTCATACTGATATGAAACGTCCACATAATTATTACTCAATTGATACTTAAAAATGAAAAAGATTATTTATATCAAAATTTCTTAAATTAAACAGAAGCTTAAAATATGTTTGAAAGTAAAAACTAAATGTTACCCATAAGTCAATGTCATATCCAACATTTGAGTAATCAGCAACAATATAAACTTAACAAGATTAACGAATCCGCATCTTAAAGAATGCTTACAATAACTTGAGGAATTTCATCAGGGTTAGGATTTCCATTAGAATCACGTTCTGGAGGCTGAGACGTTGGAGGGCGACAAGTCAGTTGAGATCGAGAAAGAGATGTAACATTACAAAAACTAGTACCAATGCGAACTTTTACATCTGTGTCCTTAGAAGCCCTGTCCAAGTGTTGACCCTGAAATATGAAATTTAAACAATTTATTAGTAACTAACAGTAACTTTAATAATAATAAATGAAATAAGAAAAAGAAGTACAAAGAGAAGAAATAAAAATATTTGTGTACAGAATAATTTTTATAACAGACATTGAAAATATATTTGCAGTTATTTTCATTTTTGCTTTTCTTTACTTTTGGAATTGACTATTAAATAAATATAAATATTTAATATGTTTCTGAAATGCATGCAAAAATAATCAGAGCTTCCAATAAAAAATAAAGATAGCAAAAGCTGAAAATGTTTAATAACAAGGTGATCTTACTCATAACTGGCTTTATCCTTTAAAAATAAGCATACAAATTAATTTATTTATAAAAAATACTTCTGTTATTTGTTTTCTCTGAGATGCAAAACTATGAATTGTTTTGCATCTTGGCAATTAAAATGTGAGTTTTAACTAAATGTACCAGTCAATATCAGTACCACTTGATCATAAACTGTTAGACTAACCACAGTGGTAGAAACATTTAACACAGTTTTGTAGGAGAAGATAACATAAGCTTTCAGAATAAGTAAGTGAAGTTGCTCAGTTGTTAACATAATAATAATTGTCACCTTTATTTTCTCCAGTCTATTATAAGGTGATTCCAAACTTTTGGCTGTACTGAGTTATATGGTTTCTTTAGAGAAGTTAATTTGTTCTTTTTAGTTATAATAGGCTTAAATAGCACAATAATATGTTTTTTTTTAGAAATAAGACAATGACATAAAATAATTTTAATTATATGGTTTATTGTATTAATCCGAATTTTAAAAAAATAATGTAAAAATGAAATGAATAGCTTATTATTTAATGGTAGAATGTTATCTATGTTTACATTTTCACTAACTTTTTGTAATGTAATATATAATCTACCAGTATTTTCTGAGCATCTTAAACACAACATAGAAAAGCAAGAATTTTAAAATGTAAGCAGTTCAAAAGTATAAAATAAAAATTAAATTAATTTTTAGTAGTTGTTAATGGAATGTTTATTCACAAAATATATTTGTTACTTATTTTTCACTCTAGCTTTTGAAGGTAAATGTTTAGTAATCAATAATTATCTTTCAATGTTTATTTGCATTTATTTTAGGGTTATGCATTTTAAAATGTTCAGCCTTATAATTTTAGTTTTGTTTCTACAGATATCTAAGTAGGTACAATATATATGTTCATGATTATGTCTTAGTATCATTCACCGTTGATGTTATTTCAGAAAACTGTTGGAGAAGGTAAACTTGCATAATTATACAGAACATTCTCTGTAATATACTTCTTTGTTCATTTGTGAAGTAGAATTCAATTATTTTATATATGATTATACTACATCCTTCAAAATCTGGGTGCAAATGTCTCTCTTGCAAAAAAAGAAATGATGCCCCTCTTATTCTCCTTACTGATGTATACTAACTTACATTTTTATCTATATGCAAACAATAACTGGTACTGACTGGTATACTGACTTATTTTTTTATCTATATGCAAACAATAACTGGTAGCAAATACATAATAAGATAGTTTGCAATAGTAGGAATGTAAATTATACAAGATTAGCTGAATGTTTTAAACAAAAGAAAGTTTCTGATTTACTCAAAAAGAAAAGTGTTTTTATTAATATTGGATTACTCTATCAAGGTTTGCCAATGCTGATGTTTTGTTACGTTTTATTTATCATCCTAGGAATAAATTACTGACTGCAGGCTTTACCACACATTAGGCCTATTAAACTAGATAAGCCTACCTTAGGGTTGTGTTTTTTAAAGACAAAGCAGATCTGAGAATTTAGTCCAAATATTTTAATTCATTATGAAATAAATATCTGCTTCAACTGATCCTCTCTATGTATATCAGTCACACACTGAGAGACATGTCACATCAACAACAGTTTTATATTTTTAAAATTATGCATACTTTTACAACATTAATAAAAATATATTTGTTCTTCATTAAACACATTTTTTTCAGTTTGTTTCAGTTATCTTCTATTTGTTAAGTTCTGTGTAATCCTACATGTTAATGATAAGCAAGACACTTGTACCTTTTTAAATACAAATTGAGACAAAATACTAAGAGATAACTTTAAAGAAACTACTACTTTAAAATCGAATACTTACATTGATGGTTAAGTAATCACTCTTGTAATATTTGACATTATTTTTCTCAGAAAACTTGTGATATATTGGAACTGGGTACATCTGAAATTTAGAGAAATTTGGACGATAACTCAAATTTCTAAGAGAATCTACACTGTCCATCAAAAATCCATAGTGAAACTCAAGTGGTTCACCATTCCTAAAATTTAACTGGTCACTAGGAACTGCTGGGGTTTTACATATCATACTTTCTGTTGAAAATGCAACACATTTGCCAGTATATAATTCCCCATTAACTTCCACATAGATCTGTGGTTCTCTCACAGTGTTTAAATCATTTCCTTCCACCCTAATGGTAATCCCTCCACTAGGTATACCTCGAGGACCTCTCTGACCTCTAGATCCTGCCTCCACTTTAGTCACAGTTGGATCCTTCACATAGAGAAACTGGTAACCATCAAAACTGCGTAATCCTTTGTCAAATTTGACCCTGACCTTCTTTTGTCCTACCTTATCAGATGCAGGGGTGATACAGTGGATGAAGTTTTTTTCTCTTCTGTAAAAAATAAAAAAATAAAATACATATTCAAAGTTAGATGAAAGTTGAAGTTACCATATTACATTAAGTATCTTTAACATAAAATTACTGAAACCTTAGAACTTAATTCAAATTCTTATTTAAATAGCCACAATTCTTATAATAAAATATGCAGTTATGTTTGGAATAAACTTCATTTTAAAATCCAGTAATTGTTTAACATTCAAAGTTGCAAGATTTAGTTATTTTAAACCACAAAATAACAATAAAAAAATGCTGTACTAAATACAGTAAGGAAAAGCACAACTAAGAAAACTGAAAAGCATGCTAATATGTAATTTTACAGAAGTAATGAAAGATAGATTTTATAATGGTATACTATAAAAAAGTAATATGGTGTAGAAGTGATCAGAAATAAACTATACGGTTTCATTAAGGTACACATGATAACCCTACCATGTCACCTACTTGTACATTAACCAAATACAGTTACTCTGTATCTATAATAAAGGGCAACATAAAACTTGTTTTCAATGTGTCCAGAATAATATTTATTCATCTTCATTTCTTTAAACTATTGAACACTCTTACCTGACAAAATCTTTTCATTTAACAGTTTCCTTAGTTAATAATCAATTACATAAATAAAACTGCATGAACCAGTGTGACAAACATGATCACATGAAACAACTTGATACCACAGAACCTAACTTACATCTTTGACATTTCTACATCACTGCCACTCTCTGACAATATGTATAGGAACTTACTTAGTAATTTCACATTTGATGGGGCCAACAGTCGCTTCTGCTGTACTGCCAGCATTCATATGTATTCCCCAGATTTCCAGAAGAGTGCCACCTGACTTGGGTCCTTTACTGGGATTGATAGACTTAATCTCTGGATTCTACATTGTGTTAATTATTGTGTGTTAATACCAGTAAAAATCTTATTTTTAAACTTAAGGAACAAAAATGATAAATTGTTAGTAACTTAGATGACAAAAGTAACTAAGTACGAATTAAAAAGGAGTCATGCACCTGTAACAGTTTTCTGTAAATTGAAACTTATCTATCATCACTTTCAGATATACAACCAAAATGAATAATAATTATAAATACTGAAGATCTATTTCTAAAACTATTGCAGATATTCACTAGTAAAACATTTTAAAAAATGACTCCACTCATTTTACAAACTATGTTATGGAAACCTCAAAATACTAAAATAAAAACTCATAAAGTTGGTTTTTACAATTACAAAAAAACAACAACAAATAAACAGAGTTATATGGTATTCACAGGTAGAAGTAGAGCCAATAGTTAAGTACTAAGTAGCATATCAATAGGAAACAAGAATGAAATCACAAATATGAAATACACAAATAAATGAATGGCTTAAACATAAGGATAAAACAAAGTACAGTTTTTATTTCTTGCTCAAATATGAATGATGAAGAGATGATAAGGACTTTACCATAACACTAACTAATTTTTAATCTAACAAAACGGCAAGAGACTTTTTCACACAACAAAGGTAGAAAACACTGCATCTATAACATGCTGTTAAATTATACCAAAGCTGTATATGGTATTCCACAATCTTAGTGATCATTCTCATCATACAAATTCTGGGGAGAAACTAATTCCAAGCATCTAATAACTTGTACAGAGCTCTATATCACATCCAGTCACTTGGTCATTACCTACAACTCAAAGAAGAATGGACTCTATGAAATAGCCACTGTGGTATGAAACCTTAACCCCAAACATAGACACTAGTAATGGTGGAAGAGGGGATGGTATCAGACCATTGCCTGCTTAGTTTTGACAGAAGATGGAAAATTTTTAATGAAACTTTCAACAATTTATGCTTCAAAATTGTTGTAAGTTTATGCATTTCCTTCTTTATATTGTCTGCTGAAAAGCTGTCTCTGCAAAGGCAAGAAATTTCTTTCCACAGAATGAATAAAAGTTCCAACAGGTGACTAAAAATCAACAAAGTTTAGGTTTATAAAGTATTTCACCCAAAAAAAGGTTAATTAAATTATATTAAAAGAAAATTTAAAATCTCAACATTGCAGTTATAAATACTTTTTCAAAAGTTGATGTCATGATATTGCAGATTTCTTTTGTGACTCAGTAATGTGATCATGTGATGAATGTATGAGATTCAGTTCAGATGTTTGTTGGATAACAGTTATTGTATTTGAGTGGCTCAGAAAACTTTCCACACTATTTCATACACTGCTATAAACACCTTTTACTGCCTTTTCATTACTATGGAATTCATTCTTCATTTTTGTCATCTTAGTTATTTCAATTCATAAAACTGTGTCATACACTAAATGCTCATAAATGTTTCATATTCTCTATACTACCGTGAATATATTACTGTGCTTTATTCAGTGATGATGAGAAAACCCACTTATAGAGAAAAATATATATGTAAAAATGGCTCATTTGGGTTGAGAAAATTTTTTATGTAGAGGAGCGAACAATGTTTCGATCTTCTTCAGTCATCGTCAGGTTCACAAAGAAAGAACCTGAAGAAGGTCGAAACGTTGTTCACTCCTCTACATAAAACATTTTCTCAACCCAAAAGAGCCATTTCTACATATATATTTTACTGTACTTTATTGTTTAGTTTATGTATAATTTTATTAAATAATGTTATACCTACATGAGTTGTTTGTCTGACTCTGTCAAATGTGTTTTAAACAGACCAGGATTTATTGATGTAACACATAATGCTTGCAAGAAAGCATAGCTTAAATGATGTGCATTAAAATGATAGAATAAAGAAATTTCAAGAAAAGGCATGAAAACTACTGTAAATGTTTTACTGATCATGACTAGTATCATTATAATACCTTTATAATGTTATTTTTTATCTTTTTAAGTACTGAATATAATTTAACAAAGAAACATTCTTCTCAGTGAAGTTGTACTAAAAATAGCATTCTAAATGTTAAACAAGTTCATTATAACTACTTTTTTTAGAACTAGTGTGAAGAATATAAAATCAACTGATACAGTATTTACCACAAATTCATAGTTAGTTAATGATGTAGCAGTATGATCATTTTGTATTTTCACCACAACAGGACCTAAGATGGAAGCTGTGCCTGAACTACGAGAAGTTTTATCTTGAGGGCTTCCCACCTCACAAACAATCCTGTATAAAAACAAGATTAACAAAGTTTGATCAAATGTATAATTTTACTTTTATACTTACAGCTATTAGTTTAAACAAAATAATAATGAATTAAGTATAGTGACATTTTCATGTTCACACAGACAGCACTGGTAATTCACAAAGAAGATGGTTAAATTTATGTATACATATTATCTACATGTATAGCTGAGATATCACTTAAAACAACATGTGAGGTTTTTCAGGTTTAAAAGATGAAAAGCCTTTAATCAAATTCATATGTTTAAAATAAATAAACCTGAATGAATAGCTCAAAATGTGTATAAAAGAAAACAACCAAAAACAAATTTGTTTTCAGTCTTCTTGAGTAAATTTTTTGTGCACATAACAGTTTAATTAAAAAATTACTTTCCAATTTTCAGATACTTGTATATCAACCAAGGTAGTTGCTCCATATCTAATGACAGTGGTGGGATTCAGCCAGTTTGTAAGAACCTGTTCTTAAAATTTCACAAGTTTGCCAAACTGGTTCTTACAAGCTCTTAGCCCTTTGATACTAGATGTACAATGTATCAACTGTCACTATGGAGATTCTTGCTATGTAAAGTCATGCGTAATAATATGATTATAAATTAGTACAATAATGTTTGAGGCCAGATTTGCACAGGCCTCTGGAAGTGATAGATCAGCCATCTTAAACAAAGGAAGAAAAGCATTGCTGTAAACTAATGTAGGTCTACATTTTCCTGTGTGAATGTTTGGTATCAGTCATCTAGTGAGAAAAAAATATTCAGGAATGGCTAGCCATCTTTGCAACAAATTCTTCCTGGAAAATTTAACAATAATGATAGATATAATACAAGAAATTTCTTTAGTTTCTAATGCCCTTCAAGCTGGATATTTAAATTTAGTAAGAGCTGAAAAACTAATAAAAAGAGCCACTAAAACATTTGAAATGCTCAAAGAAAGTAGGGGAACCTTTGAAAAGAAAATTGATGAAATCACTGCTTCTAATGCCTTTAGGAATATTGAGTTTACTGAAAACCAAAGATATGTAGGCCTTCCTCATCAAAAAGTACTGAAAGTAGAAATAAAAAATATGAAAGCCAGACTGATGGATTGTGATCACTTAAAATCAAAAACTGATGCACAAGAAAACGACAATAAAATTCATGAACTGGTAAATATACCTGAGCCAGATTCTTGGAATATTGAAGTTGTTGTTCCTTGGAAAGCCACTGAAGAAAAATTGTATGAATTCAGTAAACTCTTTCATCAGGAAATCAGTATTAATGATTTCTGTGACTATGTGGAAAATGTCCTACAAAACCTCCATAATCATGAGATTCCAAGAATTGTACAAAAGGCTAAAAATATCATCAATATTGTTGCTCTTAGTTCCACAGAGGCAGAAAGAGGGTTGTAAATAATGAATATCATATATTCAGACAAAAGAAGCTCCCTTACAGTTGAAAATGTGGCAAACCTGAGGACAATTAATTTGATTGACCTCCCATTTGATCCTACTTATTCAGTTCAAACATGGCTAAGAAAAAAAAAAACACACAGCTGATGACAACAGGTCAAATGTGGAAGGAATATAGAGTTTGATGATAATCAAGTAGTGATTTGGAAATATTTAAAACATGCTAAATAAATTATTTCAGTAAGATATTTTTCATTGCAAAAATGGGGATGTGTAAAGTGAGACAGAACCAGTTGTTAGAACTTTTAATCTCACCACTGAATAAATGGCAGCACAAAACCTCATAAAACTTCTAACTATCTTGATACGTAATAAGTTTGTTTGTTTGTTCTTGAATTTTGCACAAAGCTACTCGAGGGCTATCTGTGCTAGCCGTCCCTAATTTTGCAGTGTAAGACTAGAGGGAAGGCAGCTAGTCATCACCACCCACCGCCAACTCTTGGGCTACTCTTTTACCAATGAATAGTGGGATTGACCGTCACATTATAACGTTCCCACGGCTGGGAGGGCGAGCATGTTTGGCGCGACGGGGGTGCGAACCCTCAACCCTCGGATTATGAGTCGCACGCCTTACGAGCTTGGCCATGCCGGGCCACTGATACGTAATAATATCAAAGTCTTAGACATCTCATTCACCTAATTTTAATAGGTCATATTTCACACAAAAAAAGAAGCTTGAAATAGGGTTTTTAAAACATATTACAGTTTCACCTAGAGCATCTGTAATCAAAACAAATTTTGAGCTTTTAATAAACTCTATTTTAAGAGGTAAAAATCATGGGCAAAGCTTTTTGAGTAAAAACAGTCTAAAATTAATTACGTAACCAACATGGACAGTTAAAATCAAAACAGGAAACTTTCATTCATTTACAATCTGCATTTAATTTTATGGTAGGGATTTTGATAAAATTTCTAAATTAATTCTTTACAAAATGAATTTTGGAAGAATGTGGTACAACCAACTAACCTTCTAGTTTTCACATACAGCTCACGGTATGGCTTACATGGGATATCAATCCGACCATGCTTATTGTCAGAAACTCTGACAGTGACACCATTGACTATGTCTTCAAATACTCTTCCTAGGTTAATTCCTTCAATTGTAATGTTTGTACCACCTTCTATGGGTCCAGAAGTAGGAGTGATCTAAGCATAAAAACATGCTCATAAAACACAATCTTGGGACATACTTATAGCTAAGTTTACTTAATCACTAATGGCTGTAAATTGGAAAAACATTGATCATGATAAATTTTCTGTAACTTTCAAGGCTGGAATAGAACTAGTTGTTGTCACAAAATTTCTATATATTAAGACAAATTGTCATTCTTTGATAAACTGTTTAGGCACAGTATTTGTGATGAATCAACTAGAATGAATGGCAAATACCTTTTGTAAAAAACCCAACTGTAAAGAATAATGTTTCAAAAGCCTTCTTTCAAGACCTGAGGACAAAAGATGGAAGATTTTCAAAACATTATCCTTTACAGTTGTGTCTTTTACAACTGGCAGTTACCATCCATTCCAGTTTACTCATCAGGAATTGTAATCTTAGATCCATACAGTAAAGTAGAATGACAGTGATAAATTACATCTAGACTTACGAACTGGAATGAAAATGGTTAATGAACTAAACCCTATAATGTAACAAGTTATTTATAAAAGAAAAATAGAAATGGTATGGATTTGATCAAAAACTTGAGATACAGTTAGGCATATAACTTTAAAATAGTGAGGGATTGTTATGTATTTTCTAACTGATAAACTCACCCATTTAATCTGTGGATTGGGGCAGGACTGGTTCCTGTCTAACCAAGAGATGCTCTCTCTACATTGTTCTTTTACCTGACAAGACTCAGAACTTTGGCACCAACCACAACGGTATTTCTCAGAAAGCTCCAGACACATTCCACAATTAGTAGCCATTCCTTGACATCTGTACACCAATACTGTAAAAACACATTTTTTATTATCTAATTCTAGTTTTTATTATTCAAAGAACAACAGTTTCAATAACATAAAGTAAAAAGCATAGAAAAACAAAAGAATTTACACTCACCATGTATATTTTCTGGGTTATCAAGAGGTTTGTTGCCTTCCCAAATGACAGCAAATGCAGCAGACACATTAGGTGATTGGGTGCTATATGTAAACTAATAAACAAAATATTTTAACACAAGGATGATAATATTTTAATATAGGTAGTTAAGGTAAGTACTTTTCTCACATAAAATGAGTTTATCCTTCTTATATACAGTTCTAAATCTGTCATCTACATATTTTACAAAAGTATATAATTGCCTGATTATTTATAATATTTAAACACTTTTATTAACTTAATTCATTCAAAAAAGGTCGAGCCTATATTGTCTATCAAGTCTCACAGCATACTCTATAAAGTGGATCTTCACAAAACATTAGGAAGAACTTCTAGCTCTAACATATTTTAAGTTAATCTTTACATTTAACTCACATTCAACTCGCCACAATAGATGGTATCTGATAAGAGTTGTGCTTTCACTTGTCGGACTCTTCCTTCAATATTAAATTGACACACAAATCTTGTAGATGGAAGAAATGGCTGTGAAAATAAAAATCATATATTTACTTGTAGATAATCCTATGGGCATTTTCTATCATCATACAAGACTTCCTGAATAAATTTAACATAACACAGTTACCAGAATAATATTAATTAACACTGAGGAACAAATTACAAAAATGCTTAGTGAAGTATAATAATTATATTAAATTAAAAGTCAAGAAATAGTTAAAACAAAAATCAAATAACAATAGGCTGAATAACTAGTATAACTGATTGATCATTATAATACATTGGCATGAATATCTCCCAGTAAACATTTAATTAAGAATACTGTTTATTCCATAAAATTATTTCAAGCAGGTTTTCAAAAACCTACTAGAAATAATTTATAAATACTCAAAAGCATTTAAGGTGGAACTTATCTAATTCACTACATATCTCTACCTGTGTGTTCTCTACCCGTGCTTGAATAGCTTTTTCAATGCCCATGGGTACAAGAATTTCTGTAGAGCTTCCTGCTGTAATATTTATCATTGGACAAAATCCTGGTCCTGAACGGATGCTAGGGCCAATACTCTATTTAAAAAATATAATTAATCAATAAAATATTAAATTTTACAAAATAAAATATTACTATGACCAGTATTTTCACCTATCAATAATGCGTATGGACTGAACAACTTCCAAATATGTAATTAGGTAGGACAAAGTGCTTGGTATGAAATTAACCATTGCTACCAACCAATTAAAGCTTCACATTTCTATGTGGCTGTTTACTAATTTTCTCCATTCTAGTAATATAAATCTAATTCTGTTAGTTATTGGACTTTGGATTTCTGTCAGTGAAATCAAAATATTATTTAGAGGAACTTTCAAGCTTTCTACTAAATCTGTTTATGCAATATAAAAACTCTTGGAATATATGCAGACAAGTATATGGGAGATAAAGAGATCATTTATAAAAAAAAATAAATTCCAAACATTTCAGGGAGGAAGGTAATTTTTTATCTTGTTACTTATGAAAAACAATACTATTAAAAATGTACAGTTAAAACTGCCAAAAAAGTATTCAATTTACCGCTTCTCCTGTTACCAGGATGTCATTGCGACAGTTCTCGCCTGTGTCATGTGTACACCGGTGTCCTCCTACGCACCAATCACAAGGAAAACGACTGGATACACACTTGGTACATCTATTCCATGAGAAACAAAACTGTTAATTGAGCATTTGAATGTTACAAAGTAAGCTATAACTGCTTAAGTATTTATAAATAGCAACAGTAAAAAAATCTATAATGCTTTCAAAACCATCAAACCTAACAGATGCACAAAAATTAACAAATATCTATGCAAGATATTTAAATTTTCAAGCATAAGTCATTAATATTAGTTTCCAAACAGAGTATATATAATGAAGAACTAATATTTATCTTGTTAGTAGTGAGCTTTCAAAGAGCAATCAAATTGAGATGAAAAGGTAAAATAACTTTCATGGAAATAAAAAAATTAAGTTAATCAAAAAAGAATTACTTCAAATGTAACTTGAGTGCTATTTCAATTATAACAAAGTTAGTTTAATTTAAACTTACGAACTGTACGTGCTGCAATCATAGAAAGTGAAGTTTGTGGCTACAAAGTCTGGACCAGTCCTTATCCTCACAGAGAGCTTAGCTGTAAAATGATCTAGAGAAGCAAATATTTGAATATAACAAAAACTTTACATATTTAAAAAAATGAAAAAGTAAGATTTTTTTTTAATTTCTCACATCACATGAAACTAATTCATATCCATTTTCACTGTTGCTCATCTTGAATTGAATAAATATGTATAAAAAATATCTTATGTGTTAAATATTGATTAAATTTTACTGTACAAAATGAGAAATTTAGAAAAATGTTTTTGGAAAAATAAGGACACTCCATTGTGAGATTTTATGTTAAATTTTTAATGCAAAAAAGAATATTAATCAAGATTAAAAATAAATGTTTTTTGTATACTATACAAAGTATGAAATAATGGAAATTCCTATTAAAATTTTAAAAATTCACTCAAAACTAAGTTGAAATGCTATATCTTAATCTTTAGAACAATTAGAGTTATAAAATAAATTATACTAGAAATAAACAATAAAGAAAATGTAATGAATACTGTTTGTTCTTGTAAGCTAAATAAAACTGTGTGTAAGCATTTTATTTACTATGGAATTCCAAAGTCTGTAAACAAAAAGAATATTTTGAAACATTAAGGTATTCTTACTTAATGTATGCTTCAATAAGTTCTCATGAATTTTATGTTTCATAACTGTTTGGTATAGATGAAATTGCAATGCATTTTTGTACAATAAAAACAACAAATTGTGTACAGGATTCAAAAAGACCTATATAACCCATTTATAATGATTTAAAAAATAAATTTTAAATAACTTCTACTTTAATGGATTTATTTAAACTTTCTAAATATTTTTAAATTATCCAAAAAAAATGTTGATTACTTACGTTCTCCTAAAGGAATGGTTGGTAGTGAGTCTGTATGTGGTGTTGCACAACTCACACCATTGGCTGAACGAGTGGCATTAGTGACCAGAGTTTTGCCATAAGCTGTGAAGGCACACAAGAACTGCCCCTCAAGAACTGGTAAATTATCTATCACCAGTGTCAGCTACAAAAGCAGAAATTGTGTACATAAAATTATTACTTTCTACTCTCCTACTAATATTATTTACAGTTTATAGAAACCCTTAAAACTGCTTTCTATACTATTGATTTTGCTCAGTCTGGCATCTATGCTATTTACTACTACCCAACAAAATTTCCTATGAATGGTGATGAAGTCAATCTCTGACTATACATTTTGATAAAATTTCCACAGACCCTCCACCTTCCAGTGTATGTAAATGTTGGTCTATAAGCCTACATATAAAGAGACCAAAATTTAAAAGTCCACATGAGCTGCAATGGATATTTTTAACAGGTATGCTACTGAACAGAGTTGCTGTGGTTTCAGTTTCTTTGCCACCTTCATCATGAAAAGTCAATAAAAATCTGTAATAGGCTGAATAAAAGTCAAGAGACCCAATAGTAATAACACATACTATTAACCAAAAAAGAAACAACACTGAAAGAAGTTATTCTTATAGATTTTGCAATCCTTTGTCAGCTTCAAGTCCTTGTGGATTATCTTATTATTGTAGCATGAAATATGTCCAGATTTGCTATGGCAGCTCTTTAGATTGAAAAATATCTTTATAATTTGCATAATCTTCCCTTTGCAGATGAAATTATCACTTTACATTAGCTTAGTGTGAGGTTCTGTAACATGATGCTGTTCTAAATACTCTACTGTGCAAGTTTTTTCACATCCATGAACAATATTGGAAACTTCCTTTCCCAAACTATTGTGCCCTTTGGCTTTACATCATTCAACAATCTTGATGTACAAATATTTCTATTACTAGGTTGTAACACATCACTATAACCACAGCATTGCCAAATGGTCAGAAATTTGATGAGAACTAAATAAAATAGTAATAAAAAATGTACAGGCTGCATTTAATATAAATTTAACATGAATAAATCAAGCATATTAACTCTCCATCTATAAAAATAGAAATGTCAAAATAAAGCCAGCTCTGCAAATGAACAAACTCAATTACTGCTGTCAGTCAAATCAATTGTTAAAAACTACAAAAGCTATTCATTAGTTGGCATACAAGACATTATTCATAAAGATTTCAGCATTATCAACAATACTGTGAAACTCTGAAAGAGAAATACCACCAAAGATTATTTGTAATTGCTGTAGCTATTCTAAAACTTATTAAAATTCCACCATAATTCAGAAAATTGTGTGCTATGATCTCAAAAAATGAAGATTTTTCTATTAGTAAGAAATATTTAACATAGCTTAAAAAACCACTAAAAAAACATAACTTACTGCAAAGAGACAAAAAAACTTTCTGAAATACAGACACACATATACACACAAATTTTACAAAAACTGGACTAGTTGTTAAAAATTATAGAAATCAAAACAGTTTTATATTTCTAAGCCTATAAATTAATTGCATTGAACTGAAGTCATTATTGATGATCAGTCTTTGGTAATTGCTGAGAAACCATACCCACCATAAAATAAATGAGTGTCCAAGTAACAGTTTATAAAACATGAAAATCCCACTGTAACAAGTTACATGATATTTCAAAAGTTATTTAAATGTTCAGAGAAAACAAAAAAAGACATAGCAAAGCTGCAGTTTCTATAGTAAATTACTAAATCTCAAATATACAAAAAAGAAGAGTAATAATCCTATTTACTTTCAGCATATTGTTAAAAAAATCAATTTTTTATACACTTCCTGAACATCATCCATCAATTTATCACAAATGGTTAACAAATCAATGCTGCTCTATATACTACTAAATACTCTAACATATGCCTTCATAATGCAGCTAGAACAAGTGAGGTACCAATTTCTACTTCATTTTCAATAGAGGAAGAGTACAACCTACTTAATGGAGTGTAGATCAATATGTAGACATGAATGATACAAGAAAGATAAGGGCCTTTCTAATGAATGGGTATATTCTGCTGTTTCATGAGGGTAACTAATCTCCATGTTTGATTAAACCAGGTACTGTCATTACAGTTATCTTTTATTTTCTCTCTATTATGGTTATAGCAGCATCATTATATCTAATGACTTTAGAATGTTCTCATTATTGTCTTTTTTTTTCTTCCTGCTACTGTTTGAGAACGATCAGTATATTTTCAGGGCTTTACCAATATTGCAGTAGTAAAATTATAATTCATTTATATGAATAAAAAGAAAATAGACTGTTTCATATTAAATATGTGCAGTTGTATCTGGTTACTTGGGAATTAGAATGAAAGAATTATTTTGACAATCACTTTAACGTTCTGAATTACGATAATTAAAAGCTTTTATAAAAATAAATAACTTCAAAATAGCATTAAAGTAATGATTTACTGTAGGACTTGAATATAGTTAAAACAAACTACACAATGATTTTTACCATGTTCAATAGAAATCTGTTATGTAATGAGAAGAGACATAGAAAAAAAAAAGTTAATACCAAGATTTATGATAATATACATATATGAACAATGAAGACATAAATTCAACTATCGATACAGAAATCTTTTACAATTGCAATACCTATTACAATAAGATCTACCTGTAAAATTAGTTCTATTTTGCTTTCCAGTGAAGATTGTCTGTGAACTGTATTAAAGCCACACTATAAGCAAATAGTATTTTAGTTACAACTTTATAAAATAAATAAAGTACAATAAGGGCGACAGGATGTAACCATATATGGAGGAAACAGAATAATATCCAAGAAATTATATTAGTTCAATTGTTTGTCTGTGAAATTAATTAAATCCTACCTATGTCTCTTTTACTGAAAAGATATGTATACTAGTTACAGAGCACTGATAAACAACTTCAACTTAGTCACAAAACCCAAAGCAATAATTGTATTCAGAGTAAATTAAATTAACCCCAAAATTCCATAGATATTTTATATAGAAAAATATTTACACTCTAAAGTTTAATGTAATTAAACAGTAAATAAAACTAGGGTATTCTTTACCCAATCAAGCATCAACAGATATGCCAACTATTTCAAAGGACTGAGCGTAATGATTTTAGACAGAGCCCTTTATCATTTGCGGCTACTACGACTGACCAATCTCTCTAAGCTGTTTGTTATTATATTATTATTATAACTATTATTATTTATTACTGCTATAGATTGCTCATTTATGACTGTGTTTTGTATATTTAATAAATAAATTTTTTTAAAAAATTTGAAATTCTTTTTCATATTCTGAATTCTCACTCATAAATGTCATTATCTGCATCGTTTTTGTCTTTGCCTCAGCCTTTTGTTGGTGAAATGCCGATTTTGTATGTCTGAAATAATCGTTTATCCCGCCATGCGCTACAGAAAAATCAGTGTGACAAACTGTACAAAACACATGACTGTCACTGACTTTTGATGCAATGACCAAATATTTTGCACTATACTCTTTCCAAAATTATTTATTTACAGTTTTAGTCCTTTTAGATTTGCCAGAAACAAGACAATCTGGTGAACGAGGCCTCTTTTTTTCCATCTTGTGAACGATCACATTGGTGTTTCTATACCGCTTAGAAAACGAGAAGTACCCATCTACGCGAGTGCTAATTGGCTGACAAACACTGATGACGTAACTATGGATTCCCCCACGTACCCAATATGGAGAAGCACTGCACTCAAACTATTGGTAGATGTCGGAGATACAAATATTTTTTTATTATTTCAAGCACAAACAGGATTATAACAAGTAGCCATTTGGACTATGTCTTTTATTTATTATCAAAATTTATTTGTATCTCACTAGAAATTTTCTTTCACCCCTTTCAAGCCCTGGGGAAACAATTTATCACTTTATTGTACAGACCAGGGGTTCCCAACTAATGGGTCGCGACCCTCAGGGGGTCGCAAAGCCTTGGCAGGGGAGTGGCGTAGCTTTGTTAGAAGTAGCTTGGGATAACATTAATTTTATTTCATCAATTACATTTTCATGCTCTTACTTTTTTTTTTGTTTCGGTGCAAAGCAAAACGTGTGCTACGTTACTTCAATGTCATTAGGTGATATTATGGGTGTATGTGTGCGTGTCTGTGTGAATGTGTATATGTCTGCAACTGTATGTATGTGTGTAATAGTGAGTAGCGAGTATGTTAGTGCACGCGCATGTACGTATGCTTGTGTGTCTGTTTAGCTGTGATTATGCACGCTGTCGACACGTGAGTCACATGTCCGTTGCTGATTGGTGGATGACGAATCGCGCGACTGGCCACGTTCCCTTCCCTCCCAATACTTACCCCATCATTACTCTACCTGCACCCCCCACAAGTAGTCAGTGTAAGAACTACAGTTGCCAAAGCGTTCATTATTCAACAGTTTTATTTTATTTTAACAAGGAGATAAGTAAGCAGTAAAGGTGAGTTGTGTCCATGGCTAAACGGCGCAGATACTCAGAATGCTACCTCAACATTGGCTTCACAACTGTGCTCGCCAACGACGGCATCGAGAAACCACGGTGTGTTTTGTGCCATGCTGTCCTGAGTGCAGAGTCAATGAAACCATCAAAACTCAAGCGTCATCTCGAGACGAAACATCCAGAACACGCAAAGAAGGGTTTGGATTTCTTCAAACGGCATGAACGGTGTCTTAAAAGCCAAAGAATCGATAGAAGTGGGTCGTTTCAGCAGCAGAGTGCAGCCGTAGTGGAAGCTTCATATGAGATTGCATTCGAAATTGCTAAACAAAAAAAGCCTCACATGATTGGAGAAACACTTCTTAAACCCTGCATGATGAAAGCAGTAAATCTTATTCTTGGAGAAGCCAGTGCAAAGAAGATGCAGCAAGTATCCCTGTCAAATAATACTATACAGAGGCGCATTTCTAAAATGTCTATGGATGTGAAGGAACAGGTTTTGACTGAAATCAAGGGTTCCCCTTTGTTCTCCTTTCAGCTCGACGAGTCAACAGATGTAAGTTCATGTTCTCAGTTGCTTGTCTTCGTGAGATATATTAATTCAGGTGACATCAAAGACGAATTCTTATTCTGCAGTGCACTTGAAACACCACAACAAAAACTGATGATGTTATGGAAAAAGTTTCAACTTTTTTTCAAGACGAAGATCTTCAATGGGAAAACGTGTGTGGGGTTTGTACGGATGTAGCACCGACTATGCTGGGATCGAAATCAGGATTCCAGTCGAGAGTGAAGAAGCTAGCACCTCAAGCAAAGGGCATCCACTGCATGATTCACCGATATGCTCTCGCCAGTAAGACTCTCCCTGCCTCTCTGCAGGAAGTGCTTGAATCTGTAATAAAATTGTAAATTATGTGAAGACTCAAGCACTCAACACTCGCCTATTCAGAGAACTATGCAAAGACATGAATGCTGACCACGAAATCCTTCTCTTCTACACAGCAGTACGTTGGTGGTCGAAAGGAAACGTTATTAATCGTGTCTTTGAAATGAAAGATGAAATAAATCTGTTCCTGGAGACTCAAGAAAGGAAAGATCTTGTAGCTCACTTCAAAGTTGAAGCATGGAATAAAAGGGTTGCGTACCTAGCCGACATTTTTGACCAGCTGAACAAGCTCAATTTGAAGCTTCAAGGAAGGGAAACACATGTTCTCCTTTTTCAAGATAGTCTTCGGGCCTTTGTTTCCAAACTGCAGAACTGGCGTCAGAAAACCAATCTTGGAAACATCGCTATGTTTGAAAAACTTTGTGGAGTGACGGATGAGTCTCAGATCCAACTGGATCAGTTCCTCAAGGATGAGATTACCGAACATCTTCAGTCTCTAGAAAAGGAAATTGAGTGTTACTTCCCTGAGCTATCACAGGAACAGGAGGCCCTGGTAAGAAACCCATTTTGTACTGAACTTGATGTATCCAGTATCCCAGATGATATCCGAGATGAATTTCTGAATCTAAGGAACGACTCTTCAGCTCGTGATCTCTTCAAGGTGAAATCCGTGACTCAGTTCTGGTGCGCTATGTATCAGTCATACTCCAAAGTCAACATGATAGCTTTACGTGTCCTTGTTCCATTTGCTTCTACCTACTTGTGTGAGGCAGGATTTTCCACTCTTGTTAATATACAAACAAAAAATAGGAACAGATTGAATGTTGGAGATGACATGAGACTGGCTCTAACAAACGCTCGGCCACGAATTTCAAAGCTTGCTGCTGAAATGCAACATCAGGCATCTCACTAGCTGGGTTGGATATCTGTTCAAACCTATGTTAATATTATTTTAAGAAATATATGTTCTTTTTGTGAATTCAGGTTGGACCAATGTGATTTAATTTGCTAATAAATAATTACAGAATTTTTAAATATTTTTTTTTTAGATATTTCTTTCCCTCTCCTTCACAGAAAATAAAAGAAAAATTAAACTGCTGATAGTAAGCCCTAAGTACAGGGTCACATGGGTTTCAAACTTTTAGGTAAGGGGTCGCGAGTGCGAAAAGGTTGGGAACCCCTGGTATAGACCTATATAATATATAATAATTTGGGAGTTGCAACAATTCATAATATTTGTCTGTATGAGAGTGTAGTCAAAATATATACACCAAAATCATAATGGTTGGCATCTCTGCATCAAGAAGCATTATTTAAATATGTGCTGACAAAATTTTTCAATGAACATGATCATAATATTGACAGTATGCATAGGTACACCTGTCAAATAATATCAAAATTAAACCGTAGAGACATGTAAATTTTTAGATGAAGGAAAGTACAGAAAGTAGCCTAATAAAACAAAGTATGGGAAAAATTACATACTATGCGCGCAGTTGTCCTTTGTATCTGTGGGGGATTAACATTGGTTATAGTTGTACATTTGCCACTTTTGTAGGATAACCAATAGAGTGGATCTTCTGCAGCTTGTGCACAGTCACTTCGTAGGCTACATCTACAAAATAAATATACAGAAACACAATTCTACTTCTTTCTATAAAATTAAACTGGCATCATATGAAAAAAGTAAAATAAGTAAGTCTAATGTTTACTGATCACTGAAACAACCTGGATAACTTAAATTATATGGACTATAACATTGAGCATAATAGACTGAATAAAAGTCAAGAGACCCAATAGTAACAACACATAATCTTAACCAAAATAAGAAATAACACTGAAAGAAGTCATTCTTATAAGTATGTTACATCTCATAATGGTGAGTCAAGATCTGTCAGGTATATAATCTTAATATCAATATTTTTAAGCCAGTTTGATAAAAAAGAAAACTTACTTATTTTCCAAGGAGCACCAACCACAGTAAGGGTCTTGGGCACCAAGGCATGTTCGGCAGTTATTGTACATCTTACAGTCTTGCAGCATAATCATGGACAACTGAAAATAGTATATATATCACTAGAATGTAAAGTATCCAGGTATGTAATAATAAATAACTGATTGTAAAATGTTTAAACACCTCATATATATAAAAAAAGAAAAAATATCGTTTAGAAGAAATGGTAAAAATTGGTTTCTACATTGGCAAAATTGCAACAATATCTCTAACTGTTAAAATCAAGCATAAAAATACCGAATTCTAAACACTTTCACTAAAATATACAAATATACAGGTTTCTAAAAACAACTATAACTTTAAGAACACTTATAAGAAGGATAATTAGACTGGATATATTATGTAATTGATTTTTTCTTGAAAAAACAGGTTGAAAAAATATACAAATTAGATTAAAAATTTATAGGCTTGTAAATTGGATATATCACAATAATAACAATAAGGAATGTTTAAATATTTGACAAGTAGAAATTAAGTAAATAAATAGATTTCTAAAGGATTACATGAAAAATGAAAGAATACACATCTTTTGTTTCTTTTGATAAGATCAACATGAATGAAGGAAACCCTCTAAACTTAAACAGAAGAAGGAAAAACTACATTTTATTTTCAATAAGTTTCTTTGGTCTGTTTTGTTGATAGCCTGCTCAACAAGTGTTAAAGGAAAAATAAAATAACAATCAAAAATTATATTAACAGTCTGGATGTTTTTGTGTTTTTCTAAACTAGCAAACAAAAAAGATATTATAGGTGTCATGTTAAGTTTTATAAAAATTATTAGTTCCCTAGTTATATTTTTAATTATGAATACACATTTCACTTATGCAGTAGTTTTAATGTGTTATTAACACTTAAGTACAATGCTTGCTTATAATTCATACCACAATATGTTAAATAAGAAATGACAAAATATACATAGCTTATATGGTATTATAATAAGAACCAAATAAAAATATTTTGAGGCCTCTAAATGTCCATTACATCCCACCATTATCTCTAACTTCAGGGTTATAACAATTTTAACACTAGCTGTATTCTTGAAGTGCTAGGAAGAACTCTAGTTATCTGTAGTCTTAAAATCTGATGAAAAAAATCCTATGTTAAGAATAAAAATTTATTAAGAACATAAATAACAACAACAAGAGCTGGTGGATATTTCAGTTGAGATGCTACCTATTATTTCAACCTGCAGGTACCTGTGACATACTTCCCGTACATTAATAAAGTATTGTTTTCTTTTTTCATGTTAATTTAATTACAAAAATCTCAAGGTTCATCTACAAAAACAGAAATAAAATAAAACATATGATTCAATGACAATTTGCCAATAAGGTTCTCAGTAAGAAATAAATGAGGGTATTAATTTTTTTTCCACAGAATAATTACCTCTGGATTTTAGTCAACTTCATTCAAAGCACAGTAGTACTGAAATCTGAAGATGTTAGGCCAACGTCAAACAGAAAGATGAGAGAACTATTATAGCTAATTAAAATGTTTCACATGATATCACCTAATGTATTACCTATTATCACCTACTATAACCTAAAGTTATAATACAATCAGGATTTATTACAGCATTTACAACACACGCAGCTTAAGAAATGGTATAAAATGTAAGTTTTGGAACAACCTGATTTTCTTAAACTCCTTACATTGGGTAGAGTTACAATGCATTTCATTTCCTCGAGTTTAAACAAGTGCGAAAAAAATCCATTGTATAATCTCTTTAGAAATGAAACAGAATGCAATATATATATATATATATGCAACTTTTCTTTCTGTTTCATAAATATATAAAAAGAAAAAGAAAGACAGACAGATAGTATGTCGTATAGATGTTAACACAAAACAGTTTACAAATTACAATATTTTACAGGGATAGATGAAGATATTATTACAATATTTTTTTATTTTATAACACACACACGTTGTTTACTAACAAATGATAAACTTAAATTCATATAAACACGTTTTGTATTAAATCAAAAGCCTAAAATGTCAAACTAGATATGTGGGTGGGTTTTTATATACTATAAAAAACGAATTGATAATATAAGGATTTGATAAATGCGGAAGTCAAACACGTCCAAAATTTATATTTAACGTTTTTACGTACAAAAACGTAACTACGTTTCTCGACTGTTACGAACATTAAATATTTTAATAGACAGACGGAACTTTTGAAATATTCAACTTAAATATTAGAATATACAAACACTTGTGTGTTACCGACCCATAGCGAGAGTTTATTCATTAATCATGTGAATTTTACATATTTTCTACTTTGATACACCAGTTTCCCAACTGTTAATAAGCATTTACTCCACGTACAACTAACTCACTTGTAAAGGCACTGAAAGACACAAAGAGATTGATTGTAGGTGCCCCACTGAGTGTACTCCTCGTGTCAACCTAATTTACATTTCGACACGGAAACTTTATAGTGTAGAAGATAATTCCCACAAAGATAACATAACTAAACTACACTTAATCCACTTCTGTATACTGAATATAGTTTAGAGGAGTAGTAAAACTTGTGGTGATTCGTTATTTTCATAAATCGCCATACTGCCGATTGCAACCGTTGATCTCCAAGGGTATCAGTTACATGTTACATTATAATTTTCCCGAGTAACGCGTGCTTTAATTATCCAACCGTGAATATACCGTCTCCTTCTCACATACTGCGCTAGGCCTACATCATTTATTAAGTAGGCTTGTACCTCATACTGTTAAATGGTATGGGAAATTCACGAGTTACGAACACTTAATGACATATTCAATTCCCAAAGCTGTTTTATACTGATGAATATTTAATACAATAATTGACGCATTTCTGTTTATATGAATTTTAAAGGTCAGCGTTTCTTACTTGAATGTATGTTTATTCATAAATCTCTAGGCTATAGTTGGTATACTTGGAAAGTGTTCACTAAAACCCCAGCATCATTCTATTTATGAATATATTGCAATGATAAAATTGGCGCTTAAAACAATTAGAAAGTCCGCATCCACTTATATGACACGACGAAAAGATCGCACTTCACCGTTCCAAGATAAACTACGAGTTACACAGACTAAGCGAAAACTGGTGATTTTGTTTTAACAGTGAAAAACAGCATCTGTTTTAACGCTGACAAAAAATAAATATATAAAACCACGAGTATAACAATAAGGTTTATAGTTGGTATATAACATAAATTTTAAAGTAACGAAAGCGACTTAATACTAATGTGGGAGCCATAACTTATTGACTTGGTTGGCAATGCCCACAACGGCTATATCGTTTACACATGATAAACTAAACGTTCATACATTATTCAACATATATCCGCGCTCAATAAATTTAGCATTTAAGCTTCTTAATAAGATAAACAGCTGTATTACTATACGTAACCTCGTTGTACTACTCCAAGACATGAAGAATAATAAGTACATTAGATATATGCCTTTCTCTGAAACCAAAAAAACCAAAACTTTTTATTGTCAAACTAAAACTATACTGTTAACTTACATAACTATAGCCAGTATTTCTGCGGATATAACCTTCTATGTCTGATTCAATACTAATGCTAAATAATCATATATTAAGAAGAAGGCCCGGCATGGCCAGTTAGGTTAAAGCGTTCGACTCGTAACCTGAGAGTAGCGGGTTCGAATCCCCGTCGCACCAAACATGCATGCCATTTAAGCTGTGGGGCGTTATAATGTTACGGTCAATCCCACTACGCATTGGTAAGAGAATAGGCCATGAGTGGTAATGACTAGCTGCCTTCAAAAAAGAAACAAATTAATAATAACTATTTCATAATAGTTCGTTGTTGTTGTTTTAATTTCGCGCTCCCCGTTGCGCCAAACATGCTCGCCCTTTCAGTCGTGGGGGCGTTATAATGTGACGGTCAATCCCACTATTCGTTGGTAAAAGAGTAGCCCAAGAGTTCGCGGTGGGTGGTGATGACTAGCTGCCTTCCCTCCAGTCTTACACTGCTAAATTAGGTACGGCTAGCACATATAGCCCTCGAGTAGCTTTGTGCGAAATTCAAAAACAAACAATTTCGCGCAAAGTTACACGAGGGCTATTTGTCCTAGCCGTCTCTAATTTAGCAATGAAAGAATAAAGGGGAAAGCAGATAGTCATTACCGCCCACTGCTAACTCTTGGGCTACCCTTTTTATCAACAAATACTGGGATTTACCTAACGTTAAAACGTCACCATTGCTGATAATGGTGAGCATGTTTGGTGGGACAGGTATTCAAACCCGCAACTCTCGGATTGCGAATCCAGCAACCTAACTACTTGAACATGCCGAGTCTAACACAAGAGAATCTAAATATTGCGTTACACATAAATTATACATGCTATATTCGATTCGTAACTTATATCGTGTATTTGTATATCGGGAATTGTGAAATTTAAAGCTAAAAAAAACAACAACGAAAATACAGGAACACTTGTAAAAAAGGTTTTAAACGTGTCAAAAGCACTTAAAGCCTAAAATAAATAAAAAAAAATCCAAGAAGATTCATCATTCACGATCTGTGCTCAATTTACATATTCTGCGAAAACGTACATAACATTAATATACAATGTAAGGCGTTCAAAATAAAATCACGCCATTTACATGTAGAATGCTGACAGTACAAGTGTTACTGCTAAACTTTTGAACACTCATGTACAATCCTAGTTTCTATAGGTTGAAGGTACATCGAAAAACGTACAAACAAACCTGATTATCCAGGGTTAGATCATCATGGTACAAGTGTCTTCCAGAAGAAGTTTGCTGGGATCATTAATATACATTAAAATTCATGATTTCCGTTCGATAGTATTAACCAAATTTAAATAAGTAGTCCATGTTACGGTAATCAATAAGCAATTTAGCTTCGGCTTTAGTGACGGAAGTGAAATGTTGGAGAACAGAAAAAAAAAAAATTATATACTTGAACGCTTGGTTAACAGAAGCCCTTTCGACAGGTGGCTTATATTTCTCATTTATAGAGATGGCCAAGGCAGTTTTTCAGTCAAAATCTGTGCACTGTCAATGGTAAGTGGTATTTTTGTTACGAGTTCCCCTCAACTCCCATATATTAGGTTGAGGAATAATTCGTGAGCGTTTTTAAATAATTTCATTCAAGCATTACATGCAAGGCTATACAATACTTCAATGCATGAACACATTACACCCAAAACATTTATTATGATACTTTATTTCATGTAATACCTAGGTATATAGTAAGCATTGTTTTAAACGAAATTGCAAGAAATTAAATGCGAAAAGCAGATGGTGTCGAAAATGCTCGATTTTGTCCACTTGACATTCCATTTAATGAGCTGAAAATGAAAGCAAAAATTAAAGACATGTGAAAATCAAACACACCATCTATTAGAGCAAAAAATTATCTACCAAATGGCATGAAAAATTTTGCGAAAACGTTTCATTTATGAATATATTTTGTTAACTTGAAAAAACGCTCACGAATTATTCCTCAACCCAATAGAAAAACTGGTCTAGTTTCACTTTTTACAGTGAGTAGTTATTTTGTTGTTACATGCAAAGCTAAACAATAGGCTCTCTGTGCTGTGCCCACTTCAGGTATTGAGACCCAGTTATTAGCATTATAATACAATTGGTTATAATCACACATTTACAGTTTGGTCACTGATGGCTTAAAAATTGTGAAACTGTTGTAAACCATCTTTATTTAGAGAGATCAAACCACACACATATATTATTAACAAAGGATCTTAGCATTAATGTATAATTTTCTTACTAGTTTTATTATAAAATGGGAATATTTTGTTCAAAATAAACTTAAACAAAATTATAATAGAAACCTATCCGCTACATTTTGATTTTCATAATTTACTACCGTTTGAAAATTGTATTAGTTTTATATCATATCTTAAATTTAATTAACGTTAAGTATGATTTGTTACAACAACAATAGACGTACCATATTGTAATTTTGGTTTTACGTGTAAGACGTTGTATATTAAAAGAAAAAAAGAAAAAGTGTAATGATCATCAAATTAAATTAGTCTAGTAATTTACAATAAGACGGTAGAGTGGCTGCCGAGATGATTTTTTACGTAAACTTTAAGGACCTAAAGAAAGTAATTGCCATCGTCTTGCACAAAATTCTCAGTGTATTAATTGGTATGATAAAATATGGCAGCCAAATTATTCACAATACTTGGAATTTGAATAACGAAATTATTTTGTATATTTGAAAACTTTACATCTTGCGTGCCATAGTGTTTTGTTAACATTTTTTATTTTATTTTTTTTCAGAAAAATTCATTTTGAATCAGGTAATTACTCCTTTTACTTCTACTTTGATTGATGTGGTGGATTTTTGTTCAACAATATTAATCCTAACAAAAGCATAAATGACCTTATAAATATGTATACATATAGCACACTCATTAATATTATTTTAAACTGAAAGACACCTATTGTAGCTAATTTGTATCTGCATCTCCTATAAAAGAAAAATACAAGATTTTTTATTTACCTTACTCATGAGATATAGCAACGCTACATGCAACTTGAACTATCAATATATCCTGTTGAATCAAAATAAAAGTGTTTAAAGCTAAAGGTTATCATTTAGACTATTACACAAAAATAGCTTGCGATTTAGTCGATATCAAAATATGCAGTTTTATCAAAATCTTTGGATTTTTTTCCCTCAGTATAGCATCATTTTCCCCATTTATATACATAAAACTTTGTTTGTTTGTTTTTGGTACTCATACGTGTATAAGATAATCTCAATATTCTTCATAATTGTCTATTTATCTTTGCCAGTAAAGGAAAAACAAGATAATGTTCATTTACAAGGAAGTCCTGATTTAAAACAAGTACGTTATTTTAAACCTAAGATTGTTTTCCTCCCATACACCTCCAAGCTATCTTTTCACTATAGAAATGTCGCGGGTTCGAATTCCCGTCACACCAAACATGCTCGCCCTTTCAACCGTAGACGCGTGATAATGTGACGATAAATCCTACTATTCGTTGGTAGAAGAGTAGCCCAACATATGGCGGTGGGTGATGGTGACTAGCTGCCTTCCCTCTAGTCTTACACTGCTAAATTAGGGACGGCTAGAATAGATAGCCCTAGTGTAGCTTTGCACGAAATTGAAAACAAACCAAACCTATAGAAATATGGAATGGGGAAAGAGGCAGTGTAGTTTGTTTTTATTTAACACAGACAATGCTGCTATTCTGTTAATAAAATGTGCTAATTTGGCATTTACTTAAATGTCAAAGGTTATAAAGTTCAAATATTTTCTATTTAATGTAGATATATTTGATAGAAGATTTCAATTGTGCCACTTTTAACGTTGAGAGTTGAAGCACTCAGATGTTCCCAATACAGATGGTTGAGTAAATTACATTAAACTGACTTTGAATACGAAAATAAAAAAAATAATGTGGCAACTATAGCCTATTTAATGTTGCAGTAGAATAGAATGTATAACAACTACATTCGTAAGTATTCTGATGCTACCAACAATTGCTTATGGGAAAGGTGTGTTAGAGTTCTTTACAACTGAAAATAATCATACACTAAAACCATAAAACAGTGTTCACATCAGGCATTTTCAGGTCAGCAATATTCTTTGTTTTTAATGGCAATGGAGAAAAAAGGAATAAGGGTCAACTTGGGGAATCAAGACTAACTATAAACAGACCTGTGACTCTTGTATCCTAGTCGCGATAAGAAAAATGCGCCATCTTTAACAAGAATCCATGAGGCACAAATGTCAATGACAAAAGCAGTCCACAAGGCCCAGGCAATATCACGTTACGTGATTAAGAAAGACATCCGTCTCAAAAAACGATATAAGTAGCTTCAACAACATATGTTCAACTTTCACGCCTCAAGCAGCTGGAGAATGGAACGAGTATTTATATTATTCCACATAAAGACATACTGGCCAAGTCACTAGACGCAACTTCTATGAGTTTTTGAATGGATTGTTGAAATAGGCGTTTGAAAACTGTCATTTCTGCACATTATATAACTTACGGAAACTATGAATGTAATATTCCTGTATTTTTAATATGATAGCCTTACGACTGAGCCTTCTGGAATGGAAGCTACGCTGTAGGTTTATTCTTAAAGTGCATGACCTGATGAAGTGGTATGAACTGTGACGACGCAACGAGTTTCTGAAATAATTTTAATGTAACGTATTCAACCTCTGTATTTTATTTAATATGTGTGGCTTGCAACACGTTAATCTTGATAAACAATGTATCTCCATCAATGTACTAACTATAGAGATAACTTCTATCACGCTACGCTCAACCTCATTGTTGTAAACTATTTTTTTTTATTGTTTGTTAAATTTCAGTTAAATGCTAGTAAAGGTAAGGGGATATTCTCAGATCATTTTCTCTATCCTTAAAACATACCAACAAACATTTTTAAAACTAATCGAATCCTTTGCATACACTTCTGATGCCACATTGATAAAAGTATTGTTACTGTTTTAGCACAGAGCTACACAATAGGTCATCTGTGCTCTGAAAATAAAAGTGGAAAATAACTTAGTCAGATAGCAAGTCTAGTCAACGGTGTGCTTGGTTCGGCCGTACAATTTCGATAAATATCTTCAAACGAAAATATTAATACAAATACAAAATACAATCACAAAGAAGAACAAATTCAACCAACTCAAAATAAAATGTTTATGATTCCTTAAGTTCCAGTCAATATATAAATGTCTTCAAATTCATAACGTTTTACGTTCTGAGTAATAAAACAGCTAAAATATAAACTCGTATGACAGACCCGACATAAATAATATGCATTATGCTATAGTCAGAATTTCTTTCTTATCTGTACATAATCATATACATAGACTTTATGCAACAAGAAAAGTCGCAGTTAGCTGCTCTGACAATCATGTGGGACAAAACATACTGAACATAGTGAATAAATAATGTACACCATTTTTACATGTGCAAAGCAATACTCAGAAAAGACAAATAGATTAAATACTCAAAAATAAGTAAAACTAAATTACACTTACTATGGTCACATAGCCCATTCATGATTGAGAATCTTTTTGTTAAATATTCAAAAAGCGTTATAACATAATACTTAATACCTCAGCTTATTAAAGGTGTCTTTTGATACTTACTAGAAACTAATCTACAAGGGTAATTAATAAACAGTACAAGACGGGTCACACTTTGCAACAAGAATGGCAGTTAGCTTATCGTAGCACATTTAATATCAAAAGTTCCTTTTCTGAGAAAACTTGATACACTTTTCTTATAAATAATGTTCTCTGTGAACCTGGAGAGACACAGGTTCATATGTATAATTAAAAATATTTGAGCTGTTTTTAGTAGAGACATATTTTCAGGTTAGAGGCACTGACTAAGCAAGTCTACAATGAATTTGTACTCAAGCACATAACTCCTAAGTAGAGCCGTGTTCGAAAAAAGGTTCATTCGTTTGTCAAGGATGTGTAAACAGTTCTTCAGGTGGCATTCAAGCAGTGTCAGGTTCTCTCTTGTTTAAAGAAACTGTTTGACAATGCTTGGATGGCAATTGTTACGTTTGTGTTTTCTTATAGCAAAGCCACATCGAGCTATCTGCTCAACCCACCGAGGAGAATCGAACCCCTGATTTTAGCGTTGTAAATCCGTAGACATATCACTGTACTAGCGGGGGGCAGGTAAATGTTATGAAGTTCAATGACTGGAGTTCAGAAAGATGAAGAAGTTTCCGCTTTTGGTCAGTCTCTAAAGGATTGTGGAATTATATTGCCCTTAAGTCGCTAGAAAATGACTACAGTGAGCAGTCGCACTTCTTTTTCAGTTGATGTGGAAATTGCAAGATCTCCTGATCTACGGGAAAATGGTTCAAAGTCAGAATTAAAGGGACTTGTTCAGTGTTCTGGGTTTGAGAAAGTAACATAAAAGGTAGGAATTCAACAAAAGTAAAGAAGACCAGGAGAAGTGAGAGAGAACGAACAAACAGAGAGGTGAAGGAAGAAAGACACATGTTGCTGGAAAGAAACAAAAGCTATTTTTAAATCTACATGTTACTGATTATAGTAATAAACAGCATTTTTTATGTGTACATTACTATAAGTCAATTCCTGACAAGAATAAGTAGAATCTAAAAACATTGTTGGACACAACCAGGGAGAACGAAGTGCGAGAATAGCACGATCAGAACAAAGTGTTGTCGAAGCGATCCACAACACTAATCACATATTAAATGTCACTCACATAGAAAATCAATGCATGTATAACGGTCATTTAGACAACAAAACCAAAATTATTGATATACGTAACACTAACAGTTCTTCCCGTACGTTGAAGCAAACCATTATGATGAAACACCAAAAGGAGGGATTCGTTCAGTGCCTGCATTACTTCTATAAATATTCTGAATGCCGAGTGTACAAGAAAGAGGTAAGAGAAGTGTTGTTGTTGTTACCCTCAGGGACAGTGCTAATTCACTGGGTCCCTAAGTATGAACATTTTTGAGTTCCTCACCCACCCACTAAAAATACTATCAAAGTTATTCATAATGACAAGAAACCCCTTGAAGCAAAAATGTATCTCAGGACAGCTTGTATGGCTATTAACACTTTTACTAATAAAGCTGATCAAAATTACGACAGTACCTAAAAATACACTTTATTCAAATATCGCTTTTTACTCGCACACATTGACGCGGGTACCTTTCGCAAATCATGCACAATGTATACGTACTAGTCTCGACAACTAATCAGCGCATGCGCACCGTAACAATGCCTTACAGAAAAGCGTATTGTTGATGCAATATTTAAAAATCCATCTGTTACCAAGTGATGCGTTTTTGATTACTTCCATTGATTTTACTTAATCATCAAGTGGGTACAATTAAAACTGACGAATCCCATTCCTCGTGAATCATGGGGTCTTTTAAGCTTCACAGATCCCTAAGCAATAGCTTAGTCTGTTTATTGCTACCAAAGCCACAGGTTATTATGTTTAACTATTTTTAACAGTGTTATGTTAAAAGGACAATGACTTTTACCTGCTTATTTTGCTAAAAGACAACTACAATTCTGTTAACTGGATGGAACAGGACGTTCTTGCAATCTAAGTTTACTGCAAGTAATTATATCAGTATCGCATGTAGTATCAAATACGTATTCATAAACAACGTGCACGTATTTTAAGATTCAAGACATAAAACCATAATTACTGTTATTTATGACGTGTTTTTGAACTACGTGTGAATGTTGTATGTTATTTATATGGATTACCTGTCACATAAAATGATATTAAATTAAATATAAACTAACAGTTATGGTGAGTTTATCAGTAAATTATGCAAATTAGTAGTGTTAAATGTGTTTCGAACCTTTGAAACTCAAAATCTACCCTTCTTAACAGCCCTAATCCTTACTATTAGTGGGACAATACTGATCCTAATAAAAGAACGTTATCTATTTGCGAGTTGTTTCAGTACCAAGACAACCTGTCTTTTATCGAAAGCAATATTCGGTTGTGGCAGTTCAATAAGTTGAACGTCAACTTCCAGAATCATTTCTATAAACTCAAATAAAGACCTTCAGGGCTACCTAACTGAAATTCTATTCATGGACATCTTAAAATCATTATTATTAACTCTAAACGGACTTTAGTGTTTTATCATCAGTAACTCTTTTTTTTTTTCCAAGTTAACTTTCTCTGGAGCAAGAAAGAGCTTTAGTATTTTTACGTCCACACATCTAAAGAGTGTTTCGTGTTTCTTTATATGCAAAAACGGCTCGAGCCGTTTTTACATATAAATTTCTCAACAAGTGGGTTTATCGACATCACTGATTGTTTCGTGTTTCATTTTCATTAAATGACTACGGTATAAGCATTGGGTCACGTGATCACTGCGCGTGCCTTACACAGAAGTGAGAGGCAATTACTTGCAAAGTTCCTAGCTGATTGCACGTTGTCATGCAAGTAGCAATGTTGCGAGATATGATGGACAAAGTCGGGGGTGTGTCTACAGGGGGCCGCCCTACCGGAAAGATATTAAAACATTATAGTACGAAACAGGCAGATCTAAGAGAAATAAGAATATTTTGGTACATAGGAAACTTTTGGCACTTGCTTTAGTATTCGTAATTTTCTATTATCTCAAAATAATACAATTAAGAATAAGCTTTAAACAAAATTAGAAATATAAAACTTATACGAGCTTTTTACGGAGAGTAAATTTAGGGCAACTGGAAAAAAAAGCTAACAATGAAAACGAAAAGCATCTATAACGCTTTAATATTCTTTTAAAATACCTGCATTGCTTCTGCCTTCTAGTGATGTGTTAGTCTCACAGCCAAACACGTCGCCAATAGAATAATCGCAATTCATAAAAACCGGCAGCCAAAGCCCATTTAGGAGCAGACTTGCCTTCTGTTTTCTTTAGGGCTGATTTGAAAATAATTTACCTTCTCTATGCACTCAGGTTATAGTTTGTTGAATTGCGATTTATCAACTTTTTATACCCTACGTGTTTTCTTTTGGATATGAGAACATTTTTTACTTAAAATTGTAGAATACAAATGTTTATTGAAAACATGTTTAACTCGTATTTACAGCAAAGCTATTAAGGCTATTTGCTGCCGCTTCTAATTTTGGGTACTGATCATTGAAAAGGAATCATAGTCAATCATCACGCAACCAACAATCACACACACTAAAGGACTGATGTCACACTTGTAACGCACCTCAAGCTTAAAGCGTGGGTAATTTGTTTTTGGTATCATACAGATTCGAACTTTGAAATATAAGACTTTACAACAGAGCTGACCTTGCAGTCCAAGTTTACTGCATGTAATTATATCAACAGAATGATTTGTACGAGTAGCGAACCTCAAAGATATTATAATATAGCTTTTAAGTCGTAAACTTAAAACATTTATACCTCTCATTTGTTACTTGCCCAATACCCCTTACTATAGAATAAGATACGTTAACACATTAGGTGTGGCATTACAAAAAAATGGAGGGTACAAGGCAATGAATCGATCACTTGTGTAATGAGCGTCTACTGGAAACAGTCAATACAATCAATAATATAAGCATAGTAAGAAGCCAAGAAAAAATCCTAGATAACAATGAGTATGTGGAGAAAGTTAAGGTGACAAGCTGGCAATCAGACATGGAAGCTGTAATCGACAACACATCCACACCTGACAACACGATACTCCACTACCCCTTAACAACGGTTTGCTCTCACGGTTACTACCCCTAGAGACAAAGATCCACGTGGCCATTAGCTAAGATACCGCTTTGATTTTGTTTTTATTGTAGTGTTTGTTACAATAACTGAATAAAACATATAGATTAACACATCTCAAGTTAATAAAGGTAATTGTCCACATTCAACTGAACAGTAATATTTTACAGTTTTATACATAACAACAGTGGCTAACACCTTACCCAGAATAAGTCCAGTACGGTCATAAAATAAATAATTCATTGTTAAACCTGAGCACAAAGTTCTTATCAGTGCTAGGTTAAATCTAAAATATATAAACAATAACGCCGTATTAATCATTATTATTATTAACAAAGCTGCTAGAAAATATTTTGTGTAGAGAAATTTTGTTATTGTATCTGGTGAAAAGGGTCATTTTATTTTCATTTAAAAACCACATGTTACTTTCAAATTTAATTTTCCTTACAGTGTTCCTCACTGTTTTGTATAAGCATTTGGTTCGTTTTAGTTTCTTTATCCCTATGGCGTATTTGTATTCTTTGTTTACGTTTATTTATATAGTCCTATCAATACGTACAGCCTTGATCCTTTATGCCTAACTTCAAACAAACAAGCACAGATAGCCTAGTTGCTTTGCGCCATAAAACACCAATCAAGCAGTATGTAAACACACACACGTATATCACTAATTATAAAAGGTTTATTCCCTTTATTATGCTGTCGAGAACGCTTTGACCCCTCCTTTTCTTTTTGGTAATGCTCAACAATATACATCGTCACTTAGCAACCAACTTAGCAATCGTGTTTATGTTGAATGTTCACTATTCATGCTAATTTATTAGAAAGGTTATATATATGTATGTATTTTTGGCTAACTTCAGTGATATAATAGCAAAATATAAGTTTCATAGCATTGAGCTGTAACCAAACGAAAAATAAAACTTACCAAGTAGTATTATAGCTATACCTTACGTTTATGTATTAAACTAGACTACAAACAAACTTGTTTCGGTTAAATTCAATAATTTTCCTTAGTTATTCAACAATGGTTTCCCGCCGGTTTCCATATTAGTACGCACACGCACATACACCAGCTGGCTACGTTATTACTTAGAGCCCATGTACCCTTACAGAGTTGGGCCTCATCTGGCCATATAAACGAATTATATCATCATAAGATGTGTCAGGCAGTTCCTGCATCACAATAAATAACTAGGTCAAGCATATTTACAGTGAAACAGATACAAAGAAATGCAAATATGCTGCAGCATTCTTTGTCACAGTGGTCAAGATAGTGTCAATGGTTGGCTGCCCTAAGCCATTAATCATTCTAATTTATCATCAATGTCAAATGTAAAATAAAATGTCTCCTGGGTGAGAAATTGTGGTCTGAAACAAATGGTGACAAAAGCGGTTGGTTAAGACAGTAAAATCCAACAATACACTAACCGAGAAATACATTTAATGCACGGCAATTAATTTCCATCTCCAGCGTACTTTACGAAGGAAGTTGCAACGAAAATACTAAAGCAGTATGGTACCATTGCATAAAACACTGGTAATAAACATATGTTTCGAGTAGTGTAAGAAGTGGAGACATTGTACTAATGAGGAATAACAAAAAGTGATGTGGTCCTACAAATTACACTTTACCCTTTCTGCACAGATAGTAGAGGGCAAATTTGTGAAAAGCCAAACAAATCATTTGACTCCTCTTGTGTGGTTCCAACTTATAGCGATGTAGTCACGGTTTAAGGGATGTTTTCCTTGGTTCCTTTAAAATATAGAATGAATGATAAATTTTATCTCAGCATAATTTCTGATAAAGTGCATCCAGCAATGCTTAATGTGTACCCTGATGGGAACAGCCACTTCTAAGATCAAACGCTCCCACCTACCGTGCCAAAATTGTGCGTATATTGTTTGAGGAGCATGACAGAGACTTCATTCATCTTCTATAGCCACCATTATCCTCGATCTCAATCCAACTGAGCACCTGTGGGACTAACTTGACAGACACATTCGCAGTCATTATCCTCTGCCTACCTCGCTCCTTGAATTGTGTGGAGTATTAATGACTGGAAGAAGAAAATCCCCCAAGGACACCTTCTAACGCGTTATGAATCCTATGTCACGCAGTGTTATGGATACTATTCGGTCAAAAGGTAGCCCGACCAATTATTAGGTATAGGTGCTAGTAAAGTGACCAGTCAGTGTATACGTGCGCGTTTAGGTTATCATAACTTGTATGACACGTTTAATGTAGACGGAACAAATAATACAGATTTAATAAAACGACCAAGGCAATGATAAATACGTTACTTAAGTTATAAAGACATTGCTCTGTCGTCAGTAGCAAAAGTAATACAATTATATGGTAAACTGATAGACATTGATCACTAGTTCAATAAGGTAATTTACCTTTACACAAATCACTTAAACCTCACTTGGAATACTGTGTACGGTTTTGATTTCCTCATCTAATAAAATATATCGATTTATTATTGATAAAGATTGAAAAGACGACTACTAGAACGGTTTTGGAGACGTAAGGGTTATCTTATTCCGATAGGTTAAAATATCTTATCTTAAAGAAAATAATAATTGATCTCACTAAAGGTTAACCGAGAAAATCGATAGAAAATCTGATTTCTTTGAACTGAACTCTGGAACCAGAAGGACAAAAGAAAATTTTATACTTTGGTAAATGAACAGGTAGGGAAAATTTTATTTTGATAAAAGTGATTAACCAATGGAATGAGTAGTTATCAGGGT